>NC_135721.1:130698655-131298655 GCF_964656455.1 Halichoerus grypus | reverse complement strand
CTCAAATCTGTTATACTCAGTGGTTTAAACATTGCACAGAGGGTGGGAAGTCACATTTGAACCAAGTCAACCCTGCTAATTCTTTAGGATTTTTGCAACACATATTTTCAAATTCTCAAACAAACAGAAGAAATTGAAAGAATATTACAAAACAAAGAAAATATGAATCTGATATATGGTTATATTTAAAAGTGAATGCATGGCTTTCAAGAAACCTGATAATAGGAGGAATTTTGAGCCCAGGAAACAGTTTGTAAAAGCAGAACTTGCTTCTGTGAAAAAGCTGTTTTAAATTCAGTGTTGCAGAATAAATGCAAAGGTGTTAAAGACTTAATTGCTGATTTAGAAGTGGGTTCCCCCTACCCTGTAAATTCTTTGAGGGCAGGAACGAAATTTAACTTCTACATTTCCCAGTCCAGCAAAAATTTTGATCTTTGTATTGTGATATTGTGATATTGTGATGTAATAAGGAATATGTATTTGGTCTTCATCCCTGTTTCTCAATACAGAGTTCTTAAAACCCTTTCTTGAGTGAAAGAGGTAAGGAGCATCTTTTGTTATTTATAACAAGTCCCTTCAACCACACCTGAGGTTAGGCTAATGAGGTGACTCCTTAGATTGGGAGCTGGTTGCCAGAGAAACCAACCTTGTGATTGAAGGGTTGGAATTTCAGCCCCATCCCCCACTGCATCTCCAGGGAGGGGAGAGGGGCTAGAGATTGAGACAACCACCAATGACCAGTGATTAGACCAATAATGCCTATGTAATGGAACCTCCACAAAACCCCTAAACAATGGGGTTCAAAGAGCATCCAGTTTGTGAATGCATCGATGTGCCAGAAGGGTGGCACACCCCAAATCCACGGGGTCAGAAGCTTCTGGACTCAGTACCCTTCAGGACCTCGCCCTATGTACCTTTTCATCTGGTTGTTCATTTATATTCTTTATAATAAATCACTAACAGAATAAAGTGTTTCCCCAAGTTCCATGAGCTGTGTTAACAAATTATTAAACCCAAGGAGGGGTCATGGGACCCCCAACTTGAAACCAAGTCAGACAGAATTGTGGGTAATGCTGGGGACCCACTATTGCAATTGGCATCTGAAGTGGTGGGCAGTCTTGTGGGTGAGCCCTTAACCTAGGGGGTCTGCACAAGCCCTGGATAGTTAGCATCAGAACAGAACTGCATTCTAGGAAACCAGCTGATGTCCAGAGGGTTGGAGAACTGGTTGGTGTGGGAAAACCACGTACACATTTGTCACAGATATGCTCTGTGAGTAGAAACTTATCATAGTAGTACGTGCCTATTTAGTAACTGAATGAATGAATGCCTGCGTTAATTTTCCTCACTTACTGTTAGGCTAGAGCTTGGGTCAGTGCAGAGCACAGATCTGGGGTCAAATTGTCTGAGTTGGATTCCCATCTCTATCATTTAGAGGGACCTGAGTTTTGTGAGAATAAAGCTCTTAGCACAGGACCTTAGAAGAAGATAGAGCTTAGACACCAGACCCAAAGAAGACAACAGAATGTCCCTAAAGCCACAGTATTCCCAAAGAGTTAAATGTAAATTATTTTCTTCCCTCACTTATAGCTTTCCATCTGCTGTAAAAGCCTCTTTAAATAAAGCAGGGCTATAGATACACATACACATACTGTCTCTCCTAGGAGGCTGTCATTTAAACAACACTGCTCAGTTCTTTTTAGACTGAATTAGAACCCTAATTTGAATAAAATCAACCTCTACATCATATTCAAATTTGTGGATTTTTTTTACAGTAATTAAATATGTATCTGTAGCTGACAATGGGTTCTCCACATGCATATTTAAATATAGCTCCTCTTCCCACTATAACACGGTTATATAACCAGACACGCTTCTGCCCACTTAAGGAATTACATACAGGGAAATGAGCATCTGGGAGCTGGATTCTGAGATGCTGTCTATCTTTAGCCTCAGGGTGCATGGCACACTGCAAGTGAACATTTTACTATTATACACACCTTTCTTTTTGCTTCCCCGTCCACTTTAAGAGTCAGAAGTAACGAGAGCTGGGAAGAGATGGGCTGTGTCAGGGACTGCTGTCAGCTATGACATTGCCCAGTTACTGCCGCATCGCAGATTGCATGAAAGCAAACTCTAGACATTGATGTCATCACGTGACAAAGCTGGCTCACGGCCAGCATCTGGACGCCTCTGTGTTACTAGCATACATTTCTGGGTAGTTAAGCATCTCCTTAGGAGGCACGGAACCCATCAGGGCACGCTCTCCTTGGTTGAACCATGACTCTTTTCATTGGCAACCAATAGAAGGAATGATTGGTCTGCTTGGGAAATAAATCAACTTTCTAAAATGGATTAAGCAGACAGAACCCAAGCTCAAAACTCTACAAATCTGCATCCGAAGGGACATGGGTAGGATCTTCCCCTTTATAAGATCTCAGAGGAAGATTTTAGTAATCAATAGCAACAAGATCTACTACAGTAGACAAGAAAGTATCCCCACAAAGATGCCCAATTTCTAATACCCAGATCCTGTGAAGAGGCTGCCCTCCATGGCAGAAGATACTCTGCAGATGTGCCTAAGAGAAGGATTTTAATATGGGGAAATTATCCCGGATTATCCGGGTGGGCACAATGTCATTACACATTTCCTTACAAGAGACAGGCAAGAGGGAAAAGTCAGAAGAAGGAGACATGACACTGGAATCAGAGTTTGGAGAGATGTGCTCTGAAGATGAAGGAAGGGGCCATGAGCCAAGGAGTACAGGCAGCCTCTAGAATCTGGAAAAGGCAGGGACACACTTCCCGAAAGCCTCCAGAAGAAACACAGCCTGCCGACCTCTGGATTTTTGCCCCAAAAGGCCCAATTCAAACTTCTGATCTTCAGAACTGTAGGCTAATAAGTTTTGTGTTCTTTTAAACCACTAAGTTTGGGGCGCCTGGGTGGCTCAGTCATTGGGCGTCTGCCTTCGGCTCAGGTCATGACCCCAGGGTCCTGGGATCAAGCCCTGCATCGGGCTCCCTGCTGAGCGGGAGGCCTGCTTCTCCCTCTCCCACTCCCCCTGCTTGTGTTCCCTCTCTCACTGTGTCTCTCTCTGTCAAATAAATAAATAAAATCTTTAAAAAAAAAAAAAACACTAAGTTTGTGATAATTTGTTACAACAGCAGTAGGAACATAATGCATATATGGTTTAAAAAAAATTTCAGACAAATCTTTTTAGGATTAATTTCCATTTCTGATAATCAAATCCACATAGAACTGTTTCAAACACTGAAACAGAAGTATTGTAACTTAACAAAATTACTTCTGATTCTTAAAAATGTATGTATGTCTTGGTTCCTCATTTATTTGTCCAAGTATAACACATTCATTTATTCACCCATTTAATATTTTTTTCACTTGTTCAACAGCCCTTATTGAAAGCCCACTCTCTGAGCTAAAGTAGATTAGAAGACACAAATGAAAATTTCAGCTCCTACCCTCTTGTCGCTCCCGGTCTAATAGAGGAAAAACACATGTCAAAAATTTCAGTATCGTGTCATAAATAATTTAAGGAAAAACACAGATAATAATGTATAGTATATAGAGAGGATCTCTCCAGTCTTATGTATAAATAAGATTTTAAAATAAATAAATAATATATAAATATATATGTGTATATTTCATTCTTTTTTTATTAACATATAATGTATTATTTGTTTCAGGGGTACAGGTCTGTGATTCATCAGTCTTACACAATTCACAGCGCTCACATCATAGCACATACCCTCCCCAGTGTCCATCACCCAGCCACCCCATCCTTCCCACCCTCTCCCCTCCAGCAACCCTCAGATTGTTTCCTGAGATTAAGAGTCTCTTATGGTTTGTCTCCCTCTCTGTTTTCGTCTTGTTTCGTGGTATATTTCATTCTATAGCTCCTTCATTCTTTTTAAAACTCTACAGGATTCCATAGTATGCATAATTAACAGCCATTTGGCTGTTCCTGTGTTAATGGAGAGAGATACTGTTTTTAATTTATAGCACCGTACAAGCTATAAATTAGTCATCCTGTTGTATCTCTGGTTATGCACAAGTGTTTCTCTGTAGGTAAGTAAGTAAAACATTCTGCAGAACACTCCAAACAAGGTATCATTTACATAAAAGAACACACATACCAAATAACGATATTTCTGGGGCTACATACATTTATGCATATTCCTGGAAACTATTTGTAATTATATTATGCAAATTAATAACAATGGTTACCCCTGGTAAGAAATTAAAGGCAGGATGATATTGCCAAGGGACACCAGCCTTGGCATTTATTTGCAATGTTTTAACTTCCTATAATGAGAATGTGCTTTGCATTATTCATGTAAAGTTAATAATGAAGTATTCCAGTGGCCTATGTTCCTGAAGCCGAGCAAGAAGGCATCAATGGGCAGAAACTGAGGAAGAGTCAGGCAGACACAGAAAAGAGAAGGACGGGTGATCATGGCATGGGGCTTCCAGGGAACACAAGAAAAAATTCAGAAGACAAGACAGAACAGGCTGGCCAATGATTCATCCAATGCCGAGACTCCAGAGAACATTTAGTGAATGAACGAGGTCATTGTCTCTGAAAGGTTAGATGGTAGCTAACTTTCCCTAGAACGAACTGTGCCTACAACATACCTAAAACCGCTGAATCAACCCAGCCCTTCAGTAAACTAGGAACTCATTTTCCCGTCCCTAAAAAACACTTCTTTCAAGTTCAGTGCCCTTCCACAGCTAGAAAGACTGAGATTTAATCAGATGGGAAGAAATGTTCTAGGGGCATGGTCCTTGCTTGTCTTGTTCATCATGCTGTCCTGAGGGAGTGTTCCTGGCTCAGAGATGGCAACTACTAAATATTTTTTATTCAAGTCTAGGTTCCCTGCATCACACAGTGTTAAGAGTTTCCTTCACTTAAGTTGCATTTTCCCTCAGTCTTCTTTCTTACAGGTCAAAGAGCGTTAAAAGAGAGGAAGGGAGGGAGGGAGGAAAGGAACACACCCTATCTCTGAATATGGGAAGGTGCACAGAGACTATTAGAAGTTCATAAAACTCTCATCATCCCCATACAACTCTGCAAAGTCCAATTATTTCAGCTCTTCAGCAAGTCAGTTACAAACCTTCACTGGCTCAGTAAAACCAGATGATGGTACCAACTATACTTCATCCTGATCGGTGATTAATTATCTCCCACCAGGTTAAAAGAAGCAGAATTAAGACAAGGAGTAAAGTCAGTTATAAAATCAGTTATAACTAACCCAGATCTCAGAGCCCAAAGTCAGGTCCAAAACACACTAACAGTATCCATGCTGTTTGTTATGGACTGAATTGTGTGCCCCCCACCACCCACCCACAAAGTTCACATGTTGAAGCCTCAAACCGCAACGTGACTGTATTTGGAAATAAGGCCTTTAAGGTGGTGACTCAGGTTCAGTGAGGTCAAAGGGTGGGGCCCTAATCCTATAGGACTGATGTCTTTGTAAGAGGAGGAAGAGACACCAGAGATGTCCCTCTCTGCACACACACACAGAGGAAAGGCCGTGTGAGTACAGCTGTCTACAAGCAAGAAAGAAATGCCTCCCCAGATAGCAACCTTTTGGGGACCCCGATCTTGGACCTCCAGCCCCTTGAACTGTAAGAAAATAAATTTCTGTTGTTTAAGCACCACCCCACCTCCCGCCGCCCCATCTGTGGTATTCTGTTAGGGCAGCATGAGCAGATTAATACACCATTTTAAAAAAAAGGAAGGAAAGAGGGCGCCTGGGTGGCTCAGTTGGTTAAGCCACTGCCTTCAGCTCAGGTCATGATCCTGGAGTCCCGGGATCGAGTCCCGCATCGGGCTCCCTGCTCGGCGGGGAGTCTGCTTCTCCCTCTGATCCTCCCCCTTCTCATGCTCTCTCTCTCTCATTCTCTCTCTCAAATGAATAAATAAAATCTTTAAAAAAAAAAAAAGGAAGGAAAGATGGACAGAAGGATGGATGGACAGAAGGAAGGAAAGGAGGGAAAAGGGGGGAGGGAAGGACAGACTGAGGGAAAGAGGAAGAAACAGAACATTTTCATAATTCAACTCTACAATACATTTCACTCAAACTATTCAGCATCAGCAAAGATAAAGGGGTAGCTGATTTCCTTGAACTTGCTCCTAATTACCACAGACAGGAACCTAGTGTTACATGCCCCTGCTAATATCAGTTTTGTGTGACCTCAAACCCCAAAGACACACCTTATTTTCATATTTTCATTAATTCCTCAACAAACCCTGTCTCCCTTTATTCTTCCCTGATCTGCCAATTCTGTAGGCGCAAAAAAAAAAAAAGCAAACTCCTCTTGCACAGCTAGTGAAGCTGTGGTTACTAGGCAACCCTCCATATATTTTAAAATAACTTGAGGTTCTTCAGCAAAAGGAAAGGGGATATTCAAAACCCTGTTAAGCTTCAAATTTTTAAAGCACACCTGAACCAAAGTTAGTAAGAAAATAGATCTACTGCCATTTCTGGAATCCTTGGAATTCCCCTTCCATCTGAAAACCGAAGAACGACCGTGGACTCTTAAAAACTCTTGACATCTTTTGACAAGTAGAAAAGGCAAATTCTCATGCTCAATACATTACTGGAATGAGAAGGGCTTTGCAGAGTAATTCAGAATAATGAAAGAGGACGAAAATGTCAAGTTGGCATCTGTCAAGCTGGAAGACGTGACTTCCCCAGGGGAAACTCCTTTTCTGTATCTCCTAAAGGAACCCTGTATTCAAAGCATGTGTCCATTAGCTGGAGCGGTTCTGGCATATGGGGGGCAAAAGACTCTCTCGAATAATCAGAATCTAAAATCACTCAGGACTTCGCAGTCCTTCCTTTGCCTTGCACCCTGCAACAAACAGCGGGTACAAAAAAGTTGGGTGTAGCAGCTGGACCCCTTCAGGAAAAGGAGGCACTGTCTCACAGTTCCAGATGTGGGGGGCACTCCAAGGTCCTTCTGATAACCTGTCTTATTTTTTAAAAGCCTTTACCAAATAAGGGTTCACAGTCTTTTCTCCTGTTTTATCTAAAACTTAGTAACTCCCAGTATCCAGGAAATTTTTCTCATATTCCTTCATAATTATTCTCCTTGAAAAAATAAATCCATTTTCTTTTTGTACTATTCTCTAGAAAATAAAGGATAATTAGTCAACATCAACTGCTTAAAATTCCTTCATATTAATTAGCCAACTCACAGCCCGAACTTGAATAATCTCAGTGTCTTTTACAACTTCCTTTGAAAGTCTTGTCCTCTCGCCCTTTTGTGACTCACTTCTGAATTACCCTCAACCTCTCCACACTCTGTGGAAGGAATAAATGGAATGATTCAATGATCTGTAGTGATGAAATGGCAGCGTACAAATGGGAATGGAGAATTTTTTGTCCACAGAGTGTTTAAAAAAAAAAAAGAACCAATATTTTACAATCAAGTTTCCCATAAAATTAAATTGCGATTTTGCTTTAAAAATTGGAAGAACTGACAAAGGTAGATCCCAGATGATGACCAGTTTTAAATCTGGGACAAAGGAATTTAACCAACTTCTCTGCTCTTTACCTGGCCACACAGAATATATGATTTCCATATTCTTCTGAAATTATGTGTAGTTGTGAACATTTCCTAGGAGGCAGACTGTTCACTTGTTTATTTAGCTTATATTTCATTCAGTTTTACCTACCATTGTCACCACGAGCCCATTATAAAAAAGCCAGCTTATATCTTGCTTAGGAGCAGAAGCTTTGCTGTGAAACAGACCCTTATTCACATGTAACCACTCAAGGACAAGTTACTTACAATCTCTCAGCTTCAGTTCCCACATTTGTAGAACAGGGATACTATTGCAATTATCATTAACTGTGGTTGGAGTAAGGATTAAATGAAATAATGAAATTAAAGCATTTGGCACTGTTCCTGGCAGACAGCACATCCTCAATTAAAACTCAATAAACCACCGTTAGTATTATTGTACTTATTAGGAACTGAGTAACAGAAAACCACTCACTGTGGCTTGTTAGCTCGTCGTCCCAAGATGGCTGCTCAACCTCGGGTAACGCTTCCTTGTTACGTTCTGAGAAAAGGTCAAGAGACGAGTTGCCAGAGGACTCTGCCCATTACTGAAGGGTTTTACTAGAAGCCCTATGGAGTGACCGAACCCAACCTGAGCAATGGAGTCATTTTAGCTGGATATACCATGACCCCAAACCAACCAGGGACCTGTTTGTTGGTAAATAAGAAGCAGAAAAGAGATATCAATTACATGCACAGCAGTGTCTACCAAGCAAATCTACATGATGGCCTTGTTGGGAAATAGTCGATGGAAAACTTCTGAAACAGGCTTCCCCCTCCACAAATCCATGCTCCTGCCTCCTTCCTTTATCCCCTTCCATTCGTGTTCTTCCACTTACAGCTGGTAGGTGCTCCTCTTATGACTGTCTTCCTCAGGACCATGTGACAGTAAATACACAGCAACTGAGGCCAAAATCTAATAATCATCACTCAAATAGAGTTGGTCTTTCACAGCAAATTTCTTTTTTTTATTATTTTTTATTGTTATGTTAATCACCATACATTACATCATTAGTTTTTGATGTAGTGTTCCATGATTCATTGCTTGACAGCAAATTTCTTTTGAAAGTGTATTTTGAAATAGTAAAGCAAAGTGCAGTATTTCAATAGGAAAGACTACTATTAAAAATGCTGCACTTTCTGGGCACCCGGGTGGCTCAGTAGGTTAAGTGTTTGCCTTCAGCTCCTGGGATCATGACCCACATCAGGCTCCCTGCTCAGCAGCAAGCCTGCTTCTCCCTCTGCCCCTGCTCATGTGCGCACGCTCTCTCTCTCTCTCTCACTCTGTCTCTCAAATAAATAAATAAAATCTTTTAAAAAAATGCCACACTTTCTCACCAAACCACTTTTACACTCTCACCATCCCAAAGGTGAAGAATTGGTGGGCCTATATTTAAATCATTGCCTGCTGTTACCACTGTTAAGTAAGCAGGGTATAAATGGCAGCATCGGATTCCCAAATCAACCCAAATAATGATGAGATTCACAATTCATATGTCTTACAACGTGTAATTGTCCAAGTGAGTCACTTCCTTAGCATTTCTGCTAATGACCATTAAATGTCATGATGGTTTGAGTATAACTGATGTGCCACAATATTCAGGGGACCCACAGAAAATATAAAAGGTTGCATTAGAGTTGGTTGTTTTCTCCGGAGGATGATAAATCTTTTTTCCTTCATTCTCCGAGTAAGCATAATTTGCAGAAAGAAAAGTTTAAGGGAAGTGAGAAAAAAAAAGGCAGGGAAATAGGTTTCTCTAAAGGTTCTTGGGGGAGTCTGCTCACTATTTATTAATTCATCTAGTGGATTTCTACTGGTTGTGCCACTTGGCATCTATCCACTCCCACTGGTAAACGGCACTCAGATTCTCCCTGTGAAACCACCTCGGCTCCGCTGGTTTGGGCAAGGTCGACCATGCTCATGTTCAAGACAGGAACCTGTTTGGCCAAAGGCAACTCGCCCACCCCATCACCTGAGCCACAGGATTGGTTCAATCATAGATCTATGATCTAACTCTGGCCAGGCAGAGCCAGGCTCAGAATGTTTCTTCAACTGTTAGGAGAGAAAGATGCACTCTGAATCTGAATCTGAAATCTGAAAGAATCTGAAAGGACATGAGCTATGGAACTGCCATGGCCACCTTGAAACCTCTTCCCATCAATGTCATCAGGCCTCCTGCCACAAGCCATCGCTCCACCTAGATGCACGCTGGCCTTTGAGTCTTATGAGCCAATTCCTTCCTCCTAACTGGATTTTCTGCCTGTTCGCCTCATAGCTAATAAAAACTCCAGCTATGAACCTTCAACTCGTATTGGTCAACAGGTGATCAGACAAAGACAAAGGCTGTTGTTGAATGCCCCAGGGAATGATGGATAACCTACTAGCATATTGGAAAAACATTTGTTTTTAAGTTATCGGCTACCTGGCACCTTTTCTATTCTACTTTTTTTGGTTCCATCGTTTGGTAAAACCAGAGGAAATATTGGTTGTGTGAGTATGAGCGAGTTAGACAGGCTGCTTCTCTTCCCTATGCCTAAATGTCCTTACTAGCAAAGCAAATTCAACAACTTTTACTGAGCACCTACTATGTACCAGGCACTACAGTATCCTGCTTAATACAACAGTTCTAGACAGTCACTACTATTGTTATCCCCCTTTTAAAGATGGGGAACCGTGTCCGTCCAGGAGTCAGGCCATTCGCACAGGGTCACATAAATGAGGAAGTGGTCAACACAGCGTTCATACCTAGGACAAGCACACTTGTCCTCAAAAGTCATGCCACATAGCTCACAAGGTCACAGTAAGGCTTTGTGAAGAAGTATATGAAAATGTTTAGCTGAGCACTGGGCACACAGAAAATGCCCAAGAAATGTTAGTTATTACTGTCGATGTTGTCACTGTTGTTGGAGTCTGGTGGCTCTGACTGTCCTCCCACGGAAATGCTATTCTGTATTGTCGCGTACAGCACAATGGGCAGCCACTGTTGGTCAAGCCAGTTTGGCTAAGCCCTCTGGCTCATTCCCATTCTGATGGGCTGCTCTTTCAACTCCAGAAGCCCAGAAGTGAAATCCAGTGGATGCTTTCGTAGACAGCGTGTGCTTCCAATGGCCAAGCAGGGAGAGTCATTCCAGCCCGGCGAGGGCACAAAGCCAGGCAGGCTTCCAATCCAGCCCAACCTGCGGCAATGTGAGTGAACTCAAGTGAAGCAGGAAGGGGATGGCCTAACTGGATTCTGACAGATCAGGAAGGAGAAATGTTCCCTCTCAAACTAAGCCATGGGATCCCATGCTGAATCCATTTAGAAAGCCTGCACGACATTTCTCTCATTGTTCAAACAATATTGTCTGTTTTCTCAATTAGTCATCAGTATAAAGTGATTTTCTGAGTATACATCTCTGGCTGTGGTTTAAAGAGATTAGCAACAAAACACCTCTCTTCACCATGACCAGAAGTTGAATATGAAAGTGTTTATTGTCTTTTTAATTCTGGTAAGAAGCTAAAAATCATACAACACAAAGTGTAGAAAAGGCTGTTCTAAATGTAATGATATTTCAAGTACATATATCTTAGGATTAAGTATAAAGTATGACTGTTCATTACTGAGTATTTGTGGATACTCCCACAGCCACTCTGACTAATCAAGAAAGGGAGAAAAGAGAACCCACAGCCAAGAAAAACAAACAGCTTTGTGTCTTACAGCAGCATCGTTTCCAGGACATTGGGTGTAAATGAGCAAAGAATGCAAAGAAAAGAAATGTAAATCGGTATTTTCAAAAGTGTCCGTACTCTTGCTGAAAGCTTCCGGTGGACATTTCTGAGTCTCCAGTATAAGTGGATGGTTTTTACTGGATCAGCCCTTAGACGGCCTTGTTCTTCTAGAGCCGCGGAGGTAGAGGTCAGGGTGAGCTGGCATGCGGGCTGTCCAGGAATGAAATCTCTCTCTGTGATCAAAGCTATAGTCTTTACCAGCATGAGTTTCCCACTTAGAGAATTTAATTAGAGCACTGGAGAAGAGGGGAAGGAGAATATTCTAGTCCATAATAAATAATCTTGCCTTAAACCCTTTCATTTGCTCTTGCTCTGCGTATGTTAGAGAAAAATAACATGAGAACACAAACATAAAGTGCTTACCAAAATGGCGGATACCCTCTCTTATCTTAAAGCCTGCCAGTGGCCTCACATCATATACAGAAATATGCCGACATCTCTCCGAGAGCATTATACACTCTCTGCACAGCTCTGCAGAAACAACCCTGAACACTTCCTCACCATCGCCCACCCACCTCCCTTTTAACACTCTTCCCCCCAGATGGGTTGAGCTGCTGCCATTCCCCACATGGGTCACGTGCTGTTATAGCCTCACTTCACCTGTGCCCTTCCCTCCGCCCACAACAGTCATTTCCAAACTGGGGTGCAGCCACGTGAAGGGAAATAATATGAAAACTTGTATTTGCTTGTGTGTGTGTCTGGAATAAATAAGAAAACAAGTTTACTAAAATATAATACTGTAATATATGGATTGATCATAGAGCACATGCATAATGAATAATGAAGTATAAAGTTATTAGGAGTTGCTTTTTTTAATTGAATGAATCATGTCATCAAAAAAGTTTGAAGCCTCTGAATCTAAAACACCCTCTGTGTCTTATAATCCCATCTCAACCCAACTGTGCCTGGAGAAGTCCACTTTATGACATCCTTCCTCCAAGCCATCCTTGAAGTCCCAAAGCTGGACTGGATGTATCTCCAATGCCTTGCTGCTCCCATTCTTGTGTCTTACCATTCCTCTCTCCTCATGGCAGCCTGTGAGAGCTTCATCATTTCACTTCCTACTTCGATCCTTCCACTGATTCTCAACACACTTAGAATTCATCCACACCCCTCACTGCGGACTCTAAATTCTACAAGATCTGGCCCCATGTTGTTCCTCAACCTCATATAACTGTTCCCTTTGTCCTCTGGGCTCTTGCCCCATTGGCCTTATAGATCTGTTCTCAGTTACCACAGGAAGCCAATTTTGTCCTAGGCTCTTTGCCTACTTCCATCTTCTACACAGAGGGCTTCCCCCAAATCTTTGCATGGCTCGGTCCTTCCTGTCATAAGGACTCACCTTTCCTCAAGCACTCAATCTACAGCAGACACCCACTCATTCTAGATCCACACTGTCCAATATGGCAGCCATTAGCCATGTATAGTTTCCAAGAGCTTGAAATGTGCCTAGACCACATGAAATGTGCTGTAATAAATAAAATGCCAGGTTTTGAAGACTTACTAGAAAAAAGAATGTAAAATGTCTCATTAATAATTTTATGCTTATTATATGTTAAAATGATAACATTTTGGATATATTGGATTAAATAAAATATATTATTAAACTTAATTTCACCTGTTTCATTTTACTTTTTCAATGTGCCATCTAGAAAATTTTAAATTACATACATGCAGCTCACATTATATTTCTATTGGACAGTGCAGCCTAGAATATATTTAATTTTTCACGTGATTCTTAGCTCCACCTACCGTTTTCATTTATTTACCATGTGTTCTCCACCCCTGCCCCCTAGGATCTCCTTGAAGGCGGGGTCTTCATCTGTCTTGTTCACACTCTACCATTAATGCCATCCAAGTTCCTGACACATGGCAGACACACAACAAACATTTTCAAAACAAACAAATGATTTTACAGCACGTTTTATACCAAGCTAATGTTTACTGAGCACTTAGATGCATTATAAAAATCAAGTTGATGTCTCTATTTTATAGATGAGGACAGGGATATAGAAAGACTAAGTAAGCTGCAAATCACTAATTTTATAAAAATCATGACTTGGATTTACGCAGAGTCTGTGATTCCCCCACACTGCCCCACACCAGTGATCTCACATAAAATTTCTGAGTATTTATCTGTCTTCCCACCAGCACCATGAAGACAGGGACAGGAACTCATCCAATGTTGTTTCTCTAGCGCCGACACATAATAAGTATATATATATTATATATATATAATACACACACACACACACACAGATACTGAGCTCTCAGTAATAACATCAGTCACAGCAGTAATAACAGTGAACATTTACTATTTACTAAGTGGCCGGCATCGTTCTAAGCATTTACATTCCTACCTGGAAGCCTAACAGGCACCTCAAAATTAACATGCTTGATTCTGAATTCTTAATCTTTGCTCCAAAACCTGCTCTAGCTCCCATTTCCCCACATTTCAGTGAATGGCAGTCTCATTCTTCCAGCTGACCAAGTCAAAATATTGAAGTCATCCCTGACTTTTTTTTTCTTTCTTTCCCAGGGCATTTCCAACCCATTCGGAAATCCTCCTGGTGTTATTTTTACAATACATCCAGAGCCTAACTGCTCCTCACCACTTCCGCAGCTATAATCACCATCCAGCATCTTCCCTATTGCTCAGAACAAAATGCAACGTCCTTGCAGTGGCCAAGGAAGTCCTACCCCGCTGACCACACCTTCTGCTCCTCTCCCACTGCTCCCTCTGCTTCGGGGACACTGGCCTCCCTGCTGGTCCTCAAACACCCCTCCCCACATGTCCACACAGCTCTGTTCCCCACCACCCTCAAGTCACTGTGTAAACGTCACTCTTTCAGTGAGGGCTCCCTGATCACCCTAACTAAAATCACAACTCACCCCATACACCACACACACACATACACACACACACACACACACACACCACACACCACACACTCGTTCTCCCTTTCCTGATTTTTTCCTCCATAGCACTGGTCACCACTTGATATGTATTTTACCTGTTTTTTGTTTTTTGTATTTTTTCGTCTTACTGTCTGACTCTCTCCTGGACTGAAAACTCCATAAGGGTAGGGATTGTTGCCTGTGTTTCTTCATTCCTGCATGTCTACTACCTAAACATAGTACCCAATAAGCATTTCTGAATTGAATGTATGTGTATTATTTAATCCAGGCAACAGTGCACTTTCTCAGGAAATATCTTAGGCTCTGTGGGCTATAAGGTCTCTGCTACAATCACTCAACTCTGCCGTGTACTGTGGAAGCAGCCAGAGACGATACATAAACAAATGAGCATGGCAGTGTCCCAATAAAACTTTATTCACAAAAATAGGTAAGGGACGGGGGGCACATTTGGCCCACGGATGAACAAAGTCAGTCCCTGATTTAAATCTCACAACTACCCAATGATTTAGAAAGCATAATATCCCTACTTAGCAGGGACTTGAAGTGGCTTGCCCAAGATCCCATGGCTGGTAAATTCCAGAACTTATTTGAATCCTTGCAGTCATATATGGATTTGAGGATTCTGGGAAACCAAAAAATGCCTGGGAAACACCAATGGGACAAATATGAAATGGAAGCATCTCGGCGAGAAGCCAGCCCCTGCTGCTTCCATTCGCACTTACAAAGGAGGTCCCTCAGAGTCTCAAAGTCATGAGGTTTTCTCAGCCACTCAAAGTTATCCAATGAGTAGAGACAGCCACCAAACCCTCAGAGATCTGAGCCAGGCTCTGCTTGTTTCCCAGCCACCCCCTCAAAAGCCAACTAGCCTTTCATGCTGATGACCTATGCACTCAAGTGTGTCCATGACAGGTCTTCAACGAGGTGGGTCTACAGGTGATAAAATCACATCTGGGGCTTTGCTCTGTTCTCTCCTGTCTACCACACTGTCCTCCCCCTTGCTGTTTCCTTCACTTAAGAAGGAAAAATGCAGAGACAAGTGAACAGAGCATGGCACCATCTCTATTCACCACCACATATTCCTTAAACTGGGAGGACCAGAAGGAACTGTACTGGCAAAGGCACTAAATAACATGGACTCTCACGGTGAGCAAGATACTCATTTTGTCATTTCAGTCCTTCCAAATGAGTCAAGGAGAATGTTCCAGTCAGTTGCTAGTAATGATTTTAAAACCTCTCTAAAATTTGCTAATCTTCCATTTCAACAAAGAGAAAGCCTCAGGATCAGTACCTCCATTGAGTGATGTGTCCAGTTAGAATTCAATAATATTGTTTAGTTTTCAATGCATTTATGTTTACAGTTATCTTTTGTGGTGGATTCATATTATGTCAACTCAGTTATGCTGGAAATACTTTTCAAAGAATTGCCTTCCCTGCACAGATAAGAGTATGGACTACAACATCTGGAAGGAGGACGTGAAGCTCTGTATTGTTTTTACACCTTGGAAGCTCAGTGCAGGGCACCATATTGACAGTCAGGCACATTGTCTGGGATCTGCTGGTTCACACTGTAGACATGGGGCAAGAGCGAGGCTGCAGTTTCTTTGGTTCCTGCCAGATCCTCCTTCAGCTCCTCAGGAACCTAGGCCAAGTGTCTGTTTAGCTCCTTGACAATGGGCACCATCTTCCCATCTTTTCCTGGCAGAACACCCCCACTGTTGAAGATGGTGGATTAGAGGCTTTGTCAATCAGAGGCTCCAAGCCCATCCTCATAGGTGCCAGTTTGTATTTGCTTCCTACCACTTCATGTCCATCTTTACTTCTGATGTCAAGCTCTAGCATCAGGCACACCCAGACCCTATAAACCAGATCCTGAAATTCGTTAAGAATGAATACTAAAAACAAATCCCCGATGAAGTACCTCCTCCTGGTTCTGCTTCTCTGATAGAACCTAAACTAATACAGCTTCTATGTAGGGAAGGTGACATTGGTTTTTCATATTTGGTACTTCTATAAAATGTAAGCATAAAGAAAAGTAAACCAGTCAAAGCTGTCCACAACTATGATAAAACTATGGAGGGGACATGTGAATCACTGAGGTTTGGGAAATACTCCATACCTTTCCATTGTTTTTAAGAGTCAGGGATAGAGGCAGCAGATCTCTGAGTTGGATCCTACCAGTGAACAAGATTCATGACCATGTGTACTTTGTGACTTCCCACATTTCGCTTGATGGTAGTACTTTCCAATAGCCCAGTCTTAAAAAAAAAAAAAAAAAAGCTGCTCATATCCATATATTGAAAATGGCAGTATAGTAGAGATTTACATTTCAATTTTTAACTTCATAGTTAAAATTGAAATTTTACTATTTTTATAAGTAAGACATTCACATGGTTCAAAATTGAAATGTCAGAGATATATACTGATTAGCCTGACTCCTATCTCTGTTTTCTATCCCCTGAACCAGTCCCTGTCACCTATCTGCAACTACAGTTATTAGTTTCTTAGGCAAACACAAGCACATACAGACAAATATTCATATATAGCCTTACCGCCCACTTCTTACACAAAAAATAGTACTGCATACACACTGTGGATCGGTACTTCCAGGTTATAATTAAAAAAAATATTTTTCAATGGCCCTAAAAATTCACCACTTTAAACTCACAATGAGACACTGAGAAAAAGAAAAATCTAAAGGAATGAAACCTATGCACAAAGACATTCTTTGCAGTGCTATTTCTAACAATAAAAATGAGATAATAAATCTTCTTAAGAATTCAAAGTTAATATAATATTTAACATAATGAAATACCATGCAGCCAGGAAAAAGAAGAAATGAGCCTGATCTTTAAGTAATGATGAGGAGAGGTTTTCTGAATTTATTAAGTAACATAGGGTAGGTGCAGAATAATGTATAGAGTATATGCCATAGATGTGGGAAAATGGAGTATACAACATAACACATATGGGAACTTATCTGCATGTGTGTATGTTGATATGTGCCTGAAATACAGCTGAATAAATACATAAGAAACTATAACATTGATTGCCTATTTGGATAATATCGTGTGGCTATAAGGAGAATTTTCATTGTGTATCCTTTCTAACTTTTAATGCTTGAATTTTCAGTCATGTGAATCCCATAAAAATTTTAAATCAAATAGTATAAAACCATTACAATAATATTAAAATTACTGATTAAATGAGTGCATTTATCACGAACATATTTTCTAGTTTATTCTAATTTACCACTTCTCTACTAGCACTAAGAATTGAGCCTTGCACATAGTAGGTCCTCAAGAAAAAGGAGCTGAATACATGAACGAATGTGTGAAATGCACGGACCCACAAATGCAAGTAAGTGTATTAAATATTTTAAACTACAGGAATATTAGATCACTGGTATAATGATTATGAAATAGGTCTCAATTGCTAATGTGTTTCTGGTACTGCTGTGTATGAACCACTCATAGCCAGAGGTACCCATTCGTTCAGGACACAACTTACTCAAAGGAGCATGCTCTCACCTTCCCAACTTCAGAGTGGATGCAGATCACTTTATTGATGGAGTATAATTAATAAAGGGCATAAGCCACAAAACCAAATTCAATGCTCTCCCCTGTTGGCAAGCATAACAAGAAAACTGCACTCAAAGTATTAACTGAGGAATCTAAACTTTGCTCAAAGTTCAGAAATAGATATCATGTGTCCTCTCTCCAGTTTTGGAACAAATGAAACCAAAAGTTCATTGAAATCATTTGGCGGCAGTTATTAATGTGCTGAAAGACAGCACAGCTCACCACTTCAAAGAGCATATTTCATTTTTCTCGGGTTATAATAAAATTCCTAAATGAGCTAGGGAATTTACAGAGGGCCTAAATTATGGAAGTCACAAAACACTGTATATATTCCTTTTTTTAAGTTTTTATTTTAATTCCAGTTAGCTAACATAGGGTGTCATATTAGTTTCAGGTGTACAATGTAGTGATTCAACAATTCTACACATTACTCAGTGCTCATCATGAGAAGTGTACTCTTAATCCCCATCATCTGTTTCCCCCACCCCCCATCCCCTTCCCCTCTGGTAACCATCAGTGTGTTCTCTACAGTTAAGAGACTGTTTCTTGGTTTGTCTTTTTTTTTTTGCCCCTTTGTTCATTTGTTTTGTTTCTTAAATTCCAAAGATGAGTGAAATCATATGGTATTTGTCTTTCTCTGACTTATTTTGCTTAGCATTACACTCCCTAGCTCCAACCATGTCATTGCAAATGGCAAGATTTCATTCTTTTTTATGGCTGAATCATATTCCATGTTGTGTGTGTGTGTGTGTGTGTGTGTGTGTGTGTGTGTGTACCACCTCTTCTTCATCCATTCATCAATCAATGGACACTTGGACGGCTTCCATAATTTGGCTATTGTAAAGAATCCTTCTATAAACATAGGGGTGCATGTATCTATTTGAATTAGTGTTTTTGTATTCTTTGGGTAAATACCCAGTAGTGCAATCACTAGATTGTAGGGTAGTTCTGTTTTCAACTTTTTGAGGAACTTCCATACTGTTATCCAGAGTGGCTGCACCAGTGTGTATTCCCACCAACAGTGCATGAGTGCTCCTTTCCCACCCCCCGCATCCTCGCCAACACCTGTTAATTCCTGTGTTGTTGATTTTAGCCATTCTGCATGAGGCGTGAGGTGATAACTCATTGTAGTTTTGATTTATATTTCCCTGACAGTAACTGATGATGAACATCTTTCCATGTGTCTGTTGGCCCTCTGTGTGTCTTCTTTGGAGAAATGTCTTTTCATGTCTTCTGCCCATTTTTAATTGGATTATTTGTTTTGGGGGTGTTGAGCTTTATAAGTTCTTCATATATTTGGGGTACTAACCCTGTATCGATATGTCATTGCAAACATCTTCTCCCACTCAGTAGGTTGCTTTTTAGTTTTATTGAATGTTTCCTTCACTGTACAGAAGGATTTTATTTTGATATGGTCCCAATAGTTTATTTTTGCTTTTGTTTCCCTAAAACACTGTATATATTCTTATGCTAAGAGCCAAAACATGTACTGAGGCCTATAGGTATGACTCTGTTTTATAGCTTGGGATCCTCAGCCCAGCCCTATCACCAGCGAATGGATGATTGCAAAGCAAAAAGAACGTCAGCTCATCTGTGGCATACTGCCAGATTTCTAGTCTTAAAAACTGGTCTTCGTCCCCTCAGACGTTGCTGACAGAGGTGTAAATTGGTGTGGCCCTTCAGGGAAGCTAATTCACAATGTATATCAAGAGTCATAAAAATATTCACTTTCTAGCCTCCTAATCACCTCCCTTGAAAGGGAACAATCCGAAACATCGTCAGTTACTATAAGCCTGAGTGTTATTTGAATTAGAAACAATTTAACTGTTTTAACCAGCAAGTAAATTAGGTACCTACTCAATGGAATATTGTAGACTTCAAAATTACAGTTTTTAAAAATTATGTAAACCCCTTGGGGAAATATTTACAGTATAACACAATCTATTTTAGAATATACACAGGATATGACATTGTAAATATGTAATAATTGCAAGGATGGGAAATTTTAGATGGGTATGGAAAAAATGGAAAGTATATATACTAAAATAACAATTTTATGTTGGGGTTTTAGGTTCATATTATTACAGGGAAAATACTGGAAAACCCAGCAAAACAGTAACAATAAAAAGAGGGAGAACATTTTATTGACACTGATGTAGTCTTTCCTATTTTCTTTGTGTCCAGTGTTCAAATTTAGTTTGAATGAGATGATCTTGCTTACTAAAATTCTTCTAAAGATTCTGCTTATGGAACCTAGCTTAGTCTAGTGGTCTCTTTTCTTAAGGAATAAATAAACTCACAAAGAATGCTCAGACACCCAGCTGTACTGTCTTTCCACTGTCTTTCAAGCCAGTTGTTTGACATTCACTTTGTCATACAACTTTGGTTTTTACTCAAATGCAGTTTTTAGTTCTTTTCCTCATTAGCAACTCTGATGTTTCTTCTGGTTTTCAGGGAATCAGGTAAATAAAATAGGTCAAGAAAATATCTAAAAGAGGCAGTCCTACAGTAGTATTTCAAGGTATTCAGCTTAGTCCCATTATTGATACTAAAATTACAAGGACTGGGTATAGAGACCTGCATTAGTGTAACAGAGATTAAGCAGAGAAAGACATGGATCTCAACTTCTTGCTCTTTTCATTCTTAGGCTGAGCCATCTTGAGTAGATTGATTCCCTGTAAGCCCAACTCCTTCATCTATAAATTGAGGACAAGGACAGTATATTGTAAGGGGCTGAGACTGAATTCAAACCCCTGAGGGGCATGATCCTCTCCTTCCCTGCTTTATATTATAGTCCTAAACAAAATATGTTGGTTACACAATTTATACAGATCATTGGGACCATGGCTCTCAAATAGTTAGTGTAATTTTGCTACACACAAGAGCAAACACCAACACTTGCAAAATAACACAGAAAACTAGAAGTGAACAGATTATCAAGGTAACTTGCAATTCCAAATCAGCTTGATTTGCTCTGAAAATCTGACCCAGCCTCCTTTTCCCATGTTCTCAATCTGACTACTGTCTCTCACTACCAAATCTGCCATATTGAAATATTTGAGCATAAGAACCCAAATCCCATCTTTCTCTCTTGACAAACTAGAGCTGCTTTTGTTCCCCTGATAATATGATATGTAGAAAGACCATTTAATCCTCTAATTTATGACAGTGAGTGAGATGTGGCTGAAACCCTGAGCTATCAATGCTCTTAATTGAAACAATATTAATAATGATCACTAAAGGAAAATATATTTCATTCTAATTGGGAAGATGTCATATAATGTTTCTAACAAAGCCATAATAATTATGGTAAGGTGCAGGAAGTACCGCTGCCTAGATAGCTCTCTTGCAAAGGAAAATACACAGTGAAAGTGACAAATGAATGGCTTTACATATGAATGAACATGATCCATTGCTGTCCAAAGCCCCAAGAGCTATATAAGAGAAAAGGTCAGTGCCATTACCGGATGATGTCTTTTAGGAAAACACAATATATAAGTATATGCCCTTACATAAAGAATGGATTTGCAATATATTTTTAAATAAAATGAGTTCACAAAAAGTCTCATCTCCCAACCAGTGTTCTTTGTCTCTAGCCAATTAAGGTCATAATATTTTTGTTATGCTACAAAAGATATGAATGTGCATTATAAAAATACATAACAAATAGATAAAGAAATTGAAAAGCATAAAAGTAAAAGGCAGATGACCACCCACCTCACCTTACCTCCCCCAGTCCCACTTCTTAGAGGAAAGCACAGTTACTTTATTTATTTATTTATTTTTAAAGATTTTATTTATTTATTTGACAGAGAGAGAGAGTTAGCGAGAGCAGGAACACAAGCAGGGGAATGGGAGAGGGAGAAGCAGGCTTCCCGCCGAGCAGGGAGCCGGATGTGGGGCTCGAACCCAGGACCCTGGGATCATGACCTGAGCCAAAGGCAGACGCTTAACAACTGAGCCACCCAGGCACCCCGCACAGTCACTTTATAATAGTTACTACCAGAAACCATTCCTTTCTTCATTTTTCGGTGCCCACACAGTAATATATTATGTGCACACATTTGCACCAAAATTCCTCTTTTTTTTCTGCCATTTGCTTTTTCTCATACATCACAGATATCAGGACAATTTTCCAGAAGATACAACAATGGAGTGAAGCAGAATAGAGCAAAACTTGAAGGCTTCAAATTTTCAGTGGGCAATTTTTCACCTTACAACAGATTACACCACCTTTCAACTGTCCACTCCTCCCTTCAAAGGATGCCCTTTACCAACACCTTAATTACATGATTTCACACCTTAATTGTAAGAGTTTGGAAATATATATTCAAAGAGTAAAATATCAGTATGTTCTTCAAGTGCAAGTCTATTTAAATTAACATTTTAAATGGATCACAATTTTAGCCTTGGTAATTCCACAAGGCCGTCTCTCCGTATTTCGATGTGTGGTGTTCACTCCTTGATTCATTAAGGACCCACGATGTTCCTGGCAGAGTCCTTGGCTTAAGAACCCATGTGAACAACCAGCCAGGCTCCCCAACTTCAAAACCTGCTTTTCAAAGTAACCTACAAGCCATGAAATGCACTTTATTGATTATTTTATGTAATTTTCACACACCCCTATGAGATGGGCACCGTAATTATTGACACCAATTAACTGAAAAAAAAAACTAAGAGAGATTAAGTAACATAAACAAAATCACAGTAAGTCAGTGGCCTAGAAAGATCTGTCCACCACCTGTCACCGAGGTTTATGCTCTTAGCCCCCATGTTGTAGACTTCACAGCTCGATTCCTGAGGGACCAGAGCTCTGGAGAAGTCATGAAATCTCTCATGGCCTCAGTTTCCCCATCAGTAAAATACAGGGATAAGATAAATTCAATATCAAATCAATTTTGTTATGAATATCTATTTGTCCTGGCCCTTTTCTCTATCCTCTGGTATCAAAACTTGAAGACGTTATTCTTTTTTATGTTATATTTAACATATCACATTTAACATATGCAACTTTCACTTGCATGCCTCTCTAGGTCGGAGAAGAGTAAGAAATATTTTTTAATAACCCTTATATTCTCCTTATTAGTCATTTTTCCAACCAATATGCCAATGCCTTTTTCAGCTTGAACCTTTGGAAGATGAAATGAAAATTGCTAATTTTTAACTCCATGTGCCTAATGCCCATCTAAAATCACAATTATAAGTTCCCTGGAATGCATGACCTGAACCTGCGGAAAGCTGACCCACTCTTTGAGTTAATATTAGAGTAATTAGTCTAACAAAAGGATTTTTTTCATCTTTGAAATATTCAACTTCATCTTTCTCTGAAAAATAAGCTTCAAAGTTAAACACCAGTAAAATGTCCAATCTTCTTCACACATACTCTATCCTATATCCATCTCTCTCAAGTGGATTTAACTTTAGAAATTTATTTCTGTATGATAAAGAACTTTTTCTTTATGTGTAAAACTGTCAATCTCATTAAAAGATAGACCAGCAGCGTGAGGAAATGTACTTCTTTCTAAATCTTTAATCAATCTCGAAACATCTGCCAGTCAGCATATCTTCTATAACTCCCTCTATCTTACAAATGTTCCCTGGAAATTCACAGTTGCCCAATGAAATTGACAATTATGAAAAAAAATCAAATTGTCTCCTCTCAGTGAGTGGGCTACTTGATGGCCAAACGCCCTGTTCAGGAATAAAGTAGGATCAAATCCACAGACAAAAGCATTTCTCTTCCCTCTGGCTACAAAGCTATAACCAGCGCTCTCCTTTTATGATGGTGTGAACAGGTACACAGGAAAAAGAACTGAAATCAGGACTTTCAGGCAAGAAAAGCCAAAGTAATGTGCATATAAATCTTGCCTACTGTTTATTTGGAGCTTCTTCCTCCAAGAAACAAAACAAAACAATCAAGGCTGATACTAATAATTTATGGAGTCCAGATTCAATGTAATAAAGTGGTTAAGGTATTTTCTTAATTCATTTATCAGCTGATTCTACTGAAGAGACTGGAGCATTTAACAACCTAATAAATGAAATAAGCCACCAAACTTTTTATGAAAATTAAATTAACGAATCATTTAATTTTGAGAATAGGTAAAATACAGAGAGAATCCATGGGCCAACAAATCAAGCAAAAACATATTCTTGCAAAAGATCATGGACCCTTCTTTGGAAGGCTGAGCTAAAGCTGCGAATTTTCAATTATAAATCAGACTGTTGCAAGTTGAGTTTACTGGGAAGCAGATTCTAAGAAGGAGATTCGAATTCTGGAAGTTCAATGAGAAGGGCTCTCAAGAGCAACACCTAGGAGGGAGTCAAGGGTGCAAGTCAGCTGTGACGCACTCTCTACAATGCCCTCTGAAGATCCACCATCCACCCAGAGTCATCCCAAATCGGGCAGCTCTTGAGTGTGGGCTGCACCCCATGGAAAGGGGTTTGGCTTTTGGCCAGGTAGCTAGCTCTCTTCGGCAGCAGCAGGGGGCTCAGCTGCAAGTTGTCAGTCTACACCACTCTGAGCACTCCCAGCTGGAGAAAGGAATGCTTCAGTTCCAAAAGGGGGCAAAGGGTTGGGGAAGGAGATCTGGGAGGCCGGCTAAGATGCCCACTGCGCAGGTCTAACCCAATCCTGGGCAACCTTTCGGGATAGTTAGGCAATGGATGCTGAAGTATCAAGCCCAATGGAAAGGTCAAATATGCCCGGATCATGATAGTATAAGAATTACGGTCCTGCTAAGGCTCCCAACTGAAATGTGCAGGGGACTTGGGTAAAGGCATGGAGGCTTCGGCCCCTTCCCAGAAGGTCTACTGATCAGTGAAGCACAACAATAAAGAGCTTGGAGGAATTCTTTAATTCACTCATTCATTCACTCACTCACTCATTCATTCACCAGTTATAGAACTTCTATAATGGGAAAAAGCAAGGAGCCAGACAAGGACAAGCTGTGCCCTTATGGCGCTCACAGACTAGTAAGGGTAAAATCATCAAAACAATATTCTCAAAACATGTATTTTGAAACAGCAATGAGTGTTATGAAGAAACATAAGGCAGCACTGTCCAATAGAATTCTCTACAGTGATGGAAATATTCTATATCTGTACTGCCCAAGATGGTAGCCACTAATGAAATGTG
Organism: Halichoerus grypus; assembly: GCF_964656455.1. NCBI lineage: Eukaryota > Metazoa > Chordata > Mammalia > Carnivora > Phocidae > Halichoerus > Halichoerus grypus. The sequence goes on along the minus strand of NC_135721.1, from coordinate 131,273,660 downwards.
GCTATTGAACACTTGAAATGTGGCTAGTGTGACTAAGGAATTGCATTTTTTAAATTTTTATTTAATTAATTTAAATGTAAAGGGATACACGTGGCAAGTGGCTCCTCCCACCACGGAGATGGGGGATGGTGTCATAGTGTCCGGCAGGGGGGTGGGGGGCAAGTATGTCTAAATCAAAGACATCCTAGCTGGGATTTTCAGGATGAGAAAAAAGTAGAGAAAGTAAAAGGAAGAGGAAGAACTTTCTAATCAATGGAACAACAGGCGTATGGGCAGTAATGAAGGAAAAAGCCTGGCCAGCGGAGCAACTAGAGAGGGCATATTTGCCTTGAGCATTGATTTGGGGGTGCATTGATCTGAACACTGATATGCGCGGTATGAGATATGGTGGGATCTAGATCACAGAGTGTCTTGAGTACATTACAGAATAATTATTTGTAAGGGGAAGGCATTTGAGAATATTTTAAAGTAGAAGTAGGGTAGGATTAGGTTTGATATTTTTTAGGTGATCAATTTCCAGTAAGCAGAACAGATTTGGGGAGTGGGAAACTGAGCTGAGGAATGGAGGCAGGAGAATATCCTTCAAGAGTTACACACACACACACACACACACACACACACACACACACACACACACGTTAGGACTGGCAGAAACAAGTACTATACTCCTGAGCACTCTCAGTGGGAACATACCTGGTACAACCTCTTTGAAGGAAAATTGACTCTATTTATCAAAATTGTAAGGTACACCACTTTGTAAGAGAAACTCCTTTTTTCAGATTTACCTTAGAAACATTGTATCATGGATGCATACAGGTACGCACAAGGATGTTCACTGCTTTACTGTTTAATTAGTCAAAATGAGAAATTACCTTAAAGTGTCCACTAATAGTGTTAACTAAAGAAATTGTGAAACAGTGAAATAAATGAACAATGGGCATCCATAAAAAGTGCTGAAAAGTGCTCCAACATAAATTAGAAGAAAAAGGACAGGGTATACAACAACAACAATCCACAATATTAAAGATGAGCCCATATGTGCAAAATGAACTATACAAAAACACCTGCATTTTTATGTATGCCTATGCACACACATCTCCGCACAAATAGACAAGAATCTGCCCAGAATGGTATACCTGGGAAGTGAGACAAGTGTGGGGTGGCAGAGAAACTGCCTCTTCATTCTATTCTTTTTTGCATTGTTTTATTTATTTGCCACATACATGTAATGTAAAACACTAGTTAAAAAGAATTGATACATATACACACAGAGAGATTATTATAAAAGCAATCTTTTGTTGTAGAGTGGACTTCCTTCCTCCCTTTCCTTCCTTCCCTCCTTCCTTCCTTCCTTTCCTGCTAGATATTCAACTCTATTTTTTTGAAATTCGAGGTAAATAATAAATTTACAAAGTTATCTGGTTTGGTCTTGGGTCTGACCCAAAAAGCACAATAGAATCCAAGTTTTCTCTGCTATTTTCCACTCAGGAGGCCCTGGGAAGACCCACCTGGGACAAAACAAAATATTTCATGTGCTTGGACACGCTCTTCCCATCCACAACTGCACTTCTGGCTCGGAGGTGGACAGGTGGTGAGACAGGAAGGCCAGACATTAATACCTCCGTCTTGCTGCAACGGAAGCTGAGGTGTGAGAAGTTCAGTGACAAGCTCTGGTCACAGCAGATGGCCGGCAGCACCAGGACAAGGGCAAAAGAAAGGCCCTTTTTTTTTATGCCAGCCAGGTTTTTCCCCTCCACATGTCTGGCCTGCACTGAGGACTACAGTTTGGATCCTGCAAAACGGCTACAACCAAAAATCATACAATGGAACTCCACAAAACTCTTGGAGTTTCTTGGGATTTATAAATACGTATATACATTATACGTTAGGGTTACTGTCTGCTTCATAATTTAATATGCCAAATGTTACTTCAGGGTTTCATTCATACTTTAATGTTTGCCTAGCTCCTACTATGTGCCCAGACATTATTTTAGCCACAGAGAATTCTGCCATTTACAAAACTCAGAAGATTTTATCCTCTTGATGCTTAGAGGCAAGTGGGAAAAAAATGGGAGATAAAGAAATGAATAATTTAAAAAATAATTAAAAAAAAAAAAGGAGATGAGACCAAGAATACCTGAGGGGGGTGGGGGGCACCTTCAACTGGATGGTCAACAGTTCCCTGGGGAGGTGACTTTTGAGCTGATGACTGAAGTGAGAGCCAGCCACCAGGGAAGGGCATTACAGATGAAAGGAAGCAGTAAGTGAACAGGACCTGCATGACAAAGAGCTTGCCATGTGAGGAACAGAAAGGAGCTGGTGCATGGAGTTTAGAGAGAAAAGGAAAGAAGGAAAGAGAAGCTGGGGCACCTGGGTGGCCCAGCTGGTGAAGTGTCCAACTCTTGGTTTCAGCTCAGGTCATGATCTCCCGGTCCTGGGATCCAGCCCTGGATCGGGGTCTGCACTCGGTGGGGGGCTGGGAGGGGGTCTGCTTGTCTCCCTCTCTCTCTGCCCCTCCCCCTACTCATGCTCTCTCTCTAAAATAAAATAAATAAATCTTTAAAAAAAAAAGATGAAGAGAAGCTCAAGACAGTGCATTAAACAAGGCCTTGTGGTTCTTACTATCTAGGAACCACATAAATGGAATATTCAGAAATTGCATCTAGCTATCAGTAAAAAGATGCATCTCATCCCGCCTCCCAGCCAGACCCACTTGAAGCATCTTACAAGACTTGACCAGGTTAATAAAAATGTTAACCACATTAATCAATATATATGGGCTGCATTAGTCAATATTTATTTATTTGATTCAGTAAACATCTTTTTACCCAATAGATATTAACCAAATTTTCAGGTTTTTTTTAAAGATTTTTATTTATTTATTGAGAGAGAGAGAATGATAGAGAGAGAGCATGAGAGGGTGGAGGGTCAGAGGGAGAAGCAGACTCCCTGCTGAGCAGGGAGCCCGACGCGGGACTCAGTCCTGGGACTCCAGGATCATGACCTGAGCCGAAGGCAGTCGCTTAACCAACTGAGCCACCCAGGCGCCCTCAGTTTTATAATTTTATTTTTAGAATAAAAATTAAAAACACAGCCACAGTTAACATTTGATTTATTGTATCTTCTAAGTGAAAGACTTCTGCATAGCATTTCCCAGGAAGGTGCTTTTCTTAAAAAGTAAATCATCTCTTCCGTGTTTCTAAATCCTAGTAATAACTACTTCTTAAGTTGAATGTTACCCTAAAAAGAAAAAAGACTACAAAACTGAAAAGATTCTAATTATAAAATTGCCAAGAACTCAATCTCAGACTGGAGAGAATCTATACAAATGGGTCCGTCTCTCACCTGCTGGACTAGCAAAACCTTGAAAAGGCTCTCGAAGCATACTTGTGCAAAATGAGAGGAACTAGACATTCTCACAGATGGCAGGGCAACCTCGATAAAACTTTACATGTAAATACACTTTGGACGCTGAGTCCCACTTCTAGGAATTCATTTATCAGTAAACTCACCACTGGGTGAGAGAAGAGGTCATCCATGGCACCTCTTGTCACAGAGAAGAAAAAGAATTACTCAAACGTTCCACAACAGACATGCAGCTTGGATTCAAACTCAGGCTCTGCTGCACACCAGCTACGTGAATTGGACAAAAACTTATCCTCTCAGGCACTCAGTCTTGTGATCTGTAAAATGGGCACAAAAACACCTACTTCATGCCCACCTTTAACAACAGATAAAAGGAAGGAAGGAAAGAAGAATGAATAATCAAAGAAATGTACAGAATTTATTTATACACTGGAATCCTAATTATTGAAAAGCATGATATATTACTGAACAAGAAAACCACACCACAGAAGAGTATGTAATTATATATTGCACCCATGTGCACACACACATGCACACACAAAACTAGCTATACATAGACTATTCTGGAATATTCATAGTGGTTGCTTCTGGGAACTAGATTCCTGGGAATGAAGTTGAAAGGAAATCTTACTGTTCAATGTTTAAACTTTGTACGTTCAAATCTGTACCAAATATACATATTACCTGCCACAAGAAGAAATCAAATAAGATTTAATTTTAAGGGGGTCAATCTAAACCTCCAGCATTAATTGCTATATTCCCTGATACTCACTTTGCAGGTTACATACCAACAGCAATTACAAGAAATTCTAGAACAGTCGGCCACTGAAGCACAAAATCTACAACAAAATTAAGTGGGATATAATTTGAATATCTCATTCTATTATTCTGACCTGCAGCAAAATCATTCATTCATTTGGTAAGCAAATACTGAACATTTACTATGGGCAGAGAGCTGGGGGATACAGAGTGAACAAGGTAGCTAAGGTCTTTGGCCACCTAAAACTTACACCCTTGTAGGAGAAGAAATAACCTACAAAAACATGAAGAAAAACATCTGGCACAAAAGTTAAGAAAATCTAAAAATCCTATGCGTACTCTTAAATTAGAACGAAGTTCTAGAGGGATGTGAGGAGAAGACTTTTTAGATGTGATGGTCCTGGCAGGCTGTTCTGAGACAGGAATTATGAAGTTAAAATCTGGAGACCAAGAGAGAACCAGGCAGGAGAAAATCAGAGGGAAGAAGAGCCATTAATGGAGATCTATTCAAACTGATGAAGACCTCTCAGGGCAAACTCCCCGGGAAATGTTCCTTTCAAACCTCACTTCACACATTTTCCATCTGAATTCATGGATGTTGAGAACTAGACTAGTTTCATAACATCTAGATTTGGGGCCAATGTTGGTAGAATACAACTCGGGCTTAAAAAGTGGTTCTTTTGCAAATTAGCCAAAGTATCTGCATATTTACAGATGGAAACCTGGAGCCCCAAAGAAATTGTTCATCATATGAAGAGTTAATTTTGCTATGGGATTCAAAGAGGTATGATTTCTTGAAGGTTTTTAAAATAAATTTCTTTTATTGAGTTAATGTGTGGCTTTAAGATAATAAAATGCATTTTAAGACTTTATAATTGCTTTCCTAAGCAGTGAAACTTGTATTAAGGAAAAGCTCTGAACTCAAACTAGTGTTTTAATTTAATTTGAGTTAGTCCATTCATAAGACAGACTTCTTTTTCTTTCTGTTAACCACTAAAGTAGTCATTGTAAACATGAGTGAAGAGAAGACAAAATCAGGGTTTGGGCAAATCTGAGATAAATTTGTGTGGGGGGGGTTTAGGGTGAGAAGTGACATATACACTATGGTGATATCAGATGGAAGTTTCTTAAGAGGATGGTATTGAATACATGGGATATTTTTTCTTAGGACCCAATTTTTAAGATATTTGTATAAAATCAAGCCATATGGCCAGTATAAGTTTTACATGTAAGGGTTATAAAAACTATGGACTCTGAGAAACAAACTGAGGGTTCTAGAGGGGAGGGGATGGGGGGATGGGTTAGCCTGGTGATGGGTATTAAAGAGGGCACGTGTTGAATGGAGCACTGGGTGTTATACACAAACAATGAATCATGGAACACTACATCAAAAACTAATGATGTAATGTATGGTGATTAACATAACATAAAAAAAAAAAAAAACCTACTTAAGAAGAGAAGTATAATAGTCGTGAGTCTCCCAAGCTTGGTCATGCATAGGCCACCATTTGGATTTGTGCCATACTGAGTTCCACCACCTACCTTCCTACTTTTTGCCACTCTGTGGTATGATTGCACTATGAGTTAGTCATCCATTAAATAACTTTACTTTTTAAATTAAATAAGCTTATTTAAAGAGGAAGCTACACATTTTTATCTTAAATGGAAAACCAATATCACTTGAAGGTAAATGTAAAATTTAATGCAATATAAAGTTAATGAATATAATAAAACATAAGATTGTTACCTGAAACCTCTGCATCTAAGTAGGGTTTTCTCCCTATTAAAAGGCCTTCAGGGAGAGCCAGCCAGGCACTCAGTAGATAAAGCATGTGACTCTTGATCTCGGGGTTGTAAGTTTGAGCCCCATGTTGGGTACAGAGATTACATAAAATAAAATCTTTAAAAAATAAAAATAAAATAAATAAAATAAAAAAGTAAAAGGACTTCAGGGCATCAGTTCTTTGAGATAAGTTGATTAAGAAGTGGCATTTTTCTTAGGATTCAATGTTACTGACCTCCCTAATAATTATTTTCTCTCAAGTTATATAATTCCCACATTTGGGGGCCACTACTAGAGTTAATAGGCAAAAATACTGTGATCAGTCTTTTAATCAAAGGCCTGCTATTTGGACCAATATATTTAACTCTATATTTTCTAATATGGTGTTTCATGAGTGGCTCCTAAATAAGTCCCATATTACAAAAATGTATTACTAAAGTTAACAGCAAGAGGAAAATAAAATGCCTTCTGTTTTTCATTACCAAAGCCATGAATCTTCTGCTGAGATGAGTGAATTAAGTTTTAGCAGCTTATTTTTCTTACAGACAATGAACAACAAATATCACCTCAATCTTTCAACAATAAAAAAATAAAAATCAACATTATCACCATTCATTAAGTTCCTACAACTACGAGTCAGGCATAGGATTAAGAATTTGATATACTTATCACTTATGAGAAGTATATTACTATCCTCATTTTTGTACATGATGAAGCAAAATTTCAGAAAGAATAGGCAATTTCCTCAAAGCCATAGAGTCAGTAAGTGGTCAAGTTGAGATCCAAGCTAAAGTGTCAGTCTCAAGTATATGCTATTTCCACCACGGAAAAAATAATGCATCAATTCAGTTATGAAGGAAAGAAAGGAAGAAAGGAAGAAAGAAAAAAAGGAAAGGAGGGAGGGAGGGAGGAAGGAAGGAAGAGAGTATCCCAGCAAGATTTGTGGTAGCTACAGTCAAAATTATTCTAAATTTCATATCAAAAGGCAAAGGAACTAGAATATCTAAAACAATTTTGAAAAAGAAAAATAAAGTGGGCAGAATCAGCCTACCCTGTTTCAAGAGTTATTGTATAGCTATACATATAGACACATACAGACATACCGCTACATGTATTTGGGCACACAAAGCAATGGAACAGAATAAAGGACCTAAGAACAGAAACACATAAATATGCTCAATGGAGAAAAGACAGCCTTTCCACAAACGGTGCTGCAGCAATTGGCCATCCATAGGCAAAAAATGAATCTAGACCTAAATGCGCAACTTACACAAAAATTAACTCAAAATGGATCATGGGCTTAAAGATAAAAGGTAATACCCTAAAACATCTAGAAAAAAACACTGGGAATCTTGAGCTGGGCAAAGTGTTAGTACCAAAAGCATGATCCACAAATGCCAAAAAGAAATAAATTGGATTTCACCACACTTAAAAACCTTTGTTCTGTGAAAGACCTTGTTGAGAAGATAGGAAATACAAGCTACCTACTGAGAGGAAACATTTAAGAACCACATGTCTGAAAGGATTGAGATCTAGAATATATAAAGAACATTCAAAATGCAACAGTCAAAAAACAGACAATCCAATTAGAAAATGGGCAAAAGACATGAACAGGTATTTTATCAAAATGTATGTCCAGATGGCAAATAAGACATGAAAAGATGCTCAACATTGCTACCCAATACGAAAATGTAAATCGAAACCACAATGAGCTATCACCACACATACATCAGAATGTCTAAAATAAAAAATAGTGAGGACACCAAAACCTGGTGACAACATGAAATGCTAGCATGGACACAGAGAAACTGGATCATATGTTGCCGGTGTGAGGATAAAACGGTACAAACACTGTGAAAAGCAGTTGGGCAGGTTCTTTAAAAAACTAGACATGCAAATACCAGTACCACCCAACAGTGGCACTCCTGGGCATTTACCTAGAGGTCTGAAAACCTATATTCCTTCAAAGATCTGTACACAAACATTTATATCTGCTTTCTCTGTAACAGCCCCAAAATGGAAATCACCCTAAATGTCCTTCAATAGATGAATGGCTAAGCAAACTATGGTCCATCCATTCCATGGGACACTATTTAACAGTAAAAGAAGGAATGAACCATGATACCCACAACAATCACGACAATTCCAGAGAATTATGCTGAGTTAAAAAAAAAAGGGAAAAAAGAAAACCCAAATCCCAAAAGGTTACACACCATATGGTTCCATTTATATAATATTCTCAAAATGATAAAATTATAGAAATGAAAAACAGATTAGTGGTTGTCAGGGCTTTAGGACTGTAGGAGGGGGAGCAGTAGGGGAAGCTATAAAAGAACAACAGGAAGGACCCTGTGGTGAGGGAATATTCTGTCTCGATTGTACCAATGTCAGTATCTTGGTTGCAATACTGTACTATATACTTGAAGCATATTACCATTGGGAGAAACTGGGTATTAGAGACCTCTCTGCATTATTTCTTATAACTGCATGTGACTCTACTATTATCTAAAAATTTAAAAAAATCATTTAAAAAATGAGACAGTGGTTCTTAATCTTCTGGAAGTTGTAGAGGGTGGGAGGTGAGAGGCCTGAGGGCAGGGTGGTCCAGACCTCTACAAGAATCTGATAAAAGCTATAAAGCATCACCCCAGAAAGGTCACCTGCATTCTATCCCCAGAGCCTACTTAAAGGACTCCACTCAAGAACATAATACACACAAGCTAACATTTATGTTCTCTGGGAACCAGGGCATGAAGAGAGACTTATTTTACTGCTAGTAAAATAAAGACAGCCCCCCAAATGCTTGGCAAAGATCAGATTCCAGATACTTATTCAAAATTTAGCCATCTGCATCCTAGAAAGAAGCTATTTTAAAACTTCAACATTCACACATATCTGTGGCATTTCTAAACTCACAATTTCATTTTGAATTTCAAAGGAACAGGGGTTGCAGGAGGGAGGCATCATAATCTCTTCCTGGTTTAGAATCTCCAAAGGCTTAATTTCCACCCAACTGGCATCAAATTCCTGGAGTTAAGAGGAAAATCAAATTTGACCTTCCTCATTTCACAAAAACGGAACAAGGAGATTTCTGCAGAGATCTTTGCACTTCAATATTTTATCTGTTACTCAGACTAATTCACCCTTAAGTATAGGGAATATATTAATCTCATGTTAACAATACAAGTCCAACAACAGACTGTCAATTCCTTGAGGGCCGTGACTGGACCTGTCTTATTTAAGGTGGTTTACCCTGATCTTATACTAGTATGCACTCAAGAAATATTTGATGAATGATAAAACAAATGAAAGCAAATATAGCCCAAATGAAAACTAAATTCTTAAAATACCCAAGATAATGATTTCTCATAAAAATTACAAAGCTGCTTAAGAAATAAATATTTCTAGGGCGCCTAGGTGGCTCAGTTGGTTAAGCGACTGCCTTCAGCTCAGGTCATGATCCTGGAGTCCTGGGATCGAGTCCCGCATTGGGCTCCCTGCTCAGCGAGGAGCCTGCTTCTCCCTCTGACCCTCCCCCCTCTCATGTGCTCTCTCTCTCTCTCATTCTCGCTCTCTCAAATAAATAAATAAATCTTTAAAAAAAAAAAAAAGAAAGAAATATTTAATATGACTAAAAAAATACAGCAGATATGGGGCAAAATATGGCAGATATGAGGAAAATCATCCCATCAGTAATTTTGTTTATGTCTACACACAAAATCACTAAATTGGCCATTCTTTGCTTAAGTTGGTTTTGGGGAGGATGATTAAAAGCTGGGCTTCATACACAATTAATCATAACATCCACACAGGCCATCAAATAAAGATGACTAAAATACCAGCTGAAAAGCCCTTCTGACACAGAAACTGGAGAAGTCAATTCATCTGGGGGCAAAAAACGCTGAGTGGTCTTGACATAGGCATGTGTATTCAGTCTACATGATCATCAATTTTATCACTGCAAAGTTATCTCCAAAGCCTCTTTCTCTTGAGGATGAAAAACAGTGCTCCATGTATCTTACTGAATGGTTGAATTTTGATGTTAGGACTATAACTTTGTCGAGGTACTGTAAAAACCGTGGATCATCTATGGATCCTGAAACCCTAAAGGGACTATTATAGCTGCTTTGGCATACTGGGTCAGGTCAAACAGGGAAACAAAGGAGTGAGAAAATATTTCTGCCTAAAATCGGGCCATTAACTAACCAATTTTTCAAATCCATTCTCTACCACCCAAGAGAAAGACCCCCAAATTAACAGAAATACCTCCTAGTCTGATGCGCTCATTCAAACTGAAGTTTCATGGAGGTGAGTTTCTTCGTCTCTGATTATCTTTGTCATTTATCCCAGGGTCATGAAAAATCTTACAAAGGCAAAAATTCTTTCTAGACCTAGCATTATTGTCAAGCAATATTTGCATTTATATATTACTGCATGTGCATTGTTTGTTTTCCTAACTAAACAGCAAGTTCTTTGAGGGTGAGAGTTATTGCAGTAGAAGCAGTAAACATAATAGCCACCTAAGCATCATCATCCCTAACATCCGTGGTAGTGAGAAATGGTAATAATAAACATTAATTAGGTTTCCAATGTGTCAAGCATTGTGTGGAGCCCTTTATGAGGATCATATATTAGGTGGGTACCATGAGTCTCCTTATTTTTACAGAAGACCGATGCTTACAAATGTTAAGGAACTCACCAAAAAAGCCACATAACCAGTCACTGACCTGGGATTTTAACAGTCTCATGTCAGAGTGTATGCTCTTAAACCAGTTCACAATGATGCATCCATTCATTCATTCAAGAAGTCTTCATCAAGAAGACTGTCGAAGTGCTGGGCACTATTCCAGCACTGGGGTTCAGCTATAATTAAAAGAGAAGCCACAGACCCCATGGAGCCTCATGTGCTATTTGGGGGATACAGACAATCAACATGTAAAATAAACAGACCAGTACGTGAGGGGATGATAAGTCTAGAGAGAAGAAATGGAAGGGATATGGGAGAGGAGAAATAGAAGAAGATATGGGGGAGGAGGAGGAGGCAAGAAATAAAATTAAGTATCTGGAAGGCCTCAGTGAGCAGGTGGCATTTGAAGAAAGACTGAAGGAGATGAGGGAGCCACGTGGGAAGAAATACCAGGGGGAATAGCATTCCAAGCAGACGGAACAGCAAGAGAAAAGGTTCTGAGTCAGCAGAGGGCCTCTGAGCCCATCTAAGGCTCTTGCCCTGAATTGCATGGAAAGGCATTGGTGGTTTGAACAGCCAGGGGGACAAATTAGGAGATATTTTTTAATATTATAAGGAGGAGATGATGGGGACTTGGGCCAGGATGGTAGTGGCAGATAGTATGAAAGACAGATTGTAGATATATTTCAAAGATAGAGCCCATAGGATCTTGTGATGGATTGGTTGTGGGGAGAGAGATAAGAGCAGACAGAAATGCAAGAGAGGTTTGTTTGCTGTTTTTTTGCTTGCCTGATTAATTTTTACCAGGGCAATTAAAATGTTGGGACCTCTAGTGGCCAAGATGCAGACTCCAGGAGAAGCTGGTTTGGAAGAAACAATCAAGGGTTTGGATGCATTAAGTTTGAGACTCTTAGTCATCCAGATGGGGATGCAGGCTAGACTGGAGAAGAGGTCCTTGATGTACAAGAGCATCATGATGTGATTTAAAGGCGAGTAATCGAGAGACTGCATGTAGATTAAGTGAATAGCTCTGAATTTAAACTCCGAGGCATGCAGGGCAAGTATTGATTGGAAATGTTCTTTGTTGCAAAGGAAGAAACCAAGTGAGGACAATTATATGACACCATCTAAGCCATACACTCAGGTTAGTGATGTGCAAATCGCCTGATTCACCATCTCTCTAAGAAAACATTTTTAGTGTCTTTTGTGGATTAGCCAGATAATTGGAGACAATTGCTTCCTTTCCTCCCTCCCCAAGCCCCCAAAATTGTGGCACAGACATTTCTGAACAAACACTTTATCCAGGATGCAGCTTGAGACCTCCATGAACCATTGGAGCTCAAGCTGGAGAAGGCAGATGTAAAGGTACTGAGACTTTTGAGTTAAAGGAGTTGAATTTCATTAAGCCTTTTGATGTTTACAGAAAAGAGTAAGTCTGTATGGAAAATGATTGCTTAATTGCTTGAACTATATAGGATCTCAACTAAAAGTGACCATTTATCTTTGATTCATGTGAATGGAGCTAGTCTTAAAATGTCTCATGTCCCACTGTAAAATCACTTCAATGTATAGAATTTGTAAAAACTTCACTCAATGAAAACATCTAGATCTGAAAAGCCACTTATGCCATTGGACACTTCTGGACAGAAAGATATCTATAATCCCCATATCCTTCCACCAATCCTCACTCACCTTTGATTATACCAAACAAATAATACAATCAGAATCAATGTTATGCTTTCATTACATATTCACAGATATTATCTTAGTCAATACTTCCAACATCATGAAATAGTGTTCATTGTACAGATTAGAAAACTGAGGCCAAGAGAGGTCAAGGTCACGGAGCTCATGAGTAATAGAAGCAGAACTGGCTCTTTCCTCCTTTTCCAAATCTGAGGGAGCATTCCTTGGCACAGCAGCTGCTTACCATGAAATGTTGTTTTCTTGTTTAATTATAAACCCCCCCAAACATGGTTCTAATCCACAGACATTTGTTTGGATTCCATATGTAAAACAACTCTGTCATATTAGTTCCTCAAGAGGCTTATGAACTGCAAAGTCACACATCACCCTGTAGTTCAACGGGCACGTATGAGTGCCTACTTCGAACAGAAGTGATGCCGGAGCCCTGGCTGGAACTTACACAAGGCACATGCTGTTCTAGGCTCTACGCAGCCTGGGTTAATACCACTAACACTTCTTACTTTGGACAGAGGGTCTATACCATTCCCTGAAGCCATTCTTCCCTATTACTTGGGACCCCCATGAAAACTTCAGTTTGCAGTGTTTTCTGACAACTATGTAATCAGCCTCTTTCATTTATATAAATCAATCACATCTTAAGAAGACTTTTAAAAAATTAACGGGTGATAAAACCAGTATTAATCAATAAGACCAGATTTTACTGATTATGTCTTTGACCCTTCTCTCCATGAGCAATAACCATCATTCTATAGATATTCTAAAATCCGCCTGAGTAGTAATGCAGACAAGATGAATAAATCCTGAGAAAGTAGGCTGCTCACTGGCATCCAATATACAATATGTACAATATAAAATGAATACAAACTAAACTAAATTTCCTTTCCTTCTGCTTCAAATACCTGTCTGTAAACATTGGCACACATATAGGACCATATTATGTCAGCTGTAATAATATAGAAAAATAATCTGCATTACCATAAACTAGAAAGTTATGGTAACTAGTCTTTCAAAAAAATCACCAAGTGTCACAATTTGGCATACACTCCAACCCTTATGAATAATTCACATTTTGTGCATTAATAATGCATGTCTTCTTCCTATTGGAATGCTCCCTAACACAGAATGGATTTCTCTTACCAATTTCCTCAACTGACATGATGGAGTAAATCTAAAATTAGAATGGTGTTTTTAATGCTCCCTTTAAAACTGTAACAACTCAGCTGGCCCTTAAGGTTATCAAAAACATAAAGCTCCTATTATTTCTTGCCCTTTGCATGGGAGTCACTAGGTTAAGTACCCTAACAATAGTTACTCCTGCTGAGGAGAAGAGTATGTGCATGGCGGAAAAGATCAAAGAAACTTGCACAGGGCTGATAGGGATTGGTTAGTTCTGTTACAGTTCTTCCTAATTATATATGTATATATTCACAGTAACACGGGACATAATTGCTAAAACATGGTAACCAGCAGGGAAAAAAGAAAGAAAGCAAGCAAAGGGTCAAAACAAATCAGGCAAGAGTTTCTAATAATTACAGATGTTTCCTCTCATCCTCCCTAGCTGGTTACCACTGTGAAATTTCTTTTCAATTTTCAGTAAAATTATCTAGCACATAAAAAAGTACAAAGACCAAGGAAGAGAAAGGTGCCAATGACATGTTATTTGTGGGGAAAGACATTCAATTTATCACTGTAACTATACTCCCAGTGTGGTCATTGCACACCATTGCTGATATTATTTCAGACATCACTAAACTTTCTGCCCCCCAACCCCAACATCCAAACACACCCACTAAACAAAAACAGCAACAATATTTGACACAAAGCAAAGAGAAATGAGGTAGGTTGGAATCTGGGGGGGAAAAAAATCAGTCCAGTATCGTCCCCCTCTCTGGAGAATTCCTTCACCATCACTCCATCTCAAAGAGAAGCTGCATGAGTTCTGTCTGAAGTCCTATCAATGAATAGCAAAGGGAAAGGGGGCAAAAGAGGAGCCATCCCTATGCCAACATCTGTCCCCTACAAGTACCCTCAGGCTCATTCATTCTTTCTTGTGGTTCATATTTAGGGAGCACCTGCTCTGTGCCAGGTATTATGTTCCACCCTAAATAATCTTCCATTGGGTTTCCAATGTGTATTCCAGCAACAGAAATCCACCACCCGGGATAAGGAACAGAGAAAATTCAGATTCGGGTATCCACCCCAAGTTGGCCTGGCCAGAGGCCAGCACACACCGCCTTAGCCAACACCTGGGACAGAGGTGGGTCATTGTCCAGGATTCGATGCCCAAAGAGACCTTCCGCTTGGCAGCAATGTCTCCCTGGGGTCAGGGGGTCACTGACCTTGTTCACACCGAGAGCGCCTGCCCTCTTCCTCAGCTAGCCTCCCACCCCCTGGAAAAGTTAAGTTGGCGGCGAGTGGGAAGAGGGGCACCAGGGGCATCCTGCAGGCTCAGCACCCCCAGCCGGCTTTCTCAGCTCCAACTCCCTTGGCTACCGAGAAATATTTATTTCCAGTCGATGGGCTCCAGTGGCCACTGAAGCCGAACACGCGGCCACCATCAGAAAGCCAAGTCATCCGAGAGATAAAGATAGATCCATTACATACCTAGACCCGGCTTTACAGGGGCAGCCGCAGGCGATTGTGGATTTCGGCTGAGAAAGCCACAGTGCAATTCACCAGCGCGCAGCCGGGGAATCTCCTGCCAGCCTCCAGGGATGCTGGCGAAGGATGAAGACAATTGAACGCACGAACAGGGAAAAAAAAAAAAAGGATCATACTTACCCCTAGGCGTCTGCTCCGGATCCTCACGTACCCTTGTTTCACTATGTCATTAAAATTGGAAGCCATCCCGGACAGCCGGTGACCCCCCTCACCCGAGCACCCGCACCCGAAGTGGCTTTGGGGCGGGTTAAGGGCAGGGTCAGGAGAAGACGTGCGGGGAGAAAGTTGAAAAGGCGAAGCTGTTTCGGCTGCGGCTCGGCGCGGCTTTAGAAGGCGCACATCACTTTGTCCCCCAAACCCCTAAAAGTGGGCGGCCGGCTGGCAGCCACTTTGGGGGAGCGCGGAGAGCGCAGCGCAGCGCCGCGAGGCGAGGCTGGAGCGCCGCCGTCAGCTGACTCATCAGCCAGCCTGCCAGGAGGAGGAGCGGCGGCTGCTCAGGGCTCCAGCCCTGCCTCTTCCCGGGGCCCGGCAGGAGGGGGGGAGGGGGAGGAGGAGGGGCGGGAGGTAGGGAAGGAGGAGGAGGAGGAGGTAGAGGGAAGAGAAGGACGACCGCGGAGTGGTGGGAGCCCCCCCCCCCCCCACCCGCCGAGGTGGAGGAGCCGCGCGGGTCCCAGTGCCCGGCTGCGGCCACCCGGGGGCAGACACCCCTGAACGCGCTCGCACCCCTCCCCTCCCCTCCCCTCCTCTCCCGCCCACCTTGCCCGACCCGCTTCCCCTTCCGATCCCTCCCCGCCTCCCGGACCCCGAGCGCGCCCCAGCCCGCCCCCGCACCTCGCTGACAGCCTGCCGAGATAGCGCGCCCTCTCTTCTCGCTCTGGCGGCTGATTTTAGGATGAGAAGAAATTTCACTTTTTCACAGCCACCGCCTACCCCGCCTCTCCCTTCAGCCCCATCTCTTTTGAAGGGCTGATTTTTACCTCTGTTGTGCGGGTGTCCGGGGAGGCGGTGTTGCCCTGGTTTGCCTTGACCTTGACATAGGAGGGGAGGGAAATTGCCCTGGCTTAAGCTACATAAGAGCTTCCTACGGTTTCCTTGGCATCCTGGACCCAGCCTTCCGTGGTATCATTTGCTACATTTTCCTTGTTTGAGCTTGTCTTTCCCGCCCGAATGTAAGTTTCCCAGGGGCTAACCCTTGGCCTCATTAATATGTGTACCCCCAAAGCTTAGTCCGTAGCAGGTGCTTGATAAATTCTTAGTGCCCGTCAAAGCTCTAAGCCTCATGCACGGATTAACTCACTTAAACTCCCCTGTACCTATGAGATACGTCTTCCCTTATGTAAATACCAGGCCCATATTTATACCCCAGTAGCCTAGCATGGAGCTCTCAGAACCATTAAGGGATACTGCCTATAGAATAAGACGAAAAGGGGAACAGATTTTGCACTCGCTGCCCCTGAATGCACTACCCTCCTGAAGCATGCTTGAGTTGATACCCACTGACATTTATTGGGCACCAGGCTGCCAGACATGGTCCTAATCCTGTTAAAGGAATAATGAGATACCTACTATCCCGCACATTTACCAATGAGATACTACTATCGCGCACATGGAAACTGAAGCTCCAACAAATTGAGACTTGCCCCAGGTACCACAGGACAGGGACCAAAGGGAGATATGTGTGATACCAGCTTTGTCCTATAGCCCTTCTGAAGAGCAGACGTCATGAGGGAGGGAGCTTCCTTCCTTTCCAAGGAAGATCTTTCTAATCATTTGCCCTATCCGCAAAGGCACAAAGACAGCATCGGAAATGGACAGTTCTTGTTCATGGGAGGTGACCGAACCAAGGCTGGATGACCTGTGGTCAGAGCTATGGAGAACAAAGTTCATTTACTGAGTGGACTATTTGACCTGATGAGATTTGAAGACCTTTCAACTCTAAGATTATATCAATCTTGCCTTTCTGGCCAGAAACGCTAGCTTTTAGTCACTTTGGTTTGGTAGGTGTCAGATAAAAAAGAGAATCACCCAAGAATGTGTCGTAGGAGGACTGAGACAATCAAAAGGCAAATATTCTGGAAGGAGAATGCTTTTTGCTATCCAGTAAATCATTAGCTCTGACATTGTGTTGCCATTTGATATAAATGATGTTTTAAGTTTAAATCTCTCACCAAAGAAGGATGAAATGATAAAATCATTTGATTAGTTCTTTTTGAAGGCTTAGAACTTAAAAAAATACTGTCCATGGTTGCCACAAAATAGATGAGTTCATGGAAGACATTTGTCTAACACATCTCTGTAGACCAAATCAACAGTATCATTGAAACAAAGAATGAGGCATAAGGACCTAGAAGTGAATGGCTCAAGATAAAAGAATTACCGACAAAACCTGAAACTGAGAAATCCATCCCATGATAATTAATGTTGAGTATAATCTACATCCATAAATAATTAAGCCAGACGTGAGGAAACTAGAATCAAACTAGAAAATATCAAACTAGTTGTGAAGAGACAAGTGATTTTTTTTTTAACTGCAGGACAGAACCCAATATATGGTTTTATTTGTTTGTTTTTGGTTAAATCAAACCATTAAATGTGGAAAATACACAGACTGTACTATTCATAGGATGGACAGCCACTTGTTCTTGTCCAAAACGTGTAATACACAACCGTGGCAGAAGAGGAAAAGAGGAATTCAGAGATCTACAAGTATAAGTATGTGTATATATATATATATGTAGTGCTTATAGATTTGCATAGTGCACAACTCACAAAACTATACACTGCGAAACGGACATAGTCACACACAATTCAGTTTCACTGGGGATAAGGGTGACACACACACAGAAATCATTATTTGGGGCACCTGGGTGGCTCAGTCAGTTAAGCATCCTACTCTTGATTTTGGCTCACATCGTAATCTCGGGGTCCTGCGATCAAGCCCCACATAGGGCTCTGAGCTCAGTGGGGAGTCTGCTTGTCTCCCTCTCCCTCTCCCCCTGCTCTCTCTCTCTCTCTAAAATAAATAAATCATTTTAAAAAATCATTATTTCAATCCCTGTTTTTAACTCAATTTCCAACACTTTAAGCTTCTTATTTGTTTGTTTCCTCAGCATCCAAACTCCCTTCTGCCAACAGTGGTCATCATATTCACTTTGAGTATGCTTAATCCCTTGCTCTCGGTCTAAGCTGGGGGAATAAGAGTTGATTGCATTAAAATGAAATAAGTGTGAGATCAAAATGAATTACATGTAGTAGTACTTTTCTCTTCTTTGGACATCTTGTTGATAAGAAGCAAAACTGTGTCACGAATTGAAATAGAAGTTCATAACCATCATGTTGCAGAGCCAGAAATTAATCCATAGTTCCCCTACTCCGACATATTCGAAGTGGAAATCCACTCTAGCCTGAAACATGAATGACTCATGCCATTCCCTCTGTATTCCATTCAGCCCACTATTATTATTATTATAAAGCTCTTCAGGACAGAAAATTATGTGCAGAAATCCAGAGGCTTCTGCACTTTTCCAGAGTAGGTGATGGGTTCCCATGCTTCGCCCAAGAAGAGTGTACTTTCACCAAGTACCGCAAAGTACCAGGGCAGAGGCTGAAATGGCACTTGTCCAATATCTTTACCAAAAATAGCTTGAGCTTTGGCCCCATTGCAGGCTGCTCTCAGTGGGAGAGTCCAGAAACAGGCAGCCTTTCCCCTGGCAAGGGGAGACAGTGCTAATGAAAATGATTTGGCTATCACTAAGGAGAGAGGGTATTTGCTAGGCGGCCAGGTCCCCCTCCACCAGTCCTTACCCACCTAAAGAAGGATGGCTTGGAAGATGACACTGAAATCAGGTGAGAGAAAACCTGGAAGCAGGTCTGCTTCTGTCATTCATTGATTCCTTGTTTCCGTCCTGCCTTCAACAAATATTGACTGAGGACCTGCTATGGGTGGAGACTGTCCACAGTAAATTTTCACTCACACACACACACACACACACACACACCCCACACACAAACAAAATCCTTGTCGCCATGGGGCCTATATCCTAGGAGGAGAGAGAAAAAACAAACAAGCAGATAAACAGTTTAAATAACTATAGATGACAGTTTAAAGAACAGAAGTGGTATGTTATGTGGGGGGTAAAGGAAACCTTACTTTGAGTAAGAGAGAGTCAGGGAAGACTTCTCTGAGGAGGTGACATTTAAGCTAAGACACAAAAGATGGGAAGAAGCTATGGGAAATGTTGGGGAGGTGCATTCCAGCTAGAGTGAAGAGCACTTGAGAAAGCCAAATGCAGGAAAGTTATATATATTTTAAAGATTTTATTTACTTACTTTAGAGAGAGAGAGTGCATGAGCACAGGGGGAGGGGCAGAGGAAGAGGGAGAGAATCTCAAGCAGACTCCATGCTGAGCACGGAGCCCAACACAGGACTTGATCTCAGGATCCTGTGATCCTGACCTGAACCAAAACCAAGAGTCAGATGCTCGACTGCCTGAGCCACCCAGGCACCCCAGGAAAGTTATATTTTTAAAATATTATTCTGTCTGATGAATAAAAAATAGATTACAAGGGACTGGACTGGAAGTGGTAAGACCATATAAAAAAATCTACTTCTAAAGATCTGTACCCAAAAATCTTTAAGAAAAGAGAAATGAAGCTTCCATGGAGAATGTAAATTGATATCAACTGATACAACTGTTTTGAAGCATAAGTGATATCTATCAAAAAATTTTTAAAACTTTTATAATTGCTGATCCAGTTCTGGAAATGTATCCAAAGTCACAAAGGTTTAGTTATGAGAATATTCACAGCAGCATTATTTGTGATAATATGCATAATTATCTTCATATTATATATATATACAACTTAATATAATATGTATACATCTAAACATATATTTTACATGGAAGTGGGTACATACATGCAACCAAATTTCTGAAGGAACTGGGATCAATCGAGTATAATCTTTTCCCATTAAACTTTGCTTATTGAAAAGTTATTTATCTAAATCTGAATGAAATCTCCAGAAGGTCTCTGGCTTTTTTGGCTACTACTAGGTAATGAAGAGTCATCTCAGCCTAATAGCCCTATAACACTGAATATCATTCAATTACGTTTTATCCCTTACCCCAGTCCAGGACTAGGAGTGTGGGGGTTGGAGATGGCTTCTTCACTGGTTTTCTGCTCTGCCTCCTCTTCTATGTAATAACTAAAGGCTTCTGGCCTCCACGGGATTGGAGGGCAGGGGGAAAGGAAAGGAAAGTTTTGCTTGCTCCAAGTCTTTCCTTGGAGTTGATGCCCTCTGGGTAACAGGTATATAATGTTTGCTCTTTCTCTCAAGGAGCTTTTGTGAGTTCCTTAGAGACGCACCTGCTAAGAGCTCTATCTCCAATGCCCTTCTCAGGCTGGCTGCTTTTATTCTTGTGAAGACCCCAGGGTCTCATGCTCCAGGCCTATGTTGGGTTTTTGCCCTTCCAGTTGGTTCTCTGGTGGATCTAGTCTAAGACAAGCCCTACCTGGCCAGAGGAAGAACTCACTCAGTATTGCCCGTGCCAGTGAATGGTCAGCTCACTCCCAGGGCGGCCACTTGTTCTTAGCTCTGCCTTAAGTCAAGTCAACCGGTTGACCCCGGGCCTCCTCCTTTACAATATTAAGGAGTGAGTCTACCACCAGTCCTTGTGTCCTCTGCACTTATAGGGACTCATGTCCAGCCTTCTGAGTGATTCTCTTGAAAATCACTCCCTTGCTCTAAAGTAAGGGGAAAGATCTTCCCTCTTGTCTCATGGGGAGGAGAAAACCAACTCTCTGCCAAAGAATCTTCCTTCTTATAGCAGGAGGGGAAGAATGAAGGGGGGAAAATCGGAGCGGGAGATGAACCATGAGAGACGATGGACTCTGAAAAACAAACTGAGGGTTCTAGAGGGGAGGGGGGTGGGAGGATGGGTTAGCCTGGTGATGGGTATTAAAGAGGGCACGTTCTGCATGGAGCACTAGGTGTTATACGCAAATAATGAATCATGGAACACTACATCAAAAACTAATGATGTAATGTATGGTGATTAACATAACATAATAATAATTTAAAAAAGAGTCTTTCTTCTTTAATCTCTTGAATCGCAATGTCTTATTTAGGCTGGAGGTGCATCGTCAATGAATGCAGACAAAAGGGTTTAGAGCTGCTCTTTTTGCAATTTCTGCACAGAGATTCCAACGCCTTGCTTCAGAATGTTTTCTAAATGTTCCTCCCACTGGGCTTTTGAGGCTTCTGCTGAAACTGAGTCAATAGGAAGAGTCACATTTACCCTTTTGTTACAAACCCATATCAAAACTATTAAAATGCATATAAAAGATACTCCCTTTCATTCGTTCATCCAACAAACACTATCTGAGCCAGGCTTTCTAGGTGCTGAGGAGCCAGTGAGGCAGGCAGGAAAGGACCAGACTGAGCTTGTCAGGGTGATAATCCATCAGGAGCACAAACATTAAAAAAACACTCAAACATGTATCAAATTATGCACAGAAGAAAGTTACATGATGCTGTTTGAGGAAGGACTAAGAGGTCCTGACCCTTTTGGAAGATGGGGGGCTGGTGGAGAAAACAGGGATCTGGAATAGGAAGGAGAAGGAACTCTGGCCTGAGAGAGGGTAGAGAGGATGGTGGGGAGAAGGACAACAGGTGCAAGTGTCCCAGACAGAAGAACATATAGAACATCTAGAACATCTAGCACAGAAGGTGGTAAGAGTGACTGGAATTTGGAGAATGACAAGTGGGTATGAGGGATGAGCCCTGGAGGATAAGAGAGTTTCTCAGTGTGTTATAGATGATCTGTGAGGTAGGGCCTGGTTTTTAAAAAAATGAGTTAAAAAAAAAAAACTAAGGTTGAATATATCTACACTAAAATAGTAGTGGTAGTTTTTTGTTGTGGGGAGTATTGGAAATGTCAACTTGCTCCTGTGTGCTTTTTTTTAAAAAAGTAAATAAATCCTAAATGCCACTTTTAAAAAAGTGGATGACTATTTCTTTCTGCATGGGTGGACCTCATGTCTTGAGTTTTATAACCAAGGACACAAAAGCAAACCTAAACTTCTAGTGAACTTGATTTGGAATACAAAAAGAAAGGGAGTCCTGTGATCATTAGGCTCTCCCAGATATTCGAGTTTCTTTTCTGATGAGAAGAGCCCTCCCCTCTGTAGGTCAGTGCAGAGCCAACCTAGGAAGATCTAGGCCAACATATGAGAAAAAGACCAAGAGAAGTAGATGACAAAGGCACTTGGCATTTACAGAGCCCCTTTGCAAAATGAAGCATGTGTCCAGGATTGGCGCAAGAAGATTAGAAGGTCAATATTCCAGAGGTCTTCTCAGGGCTGTTCCCCTAATTCACCGAGTGACTCATAACCTGATCTGGAAAACAGAGATAAATGGGACCACCCTCATTGGTTCAGTCTGTTGAAGTCCCTGGATAAAGCGTGTGAAGAGGACAACGTCTTATGTTCAAATGCTTTGCCAATGTTAATTAATCCTCACAGCACCCCCAAGCCCTGTCATATTCTCCACATTTCGCAGCTGAGGGACCTGAAGCAGAAAGCCTGAATGCCTCGTCCAAAGACACAGAAGAAGCCCACGTCAGAAAGAGGATCAACCAGTGCCACCTTTTTCACTTCACTCATAAAATACAATTCAGTGAATTGTGTCTGGAATGTTTTTATTTTGAAAACATACTTTCTGGGTCGATGAATGATAAGGCAAGAAAAAACACCAGCCGCATGGACTAAAAAATATGACAGATCGGTTAGCAATTTTAAGGACTCCTTTCTTCAGCTGGTGACTGTAAAAGCTGCACACATCGATTCCACTTTTATCTCATTAGCCAGAGCTGAGTCACATGCCCTCGGCTTCACAGAGAGCTGGGGAAGTGGGAAAATGGAGGTTGCGTTCCAGGCAGCCATGAGCCAGGCTAAGTGGGGTAGTCTACAGCAAGGGCAGAGGGCTGTTGGCTTGAGGACTGGAGCAGAGAAACCTGAAGGCACGGAGTGACCCGTGAGGAAACTACGGGGGGGGGGGGGGGGGGGGCGGGTCACAAGTCATCCTGACATCCTCCTATCTTCTCATGGCTAAAAACAAAATTCACAGTCTCCCTGATGGTATCCCCCGCTAGTATTTCCTCTTTTGTCAGGTAGCATGTTTTTAGCTGAAAATAGCATAAAGCTCAGCCACCAGAATCTCAGACCAAAGGCACTTATTGCTGTAGTTGACGAAATCTAAGATGCCATTAATTTCAAAGGGCACCACCCCTCTATATACCCTAGTAAGGAAGAAAAATTACTACCAGCCTCGCTTTTCACGTCGATGACAAACCACAACAACTTTTAATGGCTTTATTGAGGTATAATTGACATACAGCAAACTGCGGATATGTGAAATGTAAAATTTCCTAAGTTCTGACATATGTGTACACCAGTGAAGTCATCCTCATAATCAAGGCAATAAATCTATCCTTCATCCCCCAAAGTATTCTCATGCCCCTGCTGTCTCATGCCACCATGCTGTGGGCTCTGGTGGTATCATTTTGCAATATATCAATGTATCAAATCAATGCTTGTACACCTTAAACCTACTCAACATGATGTGTCAATTATATCTCAATATAGCTCAGGGAAAAAAATCATATTTTTCTATACCTATTGTACCACAACTTACCTTTCCCCCTCCTTATTTCGTGGAGACCTGCACATTTGATCCGTGTAGATCTAGTTCATTAACCTGCTGAATCACATTCCATCATTTGACAATAATACGTTTTATTTCTCCTTTCTCTACTGATGGACATCTAAATTATTTCCATTTTATACCGTTATAAGCAACAGGCATTAAATTGTTATGCCTAAAACACGAAAGAAGATCATCACCATAATAATATCCTTCTTAAAAAAAATCAAAAATCACTGACAGTCATTGACACTCAATATCAAAATTCTTAAAACCTATAGCTGCTTGTGGGCTCTTTTTATGAAATCAAATACTCAACAGGCCTTCTAAGGAGCAAGTGCAATAAAGAAGTCTGTTTTGCAGAAGCTCTGCAGGGAGAATAAAAAACTGAACTAATATTTTTTTTTTTAATTTTTTTATTGTTACGTTAATCCCCATACATTACATCATTAGTTTTAGATTTAGTGTTCCATGATTCATTGTTTGTGCATAACATCCAGTGCTCCATGCAGAACGTGCCCTCCTCAATACCCATCACCAGGCTAACCCATCCTCCCAACCCCCTCCCCTCTAGAACCCTCAGTTTGTTTTTCAGAGTCCATCGTCTCTCATGGTTCCTCTCCCCCTCCGATTTCCCCCCCTTCATTCTTCCCCTCCTGCTACATTCTTCTTCTTCTTTTTTTCTTTCTTAACATATATTGCATTATTTGTTTCAGAGGTACAGATCTGAGATTCAACAGTCTTGCACAATTCACAGCGCTTACCAGAACACATACCCTCCCCAGTGTCCATCACCCAGTCACCCCATCCCTCCCACCCCACCCCCCGCTCCAGCAACCCTCAGTTTGTTTCCTGAGATTAAGAATTCCTCATATCAGTGAGGTCATATGATACATGTCTTTCTCTGTTTGACTTATTTCGCTCAGCATAATACCCTCCAGTTCCATCCACGTCGTTGCAAATGGCAAGATCTTATTCCTTTTGATGGCTGCATAATATTCCATTGTATATATATACCACATCTTCTTTATCCATTCATCTGTTGATGGACATCTTGGCTCTTTCCACAGTTTGGCTATTGTGGACATTGCTGCTATAAACATCGGGGTGCACGTACTGATTTCCCTTGTAAGCTTCAAACTATAACTCTTAACATCAGTCCATTTAAATCACTGCAAACATATAACCATGACTGATAGAGGCAGGGACAAGCAGGACATTGCATTCATATTTTAGCTCAAAGAAGGGTTACGTCTGGCCTTCCTCTTAAAGTGACTTCAGGAAGATCATGTTCGGTATGCACAGAGAATACAAGCCACACTCCTCCTTGTCCAAGTTCAAACATGCCCGTGGGTCCTCATGCACCTCCTGGACGTCAGCTACCTCTTGCCCCTGCACACTCCCCTTCCATCCACAAAGACCTTCTTTCCATTCCTGAGATACACCACACTCCCGCCTCTGCATCTTGGCATTCCCTTGTTCCTCTCTTTGCAAACTCTCCCTTCAGATTTTCACATGACTTACTCCTTCTTGTTATTATGTCTCAGCTTGTGTCACCTCCTCTGAGAAGCCTCTCATGATCTCTGAATCCCAATTCACACGCTCCTTCTAACCAAGTCACTTGCCCTCATAAAACCCTTTTATTTTTTTCAAAATACTCGTGACAGATTGACATTCCCTTGTTTAATGATATGTTAGCACGTCTCCTGTCTCTTCCCCACCCTCTATGAAACTGAGCGTGAGTAGGAACCTTTCTGACTTGTCCACTATGAGCCTCAGTGCCTAGGGCAATGCCCTGCATTGATGAATGAATGAATGAATGAATGAATGAGTGAATGAAATTAAAGCAACACAAACAGTGTCTGTAGGCTATTATTTATCATTACATGTGATATCATTACCTGAGATATTGAACAAATGGTAGACACCTAAAACAATGTCTGCCTTGTCTTCCCTGTATCTCTTCCTCTGGGGTGAGCCATCTGTAGGTAAACACACCTCCTCACTGCATTGCCTTCAATGAAGGCAGTTAAACATCAATGGACAGGACCCAAGATATACCTTTTCTTAGAGGTGTTGTACACTAGATAAAGAAAGAAGTCCAAGCAAACAAGCAAAAACAACCAACAACGATGGCCATTCGAGTCAAACAGAGTTGATCTGAATTCCCACCCCTCTACCTACTCTGTCTCTGAACAAGTATTCCCCCACCAGGACACTTTTGTCACCCAGGAGATACTTGTCTGGAGACATTTGGGTTGTCGTAACTCTGCGGGGAGAGGGGCTACTTGCATCTAGTGGGTGGAGGCGAGGGATGCTGCTGAACATCTTAGAATGCACAGAACAGCCCCACAACAAAGAATTACCCAGTCCCAAATGCCAATAGCACTACAGTTGGGAAACCCTGCTCTAAACAAATTACTTAATCCTCTTGTATTTCATTTCATTTTCTCATCTGCAAATTGGGCATAAATAATATCAACCATGTAGGATTACTGTGGAGATTAGTAAACATGTGCTTAAGGCTCATGTCTGGAGCATGATAAGTCAACAAGTAAACATTATGTTTATTATGAGCATCACATGTTATATTGTTTATCATTTCTCTTTATTAGTTACTAAGGCATGTGGCTCCTTCTATGGTTGGGGTTTTCCTTCTTCTCTTTGATCCTCAGTTCTTAACAGAGGGCCTGGCACTGAGCAGATGCTTACTTAATGTGGTCTTGATAAATTAAATTAAATATTGAATTGCCTAAAACATCTTAAACTTTGCTCATCTTTGGTCACTCCAATCAGTCTTCTCCCCTATATGATTAAATTTTTTATTATTTTCTCATGAATCATCTTGCTGGCCTCTTAAGTCAAAGATTAAATTATAAGACATGGAAATTAATGATCTGGACCCTTACCTGTCTTTGTCTGGATTATAGACAAAGTGGATGCAGCACACTGGCCTTCTTGTTATTTCTCGACATACCACCCAGGTACCTGCCTCAGGGCCTTTGCACTTCATTCTGGCTAGAATGCTCTTCTCTCTGGATATCAACATGAGATCTTAATGTTCTTTCTTTGGTGACAATGGGGTTGAGTGTTATGGTATTTTTGTTAGTGTATTTTAAGTAACAACTTTTTGTCAGTTGTGTTACAAAAACCTTCTGGCCTGAGTTTGTCTTTTCTTTTTCTTTATGGTATCTTTTAATGAAGTTTTAATTTTTAATGGAGTCGAACTTCTTGATTATTTCTTTCATAGTCATTTTTGCGTCTTTTTAAATAAATCTTTCAGTATCCTAATGTCATAAAATATTTTATAATATGTTTTTCCACCAGCTTGAAAGTTTTGCTTTTCACATTTAAGTCTTTAATTCATTGTGAATGACTGTGCCGTGGAAGATTGGAATCCAATTCATTTTTTCCATGTGAAACCACTGGCAGTAGACCTCTTTCCACATCAATCTATGGTGTCTCACCTGTCATAGATCCAGCTTCCCTATGTGGGTCAGCTTCTGGATCTTCAATTATATGCTTGTCCCAGTGCCCACTCCCTTATGATCATGGCTGCATATCAATTTTCTTCCCTCATCTAAGAGTGCTCCTTCTTTTTCTGTTTTTTGTTTGTTTGTTTGTTTAGTTTTTTTTTTCTTTCAGGCTCCTCTCCTTTTGCTATGCCTTAAATGCTGGTGTTCTTTGGGATTCAGTGGATTTCTCTCTTATTTTCCCATTCTACACAAATTCTTTAGGATCTCATTGCCATATGCTTCCCAAATACATGTGTGAACTATGACTTCTCTCCCAAGTTCCATAACCTGTATGTACAAGAACAATAGCCTACACATGCTGAGTACAGACCAGGAGCATACCAAGCACAATCCAGGAGCTTATGATGCATCAGCTCACCCAATCCACCAGCAACCCAGTGTGGCAGTGACTACTGTCACGATCCAGTCACCAGTGAGAGAACTGTGGTCCACAGGTTAAGAAACTTGCTCAAGGTCTCAGCGCCAGTGAGTGAGGAAAGGCAGGCAGAGAACACCAGGGACAGAGCAGAGCACACGCTCAGCCAGTCTGTTCTACTGTTTATTGGGGAGTTCTAGCTTGATGTCCCCAGCACATGTCAAACTCAGGGTGTCCCAATCTGAGCTACTGTTAGTGGGAGTTTTTCGGTGTCCTGAGAGGAATTGAGTGCGTGTATATGCACACACACATTCATACACTCATACACATGATACTTGTAGGAAAAAATTATTCAGATGTCTGCTTCTTATTTAATTTTGTTAATATTCAATTTTTTTTTGAAACTCACAAATTAAAAAAAACCTACTTGGTAAAAAAAAAATGGGTGAAGGGTACAGGGGACCTCTCTATACTATCTTTGCAACTTCCTGTAAATCCTTTAAGTATTTTAAAATAAAAGGTAAAGAAAAAATCTGGCTGTTCCTTTCAACTTTAACTGTAAAAAATGAGTATTGTGGGGGCACCAGGGTGGCTCAGTCAAGTAAGCATCTGCCTTCAGCTCAGATCATGATCCCAGGGTCCTGGGATTGAGCCCCAGGTATGTACTCCCTGCTCAGTGGGGAGCCTGCTTCTCCCTCTCCCTCTACCTGCTGCCCCCCCTCCCTGCTTGTGCTCACTCTCTCTCTCTCTCTCTCTCTCTTTCTCTGTGTCAAATAAATAAATAAAATATTTTTTAAAAGTTAATAATGTGTTTACTGGTTTCACAGAATCTGACTTTCACTTCTAAGGAGTCTTTGAATGATGTTTGGTTCATTTTTTTTTTTTTTTAATAGAGAGCGAGGAAGAGAGAGCATGTGTGAGCGTGCATGCACAAGCCAGGGGAGGAGCAGAGGGGGAGAGAGAATCTTAAGTAGACTCCATGCCCAGCTCATCAAGGAGCTCAGTCTCACAACCCTGAGATCATGAACGGAGCCGAAATCACAATCAGATGCCTAACCCACTGAGCCACCCGGAGGCCCCTGGTTCATTTTCAAACTTAAATACTTTTAAACATTTTTAACTGCATTTATGAATTTAATATATTTGATTTCCTTCTTAAGTACGTCCACTGTCTACTTTGACATGTAAAATATTCCCCAATACAAATAATTTTTATGAATTTTAAATGGGTAAATACTATGAGCCTAAAACTTTCTCAAATATCTCAATGCATAGTGAGATTTAAGTATAAGCCTAAATCAATTCTTCCTTTACTTCTTTTTTTTTCCTGTGGAGTTATAAAACTTTCACTTGAACAGATCAAAGTCTTTCAAATTTTATAAGTAAATTTTAAAAACTAACTATGTGACAAAATGTTAATAATGTGGTTTTGCAAGCTGGTACAGCCTCTCTGGAAAATGGTATGGATGTTCCTCAAGAAATTAAAAATAGAGCTACCCTACGACCCAGAAATTGCACTACTAGGTATTTATCCCAAAGATGCAAATGTAGTGATACGAAGGGACACCTGCACCCCAATGTTTATAGCAGCAATGTCCACAATAGCCAAACTATGGAAGAGCCGAGATGTCCACCGACAGACGAATGGATAAAGAAGATGTGGCTTATATATATACAATGGAATATTACTCAGCCATCAGAAAGGATGAATGCCCACCATTTGCATCAACGTGGATGGAACTGGAGGATATTATGCTGAGCGAAATGAGTCAGTCAGAGAAAGACAATTATCATATGGTTTCACTCATATGTGGAATATAAGAAACAGGACAGAGGACTGTAGGGGAAGGGAGGGGAAACAGAATGGGAAATCATCAGAGAGGGAGATAAACCATAAGAGACTCATAACTCTAGGAAACAAACTGGAGGTTGCTGGAGGGGAGGTTGGTGGGGGGATGGGGTAACCGGGTGATGGGCATGAAGGAGGGCACTTGATGGAATGAACGCTGGGTGTTATACAAAACTGCTAAATTATTGAACACTACATCTGAAACTAATGATGTACCAGAAGTTGGCTAATTGAATTTAAATACAAATAAAATAAAATAAAATAAGTAATGTGGTTTTGATTCTGCTGAAACTGTCTATACTCACCTGTCCATCTTCCTGTCCCCCAGGGGGCATGGAACAGAGGAAGGTATCATCAGCTGAGCGTACACAGGCTGGGATCCCAATACTGCTGAAATTCCAGCTAAGCCCAAAGCCACTATCCTTACGTTCAGATCAGTTCGGGGCTTGCCTATTCTGCTAGAGGTTCCTAAAGCCTGGGACACTGACTGATACTTTTCAGTAATACTTTCACTCATCATAAGCTCCACCCTAGAGTTGCTCCATGGTGGGCCACAGAAAATAAGAAAAGGTGGCCTGCCAGGTCACATGGGTCACCACTTTCGATTCCAATTACATTCGAGATCCTAATTCTGTCTGTCTGCTCCCAGAGAAACTCTGCTTGCACTCTTGAATGGAATCTGCATTTCCATCTGGGTCTGAATACCAGTGGATTTGTCAGGAATCCTGAATTCTTTTTTTTTTTTTCTTTAAGATTTATTTATTTATTTGAGAGAGGAAGAGTGAGCGAGAGAGAGAGAGAGAGAGAGAACATGAGTGAGCGGAGGGGCAGAAGGAGAGGGAGAAGCAGACTCCCCACTGAGCAGGGAGACCGAGGACCCCAGGATCACGACCTGAACAACAGCAGATGCTTAACGGACTGAGCCACCCAGGCGCTCCAGGAATCCTGAATTCTTGTACGTTCATTCTCTCCTTGGACCCCACAACTCTGTGATACTCAAAATGGCATCACTTTACACTTTGCTTTCTCACATTAGACTCGGGAGGCCATTCCCCTGACCCTTTGGCAGTCTTTCATCTTCCCTCCACACCTCTGCGACCCCTCCCCACACCCCACCCCGACTCACTCTCTCAATACCTGGTTTCTCATACTGCCCTAACCCTAAATTACACACTCTTCCTTAATTCCTCTTTCTCCTACGTTCTGCCCTCAAAATTTCTGATTTATATATTTCGGTGCCCTTTTATTTTGCGCATAAAATTCCATGACTGCATTTTTCGTTGATTTGTGTAACACCAAAATGAAACGAGCTTCCTTCACGTCAATAAATTGTGCCTTGAAATCTAATGTCTTAGATTAATATAATACACCCTTTTGATGTTTTTGTGATAGTCAGAGACATCACTGCCCATCTTTTATTCTTCACCTATAGGTATCATGTTAAAGTATGTTCAACTTCAGTTAGTATATGATTGAATGCACCTTTTCACTGGATAATGTAATTAATTTTCATTCTTAACATTTACTGGTGAGTTTGATCTTCCTCATGCCCTCTTAATTTTTGTTTTCCGATTTTATACTCCGTTTACATTTCATCTTCCCCCATTTTATATACAAGCTGTATTTTCTTTTTAATTTTAATAATGCTGATACAAAAAAAAGTTGTTGACAATGGCTATTATCTACATCAACACACTTTACTCTCTACATTACCATGACTTTATTATGCCAGGAAATTCTTGCCCAGAAAAATGAAGTTGCAAATAACCATATTGTTTGTTTGAGGAATTTACCGAAAATCCATTTATCTAAACAATAGACTATTCCCCTTGTTCCTTTCAGTACAAGGAACAATAGTCTCTTCTTCCTACTAAACAATAGATTGCTCAAGTGGATTCATCAAATTATTGTTTATTCTTGAAAGACTTACTTCAAGATGTTCACCTTCCCACATCCATCAGTCCTCAACGACATCACAAACTTTGCCAAATCCCAGTGAGGTCCCTGCACTGAAAGATCCACCTTAAATCAGACCACAAAAACCTCACAGACGTCCACTTTTGACTTTCCCCTCTAGAGATGTTACAGAGACTCTGCTGTCCCTTACTGCAATACACAATAAACTTGGCTTTGCTTGATCTGTAGGTTATTTAAATGGTCTCTCTGGGGAGTCAGCAGTCAACACTATCCTCTTTTTATTCCCTCTGGCTATTAATTTTACAATTTTGTGAATACATTTAAATCTATTTTTGAAAGTCTAACAATTTGTACAAGATAAAAAATTAAGCAATTTTTATTTCCCCTAGAGCCTCCCCTTTCTGGCTTTTGTTACTATGATATATGATGTAAGATTATAATGATAAAGATGGTAAGGAGTTTACAACACACGTGCTCTTTGAATAATTATTTTTGACCTTTGTATTAGGTTTTATAAGCATATAACATCTATGATGGAAAATTTAGCACATTGTTTTATATCATTCCCATCCTCCTCCTTCTGGTGTTATAGTGTATCTGTATAATCTGAGGTTTTCA
This sequence comes from Halichoerus grypus, assembly GCF_964656455.1. Lineage (NCBI taxonomy): Eukaryota > Metazoa > Chordata > Mammalia > Carnivora > Phocidae > Halichoerus > Halichoerus grypus. Next base: position 131,241,718 of record NC_135721.1, on the reverse strand, counting down.
GTTCACAGATCTATTATTCATCTTTTTCCCGCACCTTGTCAATCAAGAGTCATTTTTCATATGTACAATATAGTGACTCAACAATTCCATACATCACCTGGTGCTGTATGTTAACTAACTGGAATTTAAATAAAAACTTTAAAGAAATAATATAATAATATGGGCAAGCAAAACAAAGTTATTTTTTAAATTTTGTGTTCACTATTACTATCATATTTAATTAAATTGCACCTATTTTGATCAATGGCAGTTTTTTTGACTGTCATTTTCCTCCTCTGAAATTCTTTGACACATTCTTATGAATAGCAGGAGGGGGTCTTTGATTTTATTTTTAGGAAAGGTACTTACATTTGCTGCCAGTGGAATGACCTCATGAGTTTAAATGCAAATCAGACAAACGCCATGTGAAGTATACAAAATTCAACCGGATATAATTATCAACATTTCCATCGGTGGTACGAATTTGAGAATATATATTTAAAAAACAAGCTCATCCAACTGACAAGTCTTTATCCTTGGGTAGAAATTCTAATCCTAGGTTTTTAAAATTCCATCAAATGCATAAGTCTGAGTCAGCAAAGATCAATGTCATGTGCTTTTAAGATGGAAGGAAAAAGCAAAAGCAAAATTAAATCAAGTGACCAACTTGGGTGAGAGTCACAGAGCCTGTGAATAGACATGAATTAGTAAATGTGTGTGACTTGAATTTAGGGCAATAGGCTACTCAGCCACATCCTGGAGTTACAAAAACAGGAGGAGGAAATTAAAGTAGAACTCAGTGAGCCCCAGCAGGGTAGCCACGGATAGTCTGCAGAGTCTCTGGGTGAAGCCTCTGCTCACGGATCATTCTGGGTCGTGGGAATGATAACTGTATTCCTTAAATGGGAATAGATTTCTTAAACTTCAAAATTAAATCCAAAAAATTAGAGAGTAACAAAACCATAATATTGATAGTTTCTGTAAATAATACATTTGTATGCACTTTATATGTATGCATTTGAAACATATTAAGAGAATTAAAACTTTAAATTTTTGTGAGTTTCAATATTCATAAATTAAAAAGACTTGGTAACTATTCAGAAAGATGGTTTTTATTAATCTAGTCTCTTGGGGGACACTTAAGGAAAGTGAATATGTTAAATTTATAAAAGCTGTTTAAAATATTTGAGCCATTTAAGCTTGTAAAAGAAACGAAATATTTGTCAAAGATCCTGTAAAAGTGATTACTATATCAGCTGGATTTAAAATATATCGAGCTCACAGCTAAACTTAAAGCTGGAGAGCTAGTTTTTAGTTTTTCTTTCATAATTGTAACTTCAAAAAATTGAATACTATTTTTTAAAAAAAACCTCTTGAATAGTATTTTCTATATGTACAAGCATCCCCTGAGGGCACCAAAAAACCTCCCATAAATATATCCTTCCTTTCATACTGCTTTCTTAAGCATTTTTTTAAATCATTAAGCAGAGATTTATTGAGTGCCTATTATAATCCAGGTAATGGTCAAGACCCTGGGGATATAGTGAGGAATGAGGGAGGGTTACTAGCAATATGTTTACACAGACACATATTTTTGTGTTTTTCTATATTTTGTGAGTGAGGTGTTTAAGCACAGTTAAGTTAGAATGCTTCCTTCCCCACCAACTTCCTGCTTGTTACACATCCCTGTCATCAGGTGGTATTAAAGTGATTGGATCTGGCTAAGAGAAAGATGAATTTAAGACACAGTGTTTTTGGTTTTAGTGGGATATAGGTTTGTGGTTCATAATCATTGGTGTGTTCAGTTAACATTTTGCTTACTGTTCTGGTGTAGGAATTACTTCCTGAGAGATTCTCAGGGACTACTGGGTTGGCTCTCCCTCATAAAGGAACAAAGATGCAAGGACAGAAGTGGGATCAAAGTGGACACATGTTCCTGACCTCACAAGGATGTGGGCCATGGATGGGAAACAAGGCTTGGACTGTTCAGAGTCAGATGACCACCTATGAAAAATTCTGACACCAAAGGTCTCTATCATTGAGAATCCACTTGATAATATAGCATAAGTAACAACAAACACACCATACACTTTCATTCTTCTTGATGGGAATTCTGAGAAACAGCACTTCAGAATCCCTGAATTCATAGTGTGTAAGACACAAAAATCAAGTAGAAGCATATTAAATCACATCTCAGCTTATCTGACACATCTTGCCTTGATGAAGTCTTATGGATCTAGACGAAACAGCATACAAAATGACTCTCAGAACAGAAATAGCCAACCATTGTAGAAAAAAGACTGAATTATCTTTCCATTTTCCCTCTAGAAATAAAATTATGAAATCATTATTACATGATAGAATGATCAGAAGTTAGATCCATAAAAAATGTAGGGAAAAAGGAACTACAGAGGCATGACTCAGTTAACAAGAAAATAAATTCTATGCTCTTTTGCTGCACTTTGGACATACATGGCTTTTTTTTTAAATCAGCTTTTAAGTCATTTGTGATTTATGAATTTTAATCATTTTTTATTTCATATTTATTTTCTCATTCTAAGTAAATATTTGCTCTTTATCTAATTCTGTATTCAAAAACTTATATACATTTTCTTTTTAAGGAGTGCTCTAGTAATTGTAAAAGCTTCAAGTTTCAAAAACCAGGGTCTATCATTAACAGTGGATGTCTGGGAAAATGGAGTTTACAGCGCAATGGGAAGTGTCCACTGCCCTTAAGCAGTAAGAGTGATGGTTTGGGCCTAGATTCTTGTTTTTTTTTTTATCTTTTCTTTTCCCCCTCCTATATCTGTAGACTTCATTTCATTGGATTCTGGGTTTTAATATTGCAAAAGACTGGCAATGGGAAATAAAAGACAACAGGGCAGTGAGAGGTGGATTCATACATCACGGCATAAAAAATTGGGCTTCAGTGGAAGCCTCCACAGGTCTACAGCACCCTCTCTGAGTTAGCATATTCCAGCTCTTCTGACTCTGCAGCTGTAGATCACTGAGACGTGTGCAAAGTGTGTCTTCATGTGGGAGAGGTCCAAACTGTCTTCACTCCTACCCTTTGGGAAACACAGTGTTCGTCTTGGGCTACAGCTCATCTCAACATCTCTTTACTCTAGATAAATCTCTGCTGTTTGGACTTTCCCTTTGAACCAATCATAACATCAGTCTGGGTCCTTCGTATGCTTAAAATAAAATCTTGAACATGTGTTCATTTGGATGTCTGTAGGTAAGTCGTGATTTTACCTTTTCCCAAAAATTACCTTTCAATAATGGGCAGTGCTTCCTAATCCTCTTTCCCAGAAGGGAAGGTTGGAGCTGACCTGACTTTTGTTTCCTTAGAGATAATTTGGTTTTTCCTTCTAGATACTCAAGGTTTTGTTGTTGTTTTTTTTTTTCCCATCATAGATGAATATTGTTAGTTCACTGTGACACGATGAATTTAAAAATAGTTGACAGCCTCTAATTTAAGACAAAATAAAAAATCATTCTGATTCCCTTAACTGTGAACTCTCTGGTTTAGTGGAATTTGTGGATGTTATTAAATACTGTTGAAACGGCAACAAACTACCGATTTTTCACATTAAAAGCATTCAACCATCTTAGAATTAGACAAAGCCTAGAGGATATTGTACAAGCCTACACTCCTGTGCAGAGTTTTCATTTCATGTCCACTGGGCCTGTTTTGATCCAGCCTAATGGTATTATTATTATTTCAAGGATAAATTTTAAAAATCTGATATGCTATTTTGAGCCAAGATTTGCTCTCCAGACAGATGATTTGAGATGGTTATTATATTGTCAACAAAGCTTGTGGGGCTTGTAATGATGCGGGTTGTGCAGGTCTTAGGCTTAAAGCATCACGGGGTTAGCAAGCTCAGACTGGAAGTTTAAATAAAGAGAAATGCTTGTTTTTAGAAAATAAGTACTCTGCTTAAAACCTGACATTTTTACTCATCTACATCTTCTTTCTCAAGACACGTTCTTTCTCATTTATCACTCAAAATGCCCCTTCATTAAAAAAAAAAAAAAAAAAAGGAGCCGGTTATTTGATTTCTGTGAATCACATAATGAGTTGAAACAGATCAAAACCAATCAATTTGGGGCGCCTGGGTGGCTTAGTCAGTTAAGCGTCTGCCTTTGGCTCAAGTCATGATTCCAGGGTCCTCGGATCAAGCCCCACATCGGGCTCCCTGCTCAGCGGGAGGCCTGCTTCTCCTTCTCCCACTCCCCCTGCTTGTGTTCCCTCTCTTGCTATCTCTCTCTCTGTCAAATAAGTAAATAAAATCTTAAAAAAAACCAAACAAACAACAATTTGGCAGCGAGGAACGGTAGTTCTAAGCCATCTTGATGTTCTCCTAGATTGTAGAACCTCTGCTTGTTACCAGAGTACCAGGGTTTTAATGTAGATATATAACAACACTATGTAGAAAAAATTTCTTCCAGATAAAGTCCACGGTATAATGTTAAATGAAAAAAGAGAGAGACAGACAAAAGTATGTATACCTTAACATTATAATAAACTAAAATTAAAATAAATACATTATATTAAATTCATTGAATAATTTTTAAAAAGACTGAAGGACATTCATAAAACACAAAAAAATTTATCTCTGGCTATAGAGATTAAAGGTGATTTTAATTTCCATATTATACTTTCTGCTGCTTTAGGTTTTATATAACAAACTGAGATTTTTTTTTAAATAGATTTTATTTATTTATTTGAGAGAGAGAGAGCATCAGTGAGAGGGAGTGGCAGAGGGAGAGGGAGAAGCAGACTCCCCACTGAACAGGGAGCCCAACGCGGGGCTCCATCCCAGGACCCTGAGATCATGACCTGAGCCGAAGGCAGATGCTTAACCGACTGAGCCAACCAGGTGCCCCCAAGATGAGATTAATTTAAATGAAGAAAAATTAGCATTAAGAAAATAAAAGAAAATTATTACTTTTTGATGACCGAGTTTAAATATTTATGATATGGTCCCTGAACACGCCTCACACTCTACTCTCCAGCCACAGAGGACATCATACAGGACCTATACCACTTGGCCTTTGCACAATCACATTCCCTGCTTGTGTTGTTTCTGCTTCAAGAAAACCTTCCCTGATTTCCTTCAATGGCATCAGTTGTATCCACAGCATTTTGGAAATAACCTCTTTGATGGAACTTATCATATTATTCTATTTCTTGACATGCTTTCTCTACTTCCCTGTGGGCTCCCAAGGGCAGGGACCACATCTTATACATCTTTGCATCTCCCTTGTCCATGCCTGACATCCATGGCCTCTATATTTATGTTGAACAAATGAGTGAATGAGCAACAAAACCCCAAACAAGATTATGGGAGCTTTTTGTTTCCCACTCTCATGCCAACTTTACTTCTCAAGAGGTCTGAGCATCCTTTCTGTATCTCCATAAAATTACTGTCTGAATTGACATTCATTTCTACAAGTTCAGTGAAAAAGCCAAATATGAATGGTCCAGGCTGATGAAAACTTCCTTTCTTCCAGAACAAATAGAAGAAACAATCTTTTGCATCTCGGGGGAGAAACTGGTTTTCTCTTAAGAAGTGTCCAGTCCATACATAAAGGAAGCAATTTCTGAAACTTGCTGCAGAATCACATCTAGGTCAGAAATTATCATCCTTTTGTGTATACCTCACTTATTTTGAAGTTACTTATTGTTCTGGCAGGAATACACCTTGGGGAGCTCAGCTCTTGTAAAAAGGAAGTTGGTTGGGTGTGTAAAAAAAGAATTCTAGACTTCATAAAGCCTATCCTATGAATAAGTCCTCATCTTTTCGATTAATCTGTCAGTGATATGTTTAATAATTACAGAGTACTTTTTCCTCAAAGGACTTGAATCACATTATCCGCCCTGCAGTACCCCTATGAAGAAAGTAATCTTATCACAAAACCAATGAGAACATGGAATCCTAGTGTTATGGGTTGAACTATGTCCCTTGACCCAAGATATGCTGAAGTTCCAACCCCCAGGACCTCAGAATGGGACCTTATTTAGAAATTAGGTCATTGTCAATGTAATTAGTGAAGATGAGTCAAAGTAAAGTAGAGTGGGCTCTTAAGCCAATATGGCTGGTGGCTTTAGAAGAAGCGAAGAGACTCAATGGCAGAAACACAGGGAATAAACCTATGTGTCGACAGAGGCAGAGATTGCAGTGATGCATCTATAAGCCTGGGAATGCTAACGACTGCTGGTAAACAACAGAAGCCCGAAGAGGCAGGGAGGGATGCTCCCCTAGAGTCTTCAGAAAGAGTGTGGCCCTGCCAACACCTTGATTTCAGACTTCTGGTCTCCAGAACTGTAAGACAATAAATTTCTGTTGTTTAAACCCACACAGTTTGCAGTACTTTATTAGAGCAGCCTTAGGAAACTAATACATAGGGACAGATTCAACCCATTTCCCAGGATTTTGCAAGTTATTCATGAAAACAGAAGGAAGTCCACATCTTCTGTCCTCTGAATCCGTCTGTGGTCAGGTAGGAGACTATTACAACTCTCTAGTTATAATTCTCCTAGTTCTGCTATAAATATTGGCCATGAACTGTTGAGTCTTGTGAGTTGTAAAAGGTGGAACAAGAATTTGCAGAGAGACAGACTTGTCTTTCCCTTAATTTTCCATTTAACCTTTTGTAAGGCTGGTCTAAGAGTCAAGAACAAACCCAGTAGGGTTAAAGTAGGCTGTAATTTTGCATTATCTTTCACATACTCATTTATCTGTCCTGATGTACTGTGAAGTCAAGATTTCTGCTTATTAACCTTTTAGCAAAAGCAAGTCTGACTTTTCCGTTAGAAGCCAAAGTATTAGGAGCGATTACCTTAAATGGCACTGCATTTCACATCAAGGAATTTGGCCTTGTGGCTGTTCTTTTTTAAGTGGCCATTTGTTACCTAATAGAGGGAATGGAGATGAGAGCGAATGATGAGCTGAAATGAATAAAATGGATAGATTCGAACGAGGATTTCGTTGACATGCCCATAAGTGACCAACCTGTAATTCTCATGAAAGCAAATATATGACACAGGAGGCAGAAGAGGTCCACTTGGAGAGCAGAGAATATAGATTCAGACTTTCAGATTTAAAATCCTGGCTCCTCCATTCAGCAGCCTTAGGACCCTGGGCAAGTCACATAACCTCTATATGCCCTGTTTCCTCCTACATTAAGTGGGGGATAAGAAGAGTATCTCTTTCACAGGACTGCTGTAAGCATAAAAAGTTCTTAGTATCCAAACTCAAGAGAGAAAAATGCTGATGGTATTTTGACCCTGTCCATACTAGGAGCAAGGAATCACCGGAAGTGGTTTTAAATCCATCTCCAACTATCCACAGCAACTCAGCCTCAGACACTAGGCAGACCTGGAGAGCTAAAGGTGATCAATCCCTCAACTCTGCTTCTGAAAGCCCACCAATCCTTGAACTCCCCAGGTCCCCAAACCAACCGTTAAAGGCTCAGCTCTCTCGCTTGTTCAGAAACATAGGAAACCAGAACAGTTCTCCCTTCCTAGCAAGTGAAAAATTCAGCTTTTTATTTCAGATATTGAGTACTGGCTTCTTCCTTCAACACCGTAAGGATCAAATCCCTGAGTATATACATAGATCCCTTCGATAATGCCTGGTGTGTAGTAAGCAGTCACTATGTTCATTATAGTTATTAAAAAACTGTGGTGACCCTGACCTACTAGATGGGGCAGCAGAAAGGAGGGGCAGTAAGTATGGAAATGCAGTATTTGAAACCTAGCATTCGGGAATCAGGACAACCTGAGTTCAGACCATAGCTGCCACTTGGCTGCTATTGAAATGCAGGCAAATTTCCTTCCTTCTGTAAGAGAGGTTGGCAGACTGTACGTGGCTAAATCCGGCCCACTACTTGTTTTGTAAACAAAGTTTTATTGGAACACAGCTACACCCATTTGTTTAGCTGATGACTCTGGCTGCTTCTGGGCCAGGAAGTCAGAGCCTAAGAGTTGAAATAGACCCGAGAGCCACCAAGCCTAAAATATGTACTATCTGGCCCTTTACAGAGAAAGTCTGCCTTGATCTCTAAAGGTAAAGTACCGCATATGAAAATGATGTCAATTGCAGTACCTTCTTCACGGGGCTATTACGGATGTCAAATAGAAGAAAATACGGAGACTGTGTAGGAGAGCATTTGGCAGATTAAGCACCGCATCAAGGACTAGAAACCAGTCAGCTGAATCGGGGGCAAAGGCTACAGTTTTTGTTTTTATGTTTTAAATTGAATTCGAATTATTTTAGGTGGGGGCATGACTCTTGAGTTGGGCCACATCTCTCACTCTTTCTCCTGTTTTAAAAATGAGCTTGACTTCAAACACTGTTTCCCTGCCCGACTCCTGTGCCCATTTAAACAGAAGCACGCCATCCCAGATATTACCCATCACTAATACTGTCTCTCTTCCAAGAGATCAGCTATAATCTCATGAGGCCTCCCTGGGTTTAATTATACACCTACATATTTTCTTTAAAAGGGAATAATTTGCACACAGTAGAAGCATAATTCATGTGATTTAAATTAATTAACTACTGGCACCTGTTATGTGTTGGCACTGTTGCAGGCACTGGGGGAGAGTTCCTTTAAGTGGGGTCCATAAGAAGAGCCTCCATGAGGTGGAAGTGTTGGAGCTGAGCCCCTCATGGAAAAGGTAGACAAGAGCACACTGGGAATGGAAAGGCCTTAAAGCTTGGTAAGTTTGGCTCCTTGAATGAGACACAGTAAGACAGATGGGGCTGAAGCAGAGAGACAGGGCTCATAATGCAAAATGAGGACAAAGGCCTGTGGGGTTCATGCCCAAGGTAAGGGGACAAGGTTTCATCCGATGCATAAGAAACTGCTCAAGCTTTCCAACATTTAAGAATGTTTGTGATCTGCTTTGCTTTCTTCATAGACCTCTCTGGGTGCTCTTTGGAGAATGGACGAGTGAATGAATGAATGAATGAATGGTGGTAGACAGTTTTCCCTGTTCTTTAATAAAAAGTCAACAGGGGAGGGCTTAACAACTCTGCTGACACCAGGAGGCACAGAAAGCCCATCGGAACCTTTCACATGGTGAGTGCTGGTGTCCTTGGATGTGCTCAGTGCCACTGTGTGCCAAGCCCAGAAAGGAACACCGCCAACCGGGTGAGGAGCTGATCTGCAATGGCAGCAGGGAGTATAACTGTGCTCCCCAAACATTCTTGAAAATGTCTGTTGTGCAAATATTTAATTAAACTCTTGAGGTTCTAGCTAGAAATGTGCAGATGGACACACAAACATGTGGAAATCTTTCAGGCTCTAGTTTAAAAGAATCTAGATAAGGGATCCCTTGCCGTTAACGTGTTTTGTGAATTCTGGTAGGGCAGGATATACTTTAAAATCCTTCGCCCACAACACCTTGGCATTGCCTCTCAAAATAAATAACTAATATAGCCTGGAGTTCTTTGGCTCGGTCTAGGAGTATAATTGGTCTGCTCCCTTTTGACTGACATGCCTAATTCATTTACTCAATTAATATTATTCTGGCTAATACATGTTTTAAAATATTTACAGCATATGAAGTACTTACTGTATTAGGTACATATTGCATCTTATCCTCACAAATCCTTATAATCATTAGTATTAATAACAGTAAATGAGTGAACACAGAAGTGCTTACAACAGTACCGGTCCCTTAATTACTGTTAGCTGCTATCATCACCATCATTCTCATTATTGCTATAAATATGACTCTTGTATTTGCTATTAACTCAATCTATAAATCAGGAAACTGAGGCTCAGAGAAATTCAGTAACTTCCCCAAGCTCAAATGACAGAGTGAGAATTGAAACCCCAGAGTCTGACTTCAGAACCATACTCTGAGCCCCACCAGGCTACACCAGATCTATAATGATAATTATCTGGTTGAAAATATATTATTATTTTGGGGGCCAAAATTTGAACCAGTTGCCTATAGGATCCATCTGTGATGTCTGTTTAAGTTTTCCTACACACACACACACACACACACACACACACAGAGCTGTCCATATAAAAACATATTCATAGTTCTAGGTACACCTAGGATGGCTAATCAATTATAATAATGACTCCTTGTGTAATAAATGTGCTGCGTTTGTCAAGTCTCCCCCCCTAAAAAAAAGTAAACCTACAACAACCAAAGAGTTATTTTTTTAAAACCTTAAAACCACATATTACATACCTAACAGTGTAACCTAATTCTCAATGAAAAATATCCCATGATTATGATTCCAATTCCAATTTACAATAAATTCCCTACTGTTGCCACTGTCATTTCAATGGGTACAGTGCTTTACGTGCAAGAGCCTGGAGAAATTTCCAGAGATGTGTTCTGATTAATGCACAATTAAAAATTTTTTTTCATTTATGTGTTTGCTGTCTTGCTTAGCTCAGGTGTTTCTTGAACGAGGTCTCAGGGAGGCAACAAGGAAGGATGATTTCAGTGGGAACATAGGCAGAACTTAAAAACCTGCAAATGACTGTCAATATGGTGATTATTATTAAAAGGAGGAAATTGGACGCGGACTCAACCTGCGAGCAAGCAGGCCGGGCTGTGTCCTGGGCTACGTTCCCCGCTGAGAAACGTAGCATTCATTTTGCTTGTTTGGGATTTTTGTGACAGGTTCCAGGCATACAAACAGCTTTCTCTCCACTTCCTTCTGCTTTCGGCCCGTTGACAGCATATGCCGACAAGACCTTGTCCTCGTTCTATTCAGTGACTCAGGAACATGCAGGGCTTGAGTCAGATTATAAAATAATTCCCATTTGTCCTCCTTTGTGCTCTTTATTTAAAGTTCACTGAAGTGGAATTCTTTGCCAAGTTAATTGGCAGGCTCTGTGTCCATCTCCAAACCGGGCTGGCATGAATGACAAAATCCCTCTTCATTGTCACCCGTGGGAAACCACCTATAAAGCCACTGCTTGCTTTAGTGATTGTGGGATTCCAGGTCATCCTTCTTGCCCAGCGCCCAGGTCTAAATGCCAGAAAGTAAATGGGGGTGGAAGTGTGCCAACCCAAAGGCCAACACTTCCTTTTTTCCTCACAAAACCTCGATTGTATTCAAATACCTGGCAGAGGCCTCTCAGGAGAGAGAGGAGCAGACCACAATCTAGGGGTGGTTACGGGACCCAGGTGGTCACGGGACCCAGGTGTGGCCCTTGAGATATAAATAGAAATCCCCTGGGGACCTGGGAGGATGCGAGTTTTCACCCCTGACAAGAAGACGCACTGGAAAGGAAATGCCCTACGCCACTGGCCCTTGCTTTGGAAATAACTGGGCGAAGGACTCCATGCTCAGAAGAGTCAGGTCCATCTTGTAACGGTAAGTGGAAAGTTCAGAAGACTGCAGGGATGCTAATCTGGAGGCCAGATATTGTGGAGCCACCGAACCATCACCAACAAATCACCTGTTGCCAGAATTTCATTTTATGTGAGAAAATGAAACCCTCCTCCAAGATCCCGACAAGTGAACATTCGCTTACTTGCTGCCCAAATCATTCAAAACCCTTACACCAGTGCTCTGATTTCTTACGCATGTCCCTATCTCTTTCTACAACAGTGTAAGGGTTAAATCTGGGACAACTTCCTGTGTCAGTCCTGAGGAGGGATGGCTTTGTTCCCATTGGGATGAGCTGGTAGGGGAAGAGGAGGCCACCACAGGCCGTGAGTGTTCCTATGCATCACTGCTGAAAATAATGACCAGAATGTAAGGCCCCAACTGCCTGCTCTTTACTCAGGTCAGCTTTTAGGGTTCCATCAATAGAGAGCAACTTTGAGGGCTGTGGTGACATCTCCCCCCAGATAGCGAGCAGGCTTGCTTAGTTTACTGTAACAGCAATGCATTCCCTGAGCTTAATGTCCCTCACTTGCAATACAAATCCACCTGGACCCCTCTGCTTGAAAGCCTCCTTTTATCCTCTCCCGCAGGACTTGGAGGGCAAGGAGGGACTTGAAGCTTGTGCTGCTTGCTGTGCAGAAAAAAGTCCTTTGTCTCTTACCCAGGAGCCTCGTGTCTTCTGACAGCGTATATGAAACTGTTCACTTGCAAGTAGGATAAAACTCTCAGATCCTTCCCTGTTCTCAACAGGCCTGTGGAGCAAAATGTCCCCCTAGATGAGAGTCAGATACTCCCACATCCCAAGACTATGGCCTTCATTCCCATCATCCCTCGCATGAAAATCTACAATAACCGCTTCCTTGAAGTCATGATAATATAGCACTTAAGAGCACAGTCTTTGAAATTTGACTGACTCAGCGTAGAGTCTGCTAATTGTAACTTTTTTTAACCTCTCTGAGCTCCAATTTTCTCCTCAGAAAATTAGAATAATAACAGTACCTTTGCACAATGTTTTTGTTAGTTTTAGCATTCTTGAAGTGTGAATGCAATATCTAAGACATGAGCAGACAATCCTCACAGCTCCGGGCAGTCCAAACCACCACGGTCTCTTTGCTAGATGATGGTAATAGTCCCCTAGCCAGTTTCTCTGCTTGATACTCTTGTCCTGTTTCAATTCATTTCCCAAATAGCAGCCAGAATCACATTTCAGAAATCAAATCATGTCTTTCTGTCCCTAACCTTTCCAATAGAATAGAATCACATGGGGAGTCCTAATCGTGGCTAATAAGACTCTACATGTTTCAATCTCTGTGTACCTTTCTAATCTAATTCACCAATCTCTCCATTTTTCACTGTGCTCCTTGAACAATTCAAGTTCATCCCAACCTTTGGTCATTTGCACCTGCTATTACTGCTACAAGGAGTGCTTTCTCTATGGATCTTTGCAAAGCTCACCACTGCTCATCATTTAGATCTGCACACAAATGCACTCCTGTGGAAAGATTCTTTCTCTTATCACTCTACCAAGATGTTATTCCTTTGCTTTCATAGAACTACCTGAAATTTTATTTTTTGCTTCCATAGAAATGTTATTTTGCTTTTCAGGATGTGAGTTCTATCTTGTTAATTGCCCTTACTTTGCACCAAGAAGAGTGCCTGGAATCTAATTATACTGTTGAATGAATGAGTGGATGAATGAATGTTAGGCTTATATCATCAGGATATTAAAGATGCAAAAGTCTATAGCCAGTGACTGTCTTGACGTAAGACTCAATGACAAAAAAAATAAATAATAATCCTCAGGCCTTTCCCAAACCCATGTTTATTTCTGGAAATTCAGTGGTTTGTGGTCAATGTTATATCTTACCTTTTTTTGCCATGTTCAAACTAAATAAATACAATTTTGAGGAAATTCTTTCATCTTTAAAGGTCACCCTTGTGACTTTTGCAGAGAATTCCCTGGAGATGGATTGTTTTTAGTCACAAATATTCCCTTGATAAATATGCCCACAAGGACTCAGGCTCTTTGTGGGAGCTAAAACATTACAGAAATTGAAAGGCATCATGGTAGGCTTATAAAAGCCCACAAAGTATGTAGAAAAACAAACTTTATGTTGTTGACTTTTAGATATATGACTTTATTTTGAGAATTTGGGCTTTTAGACATTTATGGTTCAAAATAACATTTCCTATGTATAGTAATCCATTTCACAGGAAATGAGTAGTTTGGGGACAATCATCTAAAGTGCATTTTCCTTATCATTTGAAAATAGCATTTTTTTGTGGGGTGCGGGGAAGAATTTTTAAAAAGTATGATGTCCTACAGAAGCATATTTCAGGCTTGATTCTTACTAAATATTAAGTACAGATAATACGTAGCAATGATGTCCTTGGGGAAGTGTGGCTAGGTCCTTACAACTTCACTGCAATACTCAGGCTTTGCCTGCTGATATATATTAATATAATGAAACTGCACACTGTATTGTAAATGTCTTGCCAGTTTATAAGCAATCTGAAAGATTGCTTCTTGGCAGGTAGTATGTGTTTAACACAAATTTATTAATTTGTTGGTTGTAAGACTAAGGAAAAGATTTTTATTATGAAAAGGAAATATGTTAGTAGAACCTATCACAGTCTAGGACTGACTGGTATGGTGACTCTGATGGTCTCAGTTTCCCTATATTTTTGGTTTTGCTGTTCTTAGCGTGTGGCTTCCTTCTTAAGTTTGCTTCATGATAAGCAGATGGCTGTTGCTGTTCTAGCCATTAAAGTCCAGATTCTGGCCAGGAAACAGGAGAAAGGGCAAATAGGAATATGTGAGTTGAGGTTTTTTTTTTTTTTAGTGTGCTTCCCAGGCAGTCCCACCAAGTAACTTCCATTTACATCTCACTGGCCTGAATTGGTCATTTGGTGAGCCTTATAGTCATAGGATGACAGGAAAGGTAGACTTTTCGGTGAGTGCATTGCTTTCAACATCAAAATCACAGCCTCTTTTAGTAAGAAAGGTTGAAGACTTATTGGGTGGGCAACTTCTGCCTGAATAATGTATTATGAGCATCCATTTCCCTTGATTTTGGGGGACAGATAGAGAAGGTTACAGGTTCAGAGATGAAAGATACACTTTTTGATATGGACTAGTTTAGGACTTTCAATCTATGTATCCTGATGGATCTATTCTCAAATTCTCTGAAAACTTAAACATCCAAATTCAGGGGTTTTATCTAAAATGATGAAAATGCAAATGCAGCAGGTCAATAAAAATATTATTTTAACTAGTGAGTAATGATGGTTGTTGAATGCTAAGTGTTGAATAATAAAGCTATATGATATAGCAGATGCTACTAGATTATCAGAGATTGTGATATGCCTGATAAGCTTAAATAGGATTTTTTAAAAACCTATCAAACAATGAATCATTTAAGAGAGTCCAGTTTGAAAGTTGGCATTATAAATTCCATTACTGATAGGATGCTGCTGCTGATGGTTGGGGGGCGATAATGGTGAGGATGATGATGGTATTGGTGGGGGTGTGGTGGAGATAGTAGCTAATATAAAATTAGAGCCTCACGTGTGCCTAGCCCTGTTCTAAGCACCTGACACATTCCATCTTGCTGAAGACTCACATCCATCCTATAAAACAGCTAAATATTTTTTACCCCATTTTATAGATGACTGAAGAGAATAACTAACAGTCCAAGTGCATTTGATTAATAAGAATTTGAAGTCTGATCCAGAGTCTAGCTCTTAATTCTCACATTATACTTCCCTGGGGATAAGAAAAAGGAGGTCCAGCAGGACTCAGAAGATCTGAACTCTCATCACAATGCAAGTCTGTTACAATTGGCTTTATATCCATCTTGTTCTGCCTTTACCTAAAGACCCGTCCCCAGTCCCTTGCATGTCCGTGATACTGGAACAATGGGAAGCCTACAGATGAGTCAAGTCCAGGAGGAACCTGCGTTAGTGTGTCTACACCATCATGAAGGACAGAATGTAGGGAGAATTTCATCTGGGACTGAAACTGGCGAATAGCAGAACTCTATTATAGTTCTATAATATAGAACCTCTATTTCCTCTTTTATTGTTTACAATAACTGACAAACACATTTGGTCCCTTTTCTGGTCATTTTTAGATATCTATAACATCCAAAAATCAACTTTCTATCAATCAGGACACTACTGCAATAAGTATAGGTGTTGAACAGGGAGGGATATTCAAGCAAGGACTACTTTTTGAGGTAGCTTATTAATCAACCATTTTATATTACAATAACTTTTTTTTTGAGAGAGAAAGAGCATGGGTGCCTGTGCTCACGAGCACTGGGGGATGGGTAGGGGCAGAGGGAAAGGGAGAGAGAGAATCTTAAGCAGACTCCACGCCCAACATAGAGCCCCACAGTGCGCTCGATCCCATGACCCTGAGATCATGACCTGAGCCAAAATCAAGAGTGGGACACTTAACCGACTGAGCCACCCAGACACCCCAACAATAACTTTTCATTTCTCTTGAACCATAGGGTTGAGATAAGAAAATTTCAGATAATGGAGACCCCTCAGATGTAAGTGGGATAATATAATATAAATATAATATTGTTTTTGACTTGTTTTGATCACTTAACAATGTATCATGAATAGTTCCCATATTATTAAATATCTTTGTGCAATGTGCTTGTAAATGTATATATAATATCTTATTAGAAAGACATACAATATCTACCAGTGTGTATATACTACTGGATACCTCAACTCTAAAAATTAATTTATTATTAATAATGCTGTATTATATATATTTCAGTTAACTATTTGCACATATCCTTAACTATTTGAGATAATCAATTTCTAGAAGTGGTATTGTTACATTGAATAATTTTTATATAGTAGGAAAAATTATAAATAAGTACCTTTTAAACAGCATTCACCAAGAGGTTGCCTTTGCCAGCTTCCCCCCTTGCAGCCACATGGAAAGGTGATGTGGCCACAGAGGAGCTTGACTCCCACTTATATCCACTAGCTGTTCTGCCCCAGCTATATATTGTCAGTACTGAAATATGGAAGCTCCTCTGGCCAGCTATTCTCCCTCAAGTGTTTTTCATCCACATTTTGTACTGTGTTTCTCTACCTCCTTCTACTTCCCTCCCTTCCAAAACCTCCTGCTCCCTGGAAAAATCAGTTATGTGGTTACCAGACTCCCCTCTAGTTCCTCCATGTACGTCCTTGTCATGGGCGCTATCTCGTGGTATCAACTGAACTCTTACACCCTGAGAGCACTGTTTTTCTCTAGGCAAATGAAGAGGTGTTGTACTTTCTTGCATAGGTGTTTCCACAGGGCAAGGGATGGCTTAGCATGCTCCTGGCTTCTGACCACCTCTCTTTAGCTTCTGCATTACATCCTGAAGGAAAATACCCTCTGCTTTGGGAGTCATGGCATCTGCTGTCTGCCCAGCTTCTCACCTTCTCTCCCACCCACCTCCTTGCCTCACACATGCAGTCAGGGTAATCTTTTCAAAATATTTAAGTCAGATCATGTCACTGTTTGTCTAAAACCACCTAGTGATTCCCAATACACAGAGAGTAAGATCTGACATCCTTACTATGGACTATAAGGCCCTAAAATATTTTGTCCCATTCTCATTTCCCGCCTCTCCCCAAGCACATCCCACCTCAGGGCTTATAGGGCTTGTAGGTCACACTGCCTGGCACCTGGTTCCTCTCTCACCTCCTGCAGGTGTTGGCTCAAGGATCTTCTTATTACAGAGGCTTTCTCAAGCCAACACATCTAAAGCAGTGATGGGTCTCCTACTCAGATCTGATTCTCTATTTCCTATGTCTTCTTTGTTCTTCCTCATAACCTGTGCCCCTCTCATGAATGAAATGGCATGCACTGTTCCATTCAATGGAGAATCTCTAGCATCTTTAGTCTCTGGCACATAAGAAGTAATCGATCAATATTTGTTGAATGAATGAATAAAGAAATGATTATCCATTTATCTTTGGTCACTCCCCCATGCTTATTTTCACATACTTTCTCTCTCTATAGTACAATGTAATTATCCCTATTTTCCTGTCTTACAGACTCCCTGAACACTGGGCTTCATCCTACCTTTCTCTGTCTCTGTCTCATCTACATTTAGGAAGGACCTGACACATGACAAACTCAGGAAAATATTTGTTGAACGGGACCCTCCTCCCTTTCAGACCGCCTTCTTGCCTTTCCTATTGTCCCCATTTCTCAACTGGAAACAGAGGCCCAGAGGAGGTCAGAGAATTCCCCACACTAGTGAATGGCTGAGCCATGATTTTAATTCACGTATTTTTACCCCAAGCCTAGTCCTCTCTCTTTTTTTTAATCTTGTTTTTCCTACTAATGGCCTATCCTCCTCTTGATATACACAGAAGCTTCCAGCATTATGCACATGCTGTGAAAAGTTATGTTTGAGACCTTGGGATCCTTAATTTGTCAAATGTTTGGAAGAAAAATATACTGCTCTAATTATAGAATGCAGATGGCAATTTGAAAACTTACAAACTATGTCATTTAACAAAGTAGAACATGAGAGAATCATGCTTCATAAAGTGACCTTATTTTCTTAAAGGGACAATTTTTGAGAAGCTTACTTTGAAAGACATAAACAGGCTGCCTCCTCATTCCTGATTATAAGGATACCTAAAGTAAGCCCATTAAGTATCAGTAACAATAATTTTAATTATCAATTATAAAAGTGGGCCTTTCTAATTATAGGCAACATTTAGCATTTGGGACTGAGTTATATAAGTTGCAGATCTAACTAAAGCCAAATATACCCTAGCTGGATTTTACCCCACATTTCTAAATTTCTAATTATATTGTGATGGCATCAGCACTACCCTCTGCAAAAGTTTAAAACCTCATGACTCAAAAATAATCTGCAGGGAAACTTCCAGAAGCAAGGGAAAAACGTGAATGAGGACATGGCCTAGTATCAAAAGCAAATATCATGAGAAACAAGCCCTTAAAAACAGAGGTAGCTATGACTAGCCAATGCAATTCTTTATTCTTAAGTGAATTTTCTTGAAGTGACACATTCTCCATTCTGCCATTTCCTGCATGCAACGCACACTAACCATAAACCAGAAGAGCGCAACATAATATGACAATTCCCATTGCACCCCCAGAGCATGGCATGGAGGAAGAGAGCAATTAATTAATTCTACAAATATTTATGGAGCAGCGAATAAGACCAAAGATCACACTTTCACAGAGTCTATATTCATGTTGTAATTAAGACTGATTATAAAACCTACCCAAGAAGCTTTTTTTTTTAAGATTTTATTTATTTATTTGACAGAGAGAGACACAGCGAGAGAGGGAACACAAGCAGGGGGAGTGGGAGAGGAAGAGGCAGGCTTCCCGCAGAGCAGGGAGCCCTATGCGGGGCTCGATCCCAGGACCCTGGGATCATGACCTGAGCCGAAGGCAGACGCTTAACGACTGAGCCACTCAGGCGCCCCTACTCAAGAGGTTTTTAAAAATAAGCTTGTCAACTATCTGAGATAGTAAAAAGGACTCCTGCCTAAAGTATAAACTCGTTAATGTTTCCCCAAATGTTAGGTATGACATGAATTCAGGTGTTAAATTTTATTTTAAGTAACAATGCCTTTATTTGAATATGTATCGGAAAAACACTGTTTCTCAAATTAAACCAGTGACATAATTTATATGTGTAAAAATATATATGTAATATATAAACATATGTTTATAATTATATATTATTATATAATATGCTATATAAAATATATAATATATAAAAATTATATACTATAAATATAAATATATATGTATAGAGACATATGAACAGACATTATATATAATACATATTTATATATATATATTCCATATCTTTATATACATATTTATAGAAAAAGAAATTTTTCCCTTAAAGAAAAATACTATATAAATAAGAGAAATGGTACGGTAGACTATATGGCAAAAGTTGTGAAGGTGACATGTGATCAAAGTTTCACAAACACTAATCTCCTCAGAAAGTGATTTTTTTTAGAGAGGGGTAGGGGCAGAGGGAAAAGGAGAGAGAAAATCTCAAGCAGACTCCCTGCTGAGCACAGAGCCTGACTCAGGGCTCAATCCTATGACCCGACCCTGAGATCATAACCTGAGTTGAAATCGAGTCAGACACTTAACCAACTGAGCCACCTAGGTGCCCCAAAAAGTGATTTTTAACCCACATAATTCCAATTGTAGATGTGAAAATGCTTGCTATTAAGAATTGCTTAACTCTAGAATGTTTTATCAAACACATGAATTAATAGATATACATACGCATATATAATAATAACTGTGCAATAACAATACTGTTGATTGTGGCTTTATTACATTGCAGGCACTGCTCTAAGCATTTTACACATTTCATATCCATTCATACATACAACCCAATTATGGGATAGATAAATTTACTGTTTCATCTTATAGTCTACGGAACTGTGGCATAGTAAGAAAATGTAATTAGAGATGTTAGAATTATTAAAAAAAAGAAGTACAGCATTCCTATTTTCATATGACATATTTATACATCCAGGAAACTTAAACCAATCAGTGGAAAATTATACAAACAATAAGATAATCTAATAAAGTAGGAGGTATAAAATCAACATGTTAAAACCAATAGTCTTTACACATATCTAAGAAAATGAGGTGTAGAAGATATAGTGGAATGGGAGGGAAATAAAAATGAACAAATGAATAAAATACTTAGATGTACACTTAACAAGAATGGTTCAAGAATTATGAAGAAAACTATAAATTACTCCTGAGGGATCCCCAAATTAACATGGACAAAAGGAAAGACACGGTGTCATATGAAGATATGGCATCATAAAAATGTCAATTCTCTGCAACTTAACTGATAAATTTGACATTATTCCAGTAAAAATACAAAAGGATTTCATTTTTTTATGAAGTTTATTTGGCAGAACAAAAAGGCAAAGGAATCAAGAAAATCCTAAAAAAGTATGAATAAAGGTGGAGAATAGCTAGCCCTACCAGATATTAACACATACATAAAGCCTCAAAAATTAAAATGATGTGATACTGGCACACGGATGGACATGGAGAACAATGGATCAGAAAAAAAGTCTAGAGAGAGACACAGTTGTATATGCAAATTTAGTATGCCATAAATTCAGAATTGCAGCACAATTGAGCAGAAATGGACATTTTAGTAAGGGATGTTTGAATAACTGGACTGCTCTATGGAAAAAGATAAAACTGCTTATAATTCTCATACTGTACACAATAATTTCCAAATAATTAAAGATATAGATATAAAGAAAAAAATGAAATAATTCAAATATTTTTAAAAATTGATGAATCTGTCTGTAACTTGAGTTTGCTGAAAGCTTTCCTAATTTTAATTCAAAATCCAGATGCAATAAAGGAAAGGGCTGATGAATTTGACTACTTAAAAATAAACTTTTGCACCATAAGCAGAGTAAAAATGTAAATGACAAAACAGGGAAAAGGCATTTGCAACAGATATGAAAGGATTAATATCCCGAAGACATAAAGAGCTTCTAAAAAGAAATAAGTTCAACACTTCCATTAGAAAAATAAGCAATGAATATGAACAGATGGCTCAGAGGAGAAAATGCAAATAGATCTTCAACGAAGAGTAGGTGCTCAACCTTGGCTCACAAGAAGAAAGTGGGTAAAATCCCAGACATCATAGGAAAGAAAGCATTCATAGTGGACCCGTGACTCCCTCCTGCTCTTCTTGGGGTTAACTTCAAACAGTCTCCCTTTTCAACATCCCAGCATTTTTACCAGGATCCATTTGGTTTGTCTAGATTGCTTGTCATGAACAAACCCCTGGAATTTATTAATGTATGGAGCAGGGTTAGTTGGAAAATGGAAGTCAAGTCTCATAGAAGGGAAGTTGGCTTCTGCATGACCAACAGAGTTTAAAAAGCCCCAAAGTTGGCTTCCTCAGCTGATTTGTGCTGCACACATTCTCACTGAAACGTGTTCCAACGTGGATGTGTGAGAGTTTCATAAGACATATCTGATGGTATGGGGTCCCTCAGAGAATCATGCTGTGTCTTTGCCTCTGCTTGCCTCATTTTCGAATTATTAGTAGAGTCTGGTGGTAGGCGCGATCTATGATTTGCCTGAGTCAGCTCTGACAATTTGATATTTTGCAGTGAAGTAGTCACTATTTTTCACCTATGAGGCTGACAAAAATAATCTGTGGTGTAGCTTGTGGGGAAAGAAACATGTTTTTACATTGCTGGTAGGAAAACAAAATGATATGTGGAATTTAGCAATGTACAGAACCATCACAGAAGCATCTACTCTTCGATCTAGCTCTCCCTCTTCCAGGAGAAGGTATATCAATCCTAAAGATATACCAGCAAAAGTCAAAACAAAATAGGACAAAAAAAGGCAAAAAAAACTCCCAAACAACCCCCCCAAAACCTTCTATGCATAAGGCCATTAATTGCAGCCCTGTTTGAAATAAACAGAAGATCAGAAACAATGCAAGTGCCCATCTGTAGAGAAGTGATTCACAAGCAATAGAACATCCACACAATGGAGTACTATGCAACTGTTAAAAAAATAAGGAATACCTTAATATTAATATTAAAATTAATATTAAATAATTAATATTATTAATAATACCTTAATATTAATATTAATGTTAATAATAACCTTAAAATTAATATTAAAAATAAGGAATACCTTAATATTAATAATGCTAATATTAATAAATTGTGGAGTGGTTTCCAGAAAATATTGTTAAGAAAGCAAGGTTTAGAATAGTATATATAATATCTACATTTTATCTAAGAAGTGAGCAGTATACAAATGTATACATACATCTGCTTATATTATAAATAAAAAATGGAAGAATAAACCAGAAATGTTAAAAATAAAATGCTATCCACAGGCCAAAGGAGAAAAAAGGTTGAAGAGCAGGGATAGAAGCTAATGTTCTCTGGATTTCTGGACTTACTGATTTAACCTTTACATAGTTATAAAACAAAGATAAAACAAATTGTTTAAAAAAAAAAAAAGAAAGAAACTCCTAAAATGAAAGCAAAATAAAACCAAGCAATCTAATGGGTATTGATTGGTGGTTTACCCACAGATGGGAATTCTTTTTTTTTTTTTTTTTTTTTAAGATTTAGTTGAGAGAGAGAGAGCATGCATGAGCAGAAGGGGCTTAGGGAAAAGGTGAGTGAGAATCCCAAGCACACTCTGCACTGAATGTGGAGCTCAGCACAGGGCTCGATCTCACAACCCTGAGATCATGACCTGAGCTGAAACCAAGAGTCGGATGCTTAACCAATTGTGCCACCCAGGAGCCCCAGACAGAAATTATATGAAGTGACCTTACAGCACAGTAATCTGACTGCATATCCTTAGTAGGATATATTAAAAGGACAAAGCTATTTTACTAATAAGAGTGGCATTATGTTTCTCACTCACACAGACACACACACATAAATATATGCATGATTATTCATATATATGCAAATGATAATAGCAGTATTATTATTCTGACACATACACATTTATAAATATGTTTAAAAAGCAAATAGGTTAAAAAAAAAAAGCAAATAGGTAATTATGTTAATATTATTACTAACCAAGATTTTTTAGCACCAAAGTAAAGAGATTCAAATAAAAAAATCAAAGAAATGAAGTAAAAATCTTGTAACCATAGATTTAAATTGGTAATAGCAGGAGAAACTCATAGGTTTTTTTGTTTTAAGATTTTATTTATTTGACAGAGAGAGACAGAGGGAGGGAGAGAGCACAAGCAGGGGGAGCAGCAGGCAGAGGGAGAAGCAGGCTCCCTGCTGAGCTGGGAGCCTGATGCGGGGCTCAATCCCAGGACCCCGAGATCATGACCTGAGCCGAAGGCAGACGCTTAACCAACTGAGCCACCCAGACATCCCGAGAAACTCAGAGTTTACCTGTCCTTGAAAAACAAGCATATATCTTATCTCTGAACACTGAAAAGAGACTTCTTATGACAAAGTAACTCAGCACCAAGACTATGCTTCTCACATGCTGTGTTCTTCTCACAAGAACCACGGCTCTTGGGAGAAATGGCATCTTCCAGGTCTGAGGAAGCCAAAGGACAGCAGGAGTTCTAGGAGCATCTCACAGAAAGCTGTGAGAGACTCCTGAAATTGTGTCAAGAGGTCTCAGGAACACAATGAAGAAGCACCCTTGATCAAAGATAAAAAGAGTTAAGTCTCAAGAAAAGGGAAAAGAAAGAAAGAAAGAAAAAAGACTGTGTGGAAAAACAAATGTGTTACAAATACATTCAGAACACTACCAAAAATTAATACCAAACCCAGCCAAACCAAATAAATCCTTCCTGGAGCCCTTGTGGAACTCTAGTAAATATGGGGGAAAACCAAGCATTGTTCCTGCCAGATCTGCATGAACCGCACCACAGGGTGACCGTTTGTTAGATCAGGGGAAGGATCCAGCACAGAGGGTTCCAGGTAATACATGCGGAGGGACTGGTAAGAAAAGGCAATTTACCACTTACAATGCCTATTGAAATAATCAAAGATGGCTGAAGCCATTAGGTGGAAGGCCAGTATGGAACTCTCTAATGGATGGGTTGAGCTAACATGGCTTAACCCCACTGGTCAGTCATGACATCACACAAACAGCACTGGACATCTTATACCTCTTGACTGGATGCAAGAAGAAGTACACAGCACCACCTCCATCTATGACGTATTCCTGGGGTGGCAGGGAGGGAACTTGACCCAACTTATGAAACTATCAAATGACAGAGTGACTTCTTACATGATACCACAGGGTGCGACCAACAAAATCTACATGGCAGCTTTATGGAACAACCTGGTTTCTCCAACAAGTGGCAAGAGAAGGAAGAAAGGAGAAGGTGAACTTGTATCAATCAAGGTCAATGTGTGGACATTTGTTTGGATCCTGATTTGAAAGAAGGAGAAATTAGCTAAAAAGAAAATGTGTATGATATAATCAGGAAAATTTGAACACTGATGGAGAGTTTATAAAATTAAAGAGTTATGGTTATTTTGTGTGTGTGATGATGGTGTTATGGTTATATTAAAATTTAGAGGCCCTTACAGAATGCTGATAGATGAAAAGAATATGATGATATCCAGGATTTGTCTCAAAATAATCCAGCAGTTGAAGAGTAAGGGGGAAAAGAAAGACATTTAGATGAAAAATATGTTTGGCCATGGATTGAAAATTGCTGACTCTGATTGATAGGTAGTTGGGGGTCCATTACACGATGCTCTATATTTTTGTGTGTGTTTGAAGTGTTCCATTAGTATACACACAAACAGACACAGAAACAGGCACAAAGTGTTAACTACCTTGCCCATAGTCGCATAGCTAGTAAATGATAGAGCTATTAACCACTGCATAAATGGAAGTGTGTTAAAATTGTGAAAAACATGAGAGAGGGATTATGTCTCATCTTATTAAAAATCTCCAGGTCTTATGTATCATATGACTTCACTGATATGAGGAATTCTTAATCTCAGGAAACAAACTGAGGGTTGCTGGAGTGGGGGGTGGGGTGGGAGGGATGGGGTGACTGGGTGATGGACACTGGGGAGGGTATGTGTTCTGGTAAGCGCTGTGAATTGTGCAAGACTGTTTAATCTCAGATCTGTACCTCTGAAACAAATAATGCAATATATGTTAAGAAAGAAAAAAAGAAGAAGAAGAATGTAGCAGGAGGGGAAGAATGAAGGGGGGGAAATCGGAGGGGGAGAAGAACCATGAGAGACGATGGACTCTGAAAAACAAACTGAGGGTTCTAGAGGGGAGGGGGGTGGGAGGATGGGTTAGCCTGGTGATGGGTATTGAGGAGGGCACGTTCTGCATGGAGCACAGGGTGTTATGCACAAATAATGAATCATGGAACACTATATCTAAAACTAATGATGTAATGTATGGGGATTAACATAACAATAAAAAAATTAAAAATAAAAAAAAATAAAAATAAAAATCTCCAGGTCTTAACAGAGTACTTAGCATGTAGTTCCCAAAAAGCTTTGTTGCATGACCTATTGTTAATATTTTTAATTACTTATGCCCTGTTTTGCTTCAGAAATGATTAAGAATAAATGAGTGCTGTGAATTGTGTACGACTGTTGAATCACAGACCTGTACCTCTGAAACAAATAATACATTATATGTTAAAAAAAAAAAAAAAAGAAGATAGCAGGAAAGGAAAAATGAAGGGGGGGAAATCGGAGGGGGAGACGAACCATGAGAGACTATGGACTCTGAGAAACAAACTGAGGGCTCTAGAGGGGAGGGGGGTGGGGGGATGGGTTAGCCTGGTGATGGGTATTAAAGAGGGCATGTACTGAATGGAGCACTGGGTGTTATATGCAAACAATGAATCATGGAACACTACATCAAAAACTAATGATGTAATGTATGGTGATTAACATAACATAATAAAGAAAAAAATTAAAAAATAAATATCATTCTCTTAAAAAAAGAATAAATGAGTGAGTAAAGTCAATATGCAAAGCAGTATTATGAAATTAGGACCTTTGTTATGAAATGAGGACCTTTATTTAGATGTGATAGCCATATTTTGGTTGGATATTCATGTAATCTATCTTGAAAACACAAACTTCATTATTCAATTTTTTCTAACTTTGGCATTCAATAATATAATACTGATCCTACTATTTATTCAGCTTTTTAACATACTTGAATTTAATAATTTATTTAGGAAAGTGTTTTGCTAAATAAAGTACAGAGCCCTGATGAAGAAAAGCTACAGTGCTCCAAAGCTATTATCTTTCTTCATGCAGTCATTTATTCTTTTTTTTTTTAATTTTATTATGTTATGTTAATCACCATATCACCATACATTACATCATTAGTTTTTTATTATTATGTTATGTTAGTCACCATTCAATACATCATTAGTTTTCGATGTAGTGTTCCATGATTCCAGTCCATAGTCTCTCATGGTTCGTCTCCCCCTCCGATTTCCCCCGCAGTCATTTATTCTATAAACTCTGCTGAGTACCTATTGTATACCAGGTATTCTGCTATGTTTGTATTTAAAACCAGAGCTGCAGTTAAGAAAAGTGCAATATGTAAGTTAATCCATTTCTTTGAGATTCTAATTCCCCTAAACTTAATATGAAATACTACTTATTCTGTACCCAAACTCCAACTTCATCATCAAAGGTCCACACCAAGACTCGCCTCCTACAGGGAGCTTGCCTGGACTGTCTCAAACTAAGTTCTTCAAACTTAGTGCAGGATGCCTTATATATGTTAGCTTCCTGATTCCTCACCATGTGGATTCCTTGTCACTCCACCTAGGTCCATGAAGACAGCCCGTCTTTCATGTTTCCACTTCCTACAGTACATAGGATAACACCTTGCATATGGCGGAACCTCTGAGAATAGTGATATATTCTTCAACTACTGATAAAATTAAAGGCACTAACATGAACCTTGCCAAGGATTTACTTCTGGACTCTCAGTTCTATTCCAATGACCTACATGACTATCCTTACAGCAGCATTAAGCTATCTTAACTGTTATAGCTTTGTAGTAAGTTTTAAAATCAGGAAGTGTG
The DNA here is from genome assembly GCF_964656455.1 of Halichoerus grypus. Classification (NCBI taxonomy): domain Eukaryota; kingdom Metazoa; phylum Chordata; class Mammalia; order Carnivora; family Phocidae; genus Halichoerus; species Halichoerus grypus. Next base: position 131,214,732 of record NC_135721.1, on the reverse strand, counting down.
AGTCTTCCGATTTGTTGTTTGTTTTTTTTTTAAGATTATTTTGGTCATTCTACATCCCTTGAATTTCCATATGAATTTTTGGATCAGCTTTTCAATGTCTACAAAGGACCCCAAAGGAACTGCAGAACATAGAATACAGAGACTATAGATTTTAAAACCTACTCTGCTTTGAAGGAGAAGCATCTCTCTTTGAAATGTCCTCATTGACAATAGGCATATATCTGGATCCCTATTTAATTAGAAGATGAGCCATGGTATTAAATTTTAGGGTCACCTTCTTCTTTGATACTCAATTGGTCTTTTCATCTTTCTCAAACCTCTCCTACTTTTGTATTCATCTTCCAAGAGAGAGAATTAAAATTCCAGCTTTGTGATATGGACACAAATCTTCTGGCTTTAGAATAAACCCTTTGGTTTCCGAGGCTCACAAGTATAATATTGAGTCAATATGGGGGAGGGGGAGGCATGACTTCTAGCTACAGTTTTCCTCCTGGAACTTGAATGATCTCAGTCTTTAGTTTAGACGTGACTAATGTAAAATGGTTCCTATGGCATTTAGCGAGAATTTAAAGTCTGAATGCACTCCCATTACTTTACAAGCTGTACAGCTTCACACCTCCTGACAGAGCCCATTACCCTAACATTAAAATTTAATACAGGCATTTCTCCTCTTTCTAATTTGATGTTTAAAAATGTAAGCACTCTTATAGTCAAGCTCTCTTTAAACAATCCTTTCTAGTCTCATAATACTGATGAGAACCCTGCTTTATGTGAACCTTTATGTGAACCCTGGAAGTTCTTTTTTTTTCCTTTAGAATACTGAGGTCGGTCACTGGTACCTTTCAATTTTGTCATCAAGAATAAAATGTAGGGCCATGTAATAATTTTCAGTGTAAGGTGCACACTGAGTTGAGTTTTAGGAAACTCTTCTGAAGGAAGGCATTGAATAGGAGAAGGGAAGGGAAGGTAAAGTGGTTTAATAATGCTCTTTCCCAAGGCTTGTTACAGTGTGCATAGTGTGATGAGACTCCACAAAAGAAAACACTGGAAATGTGAACAACTTTTGATGTCAATGGTCTTCTCAACTCCATCCCCAAGAGACAAACATTTTTGATTGTTGGTGGGTTGATTTTTACTGCCCATCACCTATTCTCTGCTCTTTAGTAATAGCCCATTTTTTTGTTCTGTGGAAAGAAATCCTCCTTAATTTAGTCAATACAGTTTATATAAGATTGAATCTACACACTTTGCTCCAGAAGTAATCATGTGAATCAGGAATGTACACAAGCCAAACCAATAAGACACAATCTTAAGATTTTGATGAAACCATTACTTTAAAAAAAATGTATAGTAGGGCTGCTATCCTAATAGGATGCATATCTAGAGCTACTGGAGGCCATTTTGCTACCATGCCTCAAGAGCCTGACTAAAGCTAAAATAGAAGAAAGCAAAGAGAAGAGAGAGCAATAGATCTCTAATGACAAAGTCACTTCATCTATGCCTGAAGATTACTCTGAACTTTTCTGTTACTTAGCCAATAAATTATTATTGAGGGTAGTTTGAGTCATATTTTGTCTTTTGGAACTTCCAGCATAGTCAAAATGTATAGGACAGTTGTCTGATTATCACTGGCCCAGCTTTGGGATTCCAGGAATAGGCCAGGTAATTCTCATGTTAAGGGCTCTAAGCAAGGATCTTCATGGTGTTCATTCAGAGCCAAGGGATTTTTCAAGAAGATCCACCAATAAGCTAGTCTTTTTAGAAAGATGTACTCTTATAAAGAGATCTAACAGGACACTGTCTATTTTCCTTATGTGTTGCATTCTTAGTGGACATTCAAAAGGAAATAATAACTCTAGAAGTAGTTTTCAATGACTCTAATCCATATCCAATTCTTCAATGCTATTTATTTTCTTTGCTCTATTTTTTATTTTTATTTTTTACTGAATTTCTGCTGCAGGTTCAAGTCAACTTTCCCAGAACACAAGATTGGAATATTGATTTAGCACACAGACAGGAGAGCCAGCTTTTTGCTAGCATGGCCAAAGCACCATCTGTGGCAAATGAAATCTGATTGCTTTGCACAAAGTCCTCTGGATCCCAGTTATGGACAAGGTACAGAGTCTCTGAGGGTGAAAATGAATCTAGAGGCTCGTCTCTCCTTAAATCACCCACACTCTTCGGACAATGAGGAAAAGAGAAGGAAAAGTCCACCTCCAGATGACAAATGATCAACACTGCTTGCTTGCTGAGTGAGGCTGACTAATCTATTACCTTTGAAATGATTTCAAGGTGTTACAGAATGAGCTTGGCTATATTTCACTTTTGTTGGGACATAAGGCAATAAATTCTAAGCATGCTTCATTGCCCTGTAATAAGTTACTCACATCATCTTCACTCTAGATGATTACTGATCAAATCATCAGGAGCTCATGATCGAGACTACAAGCACATTTCTGCCAAAGCATATGCACTGCAAAATGTTTTTGTAGCAGGAAGATTCAAGGAAATACACAGTTGGAAGTTCCCGAACTCTGATTTCAGTCGAATAACAACACTTGTTGTATTCAATCTCAGCACCTTATTTGCAACCTGTGTAATTTCCATGTACTTATTTATTTCTAAAGAACCCAAGAACATTCATGTTTTAACCTCATTGATCTCCATAATGATCCGAAGTGGAGAAAGGACAGGACTGACCGCAAACCTAACTCAAATCATCATGTTTTGCAAATTGAAGACCTCACAGCACAAAAAGTTGGATTAGTTTGCCCCAGGGCACTCACACACAACATATAAATTATCAAGACTCTATTGATTTTCTCCTTCAGCATTGAGTCTCAGACTCTGAAGTAGAAAAAGAAGCTAACCCTATTGGTCATGGTGGTAATTACCAAGCAACCCTTCTTCCTTCACATCATTTATCAACTTTTTGCTCAGAGATTTCTCAACAGTGCAGCTCAACACAACACACAGGATTTCTCATTAGCCATGTGCCTCCATCCATGTTATACCTGCAGGTGGAAATACGAATATACGAATAGAATGAATATATGTCCTCCAGAACCTGATCATCTGATGGGAGAGACATACAGTTAAACATATCAAAGTTTGGGTACTGTCTCTTATTTATTTAATAAACAAACAAACGAGCAAAAAAGCCAAATGAATAAACAGCTTGCAATTCCCATGTACTCGCTGAAGCTATCCTGTGAACAAAATTGGTATGGAATCTACATCGCCATTTTTTTGTGCCCATGTAAATGTATACAAAACTGTATAGGCTTTTCTGTTTATCTTCTAAATGGAATCCTATGAGACAATGAACACAGCAACCTGGTTTTTGTTTGGTTGGCTTTGGTTTAGTAAAATCATGGATATCCCTTTAAGCATATATGGAAAAATCTAACTTGTTAAACAACTATCTAGCCTATTTACAGATACACCACATTTTCTTCAACTTTCCCATAATTGGTAGACATCCAAGTTATTTTGCTTTTCCTCCAGTAACTTTTCTCCTCCTTTCTCTTCCCCTCCTTCTCTTCTTCTGATTCTTCTTTTTTACTGTGGCCACCTCCAAAGCAACGTGCAAGAAAACACGTAAATTGTACTGTTACTTCCACTGAAGTTTTCTCATTTCTGTAGAAAAGATTCATAAAAGTGGGATTTCCAGGACAAGATGTATACTTGAAATTTTAATGTCAATATACACGGTTATTTCATCTGAAGTACTTTTGTAAAAATAGTTACATTACAGTCTACTTGTTTATATTTATGTCTCTTCTTTTATTGAGTGATTTTTATAATAATAGGGGCCTATTGTAACAGTCCTGTGATTTTTAAAATTATGCTTATTATGCTGGCAAATGCATCAGCACTTAACTATTATGGCCCAGATGCTGCTCAAAAAGCTTTATTTCTGTCAACTCATCTTAATAACAATCTATGTGCCATTTGTGACCAGTTTACAGAGAGGGAAACTGAGGCAGAGATAGGCTCAGTAATTTCCTGGTGGTTGCAGAGTTCCAAAGTGCAAGAGGTAGAATTTTTTTTGGGGGGGGTCTGGTGATTTTTTTTTTATTATGTTATGTTAATCACCATATATTACATCATTAGTTTTTGATGTAGTGTTCCATGATTCATTGTTGGCGTATAACACCCAGTGCTCCATGCAGAACGTGCCCTCTTTAGTAGCCTGGTGATGGGTATTAAAGAGGTAGAATTTGAAAGCAGCTGAAGCCCAGAGGCTACACCAGGTTTCAGTAAGCACAGGAAAGGCTAGGAACTAGATGGTAGACAGCCTTCAGTTCAGCCATTGACCCATCCTGCTTACTAGTCTCAGAGCCTTGAGAAATTACCCATTATTTCTGAACTCAGTCTTCTTATCTTTAAAATGAGTCTAATGTCAACCTCTTGGGAGGGTTGTCATGAGAACTGAATGAGGAAATGTTTGTCGAGTGTCTAGCACACAGCTGGCTAAGTCTTTGTTTCTCTTGCCCCCTCTTCCCCTTTCCTTCCCTCTACGAGTTCCTTTCATTCTTTCTCTGTCTCTCCAGCTCTCTGTTCAGGCATGCAATATTCCCAAAACATATTATTTCTCTTCTTCTTTCTTTCTTCCCCTTGTTCACATCTCCTGCTCTCAACCTACTGCTTTTTCACTTAGAAGGCATTAATAATTGAAGGTTGAATTTGACAAACTTTGGTTTGCATTCAAATCACTTGGAAAATGTTTAGAAGTATGTATTTATGTACATACATACATACACAGAGAGGCCCATGCCCCAACAATTGAGAACTGATACAGTTGATTTAATCAGAACTTTAGAAACTTTAAAACTTCCTTCCCCAGGTGATTCTAATGTGCAGCCAGCATTGAGAACCATTGGTCTAATAGGAAAGTCTGTACTTTTAGCCATATTGATGTATTAACGGGTCTTAAACTTGAGGCACCTCAGAATTACTCACCTGGAGCAATTATTTTCTTAAGTTTTTAATTTTAATTCCTGTATAGTTAACATATAGCGTTGTATTAGTCTCAGATGTACAATACAGTGATTCAACAATTCTATACATTACTCAGTTCTCATCATGGTAAATGTACTCTTTAATCCCCATCATCTATTTCAGCCATCCCCCCCACCCAACTCTCCTCTGGTAACCCTCAGTTTGTTCTCTACAGTTAAGAGTCTCTTTCTTGGTCTCTCTCTCTCTCTCTTCTTTTCCTTTGATCATTTCTTTTGTTTCTTAAATTCCACATATTGGTGAGATCATATGGCATTTGTCTTGCTCTGACTGGTTTATTTCACTTAGCATTGCACTCTCTAGATCCATCCATGTTGTTGCAACTGGCAAGATTTCCTTCTTTTTATGGCTGAATAATATCCCATTGTTTAATATACCACATCTTCTTTATCCATTTATCTATCAATGGACACTTGTGCTGCTTCCATAATGTGGATATTGCAAATAATGCTACTATAAACACAGAGGTGCATGTATCCCTTCGAATTAGTGTTTTTGTATTTTTTTAGTAAATACCCAGTCATGGAATTACCGTATCATAAGGTAGTTCCATTTTTAACTTTTTGAGGCACCTCCATACTGTTTTCCACTATGGTTGCACCAGTTTGCATTCCCACCAACAGTGCATGAGGGATCCTTTTTTTCTACATGCTCATCAACACTTGTTGTTTCTTGTGTTTTTGATTTTAGCTATTCCAACAGGTGTGAGGTGATATGTCAATGTAGTTTTGATTTACATTTCCCTGATGAATAGTGATATTGAGCATCTTTTCATGTGTCTGTTGGACATCTGTATGTATTCTTTGGAGAAATGTCCGTTCCTGTCTTCTGCCCATTTTTAATTGGAATATTTGTGGTTTTTTGGCATTGAGTTGTATAAGTTCTTTATATATTTTGGATAATAACCCTTCATCAGATATGTCATTTGCAAATATCTTCTCCCATTCAGTAGGTTGTCTTTTAGTTTTGTTGATTGCTTCCTTTGCTGTGCAGAAGCTTTTTATTTTGAAGTAGTCCTAACAGTTTATTTTTGCTTTTATTTCCCTTGCCTCAGGAGACATACCTAGAAAGATGTTGCTATGGCCAATATCAAATAAATTACTGCCTGTGCTCTCTGCAGGATTTTTATGGTTTCATGTCTCACTTTTGGTCCTTAATCCATTTTGAATTTATTTTTGTGCATGGTGTAAGAAAGTGGTCCAGTTTCATTCTTTTGCATGTAGCTGTCCAGGTTTCCCAGCACTGTTTATTTGAAGAGACTGTCTTTTTCCCATTGCATATTCTTGCCTCAAAGATTAACTGACCATTTAATTGTGGGTGTATTTCTCAGCTCTCTAGTCTGTCCCACTGATCTATGTGTCTATTTTTGTGCCAGTACCACACTGTTTTGATTATTATAGCTTTGTAATATAACTTGAAGCCTGAAATTGTGATACATCCAGTTTTGTTTTTCTTTTTCAGGATTGCTTTTGCTCTTCGAGGTCTCTTGTGGTTCCACACAAATTTTAGGATTGTTTGTTCTAGTTCTGTGAAAAATGCTGTTAGTACTTTGATAGGGATTGCAGTAAATCTGTAGATTGCTTGGGGGTAATATAGACATTTTAACAATATTTGTTCTTCCAATCCATGAGCGTGAAATGTCTTTCCATTTCTTTGTGATGTCTTCAATTTCTTTCATCAATGTTTTATAGTTTTCAGAGTACAGGTCTTTCCACTTCTTTGGTTAAGTTTATTCCCATGTTTTTATTATTTTTGGTGCAATTGGAAATGGGATTGTTTTCTTAATTTCTCTTTCTGCTGCTTCATGATTAGTGTATAGAAATGCTACAGATTTCTGTATATTGATTTTGTATCGTGCAACCTTACTGAATTCATTTACCAGTTCTAGTACGTTTTTGGTAGACTATTTAGGGTTTTCTAGATATGGTATCATGTCATCTGCAAATAGCGGAAGTTTTAATTCTTCCTTACCAATTTGGATGCTTTTATTTATTTTGTTGTCTGGTTGCTGTGTCTAGGACTTCTAGTACTATTTTGGATAAAAGTGGCAAGGGTGGACATCCTTGTCTTGTTCCTGGCCTTAGGGGAAAAGCTCTCAGTGTTTCCCCACTGAGTATGATGTTTGCTGTGGGTTTCTCTTACATAACCTTTATTATGTTGAGGGATGTTTCCTCTAAACCTACTTTGTTGAGGGTTTTTATCATGAATGGATATTGTACTTTGTCAAATGCTTTTTCTGCATCAGTTGAAATGATCATATGGTTTTTATCCTTTCTCCTATTGATGTGATGTATCATGCTGATTGATTTGCAAATATCGAACCACCCTTGCATCCTGGGAATAAATACCACTTGATCTTGGTGAATGTTCTTTTTAATGTGTTGTTGGATTTGGTTTGCTGGTATTTTTTTTTTTTTTTTTTTGAGGATTTTTGCATCTATGTTCATCAGATATTGGCCTATAGTTCTCTTTTTCGTGTGTGTATTTTCTGATCTGGTTATCAAGGTAATGCAGGCCACATAGAATAAATTTGGACATTTTCCTTTCCCTTCTATTTTTTGGAATAGTTTGAGAATAGGTATTAACTCAACTACACCTGGATTTTTCCAAACAACTTTTATTTCCTCAAAGTCTTCCTTAATCCTATGGAACAAGAAGCTGCCACTGAGTAGGGCCCAGTATAGGGGTTTCTTTTCTAATCCCTCCCCCCAGTATTAAAATATAGATATAAAAAAAATATTTGGTTGACTTTGCCTGCAAAGCCATCTGGTCCTGGACTTTTGTCTGTTGGGAGGTTTTTGATCACTGATTCAATTTCATTGCTTGTAATTGATCTATTAAAATTTTCTATTTCTTCCTGCTTCACTTTTGGGAGGTTATATGTTTCTAGGAATTTATCCATTTCTTCTAGGTTGTCCAATTTGTTAGCATATAATTTTTCATAATATTCTCTTATAATTGTATTTCTGTGGTATTAGTTGTTATTTCTCCTTTTTCATTTCTGATTTTGTTTATTTGAGTCCTTTGTCTTATTTTCTTGATGGGTCTAGCTAGAGGTTTATTAATTTTGTTGATGTTTTCAAAGAATGAGCTCTTGGTTTTATTGATCTGTTCTATTGTTTTTTTAGTTTCCATATCATTTATTTCTGCTCTAGTCTTCCTTATTTCCCTCCTTCTGCTGGTTTTGAGTTTTGTTTGTTCTTCATTTTCTAGCTCTATTAGGAGAAATTTTAGGTCGTTTATTTGAGGTTTTTCTTGCTTCTTGAGAGAGGCCTGTATTACTATAAACTTCCTTCTTAGAACTACTTTTGTCAAATCCCAAACACTTTGGATTGTTGTGTTTTCATTTTTATTTTTCTCCATGTAATCTTTTATTTCTACTTTGATTTCCTGGTTGACCTATTCATTGTTTAGTAGCATGTTATTTAACCTCCATGTATTTGTGCTCTTTCCAGATTTTTTCTTGTGGTTGATTTTTTTTTTTTTTTGGATAGCATTGTGATCAGAAAAGATGCATGGTATGACTTGAATCTTTTTTAATCTCTTGAGACTCATTTTATGGACTAATATATGATCTATTCTAGAGAATGTTCTATGTGCACTTGAAAAGAATGTGTATTCTGCTGTTTAGAGTGGAATGTTCTGAATATATCTGTGAGATCCATCTGGTCCAATGTGTCATTCAAAGTCACTGTTTCCTTTATTGGTTTTCTGTTTGGATGATCTGTCCATTGATGATAAGTGGAGTGTTAAAATCCCCTACTCTTATTATATTACTATCAATTAGTTCCTTTATGTTTGTTATTAACTGTTTTATGTATGTGGGTGCTCCCATGTTGGGTGCATAAATATTTACAATTGTTATATCTTCTTGTTGGATTGTCTCATTATTATATAGTGTCCTTCTCTGTCTCTTGTTAGAGTCTTTGTTTTAAAGTCTATTTTGTCTGATATAAGTATTGCTATTCTGGCTTTGACATCCATTTGCATGATAAATGTTTCTTCATCCCCTCACTTTCAATCTGCAAGTGTCTTTAGGTCTGAAATGGATCTCTTATAGGCAGTATATAAATGGGTCTTTTTTTATCCACTGTGTCACCCTATCTTTTGATTAGTTCCTTTACATTCAAAGTAATTATTAATAGATATGTATTTATTATCATGTTGTTACTTATTTTGTAGTTTTTCTCTAATCCTTTCTTCTCTTGCTCCCTTTCATGGTTTACTGGCTTTCTTTAGTGATATACTTGGATTTCTTTCTCTTTATTCTTTGCATATCTATTACTGGTTTTTGATTTGTGGTTACCATTCAGTTGGTATATAACATCTTCTGCACATAACAGACTATATTAAGTTGATGGTTGCTTAAGCTTGAACCCATTCTTTACTCCTCTTCCCCCACATTTTTTTGCATATGGTATCATATTTTACTTCCTTTTATTTTGTGAATACTTTGATTTTTACAGATATATGTATTTTTATTGCTTTTGTATTTCCTACTTTTCATACTCTTAGTTATGATCTTTCCTTTCCACTCAGGGTAATGCGGGCCTTTGACATTTCTTGTAGGGCTGGTTTAGTGTTCATGAATTCCTTTAATGTTCATTGTCTGGGAAACTCTTTATCTCTCCTGTTCTGAATGATAGTCTTGCTGGATAGAGTTTTCTTGGTTGCAGATTTTTCCCTTTCAGCACTTTGAATATATCATTCTACTCTCTTCTGGCTGGCAGAGTTTCTGCTGAAAAATTTGCTGATAGCTTTACAGGGTTTCCCCTTGTATGCAACTGTCTTCTTCTTCTTTTTTTTTTTAAGATTTTATTTATTTGAGAGAGAGTGTGTGTGCATGGGTTGGGGGAGGCGCAGAGGGACAAGCGGACTCCCCACTGAGTGCAGAGCCCCTGCAGGACTTGATCCCAGGACCCTAAGATCATCATGACCTGAGCTGAAGTCAGATGCTTAACTGACTGAGCCACCCAGGTGCCCCTGTAACTGTCTTTTCTCTTGCTGCTCTTAAAATTCTGTCACTACTTCTTGCCATTTGAATCACTATATGTCTTGGTGTGGACCTCCTTGGGTTGATTTTGTTGGGGGATTTCTGTACCTCCCAGACCTGAATGTCTGTTTCCTTCCCCAGTTTAAGTACATTCTCAGCTATTTCTTCAAATAAGTTTTTTGTTCCCTTTTCTCTCACTTCTTCTTCTGAGATCTCTATAATGTGAATGTTATTATGCTTGTCGGAGTCACTGAATTCCCTAAATTTATTCTCATTTTGCATATTTCTTTCCTCTCATATGTTCAGCTTGATTACTTTCCATTACTCTGTCTTGTAGGTTGCTGATTCATTCTTCTGCTCCCCCAGCCTCCTATTTATTCCACCTCATGTATTTTTAATTTTACTTATTGTGTTCATCTCTGAGTGGTTCTTTTTTATTTCTTTGTTAAGACTAATGTCTTCCACTCTTTTCTTAAGTCCAGTGAGTATTTTATGATAATTACTTTAAATTCTTTTTTATTTCTTTGTTAAGACTAATGTCTTCTACTCTTTTCTTAAGTCCAGTGAGTATCTTTATGATAATTACTTTAAATTCTTTATCAGGCATATTACTTATATCCATTTCCCTCAGGTGTCTTGCTGTGGTTTTGTCCAGTTTTTTTCATTTGGGACATATTCCTCTGTTTCTTTATTTTGTCTAACTCTCTGTGTTTGTTTCTGTGCATTAGGAAAATCAGCTATGTCTCCTGCTCTTAAAAGTAGTGGGAAGGGTGCTTATTTTTAACAAGGTACCTCTGGTTCTCTTCCACCAGGTATGCAGAGGCCCTGCAGAGACTGGGGCTGGCCAGAGCTACTCCACAAAGCACACACAGGTGGGAGGGCACAGTTTTAACAAGGTGCACACAACCTCCCTGGGAAGTGACCAGCCACTGCCACTGGGACTGAGGCCCCACAAAGTGTGCAGTCAGACGACACAGTGTTGGCAAAGTTTGCACAGGTCTTCTGGGGGAGGGACCCACAGTGCTGGCACTGAGGTAGTCCCAGCTGGCGTGGGCAGGGCACAGTATAAGCAAGTTAGGTAGTGAATGCTGGTGCCATGCTGGTTCCTGCAGGGGGTCGTGTGTTTATGCTGGGGATCAGGGGTGGTAAATGGCACCTGCCAGCTCATTTGTCCCTGGACAAGTCCCTCAGTGAATTCTGGGATGAGTACATAACTCTCCCTCCCAAATGCTCCAGGAGTTTTTGAGGAAACTGTTGCTTCTATACTGGATCTCCATAAAGGGGAGGGACTCAGCTCCCGTTCCCAGAGCTGAGCCACTGATTTTTAAAATTCCAGGCATCAAGTCCCACTGGTTGTAAGAACTCACAAAATTCAGCCCCCTTGCTTCCAAAGTCAATGTTATGGGGATTTTGTCTTCTCCAGGCAGACTCCCCAGTGTGATAGTCTGTTCCTCGCCTTTCCCTGCACCCCTGGCTTCCCCCAGACTGCAGATAGCCAGGGCCCTTTTAACTGCCCCCTGCATCTCCACCCTCCCTATTCTCTTTGATGTAGCCTCTTCTGTACCTTTAGTTGTGGAGTTTGTTCTGAAAGTCTTTGGGTCATTTTCCAGGTTATTTATGCTGGAATGTTATCTAGTTGTATCTGTGGGACCAGACAAGCTTAGGGTCCTCCTCCTCCACCATCTTCCCAGCCTCCCAAAATCCTTGGAAGGCTTATTAGAACACAGATTACTGGACCCTTTCCCCAGACTTTCTGTTTTATTACAAGTTAAGCTGCTGATCAGGGGATCATATTTTGAAAAGCACTGTGCTATATTTTTGGTGACAGAGGGTGATGCTTCATTTTCCAGAAACTCTGTGTTAGAATCCCGAGCTGGGTTATAAACATTTTCTGTTTCCATACCACCTAATACACACTTAGCTTGTGCTTCCATCATAACATGTAGCATATTTGTTTCCCCAACTAGACTACACTCTTCTTTAGTATTGGAACCATTATTTTTTTCATTCCTGTAACATCTGAAGGTTAGCCTAGCCCTTGAACACAGTAGGAATTCATAAAATGTTGAATGAATGGAAGATTTCTCCCTAGAGTTAGGAGCAGTAAAGGAAGTGCTTGATTCACCATCAAATAGTACCTCACTTGCATGGCACTAAATTCAACAAACTTCCTGAGCTCAATTAGAAACGCATATGCAGTGGACAGAATAAAAATATCTGATACTACATCACATCCATCCAATTGCTCATTTTGCTGTAATAGAACCATAGTCAGCACCTCTGGCTGGGGTTTTCATATAATGAAAATCAATTTCACATCCCCATAACAGCAATGTTCAACTACTCCATATTCCTTGTTTCCCCCACCTACCCCATTTTAATTTAGCAGGTGTTTAATAGTACATAATTATATCTCACTACTGTTTGGAATAGGGAAATTAGGAATCCAATTTGCATCTTAGGAATAATTTGGAAACATAAAAGCTAATTATCTAAGATCAGATTTAGCCAAATGGAATAAGCAGGTTATAATTTGACAATAAACTCTGGCACTTACCTGAATAAATCCAAAAATTGTGCATGAACTCATTTATAAATTGATTGTTTTTAGATAGTATTCATAGTAGAATTAGGTAGTGTTCATAGTAAAGTAATCCTACTTTATTTTTTGCCTGCACATTCTGATCCCACTTCCTTTTAGGGATCTTCTCTCCCCATTTTTATGTAGTCTTGGCAGTAGGATAATCTTAAGGATTACCTTTTCCTAGGGAAGCTTGGGAGGGAAAAATACTTTCTTTCCTTGGCATGGGATAGGTCCTTGCTTGTGAGTAACTCCCCTCCTTGGGCACTCTCTCCCAGGATTTTAATTTTAACAACTGAGAAAAAGTGAGAAGAAAATGATGCTGACATCTTGAACCAGGATGTTCCAGATATAATACTATTGGTAACCTCCATGCATCCTTGATTTTGGGTCCTTCCCAAACCTGGTATATTTTAGTTTCCTCTTAATTCTGTAAGTCCTCCAACCCTATGGCCCTATCATTCATAGGGTTCAAAGAGAATCAATTCTCTTTGGTTTACATTTACCATATTTGCTTTCTATTGTTTACAACAATAAAACTCCTGCACAGATTGGCTCTGGCACAAGTAACTGTTGTTGTTTCCTGTACATGAATTCTTCCAATTAAGTCCATTTTTGTCATTAGCTGGGACTTTGCTTCCACCTCTCACATTTATATTAAATATCTCCAGTTTTTCCATAGCTTTTTCATTTTAAATGAAATCTCCCATCCAAATTTTAGGTGGCTTATTTTCATTGGCTACATTACTACATATAAGAGTTAAGTGTCATATTCAAACCTTGCGGTCCATAGTATGTTTTAATAAGAATATCCTTGTCCTTATAGCAATTGTTCTTTTCTTAACAGCAGTAAAACATATCCTGTGTTCCAAATGAAATAGCAGTTTCTTATTTCTAGAAAGCAAACTCTATGGAAAAACACCTGTGTCAGAGCAATGTTGGGCACATGCTCAAGGCATATTTTTTGAGTGACTAAATATTATTTCAAACAAGGATATTTGAAGGACATTAAAGTCAATGAGATCATCCCTTTACTTAACGCTTTAGAAAGTAAGGTGAGGAGTTGTTGGTTTACTTGTTCAAGGATACCCAAAGCCAACTCCACAACAAACATGATCTGTAGGAGCATGGACTTTGGATTCAGCCATATCTAGACACACATTACTGAAAACCTTACAGATTCAGTTCCCTCAAATTTATAAGGGGGATGATCTCTTTTAAGGTACAAAGGTTTAGCAGAATTGATCACATAATGAGCGCTAAATAAATAGTACCATTATCATTGCTGCAGTGAAGGTTTTAATCTTTCTAATATTTGATGCCTCAGCTACTTTTCATTAATGCCACTGCTGCATTTTTCCAAATAAGAACCTACAAGCTACTTTATTATGATGTCTTAATTGAAGAATTCTTCTTAGAGATGTTGGTAGTTCTTGGAAATACAAAAGGATTGCATGCCCAGGAACATCAAAGCAAACTTGGCAATTTCAAAATAGTACAACTGGTTGAATTATTTTGAAAGATGATCTTTTAACTCAAAAAGATATCTGCACTCTCATGTTCATAGCAGCATTATTGACAGTAGCCAAGACAGGGAAACAACCTATGTGTCCAGTGATGGATGAATGAAGAGGATGTGGTGTATACACACACACACACACACACACACACACACACACAGAGGAATATTATTCAGCCATAAAAATGAGGAAGGGGTACCTGGGTGGGTCAGACAGTTAAGTGTCTGACTTGGCTCAGGTCAAGAACTCAAGGTCATGAGATCAAGCCCCATATTGGGCTCTGCACTCAGCATGGTCTGCTTGAGATTCTTTCCCCCTTTTTCTCCTTCCCCCTCCACTCCTCCCCTGCTTGTGTGTACTCTCTCTCTAATAAATAAATAAATAAATAAATAAATAAATAAATAAAATCTTTTTTAAAAATGAGGAAATCCTACCATTTGCGACAACATGATGGACCTTGAGGGCATTATGCTAAGTGAAATAAGTCAGACAGAGAAACAGAAATACTGTATGATCTCACTTATATGTGGAATCTGGGGAAAAGATCAAACTCATAGAAAATGAGATCAAACTTGTGGGTGTCAGAGGCAGAGGAGTGGGGCGAGGGGGATTTGAAGGAAGGTGGTCACAAGAGTATAAAATTCCAGTTATAAGATAGAGAAGAACTAGGGTTGTCATGTACAGTTTCATGACTATAGCTAGCACTGCTGTGTGGCATATAGTTAAGAGAGTAAACCCTAAAAGTTCTCATCACAAAGGAAAAAAAATTTTTCTTTTTTTCTTTTTATTGTCTCTATATGAGAAAATGGATATTAACCTAACCCATTGTGGTATTCATTTCACAATATATGCAAATCAAACCATCATGCTGTATGCCTTAAACATTTATAGTGATGTACATCAATTATTTCTCAGTAAAACTGGGAGGGCAGTCAGATGATCTTTAAAGACACAAAGATGGCACAGGATACTGATCAAATTTAAGAGTAGGTAGGTATAGAAGGCATATATTTCTCAGACTGTGGGATAAAATAAAATGTATTATGTTTTACAGAAAATTCAATAGATCAGACATCAGCAAAGTATGGCCATACAATCTGGCCTAGCATCTGCTTTTGTAAATAAAGTTTTATTGGTGGGGCACGTGGGTGGCTCAGTTGGTTAAGCATCTGCCTTAGGCTCAGGTCATGATCTCAGGGTCCTGGGATCGAGCCCCATGTCAGGATCCCTGCTCAGTGGGGAGTCTGCTTCTACCTCTGCCCCTCCCCCCCCAGTGTTCACTTGCTCTCTCTCAAATAAATAAATAAATAAATAATCTTTAAAAAATAAAGTTTTATTGGAACACCACCTGGCTGGTTCCTGAACATATTCTCTGCAGCTGCTTTCCTGCAACAAGGGCAGAGTAGTTGGGTCAGAGATCGCATAGCCTGCAAACTCTAAAGTATTTACTAGCTGGCCCTTTACTGAAAAAAAAATTGCTGGTCCTTAAGCTAGGTAATTTGTCCCCCTTATTGGTGTGATAAAATTTCAATAGCCGTAAAATGCAATTTCTGTGAAATATTTCGAGGCCTAATTTAAAACAGTTGCCTTCCCCCCGTGCCTGCATTCTGCCTTTTACACAACATGTACACATTTCCTCTTCCGTATAGTTAATCTATCTTCTTACTTATATATGTATTTACAAGTCCCTTTCTTTCATTCTGATGCCTGTTGAACATCCCACAAATGGCTGGAGAAAACTAAGTATATTTGCAAACAGAAATAAGTGGAGAAGGCCTTTGGGTTTGGGGTACTTCTCTAGCCAACAGTCATTACACTGGCCAAAGTTGGCCAAAGTCATTATACACATGGAACACAACACTCTGAGAATGCTGAAAGCCAGGTCTCAGAAGAACTGGGCAAATTAGAAAAGCCAATCTGAAATTCACCTCAGGCGGTGTTGTTTCAAGGGACTGTGGCTATTTCACGAGAGTTGCAAGCACAGACCATGCATTGAAGGGAATTATTTGGATGTTAATCATCAGGCTGTGACAGTCGGAAAGAGGACCCTTCCGTATTTCCAAGTGGTGATGACTGGGGTGGAACAGAGAAAGACCTCCAAGGTACCAACGTGGGGGGAAGAGGTTGAACAGGAGGAGAAGTACCTGGAATGACAGAGGAAATGGTATATGGAAGAGGTGGCAAAGGGGAGGGCTGGAGGCTGTAGGCTGTAGGCTACAGGCTGAAAATCAATTCACCCAACATTCCATTTGCTGAATGACCAGTCTGCCCTAAACTCAAGCTTTTGGAGATTTAAAAAAAAAAAAATCACAAAATAAGGTGAGTAGCATTCAGGGCAGCTATTTGGACCCAGAGCCTAGGGTAGGGGGCACTACTCCCCTGCCTGCCCTGTGGAGTGTGTGAGTGTTCAGAGGGCGGGTGCTACGTTCTCAGGCAGAGTCCTGCTGGTCTCTCAGTTTACGTGTGGGCCGTGGCCATGGTGATCACGTGGAGGCAGGTCCCGGAGTGTGTTCCCTCATGTTTAGGAGGCCTGAACTGTGATCGGGAAGCAGGTACAACAGGATAGGAGGTGCCCAGCATGGACAGGCAGGAGCCCACACCCACTGTGCTGAAAGAGCTATAGCACCCCCACTGTAAAACTGAAATCTTTAGGGAATTAAAAAAACAAAAACAAAAACAAAAGGCTGCTAAAGCCATCCTGTAGGACACAAACTACCATGAACTTTAATCGCTAATCGAAACAAATGTTGGTAGAGATCTGCTCCCAAGAAAGGACAGCCAAGGCCATTCATGAGGAGGGGTGAGCCTGTGGGTCCTTGAGTGAGCAATCTGCAGTAGGAATTCAGCAATTCTGCTGGTGGGGACTGACCTCAAGAGCTTGAGTTTCTTTTCTTTCTTTTTCTTTTTTAGGATATTATTTATTTATTTGAGACAGAGAGACTGAGTGCACGAGCAAGGGGCAGGAGCAGAGGCAAAGGGAGAAACAGACTCCCCACTGAAGCAAGAAGCCCAATGGGGGGCTCCATCCCAGGACCCCAAGATCATGACCTGAGCCGAAGGCAAAAGCTTAACTGACCGAGCCACACAGGCGTCCCAGGTGCTTGAGTTTCTAAAACTTAGATACTGGGCCTAATTGTTCTGCTTCTAACTCTATTGGACACCTTCCTTGAGACACATTCTTCGGTGAATCACATTGGAGGGAGTTCCTTAAAGGCCCCTATCAGCCCACCCCTCTTTGGCTAAAGGTGACAGTTTTATACTGCTTTCGAGTTGATTGCCTGCATGGCCATGCACACGTCTGGTTGTTGGGGTGGATGTACAGGATGAAGCTCCCATGCTTCCAGCTCCAGGCAAATGGCCAGCCTCGCTTGGCGGATGTGAGTGCAGAGTTATGGGGCAACAACACCTAGAGGAGACTGAGAAACCAGATGAGTCTGCAACATTTCACAGAGTCCCTGAGTCCTTGCAGTCAGAAGTGTGACCTTCCCACCACTTTTCCATAGGTAAGGCCCAGACAACACTTGTGAACACAACAAGACAAACAGAACCCACGCAGAAGTGTGGCATCCTCTGGTTTCCAAGCCTTCCTCAATTCAATTGTCCTCTAGCTAAGGTCGTCATACTAGGCATGTAGCAAGTAGATACAGGATGCACGCTCAACTCTAATGAAACAATCTGAATACAGCTGACTAATTTATTCCGGTACCCATTTACCCTAGTGGACATCAGAGTTCATTTTCATTCCCCAAGAGCTCCATCATGCCTCCTTTCCACCCAAACTCCATTTCAACATGTAGCTAGTGTCTTCTGTGCAATGAACATATGCGGTATAATCACAGGGAATAACAGATTCCCTCTGAGCCGGGCACTGAGCTGTGTCCTACATGGATCATGCTTACTGAATCTTTACAATAGCCGTACGAGTGAGTACTATGAACATCCGCATTTGACAAGTGAGACTGATACAGGAGCTAAGCATGATCTTTACATTTTAAATGGTTGGGGGGGGAAATCTAAAGAGGAAACTGACATGTGTAATTATATTAAATTGAAATTTCAGGGCGCCTGGGTGGCTCAGTCAGTTAAGCATCTGCCTTCAGCCGGGGTCATGATCCCAGGGTCCTGGGATCGAGTCCTAAGTTGGGCTCCCTGCTCGGCGGGGAGTCTGCTTCTACCTCCACCCCTCCCCCTGTTCATGCTCTCTCACTCTCTCTCTCTCTCTCAAATGAATAAATGAAAAGATCTAAAGATCTAAAAAAATTTTTGAAATTTCAGTGTCCGCAAATAAAGTTTTATTGGAACCCTGATGTGCTCATTCATTTTCTTACCGTCTGGGGCTGCTTCTGTGCAGATTTGAGAAGTTGCAGTAGCGACCGGCTGGCGAGCAATGCATAAACTCTTTACTCTCGGGCTCTTCACAGAACGTGTGGTGACCCCTGCCCTCATCTGGACTGCGGACCCACAGTCAGAACTTTGTGAAATAAAATGTCAATAATGATTAAAAACAAAGACATCGTCTTTGGTCTTTCTTAGGCTAGCAAAAATTATAACCGGTGTACGTGCCTAATGTTTGAGTCTAGAGTTGCCACATTCTCACTTCGGGTTTACAACTCGCGCTCGCTTCTGTTCAAAGCCAAGATGAAGCGGCAAGGCTGCGGCTCGGCCGCCCCCTCTCTGGGAGGGCTGCTGTGTGCGTGGATGGCACCTTCATGCCACTGCTCCTGAAGCTGCATCCAACGGCGCAACTAGGAGAAAAGCTTAATGAACTGACACAGGAATGAGACTGACTCATCCTCTTAGCAACAGTGACAGCAACAATGCAGCGGCCGAGCACGAGATGGAGATTTCCTCTTTGTGAGACCAAACAAGATAGCTTGAAAACTGTTACTCTACAGCCCAGGGTTTGCCATTTTTCATTTTTTTCTTGGGTTTCCATGGAGAAACTGCTTAACACATAACGTCTAGATCCATTAAGAAGTTATGCCTTTAGGAGAGAGTTACAATAAAGGTCAACATATCCTGTGAGTAGCATCCCTTCTGGTCCTCCCTGGATCTGATCTTTTTTACGTCATGCCTATTAACAAACGTGCTCATGCTACCTGACCCAGGACTCTGCTGAGTGAATTGCCACTGACCAGCCAAGCTGATTGGAACTCAGGTTCCAATGAGTACGAGGCGATAGGTTACCTCTTTCAGATAAGTATTCTCTCAGTTTTATCTGTATAACGTCCACAGCCGTGGATCTTCTTTATTCCTGTTTTATTCTGTATCCCCGAGTAGTTATGCTTTTTTCTTTAAATTCGGCCCCACATTTTTAAAACTCTATTCCCAGGTATTAACCTTGTTGTGGTTGTTGTTGTTGTTATAGTTATAGTGAATAGGATCTTATATTGCATCGTATTTTCTGATGATTTTTAGCACATGAAATAGCTATTGATTTTTTGCAAATTTATTTTACTGGCCATCTTTTGGAACTTACGTATGATATGTTCCATTTTTTTTCACTTGGATTTTTAGGAAGAGAGAGTGAATCTGAAAACAATTATAATTTTGTCTTCTACATTCTAGTATACGTACACTGTACTTCCTTTTCCAGTCTCATTGTAAATGTGGATATCCTTAAAATTGGTCTCTATTATATGAAGCCTCACTCTATGGACTCTGGTAGTAGTCCATGTTCTTTTTTTAAAAAGTGAAGCCATATAAATAAAGCAGCAACTTCCGATCTG
Organism: Halichoerus grypus; assembly: GCF_964656455.1. Classification (NCBI taxonomy): domain Eukaryota; kingdom Metazoa; phylum Chordata; class Mammalia; order Carnivora; family Phocidae; genus Halichoerus; species Halichoerus grypus. Next base: position 131,194,887 of record NC_135721.1, on the reverse strand, counting down.
CAAAGTCATTTTGCTGATGTCATCTTCTGTGACTCAGATTCAATCTTTGTAAACTGGAAATGAAAATTTCTGATGTTATTTCACAGGATTATTGGGTAAGTAAAACAAAATAATGCATATAGCTTTGCTTAACACAATTACCAAAATGTCCATTCTATGGGAAAGATGTGATGTGCAAGGAATATTAAAATGACACTATTGAAGTGATGTCATTAACATGGCAACAGAGATCATTCCCGACTTCAGTCTCCTTCACAAGAAGACCAGCTAGCAACTCTCCATGGACAAGACATCACTGTGAAGATCCCAGAACCTGGGGACGATGCTGAAGCAGCCCCTGGGCCACAGAGACCTAGAAGAACATGATACAAGGGTAAGAGGAGCAGCTACGCTGTGACCATAGGCCCGCTCCCCAAGGCAGGCACAGCACTGCCCCTAGAGGGCCCCCTGCATCTAGCGTTTCTCCTGTGGCAAAAGAGAGTCCAAGGTGGTCATCGGGCTCCCCCAGTGTTGCAGGGCACTTCCGGGGAGGCCCACTAGGGTCTCACTGCATGGGGATCACTGGAGGAATCTGCAAGTCTCAGCCACGGGGGATCAGATCGTGATAGAGAAGGGGGCTGGACTTGCACTCAGATCTGGGTGGACTGCATTCCTGCTGGTAGCGGTGCCTAAGCAGAGATCCCAGCCAACACCTCTGCCCCTCTGCAGGACAAAGCAGGGGGCCCTGCCTGGCTAGGGAGTTCAGTGGACAGGTCTGTCTGATTTGACCCCAGGCAATGGCCTATGCTGGTCAGGGAGCCTGTTGTACTGCCACACCTAGGGAGGGAAAAAAATCCACAGCTTGGCTCAACTGCTGAATAGAGCCTCCAGTCCAGCCAGGCCAGGAAGCCTGGTCTGAGAACCTGGGCAGCTGTGGAGTCCATCCTACAGCCCGACTTAGGCAGGAACCAAGCCAGCAGCCTTGTCTAACAGTTTAGCAAAGCCTCCGGCCCCACATAGCCAGGGACCCTAAACAGTGACCCTGGGCAGCCTCAGAGCTCAGCCTATGGCCCTGCCCAATTGCTGAACACAGCCTGAGGCTGTGCCCAGGCAATGACCCTGTCCCATCATGGAGCATAGTCTATGACACCACCCATTGTGGGGCCCCGGACAGCAACCCTGCCCTACTGTAGAGAAAAGTCTCCAGCCCCACCCAACTGTGGGATAGAGCTGGAACCCCTCCTGACCAGAGAGCTCAGCCAACAAACTTGCCCAATAGTAGATCATAACCAGTGGTTTACCCAATTGCAAAACCCAGACTGTGGCCCTGCTCAACTTTGGGGCTGTAGCCTGTGAACAGGCCTAATCACACAGGCCCTTTCCAACCATGAAACCCAGCCCATAGCCCTGTCTGAACACAGTTCAGCCAGCAGCACCAACCAGGTGGGAAGAACAGCTTGAGACCCGACCAGATTAGGAGAGTTTGAAGATTCCATTGTTTTGGCTTTTCCAGGTTCATTGTATTTCCAATTTCTAATCAGATTGTCAATTCCTACTTAAAAAAAAATCTGCTGGAATTTTGATTGAGATTGCATTTAATTTGTAGGTAAATTTTGGAGAATGTTCATCTTACCTATATTTCCTCTTTCTATCCATGAACATAGCATACCCATACTCTATTTATTTTCCTTTTAATTTTTCTTGGTATTGTTTTTATGTACAAGTCTTATGTATCTACCATTAAAATTATCTGTTGGTATTTTGTATTATTTGATGTTTCATAAATGGTATTGTTATTCTGAATTTCATTTCCCAATTCCCCATTGCTAGAAATGGAATTAGAAATATGAATTTGGAAAAGAAGAATCAAACTGGAAGATGGACACTATCTGATCTTCAGACTTATTAAGACTTAAAACTTATTAAACTCAGATTAAATGTGATATTTGCATAGGAATAATCAAATCCATTACTGGAACAGAATAGAAACTCCAGAAATAGATCCACATACATATGGTCAGCTGACTTTTGCAAAGGTTGCAAAGCAATTCATTAAGAAGAAGACATGAACAGACATTTTCCCAAAGAAGACATCCAAATGGCCAACAGACACATGCTCAACATTGCTCGGCATCACGGAAATCCAAATCAAAACCTCAATGAGATACCACCTCACACTAGTCAGAATGGCTAAAATTAACAAGTCAGGAAACAACAGATGTTGGCGGGGATGCAGAGAAAGGGGAAACCTCCTACACTGTTGGTGGGAATGCAAGCTGGTGCAGCCACTCTGGAAAACAGTATGGAGGTTCCTCAGAAAGTTGAAAATAGAGCTGCCCTACGATCCAGCAATTGCACTACTGGGTATTTACCCCAAAGATACAAATGTAGTGATCCAAAGGGGTACATGCACCCCGATGTTTATAGCAGCAATGTCCACAATAGCCAAACTGTGGAAAGAGCCAAGACGTCCATCAACAGATGAATGGATAAAGAAGAAGTGATATATATATACAATGGAATATTATGCAGCCATCAAAAGGAATGAAATCTTGCCATTTGCAACGACATGGATGGAAGTGGAGGGTATTACGCTGAGTGAAATAAGTCAAACAGAGAAAGACATGTATCATATGATCTCACTGATATGAGGAATTCTTAATCTCAGGAAACAGAGTGTTGCTGGAGTGGTGGGGGGTGGGAGGGATGGGGTGGCTGGGTGATGGACACTGGGGAGGGTATGTGCTATGGTGAGTGCTGTGAATTGTGCAAGACTGTTGAATCACAGACCTGTACCTCTGAAAAAAAATAATACATTATATGTTTAAAAAAAAAGAAGATAGTAAGAAGGGAGAAATGAAGGGGGCAAAATCGGTGGGGGAGACGAACCATGAGAGACTATGGACTCTGAGAAACAAACTGAGGGTTCTAGAGGGGAGGGGGGTGGGGGGATGGGTTAGCCTGGCGATGGGTATTAAAGAGGGCATGTACTGAATGGAGCACTGGGTGTTATATGCAAACAATGAATCATGGAACACTACATCAAAAACTAATGATGTAATGTATGGTGATTAACATAACATAATAAAATTAAAAAAAAAAGAAAGAAAGAAATAGAAAGTGTTTTCAATAGATCATGATTGGAACATCTAGATAACCTTAATCTTTACCTCATACCATAGACAAAAATTAAACCAAACAATCACGATGGGTCTTATGCCTATATACGATAAATAAATATATAAAGGTTTAAGAAGAAAATACAGAATGATATCTTTGCAACCTGAGGTAGGCAAAAATTTCTATGACGGGATACAAAACTCATAGATTCAGCTTCATCAAAATGAAAAACTTCCACTCATTAAAAGGTGCCGTAAAGAATATGAATAGTAAAGCCACAGAGTGGGAGAAGATACTTGCAAAGGTTATATCTAACAATGGACCTGTATGTAGGATGCAGTGATATTCCTACAAGTCATTAATAAAAAGACAATCAAACCAATGAAAAGATGAGAAAGAACTTCATCAGCCTTTTTATGAAGAAAAATATGTAAATGGCCAATAAGCATGTGAAAAACTGCTCATTGTCAATAGTCAAAAGGGAAACAAATGATAAGTACAGGGAGATACTACCACACACACTCTAGAATGGCTAAAACTAAAACAACTGACATGAAATACTAGTAAGGATGTGGAGCATCTAGAAGTCTCATAAGTTGGTGATGGGAAGGGAAATTAGTTAATTATTTTGGTAAAGTGTCTGAAAATTTCATATAAATTTATATATACATTTACCATATGACCTAGTAATTCTCCTCCTATATACTTAGCCAAGAGAAATGAAAACATATATATGTAATAGATACAAAGAATATAATGTATATTATGCATCATGTATTATATACCTGTTGCTATATACCAAGTTAATGTAATCACATTTTAACCTTTTAAAATATATGGATTGTTACTTTATATTACTGACATTGCTAAGCAAAGTTATGCACGATGCTGGTGGACTTAAGGCAGTGTAGCCTTAAGGTAGCATTTGCCATCCCAGATTTAGCTAGTTAAAATTTAGGAACTAATTCAAGTACAAGTGCAGAATAGTAGAAATACACTTAGCAGAGTCTGATCTTTCTTTGATGATTCAAAACTTTATTTATTCATTTATTTATTTTTATTTATTTTATTTTTTAGAGAGAGAGCATGAGTGGGGGAGGGGTGGGGTGGGAGGAGCAGAGGAAGAGGGAGGGAGACAATTTTAAGCATGCTCCATGCCCAGCATGGAGCCTGACGCAGGGCTCGATCTAACGACCCTGAGATCATGACCTGAGCTGAAATCAAGAGTTGGATGCTTAACTGACTGAGCCACCCAGGTGCCCCTAAAAGGAACTTTAAAATATTATAAGACAATAGGCTCATCATCATGAACATCAGTTGTGGACCAACTAAAATTTTTTTGTTTCATTGAGTTCTGGGTAAGCAAACATTTATTGTAGATCAAATGGCTAGGTGTTTAAATAAAAGTACCTTTAAAATTGAGAGAGTACATACAGAGGGAAACATCCCCACTATTTTAGACAGCACCTGGCACTCGTGAGATTTCAGTAACATGAGGCAAGACTTCTACAGGATGAGTAGCATCCTAACAGTCAAATTGAATCTCTGGACATTGCTCTAAGCCTTAATGAGCATTACTTTATCTTCCAGGAACAGCAGGAGAATAACTTTCTTACTCCCCACATTTGCAGCTGTTTGAGTTCCAGATGTTGGGGGCTCTGCTCAGCAGGGTTTTGGCAGCTCCACACATTTCTTAACAGATAAGTCTGTCTTCACTGCCTTCAAAAAAAAAAAAAAATGAGTTGGCAAATTTACAATGCCATCTTTTCAAAGAAAATAAGAAGGAAAAATGAACTGCATATTTACTAAGCTGTTGGTTACAATTTTCATAATCTTTGCTCAGTTTTCAGGACCATGAATCACCAGGGAGGGAAAAGAATAAAGGGGCTGAATCCATGAAGCCCCAACAAAAATCTAGCATTTGGCGCTCTGACTTCAAGCCAGCAAATGTAAAACTGTACTATTGTATTGCTCCTTGGAGAAAAATCAGAGCTAGGTTATTTATCTGAAGGAGCCACATGTCTCCCATAACGATGCTTGCTTTATCAGAATGTTATTTTACTTTTCTTTTCAGAAACTCATCCCAATACAGAGCTGGGCTGGATGCATTAATAAAATCTCACCTCCTTTCCCTCTCTCTTCTCTATCTGGCTCAATATTTGGGACCGAAATTACAGAAAGAAAATCTTCTTTTCTTTCATACACTGCTTTGTGCGGTACAATGAAGCTGCTGAAAAATGACCAAATTTTGCTCTATTTAAAATCCCTGAATGTGAAAGATCATTAGGTAAACCTTCTCAGTAGGGTTATTGTGGAGAAGACACACAAACTTGAAAGACAAGCCAGCTGATTATGGACTTGCTTCCGACACTGATTTAATGAACCCAAGATGTATCATACATTCAGTGTGGGGCTTTAGGATCAGAGACCCTGGGGTAATAGCCCGGCTCCGGCACATCAGCCATGTGAGCTAATCTGAAGTTTCTTCCTCTGAGGATTAAGAATACTCTATGGCTGCCTTATAAAGGGTTGTCATAAGGATTAAAGAAGATCATGCCTGGAAAGTGCTGGTACAGCGCCTGGCCCAGTGTCAACATGGAGTAAATGTTAACCACTATTTGAGAAATTGAGCAAGTTATTTTTCTTTTTAGGGCTTCATTCTGTGTGTGTTTGGGGGTGGGGTGCACACACGTGCATGTGTCAACAGTACTTTCCATATGAGTCCTGAACACTCTGAGCGATAGTGGTGAAGCTCTTAATGGCTAGAAAGGTTGGGGGGATGTGAGGCTCCCAAGCCCGTCAACTAAAACTGCTCTTCTTTCGTGCTTCTACAAGCTAGGCTTCTGCTGAAGATTCAAAGAAGGCGGCAGAGGGCGGGGGAGCTTGCAAATCCTAAGTCTGTATTTTCTCTGCTTGATCATGCTGCTCATGCCTTTGAAGGCTGATTGCAGACCCACTGTGTGCCAGCCTCCCTAGCAGGCATTGTCTCTGAGGTGGCGGGTCCCAGCCTTGTTCTTACCCTGTTCACACCCAAGCGAGGAAACAAAGAAACAGAGAATTTCAATGCGAATGGTTGGAAAGGGTCACTAAAAGGAAGGGGTACTCCTGATTAAGAAAATTCAGGACAAATTCATGGACATGGTGACATGATAACTGTCTGTTATTAATAATGATGAATAACAGCAATCATTGAGGGCTAACCATGGGCCAGACATCGAGCTTGGTGCTTTACATGAATTATCTTGTTTAATTATCCCAATACCTAATCACCCACCCCATTTTAAGAATTCAGAAAGGTGAGGGGTGCCTGGGTGGCTCAGTCGGTTAAGCGTCCTACTCTTGACTTTGGCTCAGGTCATGGTCTTAGGGTTGTGAGATCAAGCCTTGCATAGGGCTCCAGGCTGAGCATGGATTCCCCAGCAGGGGATTCTCTCTCTCCCTCTCCATCTTCCTCTGCCCCTTTCCCCACCACCCACTGCTGGTGCACTCTCTCAAAAAAAACAAAAAGCAAAAAAAAAGAATTAAGAAAGGGGGTGGGTACCACTGCAGTCAGTGTTTGAGCTAGGTTGCTGGCTCTGACCCTGGATGTGTATTTACTTAGGTATACCATCCCCCTAAGGCAGTCTGACTTGGAACAGCAAAGACCAGATTTCATCAATTCTAAATGCACATTTTTCTTCCCATTTTATAGTTTCAAAATTGAGATGCAGCTTATATTCAATAGCATGCCACAGATTTCTTGGCAACATTCCTTCTTTCCTGGTGGCACAGAAATAATGGTGTTTCATAGATGTCAAAGGCATCTCGGATTTGATGAAGTGTGATGACATGTTGGCAGGAAGCTCAGGAGGTGGGACACCCCAGATAGATGAACCAGTGTGTGTAAAAAGTACAGAGGCATGCGCGCTGGCATGCTGTTCTCAAGGAATAGGAATTGACTGAGGGGATTGGTGGACATGGCAAGAGCTGAAACTATAAATGCAGAATCAGGGGACAGCAGGGCTTCCTAAGAAGCCCTGGTGCTTCCCCGAAGGAAAGGGGAAGTACAGAGGACATTTCTCGGTTGTCCCAATAGGGGGGATTCTATCAGCATTTAGTGAAGACGGGAGGCAGCTTGAGAAGCCAGTGTCTTGCAGTATGTAAGATGGTCCTGCCCATGGAAACACCATCCGTCTCGCCTTCTGCCTACCTTTCAGCCACCATTCACAGTGAAACACCTGTTCACAATGAGCTGAGAATAGAACCTAAATGCCATTTACATAGGAACACAATGCAATATTCAATGACTTTCACAAATGTGAAACTACTAGGTAAATTAAGGGAGGTCTCCACTTTGTCTTGTGAGATTGTTACCACCTTGTTCTCTTTTGCAAAATCCCATCCTGGATAACCGTGTGGACCACGGGGTTTGAACTGCTGTCCACACACCTGGATCAGCCTGTACCAGAAGCTGCCAAATCCAAGACGCTCCCATCTGTGGCACAAGCGTTAAGAGATTTCACTGTGACATCCCGTGTAGTTAAGTTCAAGCATTTGTGTTTTAAGAAACATATTATTTTATTGCAATTTACTTTGCTTTGACATCTTTTTAAATTATAGTTACCGCATTATGTCTATCTTATGTATATAGTTAGGTTATATTATTTATGAATTTAATTTCATAATTAAAAATATTTTACAAATATTTGTTATAAAAAGGTAGAGAGGGACTTGGATCTGTATGGCTGCAAACTACAGGGGAGATCAAGGCTTGGACACTTGACAAAGATTCAAATCTGACAGGCAATGAGAAGGAATCAGAGAAATTTTGACAGATACTAGAAATTTTGAAAAATACAGAAAAAATATTAGGAATAAAATACGAATCATCGATAAGGTAATCATCCAGAAATAAGCATTGTTCATTTTTTTTATCTCTCTTTACCTACCCACATATGTTTTCTTTTTTTTAAAGTTGGGGTTATATTGTTTTTAGTATTCTTTCCTATATGATGATCAATTATTAACTAATTATTAATTATAATCCTGCATGCTATTAATTATTCTTTTAAAACACCTCTTTCAGTGGCTGCATAATATTTCATGAAAAGTAATTCCACCTACTTCCTTTAGGACACTTTAGCAGAGCTGGTTGATCTCCCACTATGTTTTATAAACAGTATATAATAGCAGGGGGGTGCCTGGGTGGCTCAGTCGGTTAAGCGTCTGCTTTTGGCTCAGATCATGATCCTAGGGTCCCTGGATAGAGCCCTACATCAGGCTCTCTGCTCACCGGGTGTCTGCTTCTCCCTCTCCTCCTAGCTTGTTCTCTCTCTCGCTCTCTCTCTCTCTCTCTCTCTCAAATAAATACATAAAATCTTTAAAAAAAATAGTATATAATAGCAGGATTGTAGTGATGAAAGGAGCTTTAGAATTTGCCAGATTAGGGGCACCTGGGTGGCTCAGTAGGTTAAACATCTGACTCTTGATTTCGGCCCAGCTCATGATCTCAAGGTCAGGAGATCGAGCCCCAAGTTGTGCTCCGCACTCAGCGGGGGAGTCCGCTGGAGATTCTCTCCCTCTCCCTCCACCCCTCACCCCCCTTGCATGTGCTCTCTCTCTCTTCATCTCTCTAAAAATAAGTTAATAAACCTTAGAATGTACCAGATTAATCTCCATATAATACAGGTGAGAAAATGGAGGAGCAGAGAGAATAAAGTCACAGAGGCACACAACAAGAACTGGAGGCCTGGTCTTTATTCTCAGACTAATGTTTCCTTTGTATTTTTCTAAAGCTGCCTTCTCTGGGGCTCCCTCTTTAATGAATTGACCCATGACTGGCATCTCCATGCTGTATTTAATCACTTGTTGTAACTATTGATTTGGCTCTCAACACAAACAAAAGCTGGACGTTCAACGGGGTGTGCAGCTGACAGGCAAGGCTTCCTGCTTTGGGAGCAGAACATACACAAAAAAACAAGAAACCTCTCTCATTCTCAGTGCCCAGCAGCCACAGCAGGAATTCTTCATGGGTGAGACTGAAATACTGCATGACTCCAAGAGAGTTTTATTACCGGAAACATATGGGAGGATTGATTTAATGCCAAATCATTTTGAGCTATCATAAAGATGATAACAGCTTGACTTCAGACATGATAGGTAAACACATGGCTCTTCAAATTACAGTCAGCGTATGTGTTCAATGTAACGTAACCCATTATGCACACGTATAATGCAGATTCGGAGCAAAGAGCATTTATGCTGTTGAATTTAAATGTGGGATATGTACTTCCTGTCCATTCTGCAGATACAAAATAAGACCTCTTCTGGAAATGGTCAGTGGAGGTTCTCAGTAAGGGATAACTACATAGTCCAAGTTACGTGTAGGGAGTTGGGGAGGGGGAAGAGGCAGGGAATGAGGCCAAGGAGGATAGCAATTAGCATTAATCTCAGGAAAAAGTGAAAATGGTGCTCCTGGCAAGGGAAATCAACCAGCCATGAAAAGTCTGGGGCATTGATTATAGATCAAATCTTCTATCACCATCATATCTACCTTAAAAAGAGCAGTAGCTTCCTAGTTAGTTACCTGTTTCCATCCTTGGCCCCCACAGCAGTATGCATGATCCTGTTAAAACTGAAGGCATGATCCTTAGAGTTGGGTTGGGGTAAGAGTAGAAATAATGTCGACAGTTGCCAGGCCAACGTAGGTCAGAGCCAGTGTGCCCCCTCCATCTCCCTCTTTCTCTGCCTCAGCAACCTTGGAGATCCTATGGTCCAGAGGGAGTAAGGCTGCCTGACTGGCATTCGACTATGACATGAGTAACACATACACTTGCATTGTGTTAAGTCACCAAGACTTGGGATGAGGAGTATTTGTTACTGTAGCATAACATTGCTTGTCTTGACTAATACAGCTATTATTTTAGTAAGGCCATAGAAAGCCTTGGTGAAAAAATATTCACCTTGTGACAATATCTCATGTCCTACAAGGAAAACTGAATTGATTTTTCAACTTATATTTTGTTCTGTAAGATGTTAAGTGCATTATGTACAATTTGGGGATATGAATCCAATCACCATACCTCCCCAAATACATTATTCGTCTTGGCAATCTTGTAGATGCTCATTCAAAGTCCCTCTGAAATTCAGCTTTGAAGGATAAATGACTTTTACTCAACTGTTTCACTAAATGTCTCCGCCTCTAGGAATTAAAAAGAAAATCCAAAGATTTTCAGTCTGTGAGATACTTCACTTAACTACTGATGGGTGCAGTTGAGGTCCTGATCAAACAAATTAGCTCAGCTCTGCTGAGAAAACATCTTACTGAAGAACAAAACACAAATTCTCTACAAATCTTCTGTGGTTTGGATATGAACATCTGGGGGTGACCTCAACTGAAAGATGTGTGTATAGATGTTTGGACGGTTTGGGCAGCATCGATACCATTGAACGACCAGTGACCAAGAAGCGGGTACCAAGCTGGGCATCAGCCAGGATGGCAAGGTACAGCGATGAGGAGGACAATATGCTGAGCACAGCTGGCCATTTAGGAAGAATAGATATGATAATCATAGAATCATGTTAATAAAAGCTTGGCATCAAAGTGAGAGAAATATCTTGAAGAAAAGAAGATTCCAAAATCTGTAAAAATGGAACCTGACCCAGACTAGGAGTGGTGGGTACAGAGGTATCAGGAAAGATTTCCTTGAGGAAGTGGTGCTGGAGGTAGGACTGAAGGGTGGGGAAGGAGAAGAGTATTTCAGAGGGATGGGTGTGCGGAAAGGCCCTGTGGCAGGAGGGAGTGCACAGCACTGAAAAAAGAAAAGAAAAGTACTCAGAAGTCATGCAATTTGTGGCAGGAGGTGGATTTGGAGATTTGGGGTGCAGTGGGGAGAGGACATGCAGGCCTGCAGGAAACAATGCAAGGGCTTCAAGGGGGAGCAGGGAGGGGCGGGGCTATCTGCACCGCTTCACCCCAGAAGACTCCAATCCCAAAACCCACGCTTTCAGTCCAAGCCCCGTCTGGCCTAAGGTACAGGCAAAGGGGTGGAGGCAGGAGGGTCCTGCTTTTAAAGAGGACGTTCTGAAGGCATTAGTAAGAAGGTAATATCTGCATAAAGACCTGGAGCAAATGAAGAGAGCAGCTTAGGAATCAGACAGCCTCACCCTTGAGTCATGGCTCTGCCATGTCATTTCCCAGTCTCGGTTTGTTTGTCTCTAAAATGGGGGCAACAGGCAGATCTCATATAGCCACTGGGAAGATGAAGAGAATGGTGGAAAGTGCCAGAACAGATGTTATCCATGCCCTGCCCCCGTCACCTGGGCTATACCACAGACCCCCGGAGGCTTTCGTGATACGCACCTACGGCAGACACATCAGAAGCATCAGAATGACCGGGAGAAACTCCCCAGGAACCACTCTCGAATGATACCCCTGCTTCCTCCCCTCTCCGGGAAAGCCCTGGGGAGGTCTCCCATGGCAGCCCAGCAGGATGGAGCCCCAGTCGCCCACAGCAGTTACCAGACTTCAGTGCACACTGTCTGTCCATTCTTGCCTTCCAGCTCTCCTGTCTCCTCTGCCCTGTGCATCTGGGGATCAATCCCAAAGACACTGCTTGCACTCACCTGCTTCCCTCAGGGGTAAATAAGTCTGTGACTATGTAGAAAGCCTGGTACAAAAAAGCATTCAGTCAAGGTGGGTTTTTATAAGTATTGTTATGGGGGGAACAGAATTTAAAGAACTACACTCAGGATGATGAGCCCAGACAAAGGACAGCCTAGTACAGGGCTGGTTCAATGAACAGAGTCTAGAGAACTTCCAGGTGCTTTTGCTAGAAAGCTCTGTCTACACCAGGACTAACCAAACCTCAGACAGAAGTGATCTTGCCAAGAGAGCTGGAAGTCGTTCTGAGCCTGGAAGAAGGGGAAGGGAGAACTCCTGGAAAGGCAGAATCTATAAGAATCATGGTGAAGACAAATTTAACACCAAAGACATTATCCTCATCGATTAAGTCCTCTATAACGAGAGTACCTACCAACAGTCTCTCCGCATAGATAGTAAATCGATGACACAGTCACAATGTGTGCATGTGTGTTTAATGTATACTCAGGCATGGATGCACCAACTATAATAAATATATAGATATTCCAAGTGTCTGCTATGGGCCAGGAAACCATAGAAATGTTCTGACCTCCTAGAACTTGCATTCTAGAGTGTGGAGACAAACAATAAACAAAAGAATTAAGTAAGAATCTGAGCTTGTTAGATGGAGACACATTTTGGAAGCAAATTCAGCACAAGAGGAGAAAGCAGCGTTGCCCTTTTAAATAGGATGACTCTGTCAGCCTTAGGGAGAGGGTAACCTCTGCCTAGACAGACCAGAAGCAAATGAGGCAGAAAGCCACCAAGATGTTTGCAGGGGAAAACCATGTTAAGCCAAAGAAGGAGTAATGCAAGGGCCCCGAGCAGATACAGGGCAGAGGAAAGCACATTTTTTTCCGCAAAGGGCCACATGGTAAATAATTTTGGATTTGTGGGCACTATGCTGTCTCTGTTACAACCAATGGTCACAGATAATATTTAAGCAGATGGTTATGGCTGTGTTCAAATAAATCTTTACCTATGGACCCTGAAATGTAAGTTTCATATAATTTCCACACGACACAAAATATTCTTTTTTAATTTTTTTAACCATTTAAAAATGTAAAAAAAAGAAAAAAATGCAACCTTTTTTTAGCTCACTGGCCATGCAAAAATAGGCAGTGGGCTAGTTCTGGCTCTCAGGGAGTAGCTCGCCAGACCCTATCATCGGAACCTTGTGGGTCTGAAGAAAGCTTTAGCTTTCGCTCTAAGATGGGAAGGAACAGGGCTTGAACAGAAGAGCAGCACAATCTGACTTTGACCCAAGCAGAGGGGCTCTGTATTGTGTTGAGAGCGGGTGACAATGGAACGAGGTTGAAAGAATAGAGGGAAGCACAGAAATGTGTTGAGAGGCTTCACACAAGAAGGTATTAACTATCCTTTTAATTAAGGGTGTTGTGGTCGGAATGACCATTTGTGATTCCAAACACATATTTGCAATTTCCTCAAATGGACAATGAGCCCTCGTGATGTCCACCCATTATTACAGTGTTTAGAATAAACACATGCCATCAAGAAATATATCGCTAGATCAAATGAGCCACAGGGCAAAAATCCCATTTATATTTATATTTCATAGCATTGAGATGGCGTTATCATTGAGAAAGGGAGCTTATCTCTTACTCTGCATGTGCTTTTTATCTCTGACTTCAAAGGCAATGCTCTTTGATTGTGTTTTTCATATCATTGTGTTTGCATTTAACTCAAAATCAGAGCTGACAGGAAAGCTCTCGATTTGTTGGAAATGTATCACCCGGACACCTCTTCTCTCCCAACCACCCTCTTGGTGCTGGATTTTGTACTGAAAAGTAGGAGAGCTGTTACAAACATGGATGATATATAACTGAATGATTTCAGTCTGAAAACAGAATTTACCACAGAGCTATAAAAATGGTGCTATTAGGGCAGGTTGTCAAGAAATGATTAATACTTGTAACTGACCATCATTTCTTTAAGTCTTCACGCATGAGTAGGCCATTAATCTGAAATTGCTACCACACCACAAGTTGTCACTTGCTTTGGTTGTCCATAAGGCCCAAGATGTCTTCTTCAGAAAGGGGAAATAGGACTGGATTAAGGGTTGGGCTTAGATTTCTGCCTTAGTGTACAGGTAGTCTCTGTGTGTGTGTGTGTGTGTGTGTGTGCGTGCGTGTGCTGTTCCATGAGTGAGCACAGGAGCTGTTTCTGGGCAATTTAGTGATGTAACATTTTGTTAGTGCACTGATGTGGTAAATGATTTATATTTCTGTTCCACTGGACCAAGAATTGAAAAATGTTCATAAAAATTGAGCCTGGGGTCATGAACATTATTTTTAAATCTGCCATGAGTTAAGGGGGAAAAAAATCAAAGTTTATCTAAATATTTACGCTGACTTCCATTGAGACCTTTATTAATGAAGACTTCTATTAAAGATTTAACCCAAATATGAAATTGAGAAAAAGCAGACACTGCTTTTTCACCCTCCCTGGGTCCTCCAGTTCTGTGTGTGTGGTGCTCTTCCAGGAGCTATGAGCACATGAGCTATCATCACCACACTGCTTTGGAAGGTCTCACAGGTACAATCCCTGTGGCAGGCACCATGACGAGGAAGAAATTGGCAAGGACACACAGGCACCAAAAGAAATGTCAAACTTACAGTATTTCTAATCCAAATGCAAGAAAATTCATAAGGAAAAAAAAGTTTAAGGTAAACCCCTTTCCTAACTGAAATATAATAAAATAACAATACCCTAATAAAATGAAATTACGTATTTGCTCCTACCACGGTGAACTCTGACTTTTAAAAAGGCAGTGCATTTGAATGACTTCTCAATGATGCAAAAATGAGTGATGATGTGAGTCTGATCCAGGATATTTACTGAAAAGAATCTCAATCATCTCTGCCAATAGAGCAGTAAGAATAATCTGATTCAAAAGGCAATAGAATGAAATGATTTTTGTAGAGGTTGGACCTCATTCAGGTTTCTTTTTGTAATAATGTTTTGGATATTTAAGATGCTTAATAAAATATTAAAATGAGCATGCTTTTCTACCACAATCTGGCTAGTTGTTTGGGAGAGATGCTAAGGAGGAGACTAGTTAAAAATATCCCAGGAGCAGACACTGATTGTTGATAGTTCACTAGATGAGGATTCTGGCTCAAAATGGCATCTATCTCTGGTCATAATGGAGTACCCAGCACTGGAATTACCCATAAACTAGAAAACCGGGGAAAATATATGAAACCACTGTTTCAGATGCTGTCAACAGTCAGTGAAGGATTGATTCCTAAATACAAAATAGTGAGCCCTGTTGTGATATGGGCTCCTTCAGATGGACAGGGGTTTGTTAGCTATCCATTGGTCTGTGGCTCTGTGGCTTGTTGTCCCAGCCTTGTGGCACACTCTAGACTGAAGTCCAAGAAGGAAAATGCAGAGAAGGGCCTGGTGATCTCACAGGGTTGAGAAGATAGAAAGGAGCTGAGGCTGCTGGAAGATAATGGATAGGGCTCCAGAAAAGCGGCAGGTATGGAGAAAAAGAACTCCAGATGTCTGCAGAGCACTCCCATTAGTCTCTTCTGAATAAGAAGCTGGGCATGTGTAGAGCACAACTCTACAAGGCTGAGCAAAGAATGGCTAGTAGCTGTACAATGAATAAAGCTAAAAGCTAACTCCAGAGGCCCTAGACACCTCTGCTCTTTCTAGAAGCCCTGCCTCCATCAGGTGAACAAGCCTGGACCAGACTCCTGACAGATGAGAGATTGCATGGAAGAGAGCCCAACTGTTCTGGCCAACGCTCTTTTGGACCAATGGATAGCTAACAAACCCCTGTCCATCTGAAGGAGCCCATATCATCAGCAGAGCCACTCACTTGGTCTGGAGGTGACATAGCCATAAGCTCAGCTGAGATCAGCCAAATCCCGCATGGATCAGCAGAACCACCAAGCCGACCCATAGACTCACAATCAATAATGAATGCTCACTGAGTCAGTGCATTTGGGGGAGGGGAGCTGTTACACAGCAGTAGCTAACTGATACACACACACACACACACACACACGCACACATACATATATATATCACACATATATATACACACACACATTATATAACTGGTAATATTTAATGCATTCTAATGAAGTGATTTAATATGACATATTTATTTAAATTGAAAGTTTTCTTAATTCAAAAGAAATGAGAGAAGATAGGACTGTTGGAATGAATCTTTCCAATTATTTTCTTTTCGATGACATTTAATAACATTAACAAATGATGCTTGGAGATTACCTTGTGTTCCTCTCCCCTGGCTATTACTGGCATAACATTATAAACAATCTTCCCTGTATCTGGGGATTAGTGTGACTGACGTGGGATAAATGTTTCAAAATCTTCCAAGTTTAGGCCTGAAACTTGGCATCTTGCATCACAAGCCACACTTTCCAGACCAAGAGGGGCTATTTTGTGTGTTGTTTTTTTCTTTTGTTTTGTTTTTTTTGGAATAACAACTCAGAGAAATGCTTTCTGACTTGGGTCGTGTTACTACGACAACAGTCCCACACGGCTCTTTAGCTCAACTTCATTCTTTTAATTAGCAGACTGAGATTCCTCCTCCTCCCCAACCTTCTCCCCTAGGAAAATTTTCCAAACATCTTTGGCTCTTCTCTTTCCTTTGGGTTTTTGCATGATGCCAGGAGGAATTTGCTAATTAGAATATCTTAGTGTTGGGTGATGGCTTTTGTGATTTTGAGAGAGTCTTTGTAGAGTAGATTTTTCCTAAGAGGTATTTTTTTTTCCTGAAAGAGATAATCCCATGATATATTCTGTACAACAACTCTCATTTTGACAAAAAGGGAATTAAGAGTGGGCTTCTAATAGGGAGCCTGGCATTCATGTTGGCATAATGGGGTTAAGAGTGTGGACGTATCCTGGACTGGAATTCTTCCTTAACTCTGTATGACCTTTATTAATTCATCTAACAGATTTTTGAGCATATCCCAGATATAGCACCAGATATAATGGTGATGAATTTTTGTGAACTATGACAGACAATGATGAACAAGTCCTCCTCTTCATGGAGCTTTGACTATAAACTATTGAATGGGATACTTGCTAGGAAGACAGTATATAGGAAAATTAACTTACCTATCTGGACTTTCTTTTTCTGACCTTTAGGACAGGTATAATCTTACTACTGCCATTTCTGCATTCTGTGAGGTTTCAGAGAGGAAATTCATGTACATTTCAGTTGGGGTTGCATTCAGCTACGAGTAACAGAAAAAGCCTAATTTGAAGTTTATCAGTTGCAGGTAACAGCAGTCTGGAAGTAAGAAGTTGCTGGTGTTATCCCAATGACTCCACATGGGAAGGTCTCTTGGTTTTTCCCTCAGACCCCAAACACGGCTGCTGTGGTTCCAGCTCTTACACCTGTATTCACAGCAAATGAAGTGGAGAAGAGCCAGACCAAACTATCACTTTTATTAGTAAAGTAACAGCTACTGGAGAACCCACCCAAACTTCAGATTAGAACTTATGGGCCAGACTGCATCACAGGGTCACAGATAGCTGTATAAAGGCTATGAATGTGGGTACTTAGCTTTCCCAGCCTCTGTAAAGGAGTGGGTTGAAACGGGTACTGGATCCACCAAATTATAGAGTGGGGCTGGCTACAAACACTTAACTCAAGCATGGAATAGTATATGCACTCTACCTGGTAGCTATCTGTTTCTTCACATTCTTAAGTTCTAGACACAAAAGGATTTTCTAGGTGAAGTAGGCTGATGCAGCCAGCCAGGAAATTGGATTTTCTTTGACCCAATCTATTTAGGACCAGCAAGCAATTTCCTGGGACCGAGCATAACTGCTCAGAGAATTTTAACTAAAACGGCAACTATATCCAGGTGGTATCAGAAAATGTCATTTACAAGAGAAGGAGCAATACTCTGTAGAGATTAATGGCTTACAAACTGCAGACTGAGGACACTGTGGAAGCCTTAAGAACACATTGGGATGTTGAAAATGTCCCAAGTAACCTTTTAAATTTCATATTTTCGTTTAAATAATAACACCCTTTCTTAATATAGTATGTTCTGGATTATGCGGATGACTTCTGCATTAGTCAGGTTAGATTAAGTTATGCCGATATAACAAATAGCTCCAAAAATCACAGCGATTAATCCAATCAGTGTTTATTTCTCTGTGCAGAACTATGACTTGGCTCAGTGAGGGAGGCTGCTTCAGTCAATGGAAATGTCAAAATGTGTCCCCCAGTGACTGCAGCTGGGAAAGAGGACCTGGGAGTGCCGGGCACTGGCTCTTAATTTCACCGGCCAAAGCAAAGCCCATCACACCTAGTTTCATGCACTGGGTAACATGTAGTCTTCCTCTCTGTTTCAGGAAGGGGGCAGGAACTGCAAAGTGGTGGTCATGTGTGTACCAGTTACCATGCCTCTGAATACTGTTGCTCCAACTCAGTGCCAAAGTATGAATATATGATTGAGTTGAGGTCAAGTTATGCGACTGTGATTTAATCTCTCCTTTACAAAGAGAAGAATATACATGGACCTAACATGTGAGTGGTTCATTCATACCAGTGGATGGTATAAAATGGTTTAAGGTCATAGGTTGTGGAGTGTGTAAAGCTCAAGGTCTGAAATTAAAATCTGTGTTGAAATAATGGCACCACCACTTACTAGCTATGGAAACTGGAGCGAGTTTTATACCTCCTTTGAGTCCGAATGTCCTCATTCCTAAAATAGGGGTATCAATGAAGTAGGACATCAGGAAGGGGCAGAGATGAAATGAGACGACATAGGTAGTCCCTGGCACACAGTGAACACCACATAAATGGTAGAAGCCATTTGTATGGTTGCTGCTGCCATTGTTATAAGTCTCAGCAAGAGATAAAACCTCTTAATGAGCTTTTCCCTGGATGAACTAAAACAACAGCTTTCCAAAGGATGAATCCCATACCCTCACCCCCAGAAACACATCATCTAGATTTGCACCAAATAGATCAATTTGGCCCAAAGTGAAGTGGAAATCTGGCAGTTTTCTGAGGTACTTAATTAAAGGAGTGAGTCAGGTCAGATAATTAACATGCAACATTCATAAGCAATAATCATTACAGGAGTGGAAATATTAGCCCTAGGAATGACACAGCATAACATCCGTTTTGATGTTTCTGAAAGTTGGTTTTCAAGTCAGATCTCCGTGACACTATGCAGAACTTATTACTGAGCAAAGCTGAAGACTTTGTACTGCTTTCTTAAAATTTGCTTTGTCCATTTTTCCCTTCTGGAGGTTCCATGGAGCTGGGAAAGGAAAATGCTACAGAGAAAAAAGAGTGCAAAGGACTGGTCCTTGGTAGTGGTTTTTGGTTGTTTTTTGGTTTGGGGGGGTTTTTTTGGTGGTGGGGGGATTTTTTTTGTTTGTTTTTTTTCTGCTTTCTGAAAACATTCTTCTTTTCTATATATCTACCTTATGGAGCCTCTAAGAGACATAATTCCACCTAGGTATATAAATATTTATAACCCCATATGCAGAACACTGCAATAATAAAATGTAGGAACATTTTTTAAAACATCGATGACTTTAATTTGGAGTTGGCAATTAGAATTTTCAAAACACAGAAGCTATGAATATATGAGTGTCTAAATTGATCTCCAATGAACCATCTTTCATAAAACATATGCATCTTTTACGCTTTGTAAACACCAAAGGCCTTGAAAAGCAATTGCTTGACAAATAATTTTTTAATGCCACTTTCTCATTACAACAACCCAGAGTTATCAGGTAATAGACAACTAATGAATTTCTTCCTCAGGTTAAAATTTTAAATGAAATTTTCCACGTCAGGAATTTTCCTCACGACATTAAAATTCAAATAGTTTTATGCATAAGTACAGCCTTCAAAAAGTAATTGGTAATAAATGCCTTGCATTATTCCCAACCTAATTTTCAAATTTGATTTTCAAGTGTAAAACTCAAGGCAAAACAATAACCAATCATGCAGCTAATTGCTATGAAATACAAAGGCATCTTTCCACCGATTTATTTTGTAATATGGTTTGGTTTTATTTACCTCTGATGCACTCAAAACATTACAACTTGTTTATTCTTATGAGAACTAATGGTAAAACAGAGTCTTAATCTGAGAACTGGAAAATCAGGCTTCTTTTGGCTTGTTTACAGAATGATCTGTCTTCCTTTCCTGAGCAGCAAATAAAATGCTTCTTTATAGGCTGAAAGAAGGTAGGTAATTGCTCACATAAAGAGGAGACCTGTCCTACCCAGTGGAGACAGGGAACCAAGCTTCAACTGTAATTGATCTTTAAGGAAAAGGGCAATATAGATTTGACTCGGTATTTATATTTTTCCCTTGAAATTGATGAAACTTAACCAACTAGATATTCTAACTTTATTGTGTCTAAAAATCTCTGTTTTCCTTGGTCACATGGTAAGACTCCCAACCCCGTTTTTTATTTTTGGCTTCAATCAGTTTTTTTTTTTTTTAATAATTAACTTAGAAAGACCTATTGCTGACAATGAAACACTCAAAAGCCTGTTTCTGCCAGACTTCATAAATGCAAACAAGAGAAAAATTTCCCCTATTTTTCCATCCAAAGTCATTTTAAAACAGCTAATTCTTAATGTGCTCTGTCGAGAGACTGCCAATCAAGTAACTCTTTAGCATTTCCCAGTTATGAAGGCCATGTTTATATCCAGAGGCACACACACAATTTTAAAAGGTTATGAAACCCCCAATCTAGTTTCCATAAACTCACTCACTTCCATCCAAATGCTAAAAAACCCCTTAACCACAATCCTCTGTGTTGTCAGGTAACAATGGGTTTGTTATGGCAATTATCACATTATAGTAAAGGCTGTGCATATGCTGGGGGTGGTATTCCTCCACAGTTTATGAGCCTTCAGAGACAGGACCATGCTTATTAATCTTGGTACCCCTGTCTCCTCACCCAGACATAAAATGGGTATGCAAAATAGTTGGTTGGACGAATAAGTCAACAAACATTTATTGAGTGTTCACTCTATGTTAGTTACTAGAGAAATAGTAATGAATTCAGACCCTACATTTGAGTAGGGATGACAAACAACAGACAAATATTTACACGAACAAGAAAAAAAAATATCAGATAGTATAGGTATGGTGAAGAGAATTAAAATCAGATAACATGATTGAGCAGTAGTTCTCGAAGAATGATCTCCAGATCAGAAGCAGCTAGGAACTTCTTAGAAATGCTAACTCTTGTGCCTCATCCCAGACCCAAGTGCATCAGAAACTCTGGGTATAGGGTAGTCTCTACCAAGCACTCCAGGTGAAGTGATGTGTGATCAGAGTTGAGGACCACTAAGATAGAGCTCCAAGGTAGCTCCTTTAGAGACACAAGCAAAGATCTCTCTAGGACCATCTCTCTCTCACTAAGAGGTGATATTTCAGATAAGAGCTGGATTTTAAAAAGGAGGCAGCCTGGGCGCCTGGGTGGCTCAGTTGGTTAAGCGACTGCCTTCGGCTCAGGTCATGATCCTGGAGTCCCTGGATCGAGTCCCGCATCGGGCTCCCTGCTCGGCAGGGAGCCTGCTTCTCCCTCTGACCCTCCCCCCTCTCATGTGCTCTCTCTCTCTCTCTCATTCTCTCTGTCTCAAATAAATAAATAAAATCTTTAAAAAGTAAATAAATAAATAAAATAAAATAAAATAAATAAAAAGGAGGCAGCCATACAAAGATCAGGAGGGAGAGCATCACTCCAGGCAGAGAAACCAAAGATCGAAAATTCTAAAACGAACAAGCTTGTTGAGTTTAAGGACAAGAAAAAAAAAAAAGACCACTGTGGCTGGAGTCAGGCACAGAAAAGCTCGAGTGGAACACTGGAGTTAACAGACAAGGAGGAAGCCCTCTTATCTGTGTGGTAGGTCATGGTGGGGACTTTGGGTTTGATTCTCAAAGGGTTATGACGTCAGGAAGGGTTTTGAGTAAGAGAGTAGCATGAGCTGAAGATCAACCAGAACAAAGGACTTACTTTACAAAGCACACAGGATGTATCACGGCCCTGACAGATACACTTCTCAAGCTTCTTTTGTTGAAACAAGTATTGTGATTTTCCAAGAATGAAAACGAGTTGATTTGCTAGTTTGAGATAATTAGGTTGGAAAATGCTTTGGGGCTACACCTTCCCATGCCATGACAGATGAACCTGCTTTGGAGCAAGAGATTTTCAGGGAAAATTATTCCCAGGCCAGGTCGCCATCCCTTAGCTGCTGCAGGCTTTCATAAATACTGCCTGCCAATGTACTTCTTCCTAAGCTGACAGCAAAATCTAAAGTTGTCAATGGATAAAGTTTGGTGATGCCAAAATGAGGAAGAACAGAGATGAGAAATCTTTTGATCCCATTCATCTGGTTTCCATAATGAATGCTGGATCGTGAGCTTCAGGGGGAAAGAGGTCTAGCAGAGTCCCACTTATGAAAGAAAAAAACATCTCTAATTAACAAGTATCAAAACCACCAACTAATTACCACTACACTAGGGAAACTTTTAAAATCACAAATAAATCACCAAGGGGCCTAGTCCTTTATTAATGCCAAAATAACTAAACACAGTTGTTTGCTAAGACCAAATTTATAATAACACTCAATGCCCTTATTTTTCTACCATCTGTAATTATATTTCATTAAAGTAGTCACTATTCTTCCAAAATGCAGCATCTTTCACACTAGAGAAGACAGAAGCATGGACAATTTATGAACCTAGAAATTCTAATTTTATTCTGATAGTTGCAGTAATGAATAATTTACATACTAATGTTAATTAGATCAATTAATAATTTTTCTCAAGTGCAAGATTACATTAAAATAGTTCATCCTTAAGGACACTACCCCATTTCTTTGCAGTTCTAACCAGCGGTGGGTTTGAGAGGCCATCAATTCTTACCTCTTGTTTCTTATCTAGATCTGCTATCTATTAAAAATAAATTCCAGCATACATTTTTTTTTCCTCCACACATTTGCATGTAAATTAGAGCTCTCTTTTAGTCGTAGAAAATTTCTTTCTTTTCATTCTAAATTACTGGCCTGTTAATAGGTTTCTGCATATTTGTTTTCTGATTCACAGCTCCCCTCATTAAAAATAAAATCCTTTGAATTTATTTGGTTAGAGATAACTGGAGAGAAATTTGTAGAAATAGTTCTAAGTTTTTAAAAGATCATTTGTTTTGATTGGAAGAACACATGGAAGCATTGCAGAAAAACCTTTTTTTTTTTAATAAAAATTTGAGAATGAAAATTAAAACCTACCTATTGGCATTCAAGTGGTTCAATTATTGCTGTCACCACTTTTTCCATAGGATTCCATTAATTTCATTAGCATTTTACAAGGTGTCGTAGAGTCATTCTAAAAAGAGTTTAGTGCACTAAGATCCATCTATCAATCCTTACTGTATAATGAATAAATGATGTCTGGCTTACCCGCTCTGGTAAAACAATAACAATAATAATCCCTGCCTCTGAATTATTTATAAGCTAATAGGAAAGATGAGACAATTTCTAAAACAAGGTAATGGATACCACAAAGGGGCATGTGCTAAATATCCAATAAACAAGATCTCTCGGATACTGATTTTTTTTAAAGATTTTTTATTTATTTATTTGACAGAGAGAGAGAGACAGCGAGAGAGGGAACACAAGCAGGGGGAGTGGGAGAGGGAGAAGCAGGCCTCCCGCTGAGCAGAGAGCCCAATGCAGGGCTGGATCCCAGAACCCTGGGATCATGACCTGAGCCAAAGGCAGACGCTGAACGACTGAGCCACCCAAGTACCCCTCGGATATTGATTTTTGAGCAACACTGACCACTCAAACCAACTGGAGACCTTCCAGAAATACAGATTCCCAAGCAATGCCCAAGATCATCCTTTCCTGAATCCCCTGAGTCAGGCTCTTTGTGGGGAAAGCCCAGAAAACCAAATTTTTAAAGAGCTACCATGATCACCATGAGACATCCAGACCTGCCCCAGTCCATGAATCACTGCTCCGGGATTTCAGAGGAGGCAGAATCTCATTTCCACCAGACATGGTCAAGGAGGTCTTTGTAGGTGAGGTTAGATCAAGGGAGGGTGGCAGGCCAGGTGGTGGGACCTGTCTGAACAAAAGCAGTGATGGCCTTAAGCACACAGGCGAAGGCCAGGGCCAGACAATAGGGCACCCCTCCCTTGGCCCAGGCTATGGAATGTGCAAGCCGGTATTGCCTTGAGTTTGCAAGTCCTTTAAGGGCAAATACTGTGTGTGATGAGCTAGAAAACAGCTACAAAATAGTAAATGCTATCTTCTCTACCCTATCAGAACTTTTGCTTTATACCTTGACTCTTCTTCAAATATAATTACTATGTCACTAGTTGCCAAGCCCAACCCCCATTAAAAAAATAAAAATCCATGCACTCCTCTCAGTTAAAACATTGTGAGCATGTCTCAATATGTGTATAATCATTTATTTTATATTATTTAATATATACTATACTATACTATATTATGTATGTTGTACCACCTGAATTAAAAATAGAACTTTATAAATAGAACTTTTTAAAGAACTGAACATCTTAATAGTTGTAAATTTAATTCCATATTTTCATGGTAAAACACCTCTTTTATTCTATAAAAATTATTATAAATATTTTTGGGGGAAAATATGATTGAATATGCTTTACTATTTTTTTAAAAATGCATACTGAACAATGACTTAAAAGTATGGTTCTAAGCTAAATGTTGGCTTTCCGTGGCAGTCAAGGGTTACAAAGACATCTCAAAAAGATACGTGGATCCAAGCAGAAGAGGGACACCAGTGGCCATCTATCCTAAATGTTGATGTTCATTTTCAGGTGCAACTGCCAATTTTGTAAATTAAAAAAAAAAAAAATCCTGCTTTCCTGATATCAGTTGACTAGTTCTATAAATTAAATGGCAGACATCTTTTTATTTTTAAGCAAATGGGTTCACAAACCCAACAAAGATCTTCCTCAGAAATACTTTTTCACATGATAGAAATTCTGTCTCTATGGTTTTATTGTTATTTATTTTTCAAGTCCCAACCACCCACCCCCAGATCCATTTTTAAAAGGCCTTTGCTACAAGTTTCTCTTGAAAAGTGCATTTCTTCTCACTGTTAAAACATCACCATTATCTTGAATGGACAGTTTAAATTTCCCTCACACCCCTGGAACGTCGTGGGGGGTAGGGAGTAGGACAGTTTCCGTCAGATTTCACTTAACCTTGAAATTGTAGATCCTAGAGGTATGATGGTATAGTGCTGGCATTTTCTTGCTAGGTGCTTGTGCTTGCATAATTATTTGCTATTTTCAAGCTGTATTTTCTTTGCAGGAATCTTATTCAGTCTTTTGCAATTTTGTGAGGGTGAGTTTACTGAAAATGGGTAGCATCGTCTATAGATCACTTCACAGTGTACATGGAATCTGCATTCCCTCAGCAGTGACCCAAGAGCCCAGGCACTGATATGGACACTCTGAATGGAGGACTTCCCTCCCTCTTCCTCCCTTTGCCATGCATGGAGTGCTTGAGGAATGACTGCCAAGCATAAGAACTAGGTGAAGATGCTGAAGGTGATTTCTATAATAATTATTGGTAAAGATCAATTCCTCCATGCATAAACCTAAGTATAAATAAAAGCTGTACGCTTTCCTCTGCCACCTGCCCAGCCCTCCTGGGCCCCGTTATGATGTAGGTACTCCCGCTGTGATGATCACTGAACCAGGCTGGTTTGCTGTCACTGCTCAGGGAAGATATGTGGCAGCAGAGAACAGAGAAAATGATCTCTTCCTTGTTCAGGAATTTCAAAAATTAAGTCCTTTGGAAAACAGTGAAGACTCAGAGCTGGGGCCACAAACTTGAGGAAATAAGTGATAAATAAAAGGACCGCCTCCCTACCCGGCAGAGAAGAAAATACTTCTTTTTTTTTTTCCCAGAGAAAGAGAGAGAGAGGTGGGGAGGGGCTGAGAGAGAGGGAGAGAGAGAATATTAAGCAGGCTCCTCGATCAGCGCAGAGCTGGATGTGGGGCTCAATCCCATGATCCTGAGATTATGACCTGAGCCAAAACCCAAAGTCGTACGCTCACCTGACTGAGCCACCCAGGCATTCCTAGAAAAAAATTCTTTCGGCTGGAGGAAGGGAGAAATTAAAGTGGAACGAACAAGAAGTCTCTAGGATGTTAGGGGTCCCCAAAGGAAAGCCCCATGCCTGCTCCACAGGTAGATTTGTGGAATCCTAGAGAAGAGAGAAACTGTGCTTTGAGAAACGTGATTTCCCCCTTAGCACAGACCACAGAACAGGACCCCCAACTAAGATGTGAGTCCACTGTATTGCAATACCCGCACATTTGCAAAATGTCCTGAAACTTCCTTTAAAGATGAACTGGAATTTAACTCTTAATCCTTTCATCTATGCCACACCGAATTCCAGGATTTAGGAAGCCTGCCCTGAACTTGAGTAACTGAAGACCACTTTAATAGGTAGCTGTTTGAAACATACTTGTTGAACTGTTGCCAATCAAAAACCATGTCGGGCCTCCAATATTGAGAACATGTGTGGCAGGGACAATCCCCGATAAGAATAATCCATGCAGGGAAGATGAAGCATTGAGGAAAGACTACTGATCTACATTGGCTTGGGTGCTGTTTTTAGCTTTACAATAAAAATGCAAGGTAATACATATTGGAATGAGGTTTTTGCTATGGACTTTTCCATTTGGCTCTAAAAATAAAAATGAGTACTCAAGTTTGGCCAATTAAAAGTCTGAACATGTGGTGCCCCTTCAGTACACTGGTTTCTTAGGAAACTTTGGAAATGCTATTTGCCTTGCAATGCAATTTTCATTACTAACCTATCCTGGTTGTGCCATCGACCATGTAGTTAAACTGTCTATGGACATATGTAATCACAAGATTCACCTGTGCAAACTGCAGGTTAATCATGCTCTGTTCCCCGCATGATCAGCTACTCAAATGAGGAAGGGTGTGGTTGCATAATTCAATGCATCTTATTTAAGAAAAATTCGAGGATATAAACAAGAACTCCTTTGGACAAATGCATTCTGTATGGCCAAGAAGAACTGTGGGATAGTGAGAAATTTTTAAAATATCTTGAATCTTTGCTAGAAGGTAATTGGAATGACCTAGCTGCAAAGATATTCTGTAATTGCTGCTCTAAGAAGTCCAATAATACCCTCTCTCAAAGCACACCAGAGACGGACGATGAACACCATCTGGCCTGTTTTCCAAAACAGTTGGTCATCACAGCTGATGTTAATTCTAACGTTCATTTCTTCTGAGATGAGGTGGGGGCTGGATTCAGTGGTCTCCAGAGATGTCCTGAAGCTTTAGCACTTAATCATGAAAAGATTTTTTTCTGTTGCTATTAATGTTTGTTGTGCTTAAACATGGTAATAACCTCAGTGTTTTTTTTCCAATCACAAAGTACTTCATGGTTATAGCAAAAAATGTGTGATAACAAAGGAAAACATAATGAAATGAGTAAAAATTACCCATCATCCCAACATTCAAGAAAAATGACTATTAATATTGGGTTTTTATGTATAACTATAGAATGTTTATCTTTCTAATTTAAATAAAAATGAAATTCCATTTACTGTGTTTGACTTATTTTTACTTAATACTAAATATCATAGGTATTTTTCATGTCAGTAAAATTATCAGCAATAGTTATGGTTGTATAATTGGAGTGTGTGGATTGATCAGAATGTATTAGCCAATCTCATATTGATGAACATTACATTATTTTTAATATTTTGCTATATCATTCATTCTTTTCTTTAAAAAACATCAGCTCTCATGAGGTATAATTTGCACGCCATAAAATCTGGCTTTAAGGGTAGAATTCAAGGAATTTCAGAGATACAAGCAAATTTTCTTATAGACAAAATGTGTGCATGTGGAAAGTTACTTCCTTAACATAAATTCCTAGAAATGGAATTATTAGTCTAAAGTGTGCATGTGTCTTAATTTTTTAAAAAACAAATTACTAAGCTACTGTCTAGAAATGCTGTGCTAGGAAATACTTCTGTCCGATCCCAGAACACTTTTTCAAAGACGTAGTCATGACGGCAACTTTGGCAAGATCTTCCACGTAAGTCCACAAATCCCTGTATAATCTGGCCCCTGCATACTTCTCCAGCCCAACCATATGCCTGTCCCCTTGAACACTCTGCTTCCCAAAATATGGTAGCTCTCTCATGTCTCATTTCGTCTTCACGTAATGCTGACCTGGGTTCCTGCCCTAAGACACCACAGAAGTTGTGTGATCGAGTTCACTGAAGATTTCCATGTTGCTAAAGCTTCTGGACCCTTCTCTGTCCTTCAGCAGCAGTCGACACAGTGTGCCCACGCTATCCTTCCCAAGACATTCTCCTTTCTTCACTTCTGTTTTCTTGCATTCACTCTCTCTAGTGCTTTTTTCTCAATTTCTTCCTCTATCTGACCTCCAAACACAGCAGTGCCTTGGGAATTTATCACCAACCCTCTTCTTCAGCTTTCTACCTAGAAAGGTCTTATCCAAGCCATATCCCTAAATATTGTCTCTATTCTGCAACGTCCAAATACTAGTCTCCTACCCACAGCCCCCCCCGACCTCCAGACACATCTGTATACCGAATGACTATTTGACGTCCAGTTATTATCTTCCACTTAGTGCATCTAAGGCAGAGTTTCTGATTCGAGCCCTTACCCTGTCCTGCATCACATGTACACTCAAGGTCGTTTCCTCCCCCAGACTTCGCCCATCTTGTTAAATGAAACTTCTATTCACCTGCCAGTCATAGCATTCTTGATTCCTTTCTATCATCCATCGCGTTGATCTGTAAATGTATCTTTGAAATCCTCTGCTTCTCTCCATCTCCACAGCTGTCCCCTAATTCAAACCATTGTCCTTTTCCACCTGGATTGTGGCGAGAGTCTTCTGACTTGTCAGTGTTTTCACTCTTGATTACTCACATGCACTTTCCCCATAGAGAAATCAGAGGGACCTTTACAAACTGCAACCCAGACGATGACGTTCCTCTGCCAAGGAGTGAGTGCCCTTCATTCTTTGAAAAATAACTACACTTTTTATGGGTGGGGACAAGATAACTATAGTACACATTTTCTACTAAAAAAAAAATGCAGGAATGAAGAGTACAGACCAGTTACTAATCCGTAATTTTTCTAAAATCCAAATGATCATGTTGTGTGGGCTCCTCACTCAGGAGACAGGGGATGCCCTTGATTAGAACCCATTTATGTTCCCTGGACGTGGCTAAGGAACTCTGTGGGGTCTCTTTTATAAGGAGACCAATCCCACTCATGAGGGCTCGATCCTTATGACCTAATCAATTCCCAAAGGTACCACTTACTAATATCATCACCTTTGGGGGTTAGGATTTCAACAGAGGAATTTGGGGGGGAGACACAAACAATTCAGACCATAGCAGAGCCCTAATCCCCAATGTGAAGATATTTGCAGATGGAGCCTTTGAGGGGGTAATTGGAGGTAGATGAGGTCATGAGGGTGTGGTCCTCATGATGGAATTAGTACCCTTATAAGAAGATATAGCAGAGAGGTTGCCGTCTCTGTCTCTTTCTCTCTGAGTACACACACCTAGGAAAGTCTGAGTGAGCACACAGCAAGAAGGCAACCATCAACAAGCCAGCAGGACAGCTCACACCAGAATCCAGCCATGCTAGCATTCTGCTGGCAGCCTTCCAGCCTCCAGAACTATGAGAAAATAAGTTTCCCTTACTTCAGGACTCAGTCTATGATATTTTGTTATGGAAGCCCAAGCCAATTAACACAGTACGTTATTATTCGGCCTGAAGTTAGCTATGTGAATACGTATTCCTATGGGCATCTCTAGTATATA
Organism: Halichoerus grypus; assembly: GCF_964656455.1. NCBI lineage: Eukaryota > Metazoa > Chordata > Mammalia > Carnivora > Phocidae > Halichoerus > Halichoerus grypus. The sequence goes on along the minus strand of NC_135721.1, from coordinate 131,165,259 downwards.
GGATAAATTCAGAATCCAAAGGACCCATGGGGAAGGACACCTCTGTGTTGTAGGTAGGCTGTCGTATGCATTGGAAGATGCTTAGCACCATCCCTGGCCTAGATTCCAGTGGGCCACCTTGCCCAAGTTGTGATAAGCAAAAATGTCTTCACACATCACCACATATACCCTGAGTGGGAAAAACTGTACTGGGTTGAGAACCACACATCTAAACTCTTTCCTGGTTTCAACCCCTTTGGGGAATACCAGTGTAGTTAATGTCTTCTTGCAGCTAACTTGTGCTCTTTGACGTTTCAAGCTGTACAAATGGAGAGTGCCTTAAAAAAAAGAAAAAAAAAAAGCCGAAGGACTCAACGCCCTGACAAGTTTTAAGTAGTCACCATTTCAATGGAAGGTGCAACTTGCGAACAATGTTCTTTATAATTCAATTTTTTCCCCAATCTGTTGCACCGGCAGCAAATCCACGGGTGGCCCTATCCCTGCTGATGGCAGACCTCCAAACCCAAAGAAATCCATATGTGGCACTATGCCTTTCACTAGTGCCCTTAAGCAAAAGAAAATTTAGACTGGTGGCATTTTGTGACAGTCTCTCAAATGTCTGATTTCACGTATTTTAAAAAATGAGTCAGTCACAGTGGACTCACAGTTGGCAAATAATTATACGGTAACTCTTGCTACTCCTGATAAATATGACACTTCCATCATACAGATCATCTTTGACTATTTGAGAGCTACGTATAGTAGGACTGCCACTATCTTTGTTAATTTCATATGTAGAAATTGTCAAATATAAAGCCCAGATGTGTCGTTGGATATTATAGATTTCCCCGAAATTATAAAACTCTTCTACCTCAAATGCCTATCTTCTTGGTGTGGGCAGGACTTTACAGGAGATCGGATCAGATTTGGGGGATTAGGTCTCTGACACAACCACCTCTTCTTTTTTTTGTTAAGATTTTATTTATTGGGGCGCCTGGGTGGCTCAGTCATTAAGTGTCTGCCTTCGGCTCAGGTCATGATCCCAGGGTCCTGGGATCGAGCCCCGCATCGGGCTCCCTGTCCGCAGGAAGCCTGCTTCTCCCTCTCCCACTCCCCCTGCTTATGTTCCTTCTCTCACTTTGTCTCTTTCTGTCAAATAAATAAATAAAATCTTTAAAAAATATATTTATTTATTTATTTATTTGAGAGAGAAAGAGACAGTGAGCAAGAGCAGGGGGAGAGGCAGAGGGAGAAGCAGACTCCCCGCTGAGCAGGCAGCCCAACGGAGGGCTCAAACCCAGGACCCCGAGATCATGACCTGAGCCAAAGGCAGATGCTTAACTGACTGAGCCACCCAGGTGCCCCACAATCATCTCTTCTTTTTTTTATTATTATTACTTTTTAGTTTTTTTAATTTTTTATTGTTATGTTAATCACCATACATTACATCATTAGTTTTGATGTAGTGTTCCATGATTCATTGTTTGTGCATAACACCCAGTGCTCCATGCAGAACGTGCCCTCTTTAATACCCATCACCAGGCTAACCCATCCTCCCACCCCCTCCCCTCTAGAACCCTCAGTTTGTTCTTCAGAGTCCATCCTCTCTCATGGTTCGTTTCCCCCTCTGATTTCCCCCAGTTCATTCTTCCCCTCCTGCTTTTTTTTTTTCTTTTTCTTAACATATATTGCATTATTTGTTTCAGAGGTACAGATCTGTGATTCAACAGTCTTGCACAATTCACAGCGCTCACCATAGCACACACCCTCCCCAATGTCTATCACCCAGCCACCCCATCTCTCCCACCCCACCCCCCACTCCAGCAATCCTCAGTTTGTTTCCTGAGATTAAGAATTCCTCATATCAGTGAGGTCATATGATACATGTCTTTCTCTGATTGACTTATTTCGCTCAGCATAACACCCTCCAGTTCCATCCACGTCATTGCAAATGGCAAGATCTCATTCCTTTTGATGGCTGCATAATATTCCATTGTGTATATATACCACTTCTTCTTTATCCATTCATCTGTCGATGGACATCTTGGCTCTTTCCACAGTTTGGCTATTGTGGACATTGCTGCTATAAACATCAGGGTGCATGTACCCCTTCGGATCCCTACATTTGTATCTTTGGGGTAAATACCCAGTAGTGCAATTGCTGAGTCGTACGGTAGCTCTATTTTCAACTTTTTGAGGAACCTCCATACTGTTTTCCAGAGTGGTTGCACCAGCTTGCATTCCCACCAACAGTGTAGGAGAGGGTTCCCCTTTCTCTGCATCCCTGCCAGCAACTGTCCTTTCCTGACTTGTTAATTTTAGCCATTCTGACTGGTGTGAGGTGGTATCTCATTGAGGTTCTGATTTGGATTTCCCTGATGCCGAGCGATGTTGAGCACTTTTTCATGTGTCCGTTGGCCATTTGGATGTCTTCTTTGGAAAAATGTCTGTTCATGTCTTCTGCCCATTTCTTGACTGGATCATTTGTTCTTTGGGTGTTGAGTTTCATAAGTTCTTTATAGATTTTGGATACTAGACCTTTATCTGATATGTCATTTGCAAATATTTTCTCCTATTCTGTCGGTTGTCTTTTGGTTTTGTTGACCGTTTCTTTTGCTGTGCAAAAGCTTTTTATCTTGATGAAGTCCCAATAGTTCATTTTTGCCCTTGTTTCCCTTGCCTTTGACAATGTTTCTAGGAAGAAGTTGCTGCGGCTGAGGTCGAAGAGGTTGCTGCCTGTGTTCTCCTTTAGGATTTTGATGGACTCCTGTCTCACATTTAGGTCTTTCAACCATTTGGAGTCTATTTTTGTGTGTGGTGTAAGGAAATGGTCCAGTTTCATTCTTCTGCATGAGGCTGTCCAATTTTCCCAACACCATTTGTTGAAGAGACTGTCTTTTTTCCACTGGACATTCTTTGCTGCTTTGTCGAAGATGAGTTGACCATAGAGTTGAGGGTCCATTTCTGGGCTCTCTATTCTGTTCCATTGATCTATGTGTCTGTTTTTGTGCCTGTACCATACTGTCTTGATGATGACAGCTTTGTAATAGAGCTGGAAGTCCGGAATTGTGATGCCACCAGCTTTGCTTTGCTTTTTCAACATTCCTCTGGCTATTTGGGGTCTTTTCTGGTTCCATACAAATTTTAGGATTATTTGTTCCATTTCTTTGAAAAAAGTGGATGGTATTTTGATGGGGATTGCACTGAATGTGTAGACAATCATCTCTTCTTAATCACACTGCATTAATCCATTGATGTGCTGTCACTGGGACCTCCGTGAATCCTTGGAGGACAGAGCATGTAAACCGGAAGACATAAATACACCTGAGAAAGTGCAATTTCATTTCACAGGGCCCCTAATATACACTAGAAGGGCAATTTCTGAGTTCCTGAAAGTATTTCATCTTCCACCTCAATTCTGACTGCTGTCAGGTGAAGAGTTATTGGAATTTGCTCCCCTGAAGGATGAGGCGCTAACTGCAAATCAACAGCACCCAATTTTGTTTTCAGTGGCCACAGAGAAGGGGAAGATTTTTGGATCAAATATAGAGATAAAAGATTGCATTTCCCCGAACATCCTACATTTGGCAACAGGAAACCAAATTCTGCAGCAAACCTTGACAATGACCCTTCTGAACATAGATGCCTGCTTGGTGGAGCATGGGGATTAGTTAGGGTCTTTATTAAAAGGTCTTTAGAAGCTTGAGAAGGTGAATATTTTCCTCTTCTGAGTATTTCCCCCTTCTCCTTTTACAAAAAAAATTAATGAAAAGCAATGAATTGAATGCCCCCTCGGAAACAAAGAAAATGGAAAAACTGAGTTAAAACCTGAAACTTCCTTTCATGCCCCAACTACAATTTCTCTTCTCAGAGGAAACTACTGTTCTAATCTGATGTAAATTTTTTTTAAAAATGAAAATAGCATATTTGTGTGTGTGTGCATTTTTATAACGCGGGAATTTTCCTATTGCTATTCATCTTGATGCTTTCATGCAACTATGTAACGTAGAAATATTCTTAAAGCTCATTCTCGTTATTTTATTGAACAGGTATGATGTAATTGTTTAAAACTATTACCCTCCTGATAGACAATATCTCCTGATAGACAATAGGTACTTTGTAAACCCTGTGGTCTCTACCCACAGATATATCCAGTTTTGACTGTTTCTCGCCACCTCCAGCTCTCCTACCCTGGTCCAGGCTGCTATTCTGTCTCTGCTGGAGGTTCACAATGGCCTCTTCACTGGTCTCCCAGCTCTGGCCCTCGCCTCCATGCAGTCCACTCCCCACTCAGCAGCCTGAGTGATCTGATTAAAACACCAGGCACATCATGTCACTCCTCTGCTCAGAACCCTCCTCTCTTTCTCACCTCACCCCAAGTAAAAGCCGGGGTCACCACCAGTCAGTCCCTGCATTCTGTTCCTGCTCCCACCTGTCACTTCTCTGACCTTACCTCCTTCCTCATTTTTCCCTGGTTCTCTCTGTTCCAGCTGCACAGGCCTCCCTGCTGTTCCTTGAACATTCTAGGTACCACCCCAGGGCCTTTGCACTTGCTGTTCCCTCTGCTGAGATCACTTTCCCCCAGACTTCCACATGAGCCCCTTCCTCACCTCCTTCTGGTCTTTGCTTAGATGTTGCTTCTTACTAAGGCCTTTCCTACAACCATATTTATAATATTTACACATATACCCCCTGCAAATTGCCCATTCCCTCCTCACAATTTAATATCATTTATTTAATTATTTATTCTGTTTATAGCCTATCTTTCCCAAGAAGAGCATAAGCCCTATGAGGGAAAGAAAAATTTAAGTGTTTGTTTACAACTGATTCCCTAAGGCTTTGAACACAGTGAATACTAAAAAAAGAAAAAAGAAAAAAATGCATGAAATGAACAAATAAGTTACAAATAATGATGAAATGGACATCATTATAGTCTATCCTACTATACAACGTGAGCAAAAAATAAAAATTAGTAGAATAAATTCTTAGAAAAGGAATTGCTAGTTCAGAGGGTAGATAGTTGTATATTTACAGAATATAAAACCTCCAAAGAATCAATACTAGAGATATCTAAAATATTTTAAAACCAGGGCGAGCCTGAGAAAAGTTTTTGGCATTAGAACATATAAATAATGGTTGTTGGTGAGGGGCCCCAGCTGTGCTCAGTGTAGACAATTGCATCAAATGATGCAGTCGAGTTCTTGTCCAGGGGAGGACACTGATGAATATAACAACTGGAGTCATTTCTGATATTTATTTCCTCAATTCACCCATCATCAGATGACTGGGCCAAAAAATAAGCCAGAAAAAAATCAAATGGCAAAAAAGTGTAAGCAATGAAGGCAACAGGATGGGCAGAGTCCTGAGTGCAAGGCTGCCGCAGCTGAGTGGCACCACGATTTTGAACCCTGGGCCGTGCAGGGAGGCTCCCACAGAAGGTCGTCGGGGCTGTGGGTGGGGCCACAGTCATCTGCTACTGTTTCCATCCCAGTCCTGTCAAGCCGGGAAGACACAGTCAACCCTTCACACCATCCATCTCAAACCAAACTCAGTGTCAGATCCAGGGCTGTGCAATTAAATATAATTAGGAGGAGCCCAACTCCAAGCTGTTCGCATGACTCCAATGTCAGCCTCGTCAAATGCCACTGCGTTTGTCAGGGTGACTGCGTGGCGAGGTTGCTTCAGGTCTGCAACCAAAGTCCACACCCACAGGCGTGCGCGCACACGCGCACACACGCACACACACACGCGCGCGCGCACACATACACATTCATACACAGGCACACACACAGTCACATACACACTTTCACACACACACACGTGCACACATATACACATTCATACACAGGCACATACACACTTTCACACACACACGCGCGCGCACACATATACACATTCATACACAGGCACACACACACACACAGGCACAGGCACACACAGACTCACACATACACATATACACGGAAATATACACACTCACACATGGGCACACACTCACACGGGCACACACACACACACATTCACACACACAGGCACATACACATGCTTGCATACACATATGTACACAAATGGGCACACAGAAGTACATGCACACACTCACATACACACACATGGGCACATACACATGTACACACACAGGTACCTCCACATACTCACATATGGGCACATATACTCACATACACTCACACATGGGCACACAGGTACATACACACGGACACACACATTCACACACACATACATACACACGGCACATATATACTTGCACATACACACATGGGCACCTACACACACACACACACACACACACACGCTGTGTGCTCTTCCTAATTTTGCTGGGCAGCCTGCAGACTTGTCCCTCCCTCGAGGCCTCTTCCAGTGAAGAGTGAACACCTGAAGGAAGCTACAGTGACAAGGTCCAGGCAACGTGACCCGAGCAGACAGGCATCGCGATGTCTGCTGACAACTAGTTCTTGCTGGAAACACCGACACGCCTTTCACTATTTCTCCAAGGGCAATTCTCCACGTGTGACACGCGCCATTTGTGTTATTTGAATACCCTGATGCACCCGCTGGCGACCTGAGAACCCATTCGTGTGAGGACAGCAAGGCTGGCGGTGTAATAAATGGCAAAATCAGCTTAAAATGTCGATCGCTGAAGAGACAGCGCAGGGAGCTTTCTTCGACAGACATGTACTGGGTCCTCACATACGCCAGACACTCTTCCAGGACCAGGGTTACCAAGTGGGCCCTACTGGGCTACTCGCTACTTGGCGGGAACTTAGACACCTCACTTCATCTCTTTCTGACACAGTTTTCTCATTTCTCAATGTTCTCGTCTTCGAATATCTCCCTTCCCCACAGTTTTCGTGAGGATTACCCCAGAGAGAATTACCTCACATTCCCTGGAAGCATATGCATCAGTCACTGCGCTGAGTGTTGTGAAGACTTTATTCTTTTGAACTCTCACCACCACCCCGTGCGGCACACATCATCACGGTTCCCATTTTACAGATTGAAACACGAGTGGCAGAAAGGAAAAATACATTTCCCAGACTCCCACAGCTCGTAGGTGATAGGTCTGAAGTAGAACCCGAAGCCCTCCTCATCCTGCTCTACCACAGCATGTAACACAGTGCCCACACTTAAAAACGAGAGATGTTGTTGTTGATATCACTATTCCCCAGGATTTATTTCCTCTGCCTACCTCGCAGGGTTGTTTTGCCAACTCATGAAATAACTCTTCCTAAATGCCATGGGCTCTTCCTATTTTTAGTGGAATCTGGGTTAATTAGGATCTTTGTCGCTAGTCAGTGCATTCGAGTGTTTTAAAACGACTCATTAAAACCATTCTTAAGCAGAATATTTGCTCAAGGCATATTTTCGTAAGGCTGTGCCTCTCCATGCTGGCCCTGCTGTCTGGCCAGTGGACCCCAGAAGTACAACAGATTTGGGCTCCCCAAAACACTCTCGCTCCCCAGGCCTCACAGCTAAACCAAGCCACTTGACTGAACCCTTTTCTAAACTCTGAAAGTAATTTTACAAATCATTTAACCTCAAGAAATGTTTGCTCTGATAGAGTCTTTAAAAAGTCACCTATTTTTTAAACCCAGATTCCAAAGTTTGGATGCTACCGATCATTCTCATCCCCGGCCCCCACCCACCAGAAGCCCGTAGCGTACTCCGTTGCCCTCGACCCCACATTTGTGACAACCAAAAATGACTCCAGATATTGCTGAGCGTTCTTTAGGTTTGGGGTGGGTGGCAAACCTGTCCCTGGTCGAAAACCATTGATCCAGAGCAACATTTTGAAATGATTATCTATATGGCACTCATGGGCTGTGCTATCCACCCATAGCCCTGATGTTTCCAACGATGCTGGGTGGGGCTGAGGATGAAGGACAGTGATCTGTGGACAATGAAAGGTAGTGCCCCATCTGCATTTTGGACCCAATGCCTGCATAAAACTTACACTGCATAGCATCTGGTTCTACTCTACCTGAGGATTTATTCTATTTGAACTGATTTGATACGAAGTTTATCATCATAATATTAATATTTAGTGAATGCTTACAAAATGCCGGTGCAATGCAAAGGTGTTTGACATACCTTGTCTTAATCAATCTTTGCTCTGAATCTGTCTTAGTGGTCACCGTCTCCACTGTAGAGATGAGGAGGGTGAGGTTTAGACTGAGGTGACTTGCACAAAGCCACACAGATGGGACAGGGCTGACCCTGCTCTTAACCCTCAAGGCTCTCTGACTCCAAGGCCAGTGTTAACTATGATGCCACGCCACTTAGTCATGACATAACTTAGCCATGAATACAACTTCATAGATCGAGGGGACAAGTGTCCATGGTTGAAGCCACCTCTTTGAAGATATCTATTTGTTCCTTAAACAAGCAGTTATTGAGTGCTTACTGTGTGCACACTGGACATACGTGGGTGGGCAGCACAGATAGACATTCACATTATGGTGCAGAACCTGCTTTTACATCATCGATCCTGTCTGCATTGTTCCCCAATTCTGCCTCACTTTTGCAAAGCTCCAATTACTCCCCCCAAAAATATGAAGACATGACTACATCCCACCTTAATGCCCATCACCATTAGGATCCTGAAAATGTGCATATTATCATTTAATTTAGTGATTGTACAAGAGGCTAAAGAAAATCTTGCCCAAGCAGCATCATCTAAACCTTAGAAAACGGTCCTCCTTGATCTTAAGTGCAAGCTTCGAGCAATTCTTTATATGCCACAAGATTTTTTTTTTTCTTTCATGTTCAATCTCCAGCTTCCGCTTTAGAGGGAAACTTCACTGCACTTCTAAATGTTGACGGATGTGCGGAACTTTATTTATTTATTTATTTATTTGCCTGAGATTCACTCGGGCACAGAAGTCTGGAGAAAACCAGAACATTTCATACATAAAGAACAGGACCTCATTCTTCTGCAGGTAAAACTCCTCTAATGTCAATGGTGGGCTGAGAACAGAGAGTTAAACTACAGATAACAAATTTCAAGTAATTACTTAGCCAATGACATAGAGTGGGACTGACTAAGTTCTGGCGTTTGATGTGCTAGTGATAGAACGAGTTTCACTTTGTCCATCCAGTGGCAAGATGGCCAAGAAATAAGAAGGGGGAAAGGGGGAGATCCAGGGAAGGAGGGAGTAAGGGAAGAAGGGGGAGGGAGAGAGAGAGAGAGAAAGAGAATGAGCGAGAGAGGGAAAGAGAGAGAGCGCACGCTCCATCTGAGTTCCCTGGGAATACCGTGAACAGATTGCTAGCATACAAAAGAAAAAGTCAGCTAGATGGCTTTAAAGAGCTTTGTCAACAGATTCAAATCTGTTTAGGGAGTCTGAGGTGGTAAAAGGAGGAAAATGATGCCCTAGCCATATCTGGAGAAAATCTGTATTTGCATATTTATTGCCACAGGAATTCAAATGTCTTTTTATGGTAGTTCCTAACATTTACAGACAGAGCAGAAGTGTGAACAGTGGGTTGGCAATTTTGTTTCTCCCTTATAGGCTGCAACTCAATTTGGGGGGAAAAATTCTGCTTTTCAAGAGGAATTAGATCACATTCCCAATGGCCGCTCTGGGCAAGTTGGATTGTCTGCCGTGAATACTTCTCGTGCCACTTGGCAAGTGGCTGGTAACACAGCTATGCCATCCCTTCTTCACAGTGTTTTCTGAATATCTTAACCTCATATTAATGTTTTTTGTTTTTGTTTTGTTTTTTTGTCAAGTAAGTTAGAAAATTCTGCTACACTACTTGCATCTGGAAAGTCACAATGAATGATAGTATGTTAAAGGCTCTGAAAAGTCCTGCAATAAACATATCAGTTTGATTTTTATTAAGGTTTTCCCAGTTCTGTTTGAACAGAAAACATGTTCCTGATGACCCATTTTGTTACATCATATAGCAGTCTAGTGTTCTAGAAGCATTTAGGAAATTGTAGGTTATATGATTTGCTCTGCTTTCTGGTCTCAACTGCTGTATTCATGCAAACCAAACAGACCTAGACAGATTAAACAAACCAGTAATCACTAAGCTTCTTTAAATGGGTTACAGAATGTTTGTTCTAGAGAGAAGAAATGAGTCCGTCATGTAAAATGTTAGTAGCCAAATCACAATGGTTACAATTTATTGAGTACTCAATGTGTAGGAAATAGACACCCTCAAGTGTCTCATCTGATCCTAAAGATCACAGTAAGAAATAGATACTTTAGCCCCATTCTATAGATGAAGAAACTAAGGCTCTGTGAATTTAAGAAACTTACCTGCCGTCATGTGGCTAGAATAGGGCAGATCTCAGATTTGAATTCAGGTTCCAGTTCAAATCATGTGCCTGCAACTGTCTTGCCCCTTTCTCTTCTGCCTAGCATAGCCACTCAAATAATAAGTCATGGAGATGAAAATACAGCACAGGGAATTCAGTCGATAATATTGTAATCACACTGTATGGCGACAGACGGGGACTACACTTATCATGGTGAGCAGTGAGTAATGTATAAAGCTGTGAAATGGCTACATTGTACACCTGAAACTAATATAACATTGTATATTAATTACACTTTAATTTAAAAAAGTATATTTTTTTTAAAAAGGAGCATGAATGAAAAGGCACTTACATTTGTTGAATGTTGCCCACACGTTCTCTCCCAGAAGGCCCACACATTGCAGTTAGCATTCGGTACGGATTTCGCACCTGGAATGAGAACTGGTTTTACACCGATCATACACAGGTCTGCCCGACTCCAGGAGCTCATATTGTTTCCAACTGCATAACAAAAATCTCAACCAAAGTGACTTTTGGGGAGTATGATCAAAAACTAGACCTAAACTTCAACATTTAACTAGCTAAAAATAAATCCATGATTTCATAACCATAACCCAAATCCATGTAATATGCTACTGGAGTTAATGAAATCAAGTGTTTGGGCCATAATTATATGTACCTTTGAATAACTTAATTCTAAACTTTAAGAAATGTGTTTCTAAAATTTGTTTCATAAAGAGATTAACTCAAACGTTCCCTGGGTCTGTAAATACATGGATGAAAGGAAGAGATTTCAATAGTCTACATTTTTTCCGCCCACTGATGAGGGTGTTGGATAGATTTTTCAATTACCCGAAAAATGAGGTAAGGTCTGGCCAACACAGTGATCATTGCCTTGAAAGGGGAGACCAATTTCTAATAAGAAGCAAAACCTAGGGAAGGGGCCCATACAACAAGTAGAAAGAAAGCTATCTAGGTAGAATGTAATGGAATTTATTTCACATTATAACTCTAGACACCTATCAATCACTCATCATCTTGGATGTCTTATAAGAAAACAATAAATCCAACTCTTCCCTTTGGGAAATGACGCTGTAGGAAAGATCTTCCTGCCCAACATGGCCCCCTGGTCAGATAACTTTTATATCATGGAATAAACAAATCAATGATCATCCAAGAGAAATCTTGTGTTATTTTTGCTACTTAGGATCCCCTTCTTCTGGCAAAAGCACATTGGATCTGCCTTGCAGTGAGCACTTTCCCTGCTGGAGAGAGTACCTTCCTTTCCTGATTAAGGGATGGGCCTATAAACCAACATAAACTTATTAGACACTTTTTCCTTTGAGTATGGAATCCCAAAGGAAATGATTCAGAAACAAAAAAAAAAAAAGAACAAGCATAGGCTGATTAACTTCATTGGTGGCATCCTAAAGTAAGAGCCCATCAGTCTGGCTATGACTCCCCTCTCCCAATGAACTCTGTTGCCTTCTTGTTTTGTTTCCAAATCTCTTTCTAGAGCTTTCCTTTGGAACCCGTGAGGTCCCTTCTTTCTTTTCAATGATTTTTTTTCTGCGTAAGATTATAAGGTATACATCCTGTTGCCTACAAGCAAAGACCTGTAACTTAAGTAGTTCTAGATGAGGAACTTCATAAAAGTATAATAATGAACTTGACAAAAGAACAGAGAGTGAAATAAAACAAAGATGACTCCATAATCATTCCAATGACCATCATTGTGTACCCACAATTAAACAAGCAGGCAAGTACAATAGCTGAACAAGGAAGAGTTAAGTCTTAAGTTCTACCTTCCTGCCTTTGGAGACGTCATGGTCCTAGGAGCTTGCTTCATTTGTGGTGAAATTTCAAGAAGGGAATGTGTACCAAGAAGGAAGCAGAGGGATACAGGAAGGTCAGGGAGGACCCTGAGTCTTCTTTTTGTAATATTTCCATTTCTTGATGTTTACATAGAAGTACATGTTGTAAAAATACTAGAACAGAAACCTTTAGAATAAGTAGAAGTCCACCTTTCTTTCTAACCACTCCCTGGTATGAGTTTTCTGGGGCTGCCACAGCAAAGGGTCACAGACGAGGTGGCTTCCACAACAGAAATTTATTTTCTCTCAGTTACGGAGAAACTAGAAGTCTGAGACTCAGGTGCTGGCAGGGGTGGGCTCTTCTAAGGGCCGTGAGAGAAGAATCTGCTCCAGGCCTCTCTCCTTGGCTTGGGGATGGCCATTGTTTCTTCACATTGCCTTCTCTTTCTTTTATCATATGTGGTGCATCCAAATCTCAGATTCTTGCAAGGACACCAGTCATAGTGGATTAGGGGCCACTCGAGTGACCTCATTTTAATTTAATTGCCTTTGCAAAGACCCCTTTCCAAACATGGTCACATTCTGAGGGACTGAGGTTAGGACTTCAACACATGATTGGGGAACACAATTCAACCCATAACTACCTATTGCCCATTGCCCATCCATGTTCTCTAAAGGTCACCCCTGTTCCACAAGTTCCTTTCCATGTAATAACTGTATGTGTGTATTTGCCCACAAATATACACACATGTGTGGTTTTTGAAGAAATTATACAAACAGGATCATACTATACACATTTTATGCATCTTTGTCTTTTCATCCAAAGCTCTATTTTGGAGATTTTTTTTTTCCATCTAAACACATGCAAACTCACGTTATCCTTTTTGAAGGTTTAATCTTCTTGACTCTACCCTTGTGAAAAGGTCTTGATCCAGCACACATCTTTCTTTGTTTTCCATTGGAAAAGGAGTACAGCGGTGAGGTTTCTTTGAGTGCAAGTAACAGGAAATTACTCTAGCAACCTAAGCAAAAGAAACTGCATTCTAGGCTTCTGGAAATTTACTGACTTGCTCTTATCAGGAGGCAGGACACAGTGGAGAGGGCTTCCCAAAGACTGAGGAAGCTCTGGAGGGTGAGGAAGCAAGCCCTGCTGTTGAGAGCCTGAAGAAGGTTCTGTCTGCTTAGTGAGCTGCTGCTGAAATGAATGAATTCAGATCCTACCCTCTCCAACACAGTGACACCCCACATGTGGCGATCGAGTGCCGAAACATGGCTGGTCCAAAAAGAGATGCACTGTAAATGTACAACACACACCTGATTCCAAAGACTTAGTACAAGGAAAATAGTGTAAAACTTTGTGAATAATTTTTATAATAATTACACCTTGATATTTTGGATATATAGGGTCAAATAAGATATATAATTAAAATTAGCTAGACCTGTTTCTTACCTTGTTTTGGTAGCTATTAGAAAATTTAAAGTTATATGTGTGGCTTGCGATGGTGACTTGAATGATATTCTGGTGGGCCACTAGTCATTTCTTCTTTCCTTGCTGAAAGGCCGAAATGCTGGTGTAGAGAGTCGAGTTGGCCAAGCTTAGGTCACATGCCTGGGCTCCTGGAAGTACCCATGCCGTATTGGCTTGTGGGTTAACTGCCTCTGCAGGGTGGCCCACAGCTGGAAGCAGTAATACCTGAAAGAAATTTAAGGTGGTCAGAAAGTAGAAACTGATGCTGGGTGGCAAAACATTGTAAGTGCCCAACATGAGCGATTAATGCCTGGCATATACTAGGCCATTAAAATGTATCTGTTGGAAGGAAGGAATACATGAATGAGTGAACAAATATGGCGCAGTTGTGATTACTCCTCTCCCTGTGACCTTCATCAGGTCCCCACTTCCACCCTGGACCTAGAAGAAGCCACATTTCGAATTATAAATAATTTCACAGTGTTGCTTTCATGAACTACATATCTAAGGCTATTTATCTGAGTTACCATTTTGTGGAGAAATGCGCTAATTGCTGTTATGACTCATCCAATTTGTTTATCCATTCCACTTTCACTGAGCTAGTCACAAGTCACTTCTGAGACCTCTTGTTTCTCTCTCTACACTCACGCCTGTAGGGATCTCATCCAGTCTCAGAGCTTAAATATCAGATATCAGATGATATTTAGATTTAAATATCAGATGTGTTGATCACTTCCAAATTCATATCCCTAGCAAGACTTCTCTCTCAAATTCGTGACTCTGCCAAATATCCAACTACCTACTTGGCATCTCCACTTGGATGACTAAATAGACACCTCAAACTCAACTTGTCCAAAATGGAAATGAAGCCACTTCCTCCGGCAGCCTTCCGCCGTTAGGGAAATGATAGCTTTGTCCTTCAGTTGGTCAGGCCAAGAATGCTGGAGCTCTCCCTGGCTCCTCCTTTCTGAGACAGTGCACAGAGAATCTGCAGGAACTCTTCTTGGCTCTAGGGTCAAACATAGTGAGTCTGATCACCTCCCGCCATCTCCAATGCCCCACTTGGTCCGAGTATCCTCATTTCTCCAGGATTGCTGACATAGATTCCTCGCTGGTCTTTCTGCTTCACCTCCTGCCTTCTAACAGTGTACTTTCAACCTGTCTCCTGAGGGTTCTTTTTCTTTCCAGTTTATGGATATATAATTGCCATATAACATTGTATTTGTTTTAGGTGTACAACATAATGACTTGATACATGTATATATTATGAAATGGTCACCCAATAAGTTTCCTGGCACATCCACCACCACACACAATTACAATCTTTTTCTTACGATAAGAACTTTTAAGATCTACTCTCTTGTGAGGTACAATCCAGTTGTGTTAAGTATAGCCACCATGCTGTACATTAAATCTCCAGCATTTAATTACCTTAGAATTTTAACTTAGAACTTTTGAACACTCTCACCCATTTCCTTACTCCCACCCCCCATCTCTGGCAACTACCAATCTGTTCTGCTTCTATGAGTTTGGTTTTTTTAGATTCCATCTTAAAGTGAGATTATACAGTATTTGACTTTCTCTGTCTGACTTATTTCACTTGGTATAATGCCCTCAAGATCCATCTGCAGGTTTTCCTTCTTTTCTGTAGGTGAATAATATGTGTGACACATATCACATCTTCTTTGTCTATTCATCCGTTGATGGACACTTCGGTTGTCCATGTCTTAGCTATTGTAAATACTGCTGCAGTGACATGGGGGTGCAGATGTCTTTTTAAGAGAGTTCTTTTTAGGTCATAAATTATGCCATGTCACTTCTCTACTTAAAACCCTGCAAGGCACCCCATTTCACTCAAAGTAAAAGCCAAAGCTCTGACAATGGCCTTCAGTGCCCTAAATGATTCAGCACCACCTACCCCTTCCCTCTCTGCTTTCCTTTGCTTCTCCCCTGCTTGCTCTTGTCTCTACAGCCATACTAGCCTCCTTGCTGCCTCTCAGACATGCCAGGCACACACCCTTCCCCATGTCTCTGGCTCATTCTCTTCCAGTCACTGCCCAAGTAGCCCCTTCTCCAAGAGGACCTCCCTAACTACCATGTTTTTTTTATTTACATTTAAGAAAAATAGTCGTTGACAAGGAAAATTTTTATGACATGGGGTTGATTGAATAAAAGGAAGCAACAATGCTGGGTATTCATCAGAATCGATCATTGTTCAAAATACATGCATGTGTAGGCACTGTAAAATAAAAGTCTGCAGGATGCATATTAAAATAGTAGGAGTTATTTTCTAGGTGACCTCATGCCTCATCCCAGCCACCTTAATCACATCAAATCTGCTTTACTCTTCTTTTTCCTATTGCACTTTCCACTTTTGAACATACTATCTTGCTTACAATAACATACTAATTTACTTAACTATTTTATGTATTGTTTTTTGCCTCACCTATTCTGCTCAAATGTAAATTCCATAAAGGGACTTCTTTTTCCTATTTTGTTCATTGATATATCCTAAGTGTCTAGAGAAATGCCTCGCATGGAGTAGATGTTCACTAATTATTTGCTGAATGAATGAGTGAATGACCCTGAAATCAAACACCAGGAATGTACCCTCAAGGAATCCACAATATAGTGTATTTGCCTTCCTAGAAACCAATCCTCTTATTAAAATTATCCTTTGCTGAAAATGAATTTCCATTCTCATCTAGGGTGAACTGTTCTTTACCCAGCACAAGAAAGGAATTGGTCAAGGTCATTTGAAGGAGAAAATAGGAAATATATATTTATTTTACCAAAAGGAGCTCTGTTGTCTGTTCTCAGCCCCTTTCCTGCCAGCAGAAGCCTCAGCCCCTTCTCTATTTATGTTGCCATGTTAAAGTACCTGATCTTCATAGAAACCAGATAATGACCTATAACGTTAGCGAGACTACACTGCTGCATCTTTAATGTGGAGAAAATGTATTTGCATTTTATGATGCTGAATGCTCACCCACTTCATGACCTTACCATCTGTTTCCATCTGTGGAATATTCCAAACGACCAAATAACATTAAAATCACCGAAAAGAGTTTCTTTATTAGTTATAAACTTTTACAATTCAATTTAAAAAGTTTATAGTCCTGAACGCTGTGAGAACTACCATTTTCCGAAGCACCATCCTGCTCTTTATCACTGGGGTCTGACAGCAGCTCTGACCTTTTCTAATATCTTTTACTGAAAGGAGAAGATTTGAAAAGTAGATAATAAATGACCAAGGCTTTATTGATATTATGATGTGTAATATTTAAAACTGGTTATGGTTATTAGACCACGGAAGAGGATGCCTTCTTACACAATCATCTGTTCCCTGTAGGCTTCTTTCACTGATAAAACATTTTTTATGAGTTTTAAAACTTGCAGAACCAATAAACCTGTGCAGGAACAAGCAAGGGTGCGTGCTGCTCAACACATCATCAGAACTGTCAGCCAAAGTCAAAGGCTGGACAGGTCGGAGCTGCTGCTGCTGATCTCAGAGAAGGGGAGTACAGCTGGGCCCGCAAGCTCCTGCAGAATTTCCAGGGGCGGGCTCCTTTGTAGGGGCAAAACTAACTCTGATCCCATGGAAGATTCTTTTTCTATTGAGTGCGATAAAGGGAGCGCTAGTCTAAGGATTTGTCCAAGGGCATCCTTGTTCACAGTCAAGAATCTTAACTAATGGAGGAAAAAGGGCGTGTTTTCCTTACCCCTCCCAACACATGGCACATCCACTTCCAGCATTGATAAGCTTAAGTTCCTCTTATACCTCTGGGAGCTAAGACCTTGGATAAGGGGAGAGCTAAAGGTTACCTCAACTGTCCACTCCCGCCAAGTATTTCCTGATCTACCCATGTTCTCAAACCCTCACATTGCTCTTCCTATTCCTTATAGCACCCGGGGCATAAATCAGATGCCAAAACTATTTTGGAAAATCTGACCATTAAGCTATTAGTTTTAACCATTTAATTACTATACCTTGTAACATGGATTGATTTCAAGTAAGAGAAATGCTTTCCTTCTTATTCTTTGTCAAATTGTTTTGGACTTTTTTATAAGGTATTTTATATATACATATAATATATATTAAAATGTATTATTAAAATATTCATTAATTTAATATATTTTATATATTTTTATATATTTTCTATTTATATATTATATATTAATTTAATATATGCTAAATATATTTAATATGTATTAAATATATAAATATATTAATAAATATGTAAATATATAAATTTTATTTGTAAAATTCCAAATGAATTTTATAACATGTTCAACGTGAAAAACCCTGTTCAGTGTGACTCCAACTAACATGTCATTTTATAGATTCACTTGGGGGAATTTGCATCTTTACAATATTGAGTTTTCTCATTTACAAACATGATCCCTCTCCATTAAATTCAGGAGGATAGGGGCACCTGGGTGGCTCAGTCTTTAAGCATCTGCCTTTGGCTCCGGTCATGATCCCAGGGTCCTGGGATCGAGCCCCGCATTGGGCTCCCTGCTCCGTGGGAAGACTGCTTCTCCCTCTCCCACTCCCCCTGCTTGTGTTCCCTCTCTCTCTGTGTCTCTCTCTCTGTCAAATAAATAAGTAAAATCTTCAAAAAAAATTTCAGGAGGATAGAGCTATCAACTATCTCACTATATCTAACAATTTAAATCCTGTTATCACAAATTATAACAGACATTATTCAGACATGTGGACTATATGATGCAATAATAAAGTCAATACAGGAATTGTCAAAGAAAATTTTGCTACACACATATCTTACTATGCTGATAAATTTCTGAGTGAGATGGGGGATCTGAATTGTTATCATTTAGCTCCCTTTAAGAAACAGGAGGCATTTTAGACAAGACATCTAGACCTCTTCAGCAGTAAACATAGGCATAAACATAAATAAATATAGTGTTTGGCCGTCACTACTTTAAAGTACAAAAAAATGTGTGGCTAAGGGATGATGGTTTTATTATATTTATTTGAAAATGATTCTAGATTCTACAAAGGCAAGGTTCTTGCAAAGTCATTCTGGTTGTTTTTTTAACAAGATCACTGCAAACTCATTTGTTAATCTTATCGGCTATTGGAATCATATCTTTTTAATATTTAAAAAAAAAACAGCCTGTTTATTCCCTGGAGCAGTAAATGTTTTGAATCTGTGCTGAAGAGAAATTTACATATAGCATCTCCAGAAAAAGTTTATTGGAGCAAATAATCTCTGAACTAGATCTCTAATTCCAGAATCTCATAGGAGTTGAGATTTATATCTGTAGTTCAATAAGCAATGGCATTTTCATTTTGTTTATTAGCCTTGTTCACCCAAAAGAAGAAAATAAAAAATTTAATATCTGGATGATCCAAAAATTTTTAGTAAATAAAAAATTGAAAGCCATAAGATGACTAATTATGAAAAAAAAATGCAAGATGAAGAAATGTATTAATATATAGATATATTCATGCATTCACATTTTAAAATTTTATCATATTACATTATAAAAATCTGTAACACAAACACCCTGGTTTAAAGACTAACTTTCCTTTTGCTTTTCTGAACTCCACACAAACAATGCTAACTGTTCTATTACAAATGATGAGCGACAACTTATAGATAGGAAGAAGCGTAAATACACACAGAGGGGGAGAGAGAATAGGATTTGGGAAATATCTTACTAAAAACTGACTGGAGTAGAAATATATCCTATTGGTTCCGTTTCTCTGAAGAATGCTGACTGATACAGGTACTGAAAAAAACAGGGCTTCCTGGGAACTTTAGTAGAAAAAAAGAGTCAAGTGCAAGTGTGAACATGGAACACAAGACCCCCCCCATTTATTGAAATACTGCAGCAAGCACAAACTTCTCCCAAAACACAGAATGACCATGTGTAAGAGCCAATCTCATCTGTATCTTAAGCAACACAGTGACTTCCATTGACTTCTGGGTTACACGTATTTGCATTTACATTTTTGGAATACATTAATCTTTGATCTCCTTCCACCCACTCCGAAATTATGCAAGGTGGTGTCAGAAGACAGCATTTTTAGAGAGTTTTTCTCTATCCAATTTGTTTACCTCAAACCCTTGAGGAAGTGATCTCATCAACCTCAAAGGACTTAAAAGTAGCTCTTCCACCCCAGTGAAAACATTTGTATTTGAACTATTGATATTAATAAGCACTTTATTTTACCCTCCCCAGACCACTCCTTTATGTTCACTGGAATTATTCATATATGTTTGTCTCCTCAATTATATTGCTACTCCTCTGAACATGACTATTAGGGGTTCGTTTCCATAGCTCTTTCCTCAGTCTAGTTCACTGTTACACCCATGAGCATATTTTGCTGCTGAGATTCCGGCCACAGTATGAATGAGAGATGCCCACATTTTCCAAACTCATTTGAACATTAACATTTCTACTCTGATTCCCTATGCTTACAAGAATCTTCCCTCCATGTGATCCACTGGGTCTTTCTATCACATCATAAGGTCTCTGCTCCAAGTCACGTGCTTAAGGAGGTCTTCCCCAAGCCCTGTATCTAGAGGAGCTTCCCCAGCCCTGCAAGCTATTTTATTTTCATTCCTCTCATTCATTAGTGTCTGAAGTTATGTTATTTACTTATTTGCATACTTGTTTTAAGTCAGGGATTTAATCTGATTATTCAACTGGGGCGCAGCAGGCAAGCAATGAATACTTACTGAATAAAGGTCAGATGCCCATGTCACTAAAGGTTTTGTTTGGCTGGCCTCTCTGGACAGATTGTGAATCTGAGAGCAACACCCATGTACTGAACACCTGCTATGTCAGGCACAGAACCAGGGGTTTACACATGTATGTGCATATTTTTAATCTTCACAGCAACCGCACGAGGTAAAAATATTAGTCACATTTCATGGATGAGAAAACTCATCCAAAAGGAGAGGCAGCTAGTAAGTAGCAATGCTGGGATTTGAAGTCAAATTCCACTGGCTCAGCCTCTGCATTCTTTATATTAACAATCCTGCCCATCCTACAAAGCTCATTCTCTCCCCTAGAAGCAGTTTCCTAAGAGAAGTAGCAAAATAATTTTGAACAAATCTTACATTGTTAAAACAAGCATGACTACGTAATTTGTGAGCCCCGTGCAAAATGAGAAAGCGGTCCCTTGTTAAGAAATGATGAAAAACTTGAAGATGGTGACAACGGGGCAGGAAACCAAGCATTTGGTAATGCTCCACGGCCCTTCTAAGAATGAGGCCTACATGACCACCCACGTTGCATTCCCATGAAGACAGCCCTGGAAATACAAATATATCCTTTCCTGGTGATTAATTTGGGAGGGATGATGCTCTTATTAGTTTGGGAACATTCATCAGAAATTCAGCAAGCGTCCACCTAGTAACGCTCTGCACTGTGTTTTCTCCTTAGCACTATGGCCGTGTTGGCAAAATTTTGGGAGTGATTTCAGGCACAGCCTTCTCATGGCAATTAGGCTCTTGCAAATTCCATTTGGTTTCCAGTTCATAAGAGGGAGCAGAAAAATTTGATTATGGACTCCTCAGGCCTGAACAAGTATCAAAATAATTTTTCCAAACCAGGAGGTAAAGCTTCCTGACAAGCCGACTCTCTTGGCTTCTGTGCTTACAGCTCTTGGCTGTTGAGTTGATCGCTGCCTGGGAATACAGAGGCTATGGGCTCTTGGCATTGAAAGAAGTAATGTGAGCACGTGGATTTACCTCTGCCCGTGGGCTCTCTTTCTCTCTTTACTCTTGTGTGGCTGCTGCTGGCTGGAGTGACATTTTCAGCGTCCCCCCCACCCAGAACTTTCTGCAGCTTCCTCACCTGCAGGTTCAGATACCTCGACCACCATCCATATGCTGTGGGAGCCTGCGGTACAACTCGAAACTTGATTTCTCAGTGTTTGAAGACCTCAACCCGAAGGTCCCCCAGGAACTGTGAAAGTTCAGTACACAATAGGTTCTGCGTGGATGTTTGTGGACTAGAACTGAAACCCAAAATTCCCACCTCTACTGATTTTCCCATTCACCTGTTCAACAGATATTTGTCAAACTCCAATGTGCTACTGGAGTGGGCTGAATAATGGCCTCCTCAAAGAAGTGTCAACCCCAAACCTGGAAATGCGACCCTATTTGGAAAAAGGATCTTTGCAGATGTAATCAAGTTAAAGATCTCAAGATAAGATCATCCTGGATTAGGATGGGCCCTGAGTCCAGGGACAGGTATCCTTATAAGAGACAGAAAAGAAAAAAAATATGCAGAGATACAGGGAAGGAGGCCAGGTGATGACACAGGCAGACATTGGAGGGATGTGACCACAAACCAGGAAATGCCGGGAACCACCAAAAGGTATAAGAGACAAGGAAAGATTCTCGCCAAAGTCTTCGGAGAGAGCCCAGCTCTGCTGACATCTTTAGCTCAGACTTCTGGCCCCCACCACTGTGAGAGGGTACATTTCTGTTGTGTCGAACCACCAAGTTTGCGGCAATCAGTCCTAACAGCCCTAGGAAACAACTATGGCCATGTTCTCTCAGGATGAGGCCAACAATAAAATAAATAAGCAGATAAATGTATTCTATAATGTCCCGTCGTACTGCTATGAACAGGGTTGCCAGATAAAATTGAGCTCACCGAGTTAAATTTGAATATCAGAGAAACAACGAATAAATTGCATAGAACATACATTTACTAAAAAATTATCTGTTCTTTGACATTCAGAATTAACTGTATTTTTATTTGCTAAATCTATCAATCTGAGTTACGAAGAAAGATGGGCAGAGGTCAAGTTCTGGGTCGGCCTGAGTGGGGGAAGTGCTTAAATTAGAGCGGTTATGGAAGGCTTCTCTGATGAGGCATACTTGAACAGAGCACTGCATGAAATAAGAGAGTGAGTCATGCCACATTAGGGCAATAGTCTCTCAGGCCCAGGAAACAGGAAGGGCAAAGGCATAAGGTGGGAATGTGCTAGCTATATTTAGCTTTATTCAATAGTACGGACAGCAAGATAGCAAATCTCATTCTCTCCTGAAATCCAAAATGTTCCTAAACTAAAAACAGGAAATCTGTGCTAAAGTATTCACCAAGCTATTGATCTCAGCTTTTAATGAGCTGGACTTAGATTATTTAGATGTCAAGCAGGTCTGGTATCCAAGTTTTATGATCCTCTTAAATAACCACAGGCAATCCAGCAAGTAATAAAGCAATACAAGGCAGCCTAGAGTTGCCATAGTAGGAAATGTTGGCATATAATTAAAACAGAGGCCAATATTTATGTGCTTTTTCTCTGCAACAGATTCAGTAACAATATCTTAAGCTATTGTATGGACTTAAATTTCTGATGCTATTGGCATCCATTCAGAAAAGGAGGTTTTATTTAATTTTTAAAGGTTTTTCCAGATTACAGAATGCATGCGCATCCACCCCAAATGCTTGTATAGAAATGTTCACAGCAGCATTATAATAATTATTATAATAGCCTACAAGTGGAAACTCCAAATGTAAAGTTGCTAAATTTAGTAAATAAAAGCATAAAATGTGTGGTTCCATTTGAATTTCAGATAAACACTGGATAAATGTTTTTAGTATAAGTATATACTAAATTATTTGGGACAAATTAAATTGGACATTCTGCATTGAATCTGGCAACCCTACCCAAATGTCCATTAACTGGGGAATGGATAAACAAAATGTATTCTAACCATACAACAGACTACTCTTTGGCCATAGAAAGGAATAAAGTACTGGTACATGCTACAACATGGATGAACCCGAAAAGCATTCTTCTAAGTGACAGACACCAGACAAAGAAGACCACCTAAGTGTGAGATTCTATTTATATTAAATGTCCAGAAAATGGACATTATGTAGAGACAGAAAGTAGATTAGTGGTTGCTTGGGGGCTGAGGATAGGAATAGGAATACACTGTAATCAGGCACAAGGCTTTTTACTGGGATGATAACATGTCTTTGAACTTGATTATGGTGATCATAGCATAGATTCATAAACTAACAAATTAACTGTATACTTCAATCATTGGGTTTTATGGTAAATTATATCTCAATAATGTTAAAAAATATGTGCTCATTGCAACAAGTCAAGTAATATAGACATATGTAAGAACACTGAACATCTTTGTCTCCTTCCTTTTTGAAGTAACCAATGTTATTGCACAGTTTGGTGTCTCTCCTTCCACACATTTGTAGCTCATACAAATAGCAAATATATAAGCATATCCTATACATACTACTCTGCAGCGTGTATTTGTCATTTAAAATATCATGGACACACCTTCAGGTGAATCTACAGAGCTCTACACCACTCTTTTAAATACTTGCATGATATTCCATATAAAGATATCTTATTATTTATGCAAACATTGTTTCACTTACTAATGAAGATTTAGATTTTTCTCCTTCCTTTTTCTTTCTCTTTCTTTTCTTTGTTCTTTCTTTCTCTCTCTCTTTCTCCTTCCTTCCTTTCTCTCTCTCTCCTTTCTTTCTTTCTCTCTCTTTTCTTTCTCTCTTTTCTTTCTTTCTTTCTTTCTTTCTTTCTTTCTTTCATTCTTTCTTTATTTCTTCTTGCCCTTTCAAAGTATGCTTCAATAAGCCCTCTTGAACATACATTAGAGGGAGCCACTTAAAATTAGCAAAAGGTTTCAAAATGAATAAAGAATGTCAAGATACTGAAGCATCATTAAAGGTCAAACATTTTACCTCATGTTGATATTGTGCTCTTGGATTTAGACTTCATATAAAATGATGAAAAGGTTAAATTATGCATCCACCATCCCAAACATTTGTTCTTTATTTTAAACACACAAGTATGCATTTGTGGCATACACACCAGATGAGGCCTATTTCTCAAGTATAACAGGCATGTACTGGATAAGCTACGACTGAAGTTCTACAATACAATGTCAGTGGGCTGTGGGACTCTAATTCTTTCAACAAGAGCTGGATATAGAGATAAATCAAATATTTTTTAAAAGTATGCAACTGTTTATCATCTCTCCAGGCACACATCCCTAAACACATGGGAGAAAGCTAATGAACTATGAATGATGACAGAATTTATCATGAACTAGGCAATTTATGTGCAACATTACATAATTTGAATAGACAAGAGGTAATGGTATTTTTGCATCCATTTTCCAGATGAAGGATCTCAGACCTGTGGTGCCTTGCTCAGTATCAAGTAAACAACAGAAACAGGATTAGAATACAGGCTCCAAATAGGAAGCTCTTGGTGACTACACACTGCTGCTCCAATTTTGGTTAAATATTTCCAATAATCTGCTCTGCCCATAGACATAATGGGTATCTTGGGACACCAAGTTAAATAGACCATCATTTCTATCCTCGAGGAGCAGAGCAAACAGGCACACAAATAGAAAATCACAGCCAATCTGGTAAGACCATGGTGAGAACTGAGTATCCTAACCTGGATCAGCAAAGGCTCCTACAGTGACTTCTGAGATTGTTTTTTAAAGATTTGATTTATTTATTTGAGAGAGAGAGAGAGAGAGAGAGAGAGCACAAGCAGGGGGGAGGGGCAGAGGGAGAGGGAGAAGCAGGCTCTCCACTGAGCAGGGAGCCTGACGTGGGGCTCGATCCCAGGACCCTGGGATCCTGACTTGAGCCGAAGGCAGATGCTTAACTCTACTGAGCCACCCAAGCGCCCCCTGAGTTGAGTTTTTAAAGACCCTAGCCATGTGCACTGGGAGGAAGGAGGATACTATTCCAGGTAAAGGAAGCCACATGGCAAAAGGCTCAGAAGCCAGAAACATACTAAAGGGCAAGAGGAATGACAAGCAGATGAGCCTCTGTGGAGTCTGAACCATGAGGTAAGAGAAGACAGGCGATGAGGGAATCATTTCGTTCAGCACAAGTAAGAGAAAATTCTAACTAAGGGGCATACATAAGGAATTTATTATTTCACTGAACCAGAAGTCTGAAGGTAGAGCAGTTCCATGAATGGTTAACTTCAAGTTCCAAAACTGTCTTCAAAGACTCTGTTTCCTACTGTCTTTCTGCATTGCCACATTCAGGATACTGGTCCTCAGACCTGAGACTTCTTGATCTGAAGATAGCTACCACATTTCTTTCTTTCATATCTATATCCAGGGAAAAATAGGAGAAATTCTCTAAATTGTTAAGAACCATCCAAGTAGACTAACCCTGGGTCCACTGGGTTATGTGCTGCTGCTTAAATGTAGTTATCCAGCAAAAGGAGCGAGACCATCATATCGCCATTGGTTTGGAAGAGTCGAGCTTCCCCTCATGGGCATGGTCAACTGATGGAAGGAAAAGATGGGTTTCTGTTACCGAGGAGAAAGGTGGGGAGTAGCTTTGCCACAGTGAAGTTAGGGATACGGCCAAGGGCCAAGGAGCTTGGAGATTACCATACAGTTCAGTTTTCCTTACTGTCAGTATAGGAACACTATCTTTGCAGCTTTTTGCTGTGTTCATACAGTACTAAATTAGAGTGTATCTCCTTGACAACTTTCGCCGTATCTCCAAACTGTGTCTGTAACATTGTGACATACCTAAACTCTATCTGTCACATTGCTTACTTGAGGCTTAATTTTTTTAAAGATTTTATTTATTTATTTTAGAGGGAGAGAGAACATAAGCGGGAGGGGAAGAAGGAGAGGGAGAGAGAATCCCAAGCAGACTCTGTGCTGAATGCGGGGCTCGATCTCATAACCCCGAGATCATGACCTGAGCCGAAAACAAGAGTCAGACGCTCAACCGACTGCACCACCCAGGTGCCCCAAGACTTCTTTTTAAATTGTCATGTTTTATACATAAATAGGTTTGAAAAGAAATTTTACAGTATTCTCCAAAAGAAAGTCCACATATAACTTTCCATATATCAAAGGTATATATATTCATACTATGAATAATTTATACTTGTTTATATTAATATTTATATAAATATATTTCTATTTATTAATATATTGATATAAATAGTGTAATAACTATAATACATATTTTAATATATAATATAAAATGTGATATATACATATAGATATAGATATAGATATATAAATAGTGGTAATCTCAAAAAAAACTTAGTAGAGACTGACCATAACATACATAGCCCATCTATTACAGTTTTGGGTACTTTATTCTTTCTGTAAAAATGCTTATAAAACAATGGTTTCTCGACATGGATGGAACTGGAGGGTATTATGCTGAGCGAAATAAGTCAAACAGAGAAAGACATGTATCATATGACCTCACTGATATGAGGAATTCTTAATCTCAGGAAACAAACTGAGGGTTGCTGGAGTGGGGGGTGGGGTGGGAGGGATGGGGTGACTGGGTGATGGACACTGGGGAGGGTATGTGTTCTGGTAAGCGCTGTGAATTGTGCAAGACTGTTGAATCTCAGATCTGTACCTCTTAAACAAATAATGCAATATATGTTAAGAAAGAAAAAAAGAAGAAGAAGAATGTAGCAGGAGGGGAAGAATGAAGCAGGGGAAATCGGAGGGGGAGAGGAACCATGAGAGATGATGGACTCTGAAAAACAAACTGAGGGTTCTAGAGGGGAGGGGGGTGGGAGGATGGGTTAGCCTGGTGATGGGTATTGGGGAGGGCACGTTCTGCATGGAGCACTGGGTGTTATGCACAAACAATGAATCATGGAACACTATATCTAAAACTAATGATGTAATGTATGGGGATTAACATAACAATAAAAAAATTTAAAAAAAAAACAAAAAAAACACAATGGTTTCTGATTTATCCCCAGGACATGAAAAAATATTAATCACTACCAGAGAGGCCAGCGCATAAAATATATATCATCTTCATTCCCCTTTTATATTGAATCTAAATCTTAATCAGGAAGTAAAGGGCCTTGCTGAGTGTTGATTTCGTCCTTTCAGGCAAAAGGGAAATGGTTGAATTCCACAGAATCTTCTCCATATGTTTATCTATTTCCACGAAGTATAGAATTATATTTACTATCTCTAGTCTTAAACTTTCTGGAGACCCTGACCGGTATAGTGACCATCTTCTTGGAATAGATTTTTGATCTCTATATTTTCTGATACTTCAAGCTCAGTGGGCTCAAAACCAAATTAATAATTATTCTCACAAAAGAGCCTTCATTTCCTGCTGATATGACTTCTCATTCAATAACAATTATGATGCTACTAGATGATATGTAATAATAATATATAATTACTTATTCTGTGCAAGGTTCTGTAATAAACGTTTGACAATCCTCATCTCAATTAATTGTAGCTGACTCATTGTGAAACTTACCCTCTGATAGAACGGTGATGCTTAGAAAAACTTGTAGAGAAGAAACTCATCCATCGAAGACCACAAACATTGTAAGTAGTAGGATACCTGGACTCAAAGCTTGAATCTAATGAAATTTGTCATATATTTTTTAGCTTCGGTTCCTCTGTTCCGGGAATATTCCCTACCTTATGAGCCAGAGCTTTCTTTTTATTATAGACACTGAAAATGCCAAATACTCACTTTCTCGGATTCTGTTGCAGCTAAGACATACTAGAACACCTGCTCTAAGCTCTGCCATTCAGGCACATCCACTCCAGATTTTGAATCAAGATAGCGGTATAAGGAAGTGTTACGCAAGAAAGGCAAGTGAGCTAAAGAGCAGTAGTAACACCCATCCTCCAGAGGGCAGCAAAGAGCGGCGTTAGCAGTTAGCTGCAGCATCCCAGGGCCACCCCTGATGGCGTTGGTCCTACAGACTCCCGCCCAAGCAGCTATGACAGCTATGTCTCCAAAATACTAGTTTGGGGGGCATTGTTTCTGGCTGCAGAGTCTCCAACCCTATTTCTCTGACCCTCCCAGGGACTTTGTGAGCTACCCAGTATCTCCTAGTAAATGTTTTTCTGTTAAAACAAATAAGTGATGAATTCTATTGCTTGCAACTAAAAAGCCAGAATGATAACAGCTCTTAATACTTGCTCAATATCATTTGAGGGTCACCTCTTTAACTCCTCCCAATTTCTTTTTTTTTTTTTTTAAAGATTTTATTTATTTATTTATTTGAGAGAGAGAGAGAGAGAAACAGCATGAGAGGGGATAGGGTCAGAGGGAGAAGCAGGCTCCCCGCTGAGCCGCGAGCCCGCTGTGGGACTTGATCCCAGGACTCTGGGATCATGACCTGAGCCAAAGGCAGTCGCTTAACCAACTGAGCCACCCAGGTGCCCTAACTCCTCCCAATTTCTTAATATCTATTGATGGTGCATTTTTTAATGGAAAGAGGAACAGAAATGGTAAATATTTAGGTAAATATAACTGCCTATTCTTTTCCTCTAACGCTCTTTAAAGTATGTCTGAATGATGAGAAGAAACACTATAACACTGTCTGATGAAGTTTTTAATGTCTGTGGATGTTATACATCAGGCATACAATGGAGAGGCTTCAGGAACCTATCTGTACAGGTGTCAGCATTCCGGGCGTCTAGGTGGCTCAGTTGGCTAAGCATCAGTCTTGAGCTCAGGTCAGGATCTCGGGCCCTGGGATGGAGCCCCACGTGGTGCTCCATGTGTCGGGCTCCCTGTGGGAGCCTGCGTCTCCCCCCACCCCTCCTGCTCCCCTTGCTTGTGCTCACTATCTCTCTCAAACAAATAAATAAAATCTTATCAAAAATTTCTACATTCCATGTGAAGTGGTAAAAATTGATTTTAAGTAGATTGCTAAGATTTATATATGTATATTGCAATTCCTAGAACAACCACTAAGAAATTATACAAAGAATTTTGTCCACATTTGGGCTTTGCTGATTAGGTTTTATTTTCTTTTATCTGATAATTTAGCAAAAAAGAAATGTAAGCACTGCTAAGATTTTTCTTGTTGTATGTGTTACAAGGGTGAACTTAATTTTATGCTCCTTATCATTCAAATATATTTCTTTCCTCAACAGCTGGTTGAAGGAATTAAGCCATCTGCTATTGGGGAGGGAAGAAATGAAAATCATTGAAAATAGTTTTCAATAGTTGGTGATGAATTCATCCTTATTACTACACAACTTCTTGCCTCTCTTACTAATATTTCTAATAACATACAGAAATATTCATTGAATCATGATCCATGATAATTCCTTTAAAAGTATAAATATGACTCAAATCAAAACAAGTGCCAAGTTGTGGCTTATTTTCTAATCCCCGAGCTAATTGAACGGTATGAGGTATGATTTGTGCCAGAAGAGAAGATACAAAATAAAAAAATAAAAAAAATTGATGACATCATGGCTAGTCTCAAATAACTACATCAGGAAGCTTGCATATCAAACCACTTCTGGATTCATAAAGTAATTATTACGTGTGAGAGGACTTTAGGAGAAAACAAACCCAATAGCTGGAGTCAGATTGCATGAGCTCTCCTAGGAGAAATAGGTTCCCTTCACTTGACACTTGAAAATTGTCTGATATGCAGTTTGACAATACATTTCTGAAACTGTAAAAATGAACATGCCCTTTCAATTTTACTTTACTCAGCAAGTCTAAGCGAATGGACAATGCTCCTAGTACATGCCCAGCACTATTTGATGGATGTAGCAGGAAACAAGACCAGTCTCCTGCATAACTAGTTCTTACTGGAATCTAACATCTAAGACTCTATCCTAAAGAAAACTTTATGAATATTAGGCTCAAAATATCTAGCTATGAGAACATATACCATGACAGTATATTTAATAAGGAAAAACTGGGGAAAACCTGAAAGTCCAAAACCATAATCAGAGACCAATAAATAAAATAATGTATACCCATAAAAGGAAGTACTATGAAACTTAAAATTGCATTACAGAAGAATATTAAGTGACAATGAATGAAGATTTAAATGTCTTAACTAAAAGAAATAAGCTACACAACAGTATACCCTACACAATATCTCGTTTTTTAAATCTGTATGTATAGATAATTTCCTAGGACTGTCATGATAAATTACTACAAACTAAGTGGCTTAAGACTACAGAAATTCATTCTCTCCCAGTTCTGGAGGCTAGAAGCAGGAAGTCAGGGTGTCAGCAGGGCCGATTCCTTCTGGAAGCTCTGAGGGGGAAACTGGTTGTTGTCTCTGTCTAGGTTCTCCAGAGAAATAGAACCAGTCGGAGATCTATCTCTCTCTCAATCATAAGGAAATATATAATATATATTGGAATATATTGGCATTGGCTCACACAGTTATGGAGGCTTAGAAGCCCCAAGATCTACAGTTAGCAAGCTGGAGACCCTGGAGACCCAATGGTCCAGCTCCAGTCCAAGTTCAAGGCCTGAGAACCAGGAGAAGTGATGGTGTACCTTCCAGTCTGAGCCTGAGTCCAAAGGCTGGAAAAGATGGATGTCTCAGCTTGAAGATAGGCAGAGAGAGGATAATTCTCTTATTCTGCATTTTAGTTCTATTCAGACTTTTAACAGATTGGTGAGGTCCGTCCATATTTTGCAGGGCCATCTGCTCTACTCAGCCTACAGATTCGAATGTTACTCTCATCCTGAAACACACTCACAGACACACTCAGCATAATGTCTGACAAAGTACCTGGACGCCCTGTGGCCCCAGTCAAGTTGACGCATATATTTCACCCTCACAGAAAGTCAGAGTCATTTTTTTAATTTAATTTTACTTACATTCAATAAATTAACATATAGTGTCTTATTCGTTTCATAGGTCAGAATCATTTTAAATGACTCTTATTTTATTTGTGAGGGAAATCTTGAATTACTGCCATAAAGGGAAAAAAAAACAAGGGTCTTTAGTCATAAACAGAAGTTTTAAAAAACATTAAAACTAAACACTCCACCTAAAAAATCATTTTGTAAACCATCCATGATGCACTGACTAACCTATTACATAGAAAGTGTTATTATTCCAATTACAGGTGGGAAGTCCTAGAAAGGCGTAATTAAATCCCCAAGGTCACACATCTAAAATGCAGAGAGTATTGACCCACACCTTGGATCACTGCAAAATCAGAGCAGTATTTTGGGGAAATAAACTCAACACCAAAACATGAACTGGATGGAAACAGAGGGAGAAATAAGCAGAGAGCAAAGGGGGTAAGATGGAATGGCAGGATAAAAACAGAGGGAAAAAATCTAGAAACCTAGATGTTGAGGGCTGAATTGTGTCCCCCCTGCCCACCGCCAAATCCACATATTGAAGTCCTAACCCTCAGTACCTTAGGATATATTTGAAGACACAGTCTTTGGAGAGGTAATGAAGTAAAAATAAGGTCATTCAAGTGGGCTCTAATCCAATACAACTGGTGTCCTCATAAGAAGAGGAGAGTAGGACACAGACAGACACAGAGCAGAGACCACTGAGGACACAGGGATCTATGCACTAAGGAGAGACATCCAGGAGAAACCAAGCCCACTGACACCTACATTTCAGACATCCAGCCTCCATAACGATGAGAAAACACAGTTCTGTTGTTTAAGCTCCGCCCCCCCGCCACCCTCCCACCCCCCCCCCCCCCCAGTCTGTGGTCCTTTATTATGGCAACCTGGCAAACTAATTCTGAGGAATGACCAGACTTGGATATTCGTTTACCAGGCAGGATAGTGAAGCAGAGGTGAGAAGAGAGAGGGGTCTACCAGCACTCCGAGATGTAGAGACTCCCACCCCCACCCCCACACAGGGCTTGTAGTGAAGCAGAGGAGGGATGAGAGGTTTGAGAGCTGGCAGCTGCTTTTCTTTATGATTACTCCTAATTTCTAATTTGTAATCCCTGCTGGGTCAGAAATTATTTTTATGGCAGATGTAAAATTCAATAGCTTACAGAACGTCCTTTCATGTTATGATGACAGTTATTAGTAAGTTTGAGGGTCAACTGTCTACTTTCCAGAAGTTCTGAAATGATAATGTGTGTTCGGCTTCCAGCATTCACAAAATTCTCTTACAAATTGCTGGGTTTTTAAAAAAAGTCTTAATTATAAAATGGTGAGCATTCAGAAAATACTTTTATAACCATATACACACAACCAAGATTTAATAGTAGCTAATATATTTTTATATTTTCTTTACATTTTTTTATCTTTCTCTTTTAAAGAAAATGAATGAAAAAATAAAAAAAATAAGTGATAGATTTGTCTTGTCTTATTTTTTATATCTTTTCCCTTCTTCCTTCCCCAGAGATAATTACTATACATATTTTTAGACTTTGATACACACACACACACCCCTTCACATACTTTATACATCTCCATATATATATATATATATATCTCCTGAGGAACATATAATATGGTTTCCTGTACTTTAAAAATATAGACAAATGGAAAAATAAATAAATTGTAAACTTATTTTTTTGCTCAATATTACATTGCTGAGATTTATCCTTGTTGTAAATGCAGAACTCATGCAGATTTGCCGATGCATAATCCACTGCACAAATCCACTGTGGTTTACTCATCAGTTCCCGTTGATGGAAAATGAGGATGTTTCACTTCTTTAGCAAGGCCAAACAGCAGCAAAGAACATTTCTGATTCATCTCCTGGAACACAACAACTTTCTCCTTCTAACTCTCTTCCCCTCTGTTCACGAACTTCGCCTCTGCCCTTTCCTGGGAGTACCTCCGCCTTCCCTTGGCAGCAGGGTCAACCCTATGATGAATTTGCTGATAGGAGCTAGCTTAAGACAATTAAATCCACTTTTGTTTGTAATTCCAGCTCGGATTTGAATCCAAGTCTCCAGACGTTGGGTGGCATGCATCATTTAGTAGGAAATCATATTAAAATGGTACTGAGTCCTTGGCTAAATGGGTTGATAATCTGAGAAGGCAGTTATACATTCCATTAACCATTACATTGCTGAAGGGAGAAAATATTAAACTTTTCTTCCTTACCTATTCTCAAAAGGAGTCATAGATCCTGACTCCATTAGTGAAGGAAAACAGACTCGAAGGAAATAAACTGAATCACAAAATACAGTGAGATTTCCTATCAAACTCACTGAAGTTGCAAGCATCTCCTGTTAAAGGAGGTGCTTTATGTGGATAAGAGTTAATGTCTTTAAATTATAGTGTTATTATAGCAATTCAAGGGTTTTTTTCTTTATTTTTGTGTTAAAATTCAGGGCTTTCACTTTGAAAGAAGGCAACATCATGGAAGCTCTTTCCTTCCCAGCTCAAGAGAAGTGGTGCCATGACAATTACATGGTTCATTTAATTGGGTTCGTTGAAGCAACAGGTTGAGAATTTATTACAATGATAGCTGTTTATTATTTTATTGAGTGCTTATGATATGACAGATACCATGATGCTCACTTCACATACACTAACTTGTTGAATATCCAAAGCCAGCTAACAAGATAGGAATTATTATCGCCATGGTAGAGATGAGGACATTGAAGAACAGAGACATCTAGCCACTCACCAAAGTTCACACAGCAGAACTAAAATGGAATCCAGCTGCCTAAATCAGGATCCTATGCTCTTACCTCTTCTTTGGGGCTACACTCTATGTTTTAGAGATACAAAGATGAACCAGACACAGACCCTACCTTTGATAAGCTCATGATCCAGTGGCATGAAAAAAGATGAGCTTCATGAGAGAAGAGGCCTGTTCTGTTTTCCCACCCTGTCCTCAATGCTTCACAGAGCATGGAATATAACAGGTGCTCATGAATGAATTAATGAAGGAATAAATCAGGCAATGAATGCAAGCATGGTGGAGGCTTCACTCAAGAGGAGAAATGGTAGTCAGTATCTGCAAAAATGAAGATGGTGTGTCTGGGAAAAGCATTGCTGGCAGGGGCACATGCAAAGGCCCAGACTTCCAGAAGGCACAGCTTATTGGGGAGCAAGGAGAAGGAAGTCACACTGATGGGAGCAAACTAATAGACTGGTGGGCAATAAGACTGTAGATGGAATTGGGTTCAGACTGAGAAGGATCCTTTGAGCACTGCTAAAATTTATGAAAATATAAAAGTAAGACATTTTTAATCTGTAGTGGCAAAAATTCCATCTGTAGTGCAGATGTGGAGGAACACCTATTTTTCTTGCTGACCCAGCACTATTTCCTCTTCTGATTTTGATGCCCTGATTTTTCTTGAGAAACCAGCTTTTTCCACACTCATTCTAAGTGAGGCAGGTGGTATCACTGAACCACTGCTCAGCTCAGAGGTAGACCAAGGACCCGGGCCTGGTCCATCAGCACTCTCCATTCTCCTCACCTTGAGGATCCATTAAGGGATTAGTACATGACCCAAGCAAGTATCTCAGAGTGAATCTCGGGACCTCTGTCTGAACTACTGAGAAAGGGAAGTTCTCTTCTCTATCCTCCCACTGGAATTACTGAGCTCAGACAATAAAAACCCAGAGGGTTACTTCCTTAAAGAGGACCTTCCTGAGAATAAAGTCAAAGCAGATGGAGAAAGAGATGAAGTTCTAATCATATCCTCTGAGCCCTGGATCCAGCCGTGCCTAAAGCTAGAGTTAACCTCTGACCATCCAAATGTATGATTCAATAAATTCTTTTTTGAAATATTTGAAGTCAATGTAGTATAGCAGTTCAAAGTCTAACCTCTGGAGTAAAACCAGTTGATTTCAAGCCCCACTCGGCCACTACGAGCTGTGAGGCCCTGGAATGAGAAGACACTTATAAAGGGTCAGAAAAGTGCCTGCCCTATAACTAACCCTCAGTGCCTCATAGCCTAACTATGAAGCTAGTTTTATTAGTTGTCTTGTAACTTACAAGTGAAAGATCCTGTGGTGGTTAGTGTTATGTATCAGTGTGGCCATGCTTTAGTTACCAGTTATCCAATGAAACATTAATCTGAGTGTTTCTATAAAGATATTCTGTAGATGTGCTTAGCATTTCCAATTAGTTGACTTCAAGTAAAGACCATTATCTTTGATAATCTGGGTGGACCTCGTCCAATCAGTTGAAAGGTCCTAAGAGCAAAACTGAGGTTTCCCTGTAAAAGAGGAAACTCTGCCTCAAGATTCAAGCCATCAGCCCCAGAATTTCTAGTCTGCAGGCCTACTGTACAAATTTCAGACTCGCCAGCCCTCGTAATCATGAAAGTCAGTCCCTTGAAATAAGTATCTATCCATCTATCCAACCATCCATCATCTATCTCCCACTGGTTCTGTTTCTCTGAGAAATCCTGATTGATACAGATCCTAACCAATACCATTTTTTTAAAAGATAGAAAAGAAAAACAAATCAATTAATTTTGAGTTCAAATTGTCTACACTGATAAGCTAGGGCGTTCCAAATAGACTGCTAGCAAACTATCTTGATTAAGACTACCCCCTAAGGCAAGATGGCGGAGGAGTTGGAGACCGGGATTTCGTCTGGTCTCAGGAATTCAGCTGGATAGGGAACAAACCATTCTGAACACCTACGAACTCAACAGGAGATCAAAGAAAAGAAGAGCAACAACTCTCTGAACAGAAAAGCGACCACTTTCTGGAAGGTAGGACGTGCAGAGAAGTGAATCCGAGGCGATATTCGGGAGGATAGACGGCGGGGGAGGGGCCTCCGTCGGCCGCTTCTGGCAAGTGATAGAGCCGCGGAGCACAAAATCGGGACTTTTAGAAGTCGGCTCCGCTGAGGGACGTCATTCCGGTGGCTAAGCGGGGGGTGGAACCCTCGTGGGACAGTGTGGTCTCAGGACCCTCGGGATCACAGAAAGACCGGGGGTACCTGAGTGCGGCAGAGCTCCCAGGGATCGGAGCGGGGAAGCCGGCTGCAGAGACGGAGCCCAGGCGCGGGCTCTCAGCTCGGGGTTGTCATAAACCGTGATCCGCGGCACAGTCGGGCCACTGCTCCTCCAGCAGGGACCCAACAAGCGGCAGATCCGGGGAGACTCACCTTCTTCCCCCGGGAGGAGCGGCGCAGAAGCGCACCGCAGGGATCTGCTGGGTTTGGAGACTCCACCCGGGGTCGGGGGCCGGAGATAGAAACGCGCGGTCACAGGCCGGGTGAGCACGGAGTGCGGCCGGAGACCGGGGACACGGGAGTGACTGACGGCTTCTCTCTGGGGGCTCGCTGAGGAGCGGGGCCCGAGTTCTTGGCTCCTCCGGGGCAGAGACTGGGAGGCCGCCATTTTCACTCTCCGCCTCCAAATCTGTACTGAAAGCTTGCAGGGAACAAAAGCTCCAGAGAGCAAACCCGAGCAGATTACTTAGCCCGGACCGGCAAGGGCGGGGCAATTCTGCCTCCGGCAAAGACATTTGGGAACCATGGCAACAGGCCCCTCCCCCAGAAGATCAGCGAGAACAGCCAGCCAAGACCAAGTTTACCGATTAATGAGAACGGCAGAACTCCAGCGCTAGGGGAATACTGCACATAGAATCCATGGCTTTTTTACCATGATTCTGTAGTCTTTCAAAGTTAATTTTTTTTTAACTGTCTTTTTTTTTTTTGAATTTTTCTTTTTCCCTTTTTCAACCAACATCTTATCAATCCCTTTTTTAAAAAACATTTTTATTTTTAATTTTTGAGTCATATTCTATCCCTTCATAGTAGTTACCCGTATTTTTGGCATATATATATAAGTTGTTCTCTCTTTAAAAGTTTGAGATCGTTTCTTCTAACAGATCAAAATATACCCTAAATCTCTAGTGTATGGTTTTTTCCTACTCCCCTGCCTGATCACATTCTCTCCCCTTTTTTTCTTTTTTTTTAAATCCTCTTCTTTCTTTTTTCGAACTTCTTATCAATTCCTTTTATAAAATTTTTTATAATTTTCATCTTTACAGTCATATTCCATCCCTTCATCATATCAACCCTTATTTTTGTACATATATAAGTTTTTCTTTCTTTAAAATTTTGGGAGGCACTTTCTTCTAACAGACCAAAATACACCCAAAATCTAGTGTGTGCCAGCCTGATCATATTTGATCATATTCTGTTTTTTTTGTTTTGCTCTGTTTTTGTTTGTTTTTATCTTCATCTTTTTTTTTTCTTTTTCTTTTTTCTTTCTTTCCCTTTCTTTTCCCCTGGTTTCGGGTCTTTTCTGATTTGTTTAGAGTATATTTTCTGGGGACGTTGTTACCCTGTTAGCATTTTGTTCTCTCATTCATCTATTCTCCTCTGCACAAAATGACAAGATGGAAAAAATCACCTCAACAAAAAGAACAAGAGGTAGTACCGACTGCCAGGGACCTACTCAATACAGACATTAGTACAATGTCAGATCTACAGTTCAGAATCATGACTTTAAAGATACCAGCTGGGCTTCAAAAAAGCATGGAAGTTATTAGAGAAACCCTTTCTGGAGAAATAAAAGAACTAAAATCTAACCAAGTTGAAATCAAAAAGGCTATTAATGAGGTGCAATCAAAAATGGGGGCGCTAACTGCTAGGATAAATGAGGCAGAAGAAAGAATCAGTGATATAGAAGACCAAATGATGGAAAATATAGAAGCTGAGACAAAGAGAGATAAACAGCTCCTGGATCACGAGGGCAGAATTCGAGAAAAAGCGATACCATAAGACGAAACAACATAAGAATAATTGGGATCCCAGAAGAAGAAGAAAGAGAGAGAGGGGCAGAAGGTATATTGGAGCAAATTACAGCAGAGAACTTCCCTAATTTGGGGAAGGAAACAGGCATCAAAATCCAGGAGGCACAGAGAACCCCTCTCAAAATCAATAAAAATAGGTCAACACACCGACATCTAATAGTAAAACTTACGAGTCTCAGAGACAAAGAGAAAATCCTGAAAGCAGCTCGGGAGAAGAGATATGTAACCTACAATGGTAGAAACATTAGGTTGGCAACAGACTTATCCACAGTGACCTGGCAGGCCAGAAAGGACGGCATGATATATTCAGAGCACTAAATGAGAAAAATATGCAGCCAAGAATACTATATCCAGTTAGGCTGTCATTGAAAATAGAAGGAGAGATAAAAAGCTTCCAGGACAAACAAAAACTAAAGGAATTTGCAAACACAAAACCAGCCCTACAAGAAATATTGAAAGGGGTCCTCTAAGCAAAGAGAGAGCCTAAAAGCAACATAGACCGGAAAGGAACACAGACAATATACAGTAACAGTCACCTTACAGGCAATACAATGGCACTAAATTCCTATCTTTCAATAGTTACCCTGAATGTAAATGGGCTAAATGCCCCAATCAAAAGACACAGGGTATCAGATTGGATTAAAAAACAAGACCCATCAATATGCTGTCTGCAAGAGACTCATTTTAAACCCAAAGACACCCCCAGATTGAAAGTGAGGGGGTGGAAAACAAGTTGCCATGCTAATGGACACCAAAAGAAAGCTGGGGTGCAAATCCTTATATCAGACAAATTAGATTTTAAACCAAAGACTGTAATAAGAGATGAGGAAGGACACTATATCCTACTTAAAGGGTCTATCCAACAAGAAGATCTAACAATTGTACATATCTATGCCCCTAACATGGGAGCAGCCAATTATATAAGGCAATTAATAACAAAAGCAAAGAAACACATTGACAACAATACAATAATAGTGGGGGACTTTAACACCCCCCTCACTGAAATGGAAAGATCATCTAAGAAAAGATCAACAAGGAAATAAAGACTTTAAATGACACACTGAACCAAATGGATTTCACAGATATATTCAGAACATTCCATCCCAAAGCAACAGAATACACATTCTTCTCTAGTGCCCATGGAACATTCTCCAGAATCGATCACATCCTAGGTCACAAATCAGGTCTCAACCAGTACCAAAAGACTGGAATTATTCCCTGCATATTTTCAGACCAAAATGCTTTGAAACTAGAACTCAATCACAAGAGGAAAGTTGGAAAGAACTCAAATACATGGAGGCTAAAGAGCATCCTACTAAAGAATGAATGGGTCAACCAGGAAATTAAAGAAGAATTAAAAAAAATTCATGGAAACCAATGAAAATGAAAACACAACTGTTAAAAATCTTTGGGATACAGCAAAGGCAGTCCTAAGAGGAAAGTATATAGCAATACAAGCCTTTCTTAAGAAACAAGAAAGGTCTCAAATACACAACCTAACCATACACGTAAAGGAGCTAGAGAAAAAACAGCAAATAAAGCCTAAACCTAGGAGGAGAAGAGAAATAATAAAGATCAGAGCAGAAATCAATGAAATAGAAACCAAAAGAACAGTAGAACAGATCAACGAAACTAGGAGCTGGTTCTTTGAAAGAATTAACAAGATTGATAAACCCCTGGCCAGACTTATCAAAAAGAAAAGAGAAATGACCCAAATCAACAAAATCACGAATGAAAGAGGAGAGATCACAACCAACACCAAAGAAATACAAACAATTATAAGAACATATTATGAGCAACTCTATGCCAGCAAATTAGATAACCTGGAAGGAATGGATGCATTCCTAGAGATGTATCACCACCAAAACTGAACCAGGAAGAAAAGAAAACCTGAACAGACCTATAACCACTAAGGAAATTGAAGCAGTCATCAAAAATCTCCCAACAAACAAAAGCCCAGGGCCAGATGGCTTCCCAGGGGAATTCTACCAAACATTTCAAGAAGAATTAATACCTATTTTCCTGAAACTGTTCCAAAAAATAGAAATGGAAGGAAAACTTCCAAACTCGTTTTACGAGGCCACCATTACCTTGATCCCCAGACCAGACAAAGACCCCATCAAAAAGGAGAATTACAGACCAATACCCTTGATGAACATGGATGCAAAAATTCTCACCAAAATACTAGCCATTAGGATCCATCAGTACATTAAAAGGATTATTCACCATGACCAAGTCGGATTTATCCCTGGGCTGCAAGGTTGGTTCAACATCCACAAATCAATCAACGTGATACAATACATTAACAAGAGAAAGAACAAGAATCATATGATCCTCTCAATAGACGCAGAAAAAGCATTTGACAAAGTACAGCATCCTTTCTTGATCAAAACTCTTCAGAGTATAGGGATAGAGGGTCCATACCTCAATATCATAAAAGCCATCTATGAAAAACCTACAGCGAATATCATTCTCAATGGGGAAAAACTGAGAGCTTTCCCCCTAAGGTCAGGAATGCAGCACGGATGTCCACTATCACCACTGCTATTCAACATAGTACTAGAAGTCCTAGCTACAGCAATCAGACAACAAAAAGAAATAAAAGGCATCCTAATCAGCAAAGAAGAAGTCAAACTCTCACTCTTTGCAGATGATATGATACTTTATGTGGAAAACCCAAAAGACTCCACCCCAAAACTGCTAGAACTCATATAGGAATTCAGTAAAGGGGCAGGATATAAAATCAATGCACAGAAATCAGTGGCATTTCTAT
Organism: Halichoerus grypus; assembly: GCF_964656455.1. Taxonomy (NCBI): domain Eukaryota; kingdom Metazoa; phylum Chordata; class Mammalia; order Carnivora; family Phocidae; genus Halichoerus; species Halichoerus grypus. The sequence goes on along the minus strand of NC_135721.1, from coordinate 131,124,457 downwards.
ACACCAATAACAAGATAGAAGAAAGAGAAATTAAGGAGTCGATCCCATTTACAATTGCACCCAAAACCACAAGATACCTAGGAATAAATCTAACCAAAGAGGCAAAGGATCTGTACTCAGAAAACTATAAAATACTCATGAAAGAAATTGAGGAAGACACAAAGAAATGGAAAAACGTTCCATGCTCATGGATTGGAAGAACAAATATTGTGAAGATGTCAATGCTACCTAGAGCAATCTACACATTCAATGCAATCCCTATCAAAATACCATCCACTTTTTTCAAAGAAATGGAACAAATAATCCGAAAATTTGTATGGAACCAGAAAAGACCCCAAATAGCCAGAGGAATGTTGAAAAAGAAAAGCAAAGCTGGCGGCATCACAATTCCGGACTTCCAGCTCTATTACAAAGCTGTCATCATCAAGACAGTATGGTACTGGCACAAAAATAGACACATCGATCAATGGAACAGAATAGAGAGCCCAGAAATGGACCCTCAACTCTATGGTCAACTAATCTTTGACAAAGCAGCAAAGAATGTCCAATGGAAAAAAGACAGTCTCTTCAACAAATGGTGTTGGGAAAATTGGACAGCCACATGCAGAAGAATGAAACTGGACCATTTCCTTACACCACACACAAAAATAGACTCCAAATGGATGAAAGACCTCAATGTGAGACAGGAGTCCATCAAAATCCTAAAGGAGAACACAGGCAGCAACCTCTTCGACCTCAGCCACAGCCACTTCTTCCCAGAAACATCGCCAAAGGCAAGGGAAGCAAGGGCAAAAATGAACTATTGGGACTTCATCAAGATAAAAAGCTTTTGCACAGCAAAAGAAACGGTCAACAAAACCAAAAGACAACCGACAGAATGGGAGAAGATATTTGCAAATGACATATCAGATAAAGGGCTAGTATCCAAAATCTATAAAGAACTTATCAAACTCAACACCCAAAGAACAAATGATCCAGTCAAGAAATGGGCAGAAGACATGAACAGACATTTTTCCAAAGAAGACATCCAAATGGCCAACAGACACATGAAAAAGTGCTCAATATCACTCGGCATCAGGGAAATCCAAATCAAAACCTCAATGAGATACCACCTCACACCAGTCAGAATGGCTAAAATTAACAAGTCAGGAAAGGACAGATGTTGGCGGGGATGCGGAGAAAGGGGAACCCTCCTACACTGTTGGTGGGAATGGAAGCTGGTGCAACCACTCTGGAAAACAGTATGGAGGTTCCTCAAAAAGTTGAAAGTAGAGCTACCATACAATCCAGCAATTGCACTACTGGATATTTACCTCAAAGATACAAATGTAGGGATCCAAAGGGGCACGTGCACTCCAATGTTTATAGCAGAAATGTCCACAATAGCCAAACTGTGGAAAGAGCCAAAACGTCCATCAACAGATGAATGGATAAAGAAGAAGTGGTATATATATACAATGGAATATTATGCAGCCATCAAAAGGAATGAGATCTTGCCATTTGCAACGACGTGGATGGAACTGGAGGGTGTTATGCTGAGTGAAATAAGTCAATCAGAGAAAGACATGTATCATATGACCTCACTGATATGAGGAATTCTTAATCTCAGGAAACAAATTGAGGGTTGCTGGAGTGGGGGGTGGTGGGAGGGATGGGGTGGCTGGGTGATAGACATTGGGGAGGGTATGTGCTATCGTGAGCGTTGTGAATTGTGCAAGACTGTTGAATCACAGATCTGTACCTCTGAAACAAATAATGCAATATATGTTAAAAAAAAAAAAAAAAAAGAAGAAGAAGATAGTAAGAGGGGAAGAATGAAGGGGGGGAAATAGGAGGGGGAGACGAACCATGAGAGACAATGGACGCTGAAAAACAAACTGAGGGTTCTAGAGGGGAGGGGGGTGGGAGGATGGGTTAGCCTGGTGATGGGTATTAAAGAGGGCACGTTCTGCATGGAGCACTGGGTGTTATGCACAAACAATGAATCATGGAACACTACATCAAAAACTAATGATGTAATGTATGGTGATTAACATAACAATAAAAATTCTAAAAAAAAAAAAAGAAATGTATTTGCACACTTAGAAAAAAGAAAAAAAAAAAAAAAGACTACCCCCTAAATGTAGCAAGAAGCAATGCCGAAGGTGAGAAGCATGGAAGGCAAATATGATCTGAAATAAAACTATTGCTAGGGTTTAAGTTGACATATTGTATGTTAACAGGAGTTGGAAAGCACATTGTGTTTTTCTGGGCCCTTGATAATTTCCTTGGTTCCAGAAAACTGTTCATGTTTTTTAAACACTGTAAAGTGTCTCCCTTCCCCCTTCAGCACATGGGGAATGTCATCACATAAATGATCTAACTACATATAACTACACCAGAGAGATTGGGATTTATATTCATGGGGAACACACAGACACACAATTCACCAATGATGCTGACATAAGTGAGTAATCAAAGGGCCTCAGTGGACTATAGATCAATTCTAAATCTTCGATATATTTAGTACCTCATTGAGTTATACAGCTCTCCATCTTGAAAACTGTCATTGAGTGGATAGCACTCTGGGCTTGTAACTGCTGAACTATGGGGGCTCCATTTTACGGACATGCATGTGGCTCGTGTTCCGTTATATTCAAATGCAAAGTTTTGCCAATAATTCTGTAGTGACCTCAGTGCTTGGGGCCTTGCATTGATTTATGGGGCATTCCAGATTCCAGAAGGAAACTTCCCGATTCCAGAAGGATTTGACTGAAGAGACACATTATTTTGCTCCTGGCATTAAGTGGATATAAATCTCTTCCTTCTTGTATGGGAGCTTATTAGGGTACCATTAAGCTAGTTACCAACCCCACGGATTCAATGTTGCCAAGTGTTCTGAGAGGAGGTAAGCAGATAAGTAATTTATGTTGATTATCCCTGAGAAGATAGGGCCTTCTATCTCACCCCTAGGTGTTGGACCACTGAATGAGCAGAGGATGAAAGCCACATCTAGGCAAACTTCTTTATTAATAAATTATTAAATGGATCCTCCCAAACTTAAATTGAGACTTTCAAGGAATAGCACTCACTCACTCTCCATTCATTCCACCTTACATACTTTGTTCTCTGCCCCTGGGGCCCTAATAAGATACCTATAATAATAATTTCATATGGATTCTCCACGGTTTTCTTAATTAAAAATCCATCAGTGAAAAATGTTATAACCTCAACAAGCACACACGGGAAGAGACCACTGCTACTTGTGTCTAATTATCTAACCATTAGGCAATAAATGAGAATTGCTTTCTGATTATTCAATAAAATTAGTAAGAGGCGTTTTTTGTTATTGGAGGAGATAACTGGTTAGGAAGTTCCAAATTAGTTGTTGAAAATAAGATCAACATTTAATATGTATACCAATGGATGTCAGGTTTTTCATAGGTGTATACTATTATTTCCTGCAATAATGTCCAAATATGACTTTACATTAAGTCATTGTCTAGGGGGCATGTGGTTGGAGCTAAATGGGTTGGAGGGCTTGATTTTTATTTTTTAATTTTTTTTAAGATTTATTTATTTATTTGAGAGAGAAAGAGCACATGAGTGAAACGGGCAGAGGGAGAGGGAGAGAGAGAATCTCAAGCAGAGTGCACACTGAGCATGGAGCCTGACCCCGGGCTCAATCTCAGACCCTGAGATCACGACCTGAGCTGAAATCAAGAGGCAGTCGCTCAACTGACTGAGCCACCCAGGCACCCCAAGGGCTTGATTTTTAATCACCTTTAGGAGTATCTGGATGGTACATGTCACATCCTTCAGGTCTGGAAAGAGCCATCTCACAGTAGGAGTGAGTCACTGTGGCCACGGTGATACTAAAGGACCCTGACCTCCTGGAAATAACAGATTGGTCCAGGAGTGGCCCCCTCACCAACACTGTGCTAATCAGATTCTGCTTCCTGAGGATCTGGAATGGGGCGTTAGAATGTTGCTCAATTTGGGCACAAAAGCTGGGAAATGATTTCAGTCCACCACAAGGAGAGATAGAAAAATAAGAATGAGCATCCTCCCTGCCTCTTGATGGTTTTCTGGTTCCTTACTCTTGCTGCTCAGGAGACCTAGGTTTCCCTTTCCCTTGAAGTCTGACGCAGCTAGGTGTACTATGACAAATTCACTTTTTTTGCCCCAAAACTAATTTGAAAGGATTTCTGTTACTTTCAAACAAACAAGACCAAATCAAAAACAGAGCAGGATAGGGAAGACTTTTATGCCATTCAAAAAGAAACCACTGGAGACATAAAGGAAAAAGGTCACACTTTTATGTAAAGCCGTCAAATAGACGTGGATACAAAGAAATCTAGAAGCAAAACTCCAGAGGGCTAAGCTCCTCCTAGGTGAGCAAGGTCAGCAGATGTTTTCATTCCAGGGACCAGCTGTTAAGATTGAGGGAGGGCAGGACAGGTAGAAGGAGCAATCATGCTGGAGATGGGCTCGTTTTGCTTGAACAAATAGAAAACAGCCAAACTTGATGAACCTGTGGGCCAACACTTAAATTTGAATCAGGAGGAGCCACACATGCAAAGATGATTCCCTCACCCCAGTAAGGTTCTTGGAAATTTTGATGAGTAAACACAGGTGAAGAGTAGAGTTGTGCTCAAAAAGAAATCTTATGTTCTTGCACTAGAGCCTGTTGCCATCTTGAAATGTGACTATTTCTACTGTCATGAGTTTGTAGTCTCGTGGCCTCATGGTTTCATGTTCCCTCAACCTCAGCGTCCAGCAGACTGGTGGCCCCCCTGTCCTACTGTCTTCATGGTCTCCCTGTCTGGCCAACTGCCAGTGTTGCTGAATCCTGATCTTGTCATCAGAATGTCTAAGATTTTCAAGGCCCACCAGATCTGAGGTCTAGAATTCTTGTAGTGTTTGGTCTGTGTTCTACTTAAAGGAGGGGCCTAAACTCAGCTTCAAGCTATTGAAAAACAATGAGTTTTACCAAACTTCTGATAAGATTGAAGATATCACCACTCTGGCTACCCAGCAAGCTGAGTGCTAGGCTCAAAAGCAAAGGGGCCACCTCACACCCATCAGGATGGCCACTACACAAACAAACAACAACAGCAAACGGAAAACAGAAAGAGCAAATGTTGGGGCGCCTAGGTGGCTCAGTCGGTTAATCATCTGCCTTTGGCTCAGGTCACAATCCCAGGGTCCTGGGATGGAGCCCTGTGCCAGGCTCCCTGCTCAGCAGGGAGTCTCCTTCTCCCTCTCCCTCTGCCCCTCCCCCTGCTTGTGCTCGCTCGCTCTCTCTTTCTCTCTCTCAAATAAATAAAATCTTAAAAAAAAAAAGCAAATGTTGGCGAGGATGTGAAGAAATCAGAACCCTTATGCATTGGTGATGGGCATGTGAAATGGTGCAGCCACTGTGGAAAAGTATGATTTTTCCTCAAAAAATTAAAAACAGAATTGCCATAGAATGGCTATCTTCAAAAAGACAAGAAATAACAAGTGTTGGCGAGGATGTGGAGAAAAGGGAACCCTTGGGCATTGTTAATGGGAATATAAATTGGTGCAATCACTATGGCAAACAGTATGGAGGTTTCTCAAGAAATTCAAAATAGAACTCCCCTATGATCCAGCAATTCCACTTCTGGGTATTATCTGAAGAAAACAAAAACACTAACTCAAAAAAATACATGCACCCCTATGTTCATTGCAGCATTATTTACAATAGCCATGATGCGGAAGCAACCTAAGTGCCCAAGGATGGATGAATGGATAAAACCAATGAGGCACATATAGACAGTGGAATATGATTCAGCCTTAGAAAAGGAGGAAATGTTGCCATTTGTGACAATATAAACAGACCCTGAGGGCATTATGCTAGATGAAGTAAGTCAGAGAAAAACAAATACTGTATGATCTTTTATCTGGAATCTAAAAAACAAACAAACCAAAACCAAAAACCACGTTCACAGATACAGAGAACAGATTGGTGGTTGCCAAAGGCAGTGATGGGGGATGTCGGGGGGGGGGGTGGTCACAATGAGTGAAGCAGGTTAAAAAGTATAAACTTCCAGCTATAAAACAAGTCATCTCAGGGATGTAATGTACAGCATGGTGACTATGGTTAATAATACTCTAGTGGTATTTGAAAGTTGCTGAGAGAGTAGATCTTAAAAGTTCTCTTTTTAAAAAAAGATCTTTTATTTGACAGAGAGAGACACAGCGAGAGAGGGAACACAAGCAGGGGTGAGTGGGAGAGGGAGAAGCAGGCTTCCCGCTGAGCAGGGAGCCCGATGCGGGGCTCAATCCCAGGACCCTGGGTTCATGACCTGAGCCGAAGGCAGACGCTGAACGACTGAGCCACCCAGGCGCCCCAGATCTTAGAAGTTCTCATCACAAGAAAAAAATGTTATAACTAGCTGTGGTGATGATTGTTAGCTAGACTTACTGTGGTGATCATTTTGCAATAGATTCAAATACCAAATCATCATGTTGTACAACTGAAACTAATGAAATGTTATATGTCAATTATATCTCAATTTAAAAAAATGGAATTACCATATGATCCAGCAATTCCCTTCTGAGTCTATATCCCAAAGAACTGAAAGCAAGACTTGAAGAGATATCTGTGCACCCACGTTCATAGAAGCATTATTCAGAATAGCCTAAAGGAGGAAGTAACCCAAGTGGCCACTGACAGATGAATGGATAAACAAAACGCTCTTCACAAACAGCCGAATAGTATTCAGTCTGACACATGCTACCGTACGGAGAACCCCTGAGGCCATTGTGCGGAATGAATAATCTAGTCACTAAGGGATAAATGCTGTAGATTCCACTTACATGAGGTACCTAGAGTAGTCAGAATCAGAGAGACAGAAAGCAGAGTGGTGGGTGCCAGGAGCTAGGGGAGCGGGGAGTAGGGAGTTGATGCTCCGTGGATATGAAGTTTCAGTTTTGCACGATGAAAAGAGTTCTAGAGATTTGTACAACAGTGTGAATGTTCTTAACACTGCTCAGCTGAACACTAAAAATAGCTACGATGGTAAATGTTATGTCTATTTTAGCATTTTTAAAGCAAAGGTACTTTGACTCCAGGTACTTTAACCCTAAGGTGCTGCTAGATGATTAAAGTCACAAACATTCCCTAACTCTACTCAACCCTTGATTTGATCCCGCTGATGAGCACCCTATATTAACCGGCTAAGAAAGGGAAGGGCATTTCAGCCTCTACTGTTCTTATGGTCCGATATCCTAACACAATTTAAAAATGACAGTACATGCAACAAAGTGAGAAGTGACACAGAGTTAAGACAAAATTCAGTCAGTAGCAGAATTTTGTAGTAAGCTCGGCCAGAAGCAGACATCTTGGAGGTTCTAGGACCTTCCCTTCTTAGAAATGACAGGAGCACTATCTTTTGTATCTATAAGCAACTCTGATCTGACAGTTGTGTTTTTAGTTGTCTTGTGTTTATTTTTTTTTTTTGTCAGAATTACCCAGATTTGCAACCACATCAGTGATTATGAGTGTGACGATATCATACCTTGTCAATGGTGAACTGCTGAATCAATATTTATGGCAAGTTATTTCTTTTTTTTAAGATTTTATTTATTTGAAATAGAGAGAGAGAGAGAGCATGAGCGGGGGGCAGTGGGCAGAGGGAGAGGAGAGAGAGAATCCTCAAGTAGACTCTCCGCTGAGCAGGAAGACCTACGTGGGGCTCGATCCCAGGACCCTGGGATCATGACCTGAGCTGACGGCAGACACTTAACCGACTGAGTCACACAGGTGCCCCGTGACAGGTTATTTCTAACCCTTATCACTCCAACTTGTTTTAGTGGGTGCTTACTATCTACCAGCAAACCCAAAGCAAAGGATGGTCAGTGTTGATGAGGTCTGGTACCTGCTCTTGGGAAGCCTGCATGAGTTTCTCAAGCGTGTAACAACCATTTCTTCCACTCATCCTGATAATTATTAGTATGGTGATGAAGGACACCAACATTCGGCACTTACTACGTGTCAGTTCGCAGTACCACATTTCATGCCTACGCCAGCCTCGTGAAGGCAGCTACTACCATCCCCTTTCTACAGATAAAGAAACTGAGGTTTAAGGAGGATAAACCACTTGGCAAAAAGCATTTAAGCAGGAAATGAAAGAACCTTTGAATAGGAAGAACCTGTTTAAGCTCTGGTTGGCAAGTATACTAAATCATTGTCTTCGATTGCTTTTTGTTCCCTAACATTCTAAAAACTATTTGAAAATCTCTCTATACCTTGACATATTAAGTTGACACCTACACTTTTTCATCATAAGTTGAAAAGTAATTTCTACAATATTGAACGTTCTGACTCTAAAAAAAGCTACATCACTCTTTAATATCTGAAGGAATATAAATATCATTCCAAGTTGACATCCACCATCAACCACTTCAAATACAGAAGAATGAGAACACTCCTCAGGAGTCAGAAATTGTAAATGTCCTATTGCCTTTTCCCTTGAAATTGCCCTGTTACTTCACATCCACCACAGAATCTTCCTCTAAAAGAAGATATTTTGATGCTTCAAAACAGTCTATTGATCCACCTACTTCTCTGCAGCAAAAATATGGAAGGCAAACTAAAGTGTTAATGCTTTGCTTAAATTTCTTAGGACCATAAGCCCCTTGGCATTAAAATGCTTCACCCAGGTGATTTGTACTAACAATTATTATTAGCGCGTGACCAAGCAAAGCAACATACATGGCTGGCAAATATTAGTAGGAAATTTATCCCGCATGCACCTCTTTAATGGGATCAATGGCTGAGTACATGGTGAAGACAGTTTGCCCTGACTTGATTAAAGGCTGCTTTCCCTTATACTAATCTTCCATTTATTTTCTTTGTTCCTTTTGTTTGTTTGTTAACTCTGGAATTCTATTCTTCAGGGCAATACACAAGAGTAAGATTCTGGATGAGGTAGGCCTTTCTTCAGTAAGAGGGTGATTTATAAAAGAGACCCAGGAAGGAAAACAAGCATGATGCTTTAATCAAGGTACTTTCTCAGTTATAGGAAAGAGAACAAATCAAAGTGGAGGTCCTTGAAAAAGATTCCCCTGAAAGTAGCCACGCATACAGACGCCTTGTGGAGCCCCTTCTGGTGACTTTTTCTTTAAATGGCCTCCTTCTTTTGCCAGACTTCTCCACCCAGTCTGCCCAATTAGAACCACTGGGAGAAATTAAAGTACTGTTGTCTGGCCTCCACCAGCACCAAGGATTATAATGAATGGATCAGGAGTGAGGCCCAAGCTTTGGTACTCTCAAAAATCTCCCAGATGAATCTAATGTGAATCCAGAGAACCACTGCATCAGGACTTCTTCCTCTGAAAGTGAGGTTAGAGTCTAAAGTCTTCAGATGCACTACCCAAAATGGCAGCCACTAGCCACACGTGGCTACTGAGGAGTGGAAATGTGGCTAATCTAACTTAAGATGTGGTATAAATGTAAAACATATACAAAGTGGACTCTAAGGGCTTACTATGAAAAAAAAATAATGTACACTGTCTCATTAATATTTTTGTATTCATTACTTTTTGAAGATATATTCAAAGCAGATGATGGTAGTGCTAGGAAGTAAGATCAGCAGGGTCTACATTTAAAGATGTAGATTTAAAATTACATAGATGGCTTGCATTACATTTCTTTTGGATAGTACTGATCCAGAGCACAGAAAAAAATAACCCTAAATTATCCCTTAAATCACCTATAAGATACAGCATTTTTCCTTATATACTAATTCTTATGATCAAAGAGCAAGGAGAAATGTTGCAGATGTCTGCGTAGTTACACCATTCTGCCTTTAAGGTAACTATAAAATCCCTTGAATAAACAGGAAGGGGTGGATAATCATGAAATGTCTGCTTGTCAACCAGGTTTGTACATCTGGTTAATCTTAAGCTGAATATATATTAATAGTTTGTAAAACTATGTTTGTCAAGACCACAGGCGCTTTATGAGGGGGTTGAGGCCCCACCAAATAAATAGGCATGTAAGATGGCTCTTCTTACAGCCCAGAGCCCAAGGTATGTTCTCATGTGCCTGCTCTCATTTAATGGTCTTGACAAATCTGGGAGACAATTAAGCACTACCTTGAAAAGGTAGATAGACTGCAAACATTTTTCTCCACCAGCATCCCCCACACATTGTCACCATCATCTTTCTCCCAGGCTAATGCAGGAAGATTGTTCCACCTACTGCTGGGCTGACCTCACCCTTGCTTGATTCCCTCATACCCACTTTTCACCCAGCATCCTCAGTGATCCCTTTAAGCCCTAAGTCAGATCATGTCACTGCTCTGCTCCAAGTCCTCCAGGGGCTTCTCATATCACTCATAATAAAATTCAAAATCTTCGTGGTGAAACACAAAAAACCCCCCAGGATCTCATCCCCAGTTCCCTTTTCTATTTCCGCTCCCATCACTCGCTCAATTCAAGTCACACTGTGGTCCTTCTCTTCCTCACACACATCAAGGACATTCCTGCCTCGTGGGATTTTGCACCAATTGTCCATTTGCCCTCAACACTCTTCCTCCAGTTTTCCGCATGGCCCCGTGCCTTCCTTCCCTCAGATCTCTGCTCTCAACAGGGCAGCCTTCTCTAACTGCTGATCTGAAATTTCACTTCCTGTGAACCTGCTGATCTTACTTCCTAGCATTACCATCATCTGCTATGTATCATTTCTGTCTTTATTTTCTGTGTCCCCCACTAACATGTAAAAGCCATGAGAGAGGAGACCTTGTCCAGGTTGGACATCTCTGCATCTCCAGCTTCTAGAACAGTAGCGGAGACCCATGCATACCAGTAAATATTTGTGGAATGCTTACAAGTGAATGGACAACACATAGGAGAACACAGACTTGGAGAGGTTGAAATGATTGGTCCAAGACCATTTGATTTGAAACAAAGTCTTATGACTCTGGGTTTAATTAATCTAATATAAGGTAAACTAGAGAACTTATTACAGCAGCAAATGGAAAGATTAATGGTCCAGGAATAACTGCATCTTTTGATCATATCCATACCTAAGGGGTTCCACGTACAGAATGTACAAATTGCCTGCAGATAATTCAACAAAACTCATGTTAAATGCCTCAGAAAATATATTTCCAAACATTAAATGTAGGGAAAGTTTTAGACAGTCCAGTAACAAACAACAATGTTGAGAATTAGATGGTTGCAGTAATCTGCCATCTCCCTAGAAAATTAAATGGCTTCTTGGATGCTCACCAATTGAGAATGCAGAAAAGTACCCATTTGCCATGCATTCCAGAGAAACCTAGAGTGATTTTTTTTCTGTTTTAGTCCCTCTGCCAGAATTAGATACTTGTTTTTCTGGAGCCAGCACATTGATTATTTAGAACTAGTAATTGCTTCTATTATGTCTGGTATTGGTGCATTTCAAGGTCAATTAAACACCTGTCTGAGGGTAACCAGTTAACTCTTAAATACTTAGATACCTTCTTCTAGAACTGATTGATTGATTACCACTTTAAGGATCCTCAGAATTGGGATATGCCTTATAACCTGTTTCACAGAAACTTGTGGTAGCCAGCTTCCAAGATGGTCCTCAGTGCTCATTGCCTTCTAGTATGTCATACCCTGTCACACCGAATAAGGCTGACCGAGATACTGCAGAAAAGACAGAGTGTGATTTCCAAAGCTAGGTCATAAGAAACATTGTGGGTACCATTTTACTTTCTTGGATCACCAGCTCTGGGGAAAGCCAACTAATATACCACAAGAATACCTAAGCAGCCTGTGGAGAGATCTTACTGTTGAGGAACTAAGGCCTCCCGTCAACAACCAGCAACACCTGAGTTTGTTGTCTTAGACATGGATCCTTCAGCCCCACTGAAGCCATCAGGTGACTCAGTCCCACCTGACATCTTGAGCGCAACCTCAAGAGACACTCCTACCAGAACTATCCAGCTGAGCTGCCCCTGCATTCTGACTCAAGAAACCATGTGAGATAAGAAATGTGTGTTGTTGTTTTCAGGCACAGTTTTGCAGTAATTTGTTAGGATCAAGAGATAAATTTTATGAGACCAGCATTACCTTGATCCCAAAATCGGACAAAGACCCCATCAAAAAGGACAATTACAGACCAATATCCCTGATGAACAATGGATGCAAAAATTCTCCCCAAAATACTAGCCAATAGGATCCATCAGTACATTAAAAGGATTATTCACCACGACCAAGTGGGATTTAGCCCTGGGCTGCAAGGTTGGTTCAACATCCACAAATCAATCAACATGATACAATACATTAATAAAAGAAAGAACAAGAACCATATAATCCTCTCAATAGATGCAGAAAAAGCATTTGACAAAGTACAGCATCCTTTCTTGATTAAAACTCTTCAGAGTGTAGGGATAGAGGGTACATACTTCCATATCATAAAAGCCATCTATGAAAAACCCACAGCGAACATCATTCTCAATGGGGAAAAACTGAGAGCTTTCCCCCTAAGGTCAGGAACACAGCAGGGATGTCCACTATCACCACTGCTATTCAACATAGTACTAGAAGTCCTAGCTACAGCAATCAGACAACAAAAAGAAATAAAAGGCATCCTAATCAGCAAAGAAGAAGTCAAACTCTCACTCTTTGCAGATGGTATGATACTTTATGTGGAAAACCCAAAAGACTCCACCCCAAAACTGCTAGAACTCATACAGGAATTCAGTAAAGGGGCAGGATATAAAATCAATGCACAGAAGTCAGTGGCATTCCTATACACCAACAAGACTGAAGAAAGAGAAATTAAGGAGTCGATCCCATTTACAATTGCACCCAAAACCATAAGATACCTAGGCATAAATCTAACCAAAGAGGCAAAGGATCTGTACTCAGAAAACTATAAAATACTCATGAAAGAAATTGAGGAAGACACAAAGAAATGGAAAAACGTTCCATGCTCATGGATTGGAAGAACAAATATTGTGAAGATGTCAATGCTACCTAGAGAAATCTACACATTTAATGTAATCCCTATCAAAATACCATCCACTTTTTTCAAAGAAATGGAACAAATAATCCGAAAATTTGTATGGAACCAGAAAAGACCCCGATAGCCAGAGGAATGTTGAAAAAGAAAAGCGAAGCTGGCGGCATCACAATTCCGGACTTCAAGCTCTATTACAAAGCTGTCATCATCAAGACAGTATGGTACTGGCACAAAAACAGACACATAGATCAATGGAACAGAATAGAGGCCCAGAAATGGACCCTTAACTCTATGGTCAACTAATCTTTGACAAAGCAGGAAAGAATGTCCAATGGAAAAAAGACAGTCTCTTCAACAAATGGTGTTGGGAAAATTGGACAGCCACATGCAGAAGAATGAAACTGGACCATTTCCTTACACCACACACAAAATAGACTCCAAATGGATGAAAGACCTCAATGTGAGACAGGAGTCCATCAAAGTCCTAAAGGAGAACACAGGCAGCAACCTCTTCGACCTCAGCCGCAGCCACTTCTTCCTAGAAACATCGCCAAAGGCAAGGGAAGCAAGGGCAAAAATGAACTATTGGGACTTCATCAAGATAAAAAGCTTTTGCACAGCAAAAGAAACGGTCAACAAAACCAAAAGACAACCGACAGAATGGGAGAAGATATTTGCAAATGACATATCAGATAAAGGGCTAGTATCCAAAATCTATAAAGAACTTACCAAACTCAACACCCAAAGAACAAATGATCCAATCAAGAAATGGGCAGAAGACATGAACAGACATTTTTCCAAAGAAGACATCCAAATGGCCAACAGACACATGAAAAAGTGTTCAACATCGCTCGGCATCAGGGAAATCCAAATCAAAACCTCAGTGAGAGACCACCTCACACCAGCAGAATGGCTAAAATTAACAAGTCAGGGAATGACAGATGTTGGCGGGGATGCGGAGAAAGGGGAACCCTCCTACACTGTTGCTGGGAATGCAAGCTGGTGCAGCCACTCTGGAAAACAGTATGGAGGTTCCTCAAAAAGTTGAAAATAGAGCTACCGTACGACTCAGCAATTGCACTACTGGGTATTTACCCCAAAGATACAAATGTAGGGATCCGAAGGGGTATGTGCACCCCAGTGTTTACAGCGGCAATGTCCACAATAGCCAAACTATGGAAAGAGCCAAGGTGTCCATCAACAGATGAATGGATAAAGAAAATGTGGCATATATACACAATGGAATATTATGCAGCCATCAAAAAAACCGAAATCTTGCCATTTGCAATGATGTGGATGGAACTAAAGGGTATTATGCTAAGTGAAATAAGTCAATCAGTGAAAGACATGTATCATAGGATCTCGCTGATATGAGGAATTCTTAATCTCAGGAAACAAACTGAGGGTTGCTGGAGTGGGGGGGGTGGGACGGATGGGGTGGCTGGGTGATAGACATTGGGGAGGGTATGTGCTATGGTGAGCACTGTGAATTGTGTAAAACTGATGAATCACAGACCTGTACCTCTGAAACAAATAATACATTATATGTTAAAAAAAAAAAAAGAAGATAGTAGGAAGGGAAAAATGAAGGGGGGGAAATCGGAGGGGGAGACGAACCATGAGAGACTATGGACTCTGAGAAACAAGCTGAGGGTTCTAGAGGGGAGGGGGGTGGGAGGATGGGTTAGCCTGGTGTTGGGTATTAAAGAGGGCACATATTGAATGGAGCACTGGGTGTTATATGCAAACAATGAATCATGGAACACTACATCAAAAACAAATGATGTAATGTATGGTGATTAACATAATAAAATAAAATTTAAAAAAATAAAATATAAGAAAAAAAAAGAATATTGTTTTTCAAGCATTTCAAGATAATCAAACCAAAAAGTATAGACTCAATTGATACTGAGAAGTTAGGCTTGATTTGGTTGCTGTGTTGCTTTCCAAGCGTAGTTTGAGCATAATAAATCATTCTCCAGGCTGATTTAATAATCTATAAAACCCCGAAACCAGAAGTCAATATTTCACTAAGCCTAAGTATTAACCCATAGCCCATTTTTCGTTTACACACATGAATTAGCTCTCTCTTTCCTAGATAATTTTGACCTTCATGGCAAGTTCTATTACCGCATTTTGAAAGGAATGATTTGCTTTGGTGTGATTTCTTTTTTAAAGTCTTCAATTTGCAAGACATTAAAATTATACTCTATTGGAAGAACAAGTGTGGTTAATACCTGATTACATTTTTCCTCTGTGAGTTGTGAACAAAGGATAAATGCTAATTTGTCATAGTAGATCCATATTGAGTGGATATACACATGTTCTCTTGGAGACAAAAATGTCCTACAGAACTAGGAATTAACTGGGTCAGTGTGTTCTTATTGACAAAATTTTTCTAATTGAAGAATAATTGACATACAACATATAAGGTATATAATATAGTGATTCAATATTTATATGCATTATGAAATGGTCACCATATTAAGTCTAGTTACCATCTGTCACTACACAAAGTTGTTACAATATTACTGACTATATTCCCTATGCTGTATATTACATCCCTATGTCTTATTTATTTTATAACTGAATATTATACCTCCTAATCCCCTTCACCTATTTCATTGATCGCCCCCTTCCCTCTGGTAACCACCAGTTTGATATCTGTATTGATGAGTCTGTTTCTGTTTTGTTTTCTTTATTCATTTATTTTGTTTTGTTTTTTAGATTCCGCATATGAGTAAAATCATACAGTATTTGTCTTTCTCTATCTGACTTATTTCACTTAGCCTGAGACCCTGTAGATCCATCCATGTTGTCCCAAATGGTAAGACTTCATTCTTCCTTATGGCTGAATAATTATTCCACCTTCTCTATCCATTTATCTATCAATGGACGTTTGGGTTGCTTCCATATCTTGGCTGTTGTAAATAATGTTGCCATTGAACATAGGGGTACATATGTCTTTCTGAATTAGTGTTTTCTTTTTCTTCAAATGAATACTTAGAAGTGGAATTACTGGGTTCTACAGCAGCTATTTTTAAATTTTTGAGAAACCTCCATACTCTTTTCCATAGTTGCTGTACCAATTTATATCTCTACCAACAATACATGAGGGTTCCCTTTTCTCCACATCCTCGCCAACATTTATTATTTCTTGTCTTTTTGATACTTGCCATTCTGACAGGTGTTAGGTAATATGGTGGTGACAAAATTCTTTACTTATGTCTGTCTAAACAGGTGCTAGCAAAAGGAATGAATAGAAACAATTGAATTATGTCATCATTCTCATAGGGAAATCTAATAAAACTTGTATCTATAAAATTGACTTTACATAAGGTAAAACGAGTTTTTGCAACTCCTCAGATCCAACTATCATTATGGAGTCAAGAGTGTCTACAAACAGGAAAGAATATAATTCAGGATATTTCAATTCTCCAAGTTCACCTTTACCTGAAAAACTGCTTGAAAAACATTATATTTGATTTCAGCTTTTAGAGCCCAGAGCTGCTTTAATCCAACATATTTCTGCTCTCAAATTCCTTCTGCTGTACTTTCTTTTCAAATCCTTTGTTTAGGCTTGGCCTAAAAATATTATTCTCAAGTATTAAATTGCAAAAATTTGTCCCATATCCCTCTTCAACTTTTTCAATGGAGTGTAGCCCCTCTTAAAAATCTTTTAATAAGTATTATTGTCCAAAACAACTTATCCTTATACTCATAAAAGCTGTAGTTCTGAAAAAAAAAAAGCATTTGTTCACAGCAGTGTCCCTAACCCCCAACACAATGCCTGGCACAATTAGGCAAGAAAAAGAAAGGCGTCCAGATTTGATAAGAAGAAATAAAACTGTCTCTGTTTGCAGATGATGGGATCTGATATACAGAATATCCTAAAACCTCCCCCAAAAAACATGTTAGAACTAATTAACAAATTCAGTAAGTTGTAAGATACAAAATCAACACACAGAAATCAGTTGTATTTCTATACACTAAAAACAAAATATCTGAAAAATAAATAAAACAACTCCATTTACAGTAGCATCAAAAACAATAAAATACTTAGGAATAAATTTAATCAAGGAGGTGAAAGATCTGTACACTGAAATCTGTAAGAATTTGATTAAAGAAACAGAAGAAAACACGGGTGCCTGGGTGGCTCAGTTGTTAAGTGTCTGCCTCGGCTCAGGTCATGATCCCAGGGTCCTGGGATCAAGTTCCACATCGGGCTCCCTGCTCAGCAGGAAGCCTGCTTCTCCCTCTCCCACTCCCCCTGCTTGTGTTCCTGCTCTCGCTCTCTCTTTCTCTGTCAAATAAATAAATAAAATATTAAGAAAAAAAAAAAGAAGAAAACACAAACAAATGGGAAAGATCTCTTGTGTTCATGGATAGGAAGAATTAAAAGGTTCATACTACCCAAAGCTGTCTACAGATTTAATGCAATTCCTGTCAATACTCCAAAGGCATTTTACAGAAAAAAAAATCTTAAAATTCCTACAAAACCACAAAAGAGCCTGAATAGCATCACAATTCTTGATTTCAAGCAATATCACAAAGCTATGGTAATCAATACAGTATGGTATTGGCACAAAAATAGACACATAGGCCAACGGAACAGAATCAAGAGCTCAGAAAAAACCCACACATATACAGTCTACTGATATTTGACAAGAAAGCCAAGAATATTCAATGGGGCAAGGATACTCTCTCCAATAAATGCTGTTGAGAAACTGCACAATCACATGCAAGAGAATGAAACTGGACCCCTATCCGCCACCATTCGCAAAAATTAACACAAAATTATTAAAGATTTAGAACATAAGACTTAAAACTGTTGGGGCACCTGGGTGGCTCAGTCGTTAAGCATCTGCCTTCATCTCAGGTCATGGTCCCAGGGTCCTGGGATCCAGCCCCACATCAGGCTCGCTGCTCAGTGGGGAGCCTGCTTCTCCCTCTCCCGCTCCCCCCGCCTTGTGCTCACGCTCTCTCTCTCTCACTCTCTCTCTGTCAAATAAATAAATTAAAAATTAAAAAAAGAAATTCTTCCAAAGAATACATGCAAATCAGCAACAAGTGCATGAAAAGATGCTCAACATCAGGAAAATGCAAACCAAAACTACAATGAGCTATCACCTCATACCTGCTAAAATGGTTACTATCAAAAAGACATGTGATAACAAGAGTTGGGGAGGGTGTGGAGAAAAGGGAAGCTTGTGCACTGCTGGAGGGAATGCAAATACGTATAGCCACTATGGGAAACAGTATATATCTGTGTCTATATCCCAAAAAAACAATCAGGATCTGAGAGAGATCTGCACTCTCATGTTCACTGCAGCATTATTCACAATGGACAACATATGGAAACAACCTAAGTGTCCTTTGACAAATGGATAAGGAAGATGTGATTTATACACACACACACACACACATATATATTTATACACATATATGTATACACACATATATATACATATATGCATATGTATATAATAATGGAATATTACTCTAGAGAATAATAATAATAATAATAATAATGGAATATTATAATAGAATGGCTAAATAATGGAATATTATATTATTTAGCCTTGAGAAAGAGGAAATCCTTACATTTGTGACAACGTGGATGGACCTTGAGGGCATTAGGCTAAATGAAATAAGTCAAAGAGAAAGACAAATACTGTATGATACCACATATACATGGAATCTTAAAAAGCCAAACTCATAGAAACAGAGTAGAATGGTGGTTGCCAGGGGATTAGAGGGGTGGGAAAAATGGGAAGATGCTGGTCAAAGTGTACAAACTTTCAGTTATAAGATGAGTGAGTTCTGGGGATATAATGTACAGCATGGTGACTATACTTAAAATATTCAATTATTTATCTCAAATTTGCTAAAGAATGGATGTCATCTGTTCTCTACACACACACACACATACATGAAGATAGGTATGTGAGGTGACGGAAGTGTTAGCTAAGTCTATTGTGGTGAATATTTAACAATATATACACGCTTCAAATCATCACATCATACACCCTAAACTTACACAATGTTATATGTCAATTATATCTCAATAAAGCTGGGAAAACAAAGGCTCTACTTTGGGAGGTTTCTGACACATTTAAGAAAAAGAAAGAAAAGTAAGGTGGGGGGGTGACAGAGTACAAAGCACACAGGGACTGGAGATAAAATCAGGGGGATAGGAAGGGCACACATCATAAGGGTTTTGTGGCCATGCCAAGGAGCGGGGATCTGATGCTGAAAATGATAGCAAGCCAACATTCCCCATAAAAGATGTGTTTTATGCTGACGCATTGTCAAGAAAAGTGAAAATTTTTTAAGTAGGAACAAAAACAGATTCGTGGGTGCCCTATCTAGGTCACGCATGTGGGTTGCCTCCACCTTTTATTGTCTTTGACCTAAAAATGGAAAGTAACGTAAATGATTCTCATCCATAGAAATGTCGGTTGTGTCTGGTGACACACAATCAATAATCGTACTGTGGACACCGACCAGTTTTGCATCTAGGGGGCAATTCATTTCAGCGTCTCTGATGGCCTATGTATTTGTCTGTTCTTCGGAATCTCCTTTGAACCACTTGTACCTGATTTGTTCTGCCATTAATTAATAAGGGAAATAAAATGGGTGCCTTGGTGGCTCAGTCAGTGAAGCATCTGACTCTTGATTTTGGCTCAGGTCATGATCTCAGGGTCGTGAGATCGAGCCCTGCGTCCACTCTGCACTGGGTGTGGAGCCTGCTTGAGATTCTCTCTCTCCTTCTCCCTCTGCTCCTTCCCTCAGCACTGTGTGCTCTCACTCGCTCGCTCTCAAATAACCAGCAATCCCTAAAGCATCCTGTAAACCGATCTTTGTTAAAGGTATGAACTGCAGAACAAAGATGCGACAACTCTACGACACTCCCTTTTACAGAAGATGCTTTGTACCTACAGACCACTGCTCAATCATTTCTCACTGTCCACGCCTGAGATCACACACCACGCGGGCTCTCCTTCTTCCCTCTCCTGAGGGACTGAGCAGAGTACGTGAAAAACATAATGAGAACAAATGCATGCAAACTACCAGAAGGCAGTATCTATGGAAGAAGGGCATGCAGAAGGCTGTTGACAAACACTCGAGCTTCCTTTCTCAGTTTTCAGAGAAAAAAAAAAAAAGTGATGCATAAAAAATGCCTGGTACGTTTGGATAACCAGAATCCCCCTCTCCGCTCTGCTCTCACCTAACCTTGTGTCTCTTTGCTCAGTGGTCTTTCCTGACCAGCCTCAGCAACATGGAAATGACCCTGCTGAGATAGGATGACTTCCCCGTTCTACCTTTTTAGAGGTGACTTGGGAAGCACATTGACACACAGCAGATGTGGGTTTAGCCCGCAGGGACATTAAAATTCCCATGACAACTTTTTAGTGTGTTTTCCAGCTGCAGTGTCCTTGCTAGAATTTCTGAAGATAGGTATCTATATAGTGTAGGTATATTCAGGGTTCTAAAGAAATGTGGACCATAGTCTATTAAAACTGTGATAAGAATCATGATATGTAGCAAAGATACACTTGAATCATTGTCTTCCAGGGTTTTTCAAGACCTTCTCCTGAATCAGGTCAGCATAAGCTGGTGTTGTGTGACCTTGGCACCTTTGATTATTACCTTTCTTGCACTCTGCTCCCACCCCAAGTTGTAATACTGAATTGGATTTATGATAATATTCTCTTTTTTTATGAGTACATGGGTATTTACATGAAAATTTCTGTATTTTCTTACTATCAAAAGAGATGCAAAAATTCCTGAGCATTGGATAATTTCTATATTAAGGTAATTTGTTTCAATTTTTTCATTACCTGCTGGAAGCTCAGAGCCAAATTTGTACCTCGGCTCCAAATCTGTGTAAGTGTATCGATCAATAACAATAATTGAGTAAGTGTATATAAATCAATATGTTCTAGGGCTTTTTGCTTTTTTTTTTCTGGCTTAGTCTTTCTGTCTTAGAGGTTTTGGTTTTGTTATCTTGTATTTTTCTTCACCCTTTTACCTTACGTCTTTTCTGCAACGCAGCTGTGTCTAAGGAAAAGGGGCAGGGAGGGATAATTAAAATATTAAATAAAATGACAAATCACCAGTCTTATTAAGTAATGACCCCGTTTCTGCTTGCATTACCTAATCCTGCAAAGCATATGATGTAATTTGAAATACCAATTAATGTTAAATATTAAATATTATTTAAATTAAAATTTCAGGTGGATTTTTTAATGATGGAAGTACACATGTGAGCAGTGCCTATGCAGCACACTTCTTCCTAGATATCTGACTTTTCAGACTAAATTAGATAGCTTATGTGTGTAAAATGATGAGCAAGTTATACGTTGGAAAAATGTATTAAGAAAGACTCTTGATGGCAACTAACAGAAATCTAGCTTAAAACGGCCAAAGCAGTATGACTGGAACATATGGGCTCATGCACAAGAAAGTGTCAGCTTCAGGCATGGTTGTATCCAGGGACTTAAATTTTGTCATCAAGTATCATCTATCACAAGGTTCTGCTTGCTTATATTGGCTTCCTTTGCAAGAAGGCTCTTTCTGTCTAGAAATAATCAGTTTGCCAGCAATTCCAGGCTTATGTCTCACCCACTAGTTTAACAACCCCACTCTCAAACACCGACTACTAGTGCTAGAACACATTGGTGGAATTCTCATAAATTAATGTAACTCTATCTGAGAAGGCAATGATCGTATTGTTATTAAATATTGTCTTACGGTTGTTGAATAAGTATAATTCAGTAGATTAACAGACCAAAAGAAAAGCATCCATAACGTACTCTCCAAACTAGAAGTGTTGATAGATGAGAGACTTCTTTTGGAAAGATTAGAATCTCTGTTGAAGTCCAGCACAGATTAGATAGGACTTCTTTTGTCTTTAACTCAGTCTCACTTAACCTCCAGACGTTTGGCTGCCTCTACACCATGCGTGCTTTTGGTGTTGCTATACTTTCGGTTTTAAGTCACTGAGCCACAGCCCATGAAAAATGACTATTCCGTGACTTCCTGACTTCACTTTTTCATAGATAAACGATACTAGGATTTATGGTTAATATACCTAAAATATTACAGGAAAGCACAGCAACGCAAGGAGGGCTGATGAGTTCTGACAAGAAAAGGTGAAACAATTTGGCAAGCTCACTGGGTCTTGGCTAGAAGGTATTTGACTCCGAGCTGGAACTCAGAGGTCCTGCCAGGCTAAATCAGGGCAATCACAGGGATGCATTTATAACAGCAAGATCAGTTTCAACTCACAGAACAAAATCTGGGAATACACACTGCCCCTGACAACAACTATTTATAGTTTTCATTCTTACTAGGTACCTATGGAAGGGGAAAAAAAAGAGATTTCTTTGTATGTATTATAACTG
Organism: Halichoerus grypus; assembly: GCF_964656455.1. Taxonomy (NCBI): domain Eukaryota; kingdom Metazoa; phylum Chordata; class Mammalia; order Carnivora; family Phocidae; genus Halichoerus; species Halichoerus grypus. Next base: position 131,102,080 of record NC_135721.1, on the reverse strand, counting down.
TATCTATATTGATTCTGCTTTTTTCTTGGCATTGAGGTTAAGTGGTAGGTTAGAGGGAGGGAGGGAAAGGCTCTATAACCATTTATTCGCTGAATTTGGACCACATCTCCCAAAGCTGATCAGGCCTGCTTCTTACTGAGACCCCAGCCCCCCCCCCCAACACACACACACATTCTGGAGAACGTGAAGAGAGAGAAAGTGAAGAGAGAGAATGCGAAGATGAGAAAGAGTCAACAGAATTGTTTGCTGTTTCTCAAAAACAGGGGAGTGGGAGCGAAGTTGCGAACGCAGCACTGAGCAGGCATTCTACTGGCATTTGGGGGACGCTTACTATATCCCTGGCTTTGTAAGCTTGACCTCATTGGATCCTCATGGCAACCTGTGACACATGTTGCTGGCGCTCCGTGTCACATCCCCTTGGCTTCTGATATCACGGGCAGCTGCAATGGCCAGTTCTACTCAGGCCCAGGTTCACCTTGCACCAAGAGTCCAACCTCTAGCACACCACAGTTTTTGCTTCTGCCCCTCAGGAGTGTGCTCATCTCAGTGCAAGCCACTGCAAAAGAGTTAACGCTACCAGAGACATGCTTCAACCAATGGGGACCCTGCCTCCCATCCTTCCAGTGGACAATTCTGGGAGCTGTTCCATCAACTTCTCAGGAGGTCCTTGATCAAAGACCCTTGTAATGACTTTCCTTACTCTTCTGCTTATTTTCCCACCTCATTTCCAATACCAAGGATCCACTCCCACATAACCTACATTCACCCAAGTCCTTGTCTCAAGCTCTGCTTTCAAGGCAATCTAAGCTACGACATAATTTTATTACAGCCTCCACTTTACAGTTGGAAACACTGAGGCTCAGAGAAATCCAGTCCAATGTTACAAAGCTGGTAGGGAACCTATTCAAGTTTCAGGCTTAGATCCAGAAGAAATCAAACACTCTGTGTTCACCTCTGCCTAAGGCTGCCTCCTGAAACACAGTAACCCTGTGCTCCAACATCTTCCACTTTCTCTAATGAGTCATCAAAAAAGATAGTAATTCATCAGGTCCCTGTGCCACGACACTCCTTGTCTATATCTTTGAGGAGCTTTGTGAGAATCTGCTTGTCCTGTTGGAAAATCCAGCTCCATACTGGGTTCTATAGAGCTAATGATGTTAAGAACTTCAGATCCACTCAGTCAACCAATATTTATTAAGAGCTCATGCTATTCGCCACAGAGCTAACTATTAAGGGGAAATTAATGAAGAGTAACCCCCGCCTCAAGGAGATAGCAATAGGAGAAGAGAGATATGTATATCAACAACACTGAGTGCTGCGTGTAGTTGATGTGTACAACAAGAAACTCACCCAGCTAGAGATAGCTGGAGGTGAGGTGGGGAGAGGTCATCAGGAAAGGTTTCTAAAGCAGCATTTCTCAAACTTTGCCATACATTCAAATCACCTGGAGATCACATGAAAATGCGGATTCTGATTCAGTGAGTCTGGGCCAGCATCTGAGCTTCTGCTTTTCTAACAAGCTCCCTGGCGATGCTGAGGCTGATTCTCTTGAAACTGAACCACACTTAAGAGTAGTAAGGCTTCAAGGGTTCTCTGGACTGTGTCTTTAATAGCTGATTGTGTTTTCCCAAGGAAACATACTTAATCTTGGTTTTTAGGAAGAGCCACCATATTATCAAAAACACTGGGCACAATGAGATTAATATCTATGAGAACTTAATTCAAATAGGTCATGATTATTAGCTTGGAAATAAATTTACAGGGAAGATAGCAGAAACCTAAATATAATTCTCATGCTAAGCACTTCTTTACAAGAAAGAAACATTAAGACAGAGGGGCATGAATTGCATTTTTTCTTTGCTAACAGTGGTATTTCAGATTGATCTGCAAGTGGAAAATTTCCCAGAGTAATCACCAGACTATAAGTTCCTAAGTCCAGAGACCGTGTATATTTTTTTCCCTGCCTAATGTCAAACACAGGGTTGTAGCTCCATAAATATTAATAATTAAAAGAATAATAACACCTATTTTTTTCAGAGCTTACTCTGTACTAGCTCTTTATATATAGTATATCATTTAATCCACACAATAACCCTACTGGTTAGATACTATAATTATCCTCATTCTACAAATGAAGAAATGGAAGCTCATATATAGGTAGATCGCAGCTCGGTAACTGAGCCCATCTAAGTAAATGGTAGACCCAGGCAACTAGCTTTAAATCCAGGCAATTAGATTCAAGAGCTTATGCTAGTGTTCAAGGACAACCTTTAAAAGGGGATGTAATTGTGACACACAATGAATAAATGAACATGTGTCAAAGATTTTATTTAACCTATTACTGAGGAGCCAGTAGTTCTCACAGTGGTTCAAAAACAAAGTGCCACACATTTATAGTCATATAAGGAAAGCAGAAATGAATTTATAAATGGTTGCAAAGCTAGCAAAACCAGTCAATATCCACAGAGCAATAATCAACTGCATTCTACCAAACACAACTTGCTCTTCTATGGACAAAAAGGATTTGCATTGCCATCAGCTTTCTTGCAGAGTTGAGGAGTTGACTACACAAGAGCAGACAAAGGCAGGGAACCTGGATGGATGAGCTTTTTGGGACACCCAACAAATTTCAGTCTTTTACAATTTTCCTTATATTAGTGATCGGATTGCTATATACTGGCTCTCTGAATAAGAGAATGAAAAACAAAGTGGCAAATATCTAGAAGAAAGAGCTCAGAATTCGGATGGGAACCTTCTCAATCTCTAAGGCTGTTTCTAGCATGTGGTAAAGCAGGACTCTGCAACCTGAGGTCTAAAGAGACAATAATTGATGTTGTTTTGTTAATTCAGAAAGTGCCTGACCAAATGCCCCGAGCTGTAAGCTCTCTGCTCTGGGATGGGGTACAAGGAAACGGTAATTGTGGTGATGGAAAAACTGTGTGTAATTGGCAACTTCACAAATATTTTTGGCTCAAATATTAATTAATGGAAAATTTCTAATTATTCTTGGTGGCACACTTTGTTCACAATGAAACTCCCAAGTTAACTTATATCTTTCAGTTCCATTTACTTTTTAAATCTTGTTAGAATACAAACAACTTGGTATAATATGCCACTGAAGGTCAGGGTTTGGTGTTGCCTCAATGGGCACTCACCTACATTATGGTTTTGGCAAGAAGTCTTCCGAATTAAGGGGCCACAATACAGCACTATCCCTTGGAATGCCTTTGTTTCCTCAGTGCATTTAAAGATATGAGCAAACTGAGCTATTAGAAGCAGCACTTCCCTTCTCCTAAGGCCCCACAGAGAACAGCTTTCTTTCCATGGAGGTATTACTTTCCACACACACAAACAAACATGGTTCATAACAGTCAGGTATTTTTAGACCACGGACCTCTCAAGATTGGAACAAAAAAATTCAGGTGGCTCTCAACCTTCCCAGACATGGTTTGGGAGTATTTCCCATTAAGTAGCCTATCATTGGACACAGTTGTTAGATTTTGTAATTAGTATGTTAAAATGCCTAACTAGGTGACAAATTACCCAGCTCAAACACTCTTCATTTACAACCCATATTAACTACTTAACCCCAAACAGATGCAGCAGAATTTGATGGGGACAGCTAAACACTATCCCCATGCAAGATTTCAGATATTTGCATGGCCCAACTGAAATGAATTAACTTCAATATTTACATTGAAAGTACGAAATATTTGCCAACACAAATGCCAGTTTATACTGTTTTGGAATTTACAAACTATAACAATTTAGTCACTAAAATGTATGATAAAAATCAATACCTTAAAGGGTAGAAACTAAGGAGAAAATATTTCAAAATTCTAGCTCAGGCTAGGGAAACGATCATAGACTAACAGAGATCTTCTAGTCTCGTCATTATTTTTTTTTTTAAGATTTTATTTATTTGAGAGAGAGAGCATGAGTGGAGGGGAGGAGCAGAGGGAGAGGGACAAGCTAACTCCATGCTGAGCATGGAGCCTGATGCAGGTCTCAATCCCACAACTGTGAGATCATGACCTGAGCTGAAATCAAGAGTCGGATGCCCAACTGATTGAGCCACCCAGGCGTTCCTACTCTAGCCATTATTTTGATGCATAAATTCCTTCTAAAGCAGTTTCCCAGATCAGTTAGGAGATTGGGCATAGGAAGTGCTATGTGTTTGGGTGTGCATAATGGGAAGTGTGAAGGAGGGTTAACTTGTACTTAAGTTGGGAAAGTTTAATATGTTTTGTGACACATAGTTATATGGATTGGTCTACTGCTTAGCTCCCCAGAGCCTTTAAAATGCTAATAGGCTGTACAAATCTCAAAAAAAGGACCAAGATATCAAGTATTGCCCAGACTAGTTTGGCCTGTGAACCTTTTGTTGGGGCCACTGGTTAACTTCCTTCCACTGGAATTCATGTTCTTTGAAACACATTTTAGGAAATGATCTCTCAGTATACCCAATAAGAGGAAACAAGTAAGGGCACGCCTGAGTGGCTCAGTCAGTTAAGCATCTGACTCTTGATTTTTGCTCAGGTCATGATCTCAGGGTTGTGAGATCGAGTCCTGAATCGGGCTCCATGCTGGGCATGGAGCCTGCTTAAGATTTCTCTCTCCCTCTATCTCTACCCCTTCCCCCCCTCTCGCTAGCTCCCTCTCTAAAAAAGGGGGAGGGGGACAGGTAAGGATTGTTAAGATATGATATATGGTAAGATGTCACAAAAAATCTCCAAAGTGCTCTCCAAAAAGAGACTGTCATTTTATATTCCCACCACAAAGGTATAAGGGTATCACTTCCCAAACCCTCATCAACATGACACTTGTGCATCTTCCAAGAAAATAAATCGAGCAGTCTAACATTTCAACCTACCATGTTCACATTGCCTTTATTTTTCTCAGCTCATCAGGCAAATCTATATTTTTCTGGAATCAACATGACAAATAAAAATTAACCTAGCCACCTGGTGAGCCGCTGCTCATGTCTCTTTCTGACAAGAACAGACTAGCAGAACTCATCTGGGAAGAAAGAGAAGGTATGTTATTAGCACTGATAGGATGGGCTCAACTGGCTTGAAGAGAATGGAGAATTTATTCCCTATTCCATGATGGTGATGTCTAAGTAGGCGAACTCTAATTTGGCTTTCAGGCAAAGGTAACCATACCAAATTAGGATCAAATTTAGATGCTGTTTTATATTTAGTTCCTACCAACTTGTTATTAAGTTACAAAATAAAATATAATATGATATATGTAAAATAGCCACACATTCTTTACAGCAACTCTCATTAAGACAAGGACTCTATTTCCCCACCCTCTTGAATATGGCTGGCCTCAGGACTTGCTCTAACTAGCAGAATACAGCTGACCTGTAATTGCCTGACTTCTGAGCCTGAGCTCCAAGAAGACTCACGGTTTCTGCTCTCATTTTCTTGGAATACTGTTGCCATGTGAAGAAGTCCAAGAAAGCCTGTAGGAGAGGCAAAACAGATGGGAATGGAGGAGCCCTGGCCAACTGCCAGGATGTGAATGAGGCCATAGGGAGCGGACAGCTCCCAGCTTACCCACCAACTAAATACAAATGCCTCAATGAGCCAAGCTAACACTGTGTTAAACAGAGAAGAACCATTCCAGCTGAGCCCAGCCATAATTGCTAGCCCACAGAATAGAGAGGGGGAAAATTGCTACTTTAAGTTTGGGGAGGGTTTGTTATACAGCAAAAACTAACCGATAAAAGTAGATTTTTAGTAAATTTCAACATAACCCTACTACAAGTCCTCCTACCTGAAGTTTCAACTACTAGTCTATTACTATAGAAATGTTTCTAAATTTTCAATTGATCACTCAACTGATAGCTGTGAATTTTGATTCTGCCACTGATTTTTCTCATTTATTTTTAAAATAATTCTCATTTCAATAAAAATGTAAGCCACTGAGTCAAGTCCAGGTTGGTGTCAAACATCAATTTTCCCCGCTAAGTTTCAGTGAAGGCAATTCACATGGAATTTTCATTTAATTCCTATGTCACTAGAATGCAATTTCTTTTAGGATAGGGATTTTGGGATAGGGATTTTTGTCTATTCTCTTTATTGCCATAACCCAAGGACCTAGAATGGTGCTTGGTGCAAAGCAAGAACTTAATACTTATTAAATAAATGTGACAGGTGTATTAATATTTAAATAAATGCCAGGAAATTATCACTTCACAGTATATCCAGTCAAGTGTTTGTCTGATAAAATGATATCCGATCTGTAAAAGCAAATTCATTAGTTTCATATGAGAGAGTGATTACAAGTTCTACTACAGGTAGTTACGCAGCTAATAACCTGAGGAGTGGGGTGTAATTAAGGCATATCACTCTGGGGAGAAAAGCAAGTATTTTTTCTATCTCTGCATCTATGTTCTAGTCATTAAAACCTTACAGTCCATTAGCCCATTAAAAATCACAGGGTGCAAAAAGAGTGATGTATAGGTGATTCAGTATTCCATATCGCTTTCTTTGTGAAAGCATTTACTTACTAAAGTGACAAAATACTCAGCAACTACAACAGCAGAATACTTGTTTTAAAAGAAAGCTAAAAAAGCTGGCTTATAATTAGTTATTTGCATGCTATCACACTCAGAAGAATATTAATACATAATTAAAAGATGTGATCAAGAACTAAAATAGTCATATTCCATTTTCTTATGTGTTGTCATGGCTGTTGTTACAGTAAACACAAAGCCAAAATAATTATTTTGGGCTGCATACATTTTTGCACTGTTTTAGGGATATCTTACAGGATTATTTCTGGAGAAACAAATTTTGGACATTTTCCATTTTAATAGCTAATGCCAACTACCATCCCTGGAGGATGTATTAACTAGAGAGTATCACACAGCCATGAAAGAGACTGAGCAAGATCCACAGTTTTGACAAAGACATACTACCATGTGAAAAGGGAAGTTGTAAAACATTATGAGGAGTATATTACAATTATTGTGAGAAATTTAAAAGTTAATAATTATAAGGGGAAAAAAGAAAACACATATACCAAACTACTGATGATGATTTTCTTTGGAAGTTATTTAGAGGGGACTAACATATTCTGCATTATGAAGCTTAGCAATATTTGAATTTCCTATTACACACATGAATTTTTGTTTCAATAGCTATATTTACTTTTTCAATATTTTTCATCTCTAAAATATCTGCCTCTTCTTATTTTTCAAAGATTTATTTATTTATTTTTGAGAGAGAGAGCACAAGCACATGCAAGCGGAGCAAGGGGAGAGGGAGAGAGAGAATCTCAAGCAGACTCCCTGCTGTGCAGATCCCAATACAAAGCTAGATCTCAGGACCCTAAGATCATGACCTGAGCTGAAATCATGAGTCAGGCACTTAACTGACTGAGCCGTCCAGGCACCCCTTATTTAGTAATCCACTTTTTTCAGTTATGATGTTTTCAACAAATTGCAAAGACCCTACCAACAGTTTCTTAAATAAGAGAAGACATCCGACCAATTTTCCATTCCTCCCCCCCACCCCCATCATTTATTTCAGTAACAAGAAATTTGTAGCCAGGTGGTTTGAGGGTTTGTTTATAGTAGAAGGTAGACCAAACATGTTTTCAAGCACCCATAATCTCTCCCTTCTTCCCCTCTGTTATCCTCTGAGTTTTGGATTTTCAGCCTTGGGTTTGTTGCTTCATCCATACAAGATGGCTGCCATAACTCAAAACTTCAAGAACTCATATGACTAGGTTCAAAGTGGAGTGCACAAGGGGACAATAATTGAGCTCCCCTCATGTTTATTTTTCCTCGTGTCAAGGAAGAAAATATTTTTCAGAAGGCTTTTTCATACCAAGCCTTGTGATATGTGACATCTGAACCCACCACCCACAAAGGGACAAATTTCCACAACTTGATTCATTCCCCAATGCTAGAGGTTTCATCAGCACTGAAAAAGGAAATTGCCTGCATTCTTCTTCTCATTTCAAGAAGGTAATTCCCTCCTTTGTTTATTTGATGATTTTAAACACATTTACATCAATAAGCCCTTTTGAGTTATTTCTCTTTCCTCACTTGTGAGTTCTGCCACTGTGTGGAATTGCTGAGTGTCTCTAATGGTGGTATATTTTCTCAGGTTCCCTGTGATGTTTATTTGAGAATTTATCTCCCTGACCTAATCATTCTCCAAAAGCTTAGTATCTTTTTAATCCTTTTGATTGTTCTGTTGGCCGTTCTCAACACCATCTCTATAGTAATCTATTTCCTTTTCTTAATTAGAAAGTACAGGATCCTGGGGCACCTGGGTGGCTCAGTCATTAAGTGTCTGCCTTCGGCTCAGGTCATGATCCCAGGGTCCTGGGATCGAGGCCCACATCGGGCTCCCTGCTCAGCGGGAAGCCTGCTTCTCCCTCTCCCACTTCCCCTACTTGTGTTCCCTCTCTCGCTGTGTGTCTCTCTCTGTAAAATAAATAAATAAAATCTTTAAAAAAAAAAAAAAAGGAAGAAAGAAAGTATAGGATCCTTTGCTTAATGCCACAGGCTCATTCCTGTAGGAGCAGTTTCAGAAATGAGGTGAAGGTAAGGGTTAGGTTGCCCTGGGTAAGAATGAGTAGAACACAGGAATGTGGACAAATGAGTGTGGTTGTCAGTACTTCACTCAGTGACTGGCACATAGTAAGGCCTTTAGAAATGGCAGCTTCAGTGGTGATGATGTGGCAGGAGTGAGTCACTGCAGTCTGTATACCCTTAACTGGGCGGGCACAAACCAAAGCTATATTTAAATATTTAAATCCTAGCACTTGGGAAATTCTTCTTTTAAATGACATTTCTTTGACATTAGAAAAATAAAATAGGGGGTGCCTGGGTAGCTTGGTTGGGCACCCGACTCTTGGTTTCGGCTCAGGTCATGATCTCAGGGTTGTGGGATCAAGCCCCGTTTCGGGCTCTGCACTCAGCAGGGAGTCTGCTTGAGATTCTCTCTTCTCTCTCCCTCTGCCCCTCCCCCTGCTTGCATGTACTCTCTTGCTCTCTCCTTCTCCTCTCTCTCACATAAATAAATCTTTAAAAAATAAAGTGAAAAGGATGCAATCCTACCGAGGTAAAGTAGTGCTTTCCAAATATCTGCACGTTATGGTACCCATAGAAGGTGGTAATTTTGGGGGTGGCACATGGAGGTAAACTGTAGGGGATTTTGAATCCTACATGGGGCTGCTGTGGCTGGTGTTGAGTACCCCAAGGACTCCAGCCACCCTAGATCTTTCCCAGTCCCCACAAGAGTGATCCCTGTTCCGTAGGACACTAGCTGGAAAGTTCTGATATGTATTTGAGTTTCGAATCCTGGCTCCTCTGTTCCCTGTTCTGAGCAGTGTAAGCTCTCTGAGTCTCAGTTTCCTCATCTGTGTAATGGGAAGCAGAATGAAACTTACTCTAGAGGCTGTAGGAAAGATTAAATAATAAGATAGCTAAGATGTGTTAAATAAATAATCAGCACTCTGCTTACTTTTTGTTGTTGTTGCTGTTATGTCCTGGAAACTGAGAATCAAGATGGCTCTTTACTGCACATAATAAGAACTCTGTGAAAGCAAAATAATGATTTTTGGCATTCCAGCCTTCTCAAATCTCAGTCTTAACATTTCCCATTAAACACATCTGCAGCACAGAAGTACCTCATTTCTCTTGATAGAGAAAAGAACCTTCATCCGCCAGAGGCCATCATTCTGGTATGACTTCAGACCCTTATGGCAACACAAATTAGATCTTCCTTGTAGATTTTAGGAAACACTTAACGATTTAATTTGCCTATGTCATTTCTCAGCTCTGGCCTCCTCCTGCAAGCTGCCCCTTGCCTCTTTCTAAAGCTATTTCTTCTTAAAACCAGCTGTATGATTGAAATAGGAACAGCCACACTACAGTAACCCATCCCCTGGTCCATGGGTCCAGGGGTGGGTTTTTGATCCGGAATCCACCAACCAGAGACCTTGTTGGGAAAGCGAGAGCTAGAACTGAGAAAAAGAAGCCGGGCACATGTTCTAGACCAGAAGATCTAAAGCCAGAGAAGCTCCCAGAGGCCAATGTGGAAAAGACCAGGGGTGCTAGCAAAGGGGAGACCAAGAGAAGACTAAAGTTGATGTACCAGATGTACAGAGAGAAGCAGGACAGAGGAACAAGACAATGATTCCCAGGGCATATGCATCTCTGAGTCCAGTTACCCCTAACCCGTAGCCATATCCCTATCCTGAGATCAGGGGAGATAGCCTAGAATCCTTAACGATAAACTCCTCTTTTCACTCAAACTTACCTGTGACACTTTCTGTCCTTTACAACCAAAAGAGACACCAAAGCTGCGACAAGTCTCAGAACCGTTACTTCCCATCGAATCCATCTGTGCATTGAGGCTCCGTTCCTCTTTACAGAGAAAGAGTAGCCACCACCCGCGGGAGGTGGTATATTTTAGGCAGGACTTCACAACTTCATAGCAACACAAATTAATTCTTCTTGGTGGATAAATTCAGTGCGAGAGAGAGAATTAAAGCCTTCATAAAAATCGACTGCCACACAGCCTGTTACTTTCCAAAATTCATGGCACATTTGAATGTTTGGATTTAGCAAATGAAAAATTGGGGGGCGGATGATAAGTTATTTCGTGTGTGTGTGTGTGTGTGTGTGTGTGAGAGAGAGAGAGAGAGAGAGAGAGAGAGAGGTGGGATAGGGCGTGGGGGGAAAGATGGAAGTTCAATGCAACGTCCAGCTCACTGATTCCATGGATGATGGTGCCAAGGCCAAAGATGAAGCTGTCTTAAGGAAGGTCAAGAGTAAACAGAGATAGCAAAGGCCGGTTTCATCCACTCACTTGGGACATGTTCACTGAGGGCCTTCCTCATCTCAGGGACTATACTATACCCTAGGTACATTCATATCCTCTTTTTCGACAAATATTGTGGGCCTCTTTTCATGTGTAAGATGACCATATGAGTTTCCTTGGAAAATAAAAGCTTTGGAGGGTAGAACCCCATGGGTATGATAAGGAGGAGGAGGAAGAGGAGGAGAAGGACTCGTAAGAGTTATAACTGGAGTTACCTAATATTCAGTACATATCATAACAGCTCTCCCACCTTAATGAAAAGCTGTAGCACGTAAACAAAAGCTTCTATATTTGGAACCCCTACCCAAATTTCTTAGCTGCCCTCGTAAAAAATGGGTGGCATAACAAGCTAAGAACATGGGCTGTTGGTCATGGTTATTTACAGTTTACAGTTATTTATAATCATTTATTGGCTATGTGCAATTAGGCTAGTTACCTGACTCCTCTGTGCCTCAGTTTCCTCATCTGCAAAACAGAGATAGATAGCAATAGGGCTGACCACAAAGAATGGAATGAGTTCCTTCATACAAAGACACTAAAATGTTGGCAAGAATATCGCTGGCACTTGTGTAATACATACTTATTATTCAGCATTGTTGTTGTTACTATGACAAATACTCAGTGCTGGGTATAGTGCCAATTATTTCACATATACCATTTCATTTAATCTCAAGTTCAGGAGCGGGGAGGGTACTGTCCCTACCCTGAGACACTGACTTGCCTGGCAACACACAGCTGCTAACTGCAGAGCAGAGCTACAAACCTAGATCGTTTTAAACCCAAAGAACATAAACTTCTCCCACGCAAACACATTAATCACAGAAACAGCCCATGCTGCAAAAGACAAGAAGCAGAAGATTGTTCTAGAACCTATGTGGATATCTGAATCACCTAGGATATTTAATCTATGAATTCCTAATCCCCATCCAGATACCTGATTTGGGACATACTGAGTTAGCTGCAGAAAGGTACAATTTGAACAAGCATCCCAGAGCTTTTGTTGAAGGCTGGTTTGCAGTTTGCTTGATCCAGATTCAGATCTGAGGTTGGCCTGGTCCCTTGGGGCTTCTTGGAGGTAGCAGGGCCAAACTCCAGTCTGAAGGGTGGGAAAGACCTGGAAAATGGATGGGTGGACTACTTCAGGCAGGACCAATAATCTGAGCAAAGGTGAGGGGTAGAAATGCATGCAGTAGACCAGGGAGTACTGAGAGGCCTTCATTGACTGCAGTGGTAAGAAGCAGCCAGAAATCAAGCTGGAAAGAGAGGTAGAGGTCAAACTGGAAGAATTCATGCTATAATAAGGTGCATCCAGTATGATAATCACGCTCAGCTTTTGGGTAGGCATTTCCATATTGGGGCTTGCCTCATGGACCCTTGTGATAATGCCTTAGCTTCCTAAGTGGTCCTTCCACTTGGCCTCTTGATTCTCTGTGTCCCTTCCCCAAACAGTAGCAGTAAAGCCAATTCAAATAAAATAAACCAAATCCTATCACTGCCCTGTAATGGCTTCCCATTGCCCTAGGAACAAAATCCAAACTCTTCACCACAGTCTCTTTGCCCGGACTCCTCCTCTCTGGGTCAGCTCAACTCTCAGCACCCTCCCCCATCAAGAGGCTCCAGTCTTTGGCCTGATCTTTCTCTTCCTTAAACCCCAATCCTGTCCCTGGTGCAAGGACTTTTCCCAACCATTTCTTTCTCTTGCAGAGCTCTTCAGTCAGTTCATCATTTGAGTCTGAGTGTAAATGTCACGTCCTCGGAGAGTGGGTACCCACCCACCCAATCTAAAGTTTATTCACATACCTCCCATAACTTCTTTATCACACACCTGCTTTCTCCCTTCATAGCACGTACCACTACCCATCATTATCTTGTTTATCCCCTTTATAGTCGCCCCACACCAGCATGGAAGCGCCATGTGGGGAGGGACCTTGAATATTTCACTCACCGCTCTATCTCCAGCACCTAGAACAACGCGTAAACCCAGCATATTAGTAAGTATCTGTTGCATGAACACGCAACAGTGGGGACAGCAAGTACACTGGAGGAGTTATGGAGTTTGGGGTTTCAACAACAGGAATTTTCCTATCTCCCAACTGCAATTGTCACTACAATTCTCCTTATGTAGGATCCTTTCTAAAACTGAAGACTCCAACAATTCCGTTTTTGTTATGCCAATGGAATTTAATTAAACTAATGATGTCTGACTTCCAACTGTCTCTGGCCAGTCTACTAACCTTTTCCCAGCAGTTTAAATAGCTCTAAAATATGAGAACGCATTTACAATTATTCTGGCAAAAAGAGTTAATTAACAGCATACTTCATCACACTTTTTGAGTGCTAATATATCAGCGTTGAATGTCATTTTCATTAATATGCTGCAATATTTATATTTCTTAAGACTGAAAGGATGTTGCTAATGGGGTAGACAGGAAGAGATCATTTTCTTGCTGAACAATGTCCATATGATTAAGTACTCAGACGGTGGTAAAAAAAAAAAAAAAAAATGAATGCAGCAACCCTGAAATCCTTTCCATACAGACAAATGAATGTGTTTTTCACAAAAATGTTGGTGCAAATCAAGGCAGCCTCGTGGATGGCAGAGATTTCGCCTATGAATGTCAGATTTACAATGCAATGTGTCAATGCTCTGACACATTGATAAACAAGCTCAAGTCATATCATTTGCTCTGCGTCGTGTGCTCATTGACAGCCTACAGATCATTCCAAAAATTTCCCTGACTAAATCCATTATCAGTCTCAAAGGCATGGCTATCAGTACACTGTGTTCTGATTCCATCTGATTCTGGTTAGTAACGGGAAGCGAAGGGTTTCCAGACTAGCACAGAGGGGAGGAAGATCTCACTTGGATTCTGATTGGAGGTGTCGACGTTTAAATCTGTCACCAGCATGCAGCTTCACCCTAATTGCGAGATTTCTTGCGCTTTATTATGTTTAAGTCTTAATTGCATATTTAATCATAGGGATGGCAAACAACACAAGGCAAGGCAGACAGAAGAACCTGAGCACACTCAATGTGTCCAAGAGGGACAAACAAAAATTCAGCATCTCTTTAGAAAAGCAGAGAAGATAAAAACTTGGAACCAATAAAGAAAAAAAGAGAGACAGAGAAAGAGAGAGCGAGAGCGAGAGAGAAGGCCAAAGCTATTTGCTTCCCCTCCCTGTGGTGATTGCTACCATTTCTTCTGCATCGCTTTTTATCAAGAGGATCCTAAAGCAACTTAATACTGAAGCTATGCCTGAATAAAATTAAATTCAGGTAAAAGCCATTTAAGCAAAAGCCCATTTGTTTCATCTGTCTTTCCCCAGTAGGCAAATTTACTAAAGTTTATAACCACCTAGAAAAAGAATCTGATTTTTAATGATGTTAAAAAAAATTCCTTAAGCGGCAGGAATCTTATCTCTCAGTGCTCTGAACCTAATCTTCTAAAATGTCCCAAGTCTAGAGTAGACCTGAGCTGGGACCATAACAAAAAAACAACAACAACAAAAACTGAACATGAAAGTTTCCTTAAATCATAATTAAGCCAGACAATTGTGGTTTTCTTCTTCACTTCTGTTTATTTATTATTTTAACACATTTATCAAGTCCCTATTTTTCTTAACTTATGTTTATTTATTTATTATTTCAACAGACATTTATTAAGTCCCTATTTATGAGGCACTGAATATGGAACAGTGAACAACACAAATCAAAACCTCTGCCTTTGGGGAGGAGGGACAAGATGGCAGAGTAAGAGGACCCTAAGCTCACCTCCTCCCACATATATAACTATATAACCCTCATGTCAGTGTAAATAACCCAGAAAGTAACCCAAAGCCTGGCAGAACGAACTCCATAACTAAAGGTAGAGGAGAGGCCACACACAAAGGGGGGGGGGGTGCAGTTTGAGAGCTAAACAGACTGTTGCCCTCTGAGGTCAAGAGGGAGCCAGGGTCATGGAGAAGGGTGAGAAACAGACTATCACACTGGGGAGGCCACATGGGGAAGACAAATCCCCCTGACATTTGGTTTTAAAAACTAGAGGGGCCAAATTTCATGTGATCTTACGAGCAGTGAGACTTAAAGCCTAGACTTTTAAAAATCAGAGGGCTGGGCTCTGGGAGAGCCAGGAGGGCCAGAGGAAGCTGAGTCTCCTCCCTTAAAGAGACAGCACAACAAACAGCCTGCAGAGGTACAGCGCAAAGGCCGCAGTTTAAAGAATGCTCAAGACATATGGGAGGGGGAGTTATTTATGCATCTCAGAGGCTTCCAGAGGGATAGGGATCCTAGGAAGACCCCTCCAGGAACAAAAGAGCTGGAATGCACCATTTCCCCTCCCCTGCCCTCCAGCATAAACATGGGGCCACCAGTGGGAACCAGCACAGCACTGGCATTCACTACCTAACTTGCTGACACCAAGCCCCTCCCCCTCCAGCAGGCCTGCCCTAGTCCCAGCACTGCTGGTCTACTCCCCCAGAAGACAAGCGCAAACTGCGATAACAGCAGTTCTCCCAACCCACTCATTTTGCGGGGCCTCAGTCCCTGTAGTGGTGGTGGTGGTGGTGGTGGGCCTGTAGGAGCCCAAGGTCCACCTTGTTAGAACTGTATGCCCCACCCTAGCTGGACACCCAACACTGCTCATAACAGGCAAAGAGAGCCTATGCAGTGACTGGACTGAATGAAAAAGCAGCCAGGGCACAAGAGCTGGGTGCATGCAACACACACAGGAGACACCCCTGATGCACCAGGTCCTGGTGACGAGGGGGCACTGCACTGAGGAGCACTAAGGACCTCTTCTTTGTGAGGCCACTACTTTCAATAGCAGGAGATGTAGCTGATCTCCCCAACACACAGAAACAGACAGAGTTAGACTAAATGAGGAGACAAAGGAATATGTCCCAAATGGAAGAACAAGACAAAACCACAGCAAGAGACCTAAGCAAAACCAATATAAGTAATAGGCTTGATAGAGAATTTAAAGTAATGATCATAAAGATATTCACTGGATTGAGAAAAGAGTGGAGGACATTAGCGAGACCCTTAAGAAAGAGATACAAAACATTAAAAAGAACCAATCGAAGATGAAGAACACAGTACATGAAATTAAAAATACACTTGATGGAATAAACAGCAGGCTAGATGAATCATAGGAATGAATTAGTAACTTGGAGGACAGAGTATTGGAAAGTAATCAAGCTGAACAGGTGAGAGAAAAAATGATGCAAAATGAGAATACACTTAGGGAACTTGGCAACTCCATCAGGTGTAATAACATTTGCATTACAGGGATCCCAGAAGAAGAAAAAGGGAGAGAAGGGGGCAGAAAATTTATGTGAAGAAGTAATAGCTGAAAACTTTCCTAATCTGGGCAAGGAAACAGACATTCAGATCCAGGAGGCACAGAGATCCCCCCAGAAAATCAACCTAAGGAGGTCCACACCAACATACATAGTAATTCAAATGGCAAAAAGCAGTGATAAAAAAAGAATTTTAAAAGCAACAAGAGAAAAGAAGACAGTTACATACAAGGGAAACTCCATATGGCTATCAGAGGATTTTTCAGCATAAACTTTGCAGAAGGGAGTGGCATGATATATTCAAAGTGCTGAAAATCTACAGCCAAGAGCACTCTATCCAGCAAGGCTTTCATTCAAACTAAAAGGAGAGATAAAGAGTTTCCAAGACAAGCTTAAAGAATCCGTGACCATTAAACCAACTTTACAAGAAATGTTAAAGGAGACTCTGAGTGGAAAGGAAAGACCATAAGTAAGAGTCAGAAAAATAGGAAGCAAAAAGCAATAAAAATAAGTATATCTGTAAAAATCAGTCAAAGGACTCACAATATGAAACGATGTAAAATATGACACAATACACCAAAAACACGGCAGAGAGAGGAATAAAGAATGGGTTCAAGCTTAAGGAACCATCAACTTAATATAGTCTGCTATGTGCAGATGTTACATACAAACCTAATGGTAACCACAAATCAAAAACCAGTAATAGATATGCAAAAAACAAAGAGGAAGGAAATCCAAGTATATCACTAAAGAAAGCCAGCAGACTGTGAGAGAAGAGAGCAAGAGAAGAAATGATCAGAGAAGAACTACAAAAACAACCACAAACAAGTAACAAAATGGCAATACATACTTTCGTAATTACTTTTAATGTAAATGGACTAAATGCTACAATCAAAAGACATAGGGTGACAGAATGCATAAACAAAACAAGACCCATCTATATGCTGCCTAAAAGAGACTCATTTCAGACCTAAAGACACCACTGAAAATGAGGGGGTGAGGAATTATTTATCATGCAAAGGGATGTCAAAAGAAAGCCAGGGTAGCAATACTTATATCAGACAAAATCAACTTTAAGACAAAGACTGTAACAAGAGACAAAGGACACTATATAATAATAAAATGGATGATCCAACAAGAAGATATAACAAATGTAAATATTTATGCACACATGGGAGCACTCAAATACATAAAACAGTTAATAACAAACATAAAGGAACTAATTGATAGTAATACAATAATAGTAGGGGACTTTAACACCCCACTTAGATAAATGGACAAATCATCCAAACAGAAAATCAATAAGGAACCAGTGATTTTGAATGACACATTGGACCAGATGGATCACACAGATATATTCAGAACATTCCACCCTAAAACAGCAGAATACACATTATTTTCAAGTGCACATAGAACAGTATCCAGAACAGATCACATATTAGCCCACAAAACAAGTCTCAACAAATTCAAAAAGACCACAGTCATACCAGGCATCTTTTCTGACTACAGTGCTATGAAACTAGAAGTCAACCAGAAGAAAAAAAATCTGGAAAGAGCACAAATAGGTGGAGGTTAAATAATATGCTACTAAACAATGAATGGGTCAACCAAGAAATCAAAATAGAAATCAAAAATTACATGGAGACAAACGAAAATGAAAACACAATGGTCCAAAACCTTTGGGATGCAGCAAAAGCAGTTTTAAGAGGGAAGTTTATAGCAATACAGGCCTACCTCAACAAGCAAAAAAAATCCCAAATAAACTACCAAACCTTACATCTAAAGTAGCTAGAAAAAGAAGAACAAATGAGACCCCCACCAGGAGAAGAAAGGACATAATAAAGACTAGAACAAAAATAAATGATATGGAAACTAAAAAAAACAAACAATAACAAAAACAAAAAAACCACAATAGAACAGATCAATAAAACCAGGAGCTGGTTCTTTGAAAAGATCAACAAAATTGATAAACTTCTAGCCAGATTCATCAATCACTCACTCACTCAATCAATAAAAGGAGGGGTAGAGAAAGGATTCAAATACACAAAATCACAAGTGAAAGAGGAGAAATGAAAACCAACACCACAGAAATACAACTGTAAGAGAATATTATGAAAAATTATATGCCATCAAATTGGACAACCTAGAAGAAATAGATAAATTCCTACAAACATATAACCTCCCAAACTGAAGCAGGAAGAATTAGAAAATTTGAACAGATTGATTACAAGCAATGAAATTGAATCAGTAATCAAAAAACTTCCAACAAACAAAAGTCCAGGATAAGATTTTGCAGGCAAATTCTACCAAGCATTTAAAGAAGAGTAAATACCTATTCTTCTCAAACTATTCCAAAAAATAGAAGGGGAAGGAAAACCCAAATTCATTTTATATGGTCAGCATTACCCTGATACCCAGACCAGATAAAGACACCACAAAAAAAGAGAGAGAGAGAGAACTACAGGCCAATATCTGATGAACACAGATGCATAAAACCTAAAAAAAAAAAAAGAGAGAGAAACAGCAAACCAAATCCAACACATTAAAAGAACCATTCATCAAGATCAAGTGGCATTTATTCCCATGATGCAAGGGTGGTTCAATATTTGCAAATCAATCAACATGATACATCACATCAATAGGAGAAAGGATAAAAACCATATGATCATTTCAATTGATGCAGAAAATGCATTTGACAAAGTACAACATCCATTCATGATAAAAACCCTCAACAAGGTAGGTTTAGAGGAAACATCCCTCAACATAATAAAGGTCATGTAAGAGAAACCCACAGCAAACTTCATACTCAGTGGGGAAACACTGAGAGTTTTTCCCTTAAGGCCAGGAACAAGACAAGGATGTCCACCCTTGCCACTTTTACCCAACATAGTACTAGAAGTCCCAGCCACAGCACCCAGACAACAAAATAAAAGATATCCAAATGGGTAAGAAAGAAGTAAAACTTTCACTATTTGCAGATGCCATGATACCATATCTATAAAACCCGAAGGACTCCACCAAAAAACTACTAGAACAGGTAAATGAATTCAGTAAGGTTGCAGGATATACAATTAATACACAGAAATCTGTAGCATTTCTATACACTAATGATGAAGCAGCAGAAAGAAATTTAAAAAAATCCCATTTCCAACTGCACCAAAAATAATAAAATACATAGGAATAAACTTAACCAAGGAGGTGAAAGACCTGTACTCTGAAAACTATAAAACACTGATGAAAGAAATTGAAGACAACACAAAGAAATGGAAAGACATTCCATGCTCATGGATTGGAAGAACAAATATTGTTAAAATGTCTATACTACCCCCAAGCAATCTACAGATTTAATGCAATCCCTATCAAAGTACTAACAGCATTTTTCACAGAACTAGAACAAACAATCCTAAAATTTGCGTGGAACCACAAGAGACCTCGAATAGCCAAAGCAATCTTAAAAAAGAAAAAAACAAAACTGAAAGTATCACAATTCCACACTTCTAGTTATATTGCAAAGCTATAGTAATCAAAATAGTATGGTACTGGCACAAGAATGGATACATAGATCAATAGAACAGAATAGATAGCCCAGATACAATCCCACAATTATATGGTCAATTAATCTTTGGAGAGAGCTGGACAATAAACATAA
The DNA here is from genome assembly GCF_964656455.1 of Halichoerus grypus. Classification (NCBI taxonomy): domain Eukaryota; kingdom Metazoa; phylum Chordata; class Mammalia; order Carnivora; family Phocidae; genus Halichoerus; species Halichoerus grypus. The sequence continues at coordinate 131,082,280 of NC_135721.1, read as the reverse complement.
TGAATAAATAAATGTTAGAAGATGCCAAATGCCATAGAAGAAGAAATGAGAGAGATCATAAGAAAGCAAGCAGTGGAAGGGGGCTGGGAAGGCCAAGGGCAAGGGCAGTCTGTAACAGGTAGTGAGGTATCTATTGCTGCATAACAAACTACCCCAAAACTCAGCAACTTAAGACAACAAGTACATATTATTTGTCAGTGTCCAAGAGTCGGAACCCATAAGCAGCTCTGCTGGGTGGTTCTTACTCAAGATCTCCCACATGGTGGTTGGCAAGCTGCTGGGGGGCTGCAATCATCTCAAGGCTCAAATGGGACCAAAAAACTGCTTCCAGGTTCACTCACATTTTTGGTGGTAAGTCTCAATTATTTGCTGGCTCTTGGCCAGAGATTTTGTGCCAGAGGATTATTTTTTGGCCTCTTACCTATTATCCTTTTCAGGTACTGATTCACAAGGTAAAGGGGAACTTTCCGAGAGAACTAGAGCACGTGTTTTCAACAAGGCTGACTGACACGTGAGATGTAGCCTATGATCACAGTCCACACCGAGAACTCTAGCAGCTACCATTTGGGGAGAGCTCATGTTGGCCAAACGCTGTGGTAAGCCATGTGCTAACTCCAGTGAATTCAATCACAAAACCTCTGGAAAAGAACAATTCTTTCATTTTATGGTTGAGCAAACTGAGATCTGTAGATGTGAACTTTTGCCCGATGGCACATGGCTAAGAAATGTTGGCACCAGAACTCCAAAACCATTCTAAAATACCTCCTTAAAAGAAATACATCTAATTTCCACGGGATGAGCCTGTTTTTCCTTAAGCAACTCAGCCCAATGGGGTAATTTAACCGACTAATAATTGTAATAAAAATAACAAGCAGCAAAATAAAATTCCCACAATTAATGCATGTATATATACAGGTATAAACTTAAATATCACATATCTAAATATAAATATATACACAGTCAGCAGAGATACAAGGAGATGAGGCAAGATATTAGAATAGCCTGCGATGTTAAAAGTCCTGCAACAAGAATTTCCCAATTAAAAAGGCTCAAGCTCAAAATAAATTGAGCTCATAATTCATTGTGAAAGAAGAGATATGGAACCCCGTAGCATTTTTAAAAAACACTTCTCAGGTGACAACTACAATTTAAAGGATCTTACCGATGATGAATTATTCTTGTTCATGATTAAGACTGCCTTTCTAAACAGTTGGCTGGGGCATGGTAACACATCAGGTAATTGATTTAATTGTGAAATAGATCTGGGTTCAAAGTGGCAAAGGGACACATAAAAGGGGCCCAACTCTGGAGACATCTTATTTCTATCTTTATTGGGACCTCTCAATAAATCATTCATGGCTCTGCCCATTCCTGATGCATGAGAGAATCAATAACTTGTGGAGATAAATCATTTTCTCCGCGTTTACTCCCATTGTACCTTTAATGTTTATGCAACGAAGCCTGCCGATAAATAACCGGTTTCAAACTCCTGAAGTAACTTGGCCTTTAAATCATTTTTTTTAGTAGTTACCAATTAAAGATACAATTTACCTCAATGCAAAGATATTGCTAGAAAGCCTTGAATTCAGCGGGAAGGCAGTACCAGGACATACTGGCCACACTTGTGTCAACCAAAGGGCCACCTGGAAGTCTCTGGATATTATATAACAAGCTCTCGACCTGATTCTGTGAGAGATCATGTTAAGTTCCTAATGGAAAGGGAGCAGGTGTGGTCACCTATAAGAGCTGGCTTCAGTTCTGGGCTTCTCGGCCAGCCACTTCCTTAGCTGCACGTAGCTTTAGTAGATAGCGATGCTTCTCTTTGATTGGGCTTCTTCGTATGTAAAACAATATTAATAAAAACTACTTTACAAGACATTGGTGAGGGTTAGAAATGGACAGACAGACAGAACCTGGCCTACAGAACATGCTCCATAAAGGCAATCACAGTCACTGTCTCCATCATAACCATCAACATCCTGCATCTGGATATTCACCAAATATTTCTGTGGCCAACTCTGTGCTGGGCAGCAAGCTACATCGTGGGGAGGGTGAACAAGGCAGAGAACATCTGAAGTTCCGGGTGGAATGCGGCTTATAGTCCAGGAAGACAGCCTCGATATCCACAGACAGAAACATCAACTGGAGTCCCTTGCCCTCAACAACCTTTGAATAGTAAAATCACATTTTTTTTTAAATCAAGGGAATAATCAGCAAAACATTCAGAATGGAAAGTAAATTGGGTGAAAGTAAAGGGACCAAAGAGGAATATACAAGGAGTCTAATGCTATGGGTGCCGCCATATTTCTTTGGTTGGGTGTAAGGTCAAGGCTGTTCATTTCATTATTGTGTTTCACAATTCAAGCCTATTTTTCATATGTTATTCTTTGTATTGTATCAAAGAGACATTTGGCAGACGGCCTGACACATATTGACAGCCAGTAAATGTTATCACCATAATTGAGAGGTAAGCAGTCTCTACATGTACACAACACTTCACAGTTTAGGGTGGAGGCGACTTTAAGGTGGGTACAACAAGGAACTATTTTTCCCCACAGTCACTCCGTTCCTCTGACTGGTTGAAGCCATCGTTCTAAGTCCCTTAACCACTTTACATGGACTCAAAAATTCGGGTCATTTTGGCTACTAATACTTAGTGCAATGCAACTTAACACCTCAACCTCATGTTCACCTCCAAGTTCATCTCTCCAAATGCATGCTAGACTTGTGAACGGAGGTGTGTGGAATGGCAGAAGGGCATGGAGAGCTCCTTACACACCTCCCCACCACCCCCTCCCTGACTGTAACACTTGTTGTATTGGGGGCTGGGACAAGCACTGGAAAGAAGGGAAATGCCTCCTTACTGAATCAGCAGAGCCCCATTCTCCCCTGTGTTGTTGTGGCCTCTCTGATGTCCTTTACTGGCCATCAGCGCCTTCTGTGTGGCAGCAACCAAATGCTGTCTTTCATGGGTCACGGGTCTAGGTGTTTTGTAGGGTCTATGGGGTTTTCCCATGAGACCCATTCTACCTACCACTTCCCACAGCTTCTTTTTCCAGTTGGGGAATGTCAGGGGCATATGCCAGTAAGAAAGTGCCAGTGGGGCTCCCTTACTACTTAAGGGACTTATGAGCAACTCCCCCATCTTTACCGCATTACACACCAGAAGTGCAAGATCACCCCCAGGCTCAGCCCACGAGTTTTCCCCAAACCCTTCATTACCCTCTTTGGGTAAGTAGAGGCACAAAACCAAAAGTTTAATGTCTGAGCAGTATCCCATCAGAAAATAAAACAATGGACCCTTCTTATTTTTGTTTGTTTGTTTTGTTTTGTTTTGTTTTGTTTTGTTTTAATTTTTTTATTGTTATGTTAATCCCCGTACATTACATCATTAGTTTTAGATATAGTGTTCCATGATTCATTGTTTGGACCCTTCTTATAGGTGCAACCATACAATTAATGATTCCCTTGAAGAATTCAGTTGTTTGGATCAGGGAAAGAATATGATGGGTAGGTGGCACCTCTTGTTTTCACTTTGGATCTCAAAGCAATATTGTAGGAAGACAGGAAAAATCAGCTTCCCCTCCTGTATAATGGAAGACACTAAAGTCATGTTCCTTATGGAAAGAATATACGTAACAAAAGTAAATGCTTAGCAAATTTCTCAGGCGTAGTAAACTGGGGATGATGAGGATGACGGCGAGATTGGTCCAAAAGCCCAAACTCAACTCTGTTCTCTCTTTTCTTCAAATAGCTGCAGATCAAGTGGAAGTGAAGGAAATCCTGTGTTTGCATTCCACGCCACACCAATAACTATAATCCTAATGTACTTCCTCCACACTTCCTCCCTCACTGGTGCAATCTCATTTGCTACACATCAGTGTTGACGCTGAACTTGGGAATTGGAACGAGAGTTCGATGCACAGGATAGGAGAACAACAACAAAAAAGGAAGATAAATAAAAGGTGAGAGAAAAATACCAGAAGAGGCAGAGAGAGAGCTTTGTTGGGGATGATCCCACATCTGTAAGCATTATAGTAGTCACTGCCCTGCAACGGATTGAAAACAAGGAGAGAAAACCCATCTCCGTGTAAGAAGCCCATGTGCAGGGATCTCCCAGCAACTGGTTGCTTGTTGTGATTAAAGAAATGAACTGAAGTGAAATAAAAGCCATGTGTGTCGCTTTTTATCCTAAAAGCAATCTTTCCCTTTCAGCAAAAGAGCATATTCAATTATCTCTTTCAATAGATAAAAATGATCTCCACCTTGAAAATAAGTATTTGCTTCTGAAGATCACATTACTGAAAATCAAATTACATGCTTGTTTTTATTATTAACAAGAATGAGTTCCAAAGCCCTTTATGCATTGCACCTGTCACTCTCCATATCCTACAATCAAATTTCCCTTTAAATCTTATCAAATAACTCCCAAAGTCATTGAAGAGGCAATAAAATGAGGTTATGACACAGTGCTCACAGAGAGCTAAATGTCTTTCATATATCTTTAAGTGGTTATTAATCTCTGAATTAGTTTAGAATACATTAACCTTCAAGGTAAATTAGATCAGTCAAGAAAATGACTCACAAGAGCGGGACTGTCTTTTTTGATGTTGTTGTTTTCATATCCAGCTCATGTGCCAAGATATAGCCATGGCACTGGTTCCATCGGCCACCATTAACTATGGGGCTCCAAGTTATGGCAGGGGGCAGAGAGGGGGGGTGGCAGAAGGGGATTTCTCGGGGCTCTTTCCTCCTGGATGTGTGCCCATCTAGACAGGGACAGGATGAGCAGATGAATGAAACATCATCACTGTAGAATAGGCAAGATAATTTGACTACTGCCATGGGGGAACAGCATATCTAGTCCCATATTTCCCTTGCTAGTGGCATTTTAGAGTTCTCTGCCCAATAATGGCAGGGTGGAAGAAAGCACAAGAAGTGACACCTTTAAAAAAAAAAAAAAATCTAAGTAATTGCTCTTTAAAAGCCCTGAAGCAGATGAATCTGCAATCTTCAACCTTTTTTTTTCAATAAAAAAAGAGAGAGAACCATCTCAAGAAAGTAATTAGAACTGTAGAAAAATAGTAGAAATATATGCCTATTACTTTTCTATACAATAGAAGCCTATGATGGTGATAATCATTTTAATAATTATATCTTGAGTCGATATGGTTGGTGCTTTGGCTCATCATAACTCAGAATTCTCAATTACATTGCTCAGTGAATTAAAAAAAAGATACGGGAAGCCAAACCGGGGCATGGGAGGGCACTCTCCAAGCTCTTAACTACTTGAATGATACATTTTGGAGAGGCCAGGAGCCCAGTGTCAGGGATTCTGCCTGATGGCTTGTTGGTGGGTTGCTCCTCTTGGGGTCCCAGAGTTACATGTTATTGTGATTCATAGTCGATTTAGCCCTAACAAATATTATTGTAAGATGCCATTTTAAGCTATTGTGTTGCCACCAAACCACTCAAGTTTATTTTGAAAAGAAAATCACAGCATACTTTTCCAAAGATTTTTTTTCTCTCTCTTCCCAAACCCATAGCCAAGAAATCACAGAAAGGAGAGTAAAACTGCTAGAAGAATATTCGTGGATGAGTTTCAGGACAGGGGGGGAAAAAAAGGCAAACCTCTTTGGTCAATGCCTCAGAGGATCACATGGAGTCACCCATGAATCCTTCAAAAAGGTAGAAAATACTGGCAAAATAAGCTTGAGGCTTATTCAGTTACATAAATTTTGGAAATTTAAATTTTTGGAAAGAGGACTATGTCAATACATGTGATAGACCCCCCTCCCCATATAAGAATTACTACTGAGGTTAATTTATAGCTGTTAAAAAAAAATTAAAACAGAAAGAGAGAGAAACATAGTTAAATGAATAAAGTTCAAGAGACATTTGAGAGCTGGCACTCCTTGCATGCTACACTGATCGGTCTGAAAGAATCATATAATTACAATATCCAGTACGGAAAAAGGCATGGAGGTAAATCTTACGTGGAAAGCTAGTGAAGTGGGGCCTTTTATGAATCTCGTCATGAAATGTTTCATTCTCTTTTGTAAAAATGAAGCAGCAGTTCGCAAAAATGAGAGCAATTCAAATGGCCATTCTTAGATGAACCTCCACTTTCTAGAAGATAAAATGTCCCATTATTTTCTTTTCTCCCAGCTCCTCTAAAATTAGAGAAAACTGTGAGGTGGGGTCTTGCCTGCTTTAACAATGTATAAGACAAATAACCCCTTAATGATTTCACTTCCAATATAAATACAGGGACTGACAGAGCATACTGTAATTAAAGATAAATAAAACACTTACTTGAAATAAATCCTATTTTAATTGGCACTTTAATTGAAGGGATGTTAAATATCATGACAGGATATTATCCCAGATTGTACTCTTTGGGCAAAATTTTATGCTGGTGTTTATTGTTTGTCTTAACATTTGAGCCAGTGAAGACGTTTTTACATTTGCTTTTCTTCAAAAGTAACTGTCAGTGTTTCACATGAGAAGTAGAGGTATGAGTTGCAATCTGAGTAAACAAGTCTTGCTGACTTCTTTCCTGCAACTGATGGGTTTGTTATGTTTCTGCACATCTTGTAGAAGCTTTTGTTCCAGAACATGTTTTCAAGGATGTTTATACAGCAAAGGGCTTAGAAACAAGCATAGTAGCCTGAGGGTAGATCTGTTTGACCCAGGACCGAGGGTAGATCTGTTTCCTGAGAGGTATAGTAAGATAATTTCTCTTTCCAGGCAAAGTTTGGACAGGTTTGCTAACAACCCCCTCATAAAAGATTGGGGTTCCCTAAGCTGGGGGTTCCTTGGCTGTGTCTGCAGCATCCACATGGCCTGCTTCCCATCACTGCCATGGACTCTGGGGAAAAGGAAGTGAGGTGAACATGAGGCTCAAGCAGCCTGCTGTGCTGTGAGTAATAGCAGTCCTTTGTCTCTGACCCAGCAGTCTTGTGTTTTCTGCCAGGCTGTGGCAGGCTCAGTTGTTAGCTCATAAGCAGAATTAAATCTCAAACTTTTCAGAGTTCTTGACATAAATGAGAGACTTTTGCAGAAAATGAAAAAACAAAACAAAACATTGTTGGCTAGCCTGAAAATGTTACTGTGTCAAATTTCCACTCTTGGGAGCGAACAGTTAAATTTCTTCAAGGCCGGCAAAAGTTATAGGATGAAATATAATTGTGTTTCTTTTTCTGTTTCTTTCTCTGATATCGGCAGAGCACACATCCTAATTCAGCACTCTCGAGCTGTCAGCAGAGCTACGCACCATGGCATAAAGGCTGTTCTTGAGAGATGAAACTCTTGACATCCCAAACGGATGGATGCTACTTCCTATTTAGAAACACGCTGGCCAAGACCAAGATGCTCATCCATTACATACCAATTCTTTCTGTGAATTAGCTCATGACATCAGTAGCTGAGATTGTAAGACTAGTGAGGAAGCTGGAGAGAAGGGGGGTTGTGTAAAAGAATTAATGAACTGATAACCTTGTTCCTGCAGCTCTGAAGAATATAAGGGGAGATGTATGGCCTAGTCTCCCACTCAGGGAAGGAGATTCCATGGGTTACAAATCTTGGCTCACGGGATTATGTGTATTTATCAGTGCACTGGATGCTCACTGGGGTCATTTTCCAGATTTATGTGCCTCAAAGTCATGGAGCCCTAAACCATGAGAGTGATAGCACTAATGAGTTTCCTCCCACAGCAAGACTGCCCTTTCTCCAAAAACCATAAATTCTATAGATGGTCAATGGAAATTCATGAAAGGAAAGAACCTCAACCAAGTTACAGAAACAAGTTTTATCTATAGCCTTGATTCTACAACAAAAAAATCATCTCAAGGATTCCCCTTTTTGGTCCAACAAAAAGTCTTAGCTATAGTCTTTGGTAGTCTTAGCTATAGCTACCCTGTACCCCCAAACAAGCCAATCCCAAGACTTTAGAGACCCCTGTCCTAAAACAGCATAAGTAGGATATAGCCGCGCAGCATCTGGGTACTTTACATTTCTGTCCCAAATCCAGTTAAGAGCATGGCTCAAGATTTAAACACACATCTCTGCAAAGGGATCCAACTCACAATGGTTTAACAAGAGATGTGTATTTTAATGAAGATGTCATAGGGAGATGAGAAAGATGAGTTACTTCACCCAGTGCATATTGGAAATTTAACAGGACCTCTCTGTTCTCCCCACTACCACCTTCCCCTCAGCCCCACGGCCAGCCACCTCACATCTCCTTCCCCTCTTCCTTGCCACAATCTCTCAAAAAGGCCCACTCTTGTCTTGAAAAATAGCTCTGTCCCTCATCTTGTATACAGACAACCAGCACAAAGCAGTATAGTGACAACACTGTCCCCATTAAGCACGCAGGCCCTAGAGCTGCTGTTTGGCTTTGCCCTGATGTTGTCACTAACAACCAACACACTCTCTCTGAATTTTAGCTTCCTCACCTAGCAAAGGCAAACCAGAGTAGAGCCTACCTCATAAGCTGAAAGGTACTGGTTCATGGAAAGTGTTTAGCATGGCTTTGGCTCCTAGGAAACACTTGACAGATGGTATCATTTGGGATCCAACAGATATGGGGGCAGTGGGGGAATGAACTCAGTTCTCCCACCAAACAACCCAAAACCTTACTTTGCAATCACACCTGATTTTTAACGCCGGAGGAAATCACCATGAGCAAGAACATATGAAGTCCTCTCTGTTTTTTTTCTAAGAATGAGTGTGGGTACCTTCCAGTGAACCTCCTCTTGGTCAGCAAGTATCTGAGTTCAGAGTGAGCCTGCAGTTCTCAACGACTTAAGAGAATCTGCCCCCCAGTGTCCTCAATGGCAGGAGCATTTTCACTGCACCCCCGCTTCCCCAGCATGAAATTCTACATGCTCTCTGTAATTAAGAAATCCACTAATTATAGCATAGGTCTGAGACAAAAGTTGCTGCATTTCACCAAGGGAATTTCAACTCTGTTGGCATTTGAAATAATTTAGAACCTATAGATGCTGACGAGTACATTGGCTGGTTCTCCTGAATTCCCTATCAGATCCCTGATAGATAGGTCCCTGATAGATCTCCAGGAAATAGATCTGTTTTATTTTAGAAAATAAACACTCGGGAAAGTGGCCTTACATTGACGTAGACAGGGTTCTAAATTAGTAGTCTAGAAGCATTTTTTTTTATTGTACATCCATCAATAAGAAAATTTCTGATGCACACCCAATATAAGGTTACTTTTCATTTTTAAATTATAGACATGTTTTACAACACTAACATCTTATATACTTGATAAAACACACACACAAATTATAAAAAGATGAAATGAAGAATAAATATTTTTTGGTAAAAAAACCAAGTGTGAATGAATCAGCTGTCATCTTTTTGAAACTCTTGGTTTCATGCTTTGTGATAGAGCAATCCCAACGTCTAAGTTTGATTTATTTTACTATTTGTCTGAATGCCTGTCATATGTGAAACAGTTCCAAAGATAAGAAGGGTATTTTTTTTTTAAGATTTTATTTATTTATTAGACAGAGAGAGAGGGAACACAAGCAGCGGGAGTGGAAGAGGGAGAAGCAGGCTCCCGGCCGAGCAGGGAGCATGATGCGGGGCTCGATCCCAGGACCCTAAGATCATGACCCAAGCTGAAGGCAGACACTTAACCACTGAGCCACCCAGGTGCCCTGATAAGAAGGGTATTATTGACTATACTTAATAAATCATGAAACTTAATTTTCAGTCCCACCCACCAACGATGCATATCTTTTTTGGAAATACTTTTGTGCTTTGCATTGGTATTCTCCTCAATCCATGGTTTCTTGGCAGGAATATTTTTAAGCCACTTGTTTATTTTTTTAAGGGTTAAAACAGGAGCTTAATTAGGTATGTTAATTCATAGACACACTTAAACGGGCTCATATAAAGACTTTGGTCTGTTTTGGTCCCTGATAGATCTCCAGGTTCTAAATTAGCCAGGCAAATAGTGGATAGTCAATAAATATTTGTTAAGTAAAGGTTTCAAAATAATTACTTCACCTTCCATACAGAGAATGGATTTCTTTTTTTTTTTTTTAAAGATTTTATTTATTTATTTATTTGAGAGAGAGAGAGAGAGAAACAGCATGAGAGGGGACAGGGTCAGAGGGAGAAGCAGGCTCCCCGCCGAGCCGGGAGCCCGATGTGGGACTCGATCCCAGGACTCCGGGATCATGACCTGAGCCGAAGGCAGTCGCTTAACCAACTGAGCCACCCAGGCGCCCCAGAGAATGGATTTCAATGGTGGGTAGGAATATAAATGCGATGAAAAGGTAGTAGGCTACTGCAGTTGTGCAGACAAGACATGATGGAATTTGGACGAGGTGGTTACAATGGATAGGAATGGAAGAATTCAAGCCATGTTTTGGAAGAAGAGCCAACAGAATTTAGTGATGGATTATACAATGGGACGAACAACAAGGATGGTGTCAAAGATGCCAACCAGATGTAGCTGGAATAACTGGGTTTATACAGGTGGCATTAGCTGAGATTTGAAGAGCTCCATTTAAAACTTTTCCCCAAACCCAACTATTTCTCACCCAAATCTCTGCTACCAACCCAGTTCAAACCATCACTGGATTTCACCTGAATTTTTACAGCAAACTCCTAATTAGTCCTTCTATTTTCACTCTGGGCCCTCTGTAATCGACACAGTACTTATAGGGAGCATTTTTAAAGTCAGGCTTCCTGAACTATATTTTACACCATGGAACACATACAGTCAGGTAACTACCATGGCAATCAAGGTATAGAATAATACCATCACTTCAAAAAGTACCAGAAGGAGTATTTTAAAACATAAATCAGATCAAGCGACTAAAAACCCAAAACCCTCTATTGGCTTCCCATCCCTCGAAGATTAAGATCCATTGCCGGGCGCCTGGGTGGCTCAGTCGTTAAGCGTCTGCCTTCGGCTCAGGTCATGATCCCAGGGTCCTGGGATCGAGCCCCGCATCGGGCTCCCTGCTCGGCGGGAAGCCTGCTTCTCCCTCTCCCACTCCCCCTGCTTGTGTTCCCCCTCTTGCTGTCTCTCTCTCTGTCAAATAAATAAATAAAATCTTTAAAAAAAAAAGATCCATTGCCTATAATGCCCTGAGTATATGGCCTTGCCACAAGATCTCTCTCTGACCTTGACTCCTATGGCTTTCCTTCTTGAAAACTCTGCTTCAGTCAAATTGTCCTCCTTGATATTCCTGGACCTCTCAAACCCATTCCCACCTCAGTGCCTTTGCACCATTTCCAAGGATCTCCCCACCCCCACCCAGGTAACCTCAAGCTTTTCTTCCTACTTCATTCTGGTTTCTGTTGAGATAGCATACACACACACACACACACACACACACACATGCACACACACACACTTTCGTCAGGCTTTATCACCTTGGCAGGTTTTATCTTCCTTCTTATGATTTATTCTTACCTGATGTATCATACACTTATCTGTTCATTATCTCTCTCCATCCCAACCTCCACTACTATGTAAGCACTATGTGAACAGGACCTTATTTATTTTATTCCCTGCTTTATCCCCAGCACCTAAAATAGCACCAGAGACATAGCAGACATTCAATAAACATTTGAACGAAAACATGGACAGGTGAGTGGATGGATGGATGGATGGATGGATGAGTGGATGGATGGATGGATGGATGGATGAGTGGATGGATGGATGAGTGGATGGATGGACGGATGGATGGATGGATGAGTGGATGGATGAGTGGATGGATGGACGGATCGATGGATGGATGAGTGGATGGATGAGTGGACGGATGGACGGATGGATGGATGGATGAGTGGATGGATGAGTGGATGGATGGACGGATGGATGGGTGGATGGATGGACAGAAGGATGGATAAACTGACTGGAAGCAACAGAGCAATCATCCCACTTTGCTCACTAACATGGCTCAAAAGCACCTCCACATTCCCCAACCCAGCGATGAGGTCATATACGCACGTTGAAACTCTCAGGCTGCTAAATAGCAAGCCTTCAATATTATTGAGACTCATATCAAGGATATTAGATGGGTAACATGGATCTAAACATAGTGTCTCATTGTGGAAAAAAAAAAAGATTCAATTTCATGTGTGTCTGCAGTACCAGATATTGTCGTTGTGGAAAAAAAATTATCTTTAACACTAACTAGGCTTCCACTTCATTTATCTGCTCTTCCTGGTAACCTCTTTTGCTTTTAAATCTATCTTCTTTTAATATTGTACTATCTGGAATTTGCACCTCCAAAACAAACAGGCTCCCTTTCCCCAAAATGCCATAATGAGGTTCATTTTATTGACTATTTTGGAAATAGCCTTCATAGCTGTCCACTTAATTAAGTCATGTGGTATAGTTTGCATTCAGCAATTCGCAGATTATGCCTTTTTATTTTCCCCAGAATTATTTCTGTTGGGCTTTTAAGAAAGATATTCTGTTGGCAAAGGGCCGTTTGCTGACTATAATTACCAGATTTCCCTGCCGAGTGCCCCTCTGAGCCAATGTGTTCAATTCCACAGTTGTTATTATTATTGGCCAGGTTTATTATTTCTATTCAGGAACTTCTAAAGCTAGGTAGCTATATGATTTACGTGAACAGCTCAATGCTCAACTCTTTTAAGGAAGGGAAAATTAGTTCTTGCAATAAAATTTAAACAATATGACTAATGATGCCTTAGAAAGAAGAAAAACGAAGAGAAATATTTCTATCCGCTAAGTGCGAGTGGGAGAGAGGCATGCTGTTTATTCCTCATCTACTAAGCACAGAAGATGTCCAGAGGAAAAGGTCAGGGGAAGAGAACAAAGCTGGGACTCCGGGCTTTGAGGTATAAGACTTCCGCATTGCCATTCCGAACATCTAACCTTGAGGCCTGAGCTCTGAGCTCAGTTTCTTTGGGGTGTATTTCAGATGCTATAGAAATGGAAAGTTGTCACTTTTCTGGGACTCTTGATACCTCTGTACTCTAGAAAGAAATTAGAAATGTTCTTACTTTCCCCCATTATGATTGAACATTTCTGGAGAAACTAACAGCCTGAATCAGGTTCCCAGAAGATATAGTTACCATATCCTGATAATTAAGGCAATGTCTCTAAAAAGAAAAATCTACTAATTTATTTGGCGTTTTTCAACTGGAGTAGAATTGTTGGATTTTTTTATTTCATACTGAAATAAGAAAGAAAAGAAGGTGGGGAAAAGAAGAAAAACAATGATCTGTCATTTGTAAATTTCATGTGAATCATGTCCAGAGCATCTTTTAGCACATCCTTTAGAAATCATACTCCTACTATCACATTGTTAGTAAAAGTTTAAATTTATAGATTAACTTCATTTTTATAGGTAAGGGTGGAGGTGGACCCCTGTCAAATATGTACAGGTACACACTCTTGAATGAATAAATTCTACCACTAAGAATTTATCCTTCGGGTACACTTCCGCAAGTTCCCAAAGATAACCTAACGTGTGCATATATTCAAAGATGTCCTGCAAAACTGTTTGTAACAGCAGGCCACTGTAAACAACCTAAATGTCTGTCACTAGAAGACTGGAGAACTAAATCCCGGTACATCAAACAATATAGCCGAAATACAGAATGAGATCATCTCCAAGTGCTAACGTGAAAACAGATCTAAGGTATATCATCAAGTAAAATCAAGCAATTGCAGTTCACACCGCAAAGTGTTAAGTGCTACGAGCTCCAAGTTCTGCAGCTAGACTGGCTTCAAAACCCCGCTCTCCCACTTCCTGGCTGTGTGACCTTGGTTACTGGCTGTGTGACCTTGGACAACTACTGTCATCGCCTTCTGACTTAGTTTCCTTTCTGTAAAATAGGGATCATATTATTTCCCTGAAAAAGTACTGGTTGGGAGCGCCTGGGTGGCTCAGTCGGTTAAACGCCCAACTCGATCTCAGCTCAGGTCTTGATCTCAGTGTCGTAAGTTCAAGCCCTGCATTGGGTGTGGAACCTACTTTAAAAAAAAAAAGTACTGGTTGGGATTAAATAAATTAATATACACACAGCACTTGAATATGTGCTCAATAAATGCTCAACACATTGAAGATATCTTTCAAAAATGAAGATGAAATAAAGACATTATGAGACCTACAAAAGCAGAAAGAATTCATCACCAGCATGCCCACACTGCAAGGCAAGTTAAAGGACCTCCTTTCAGGCAGAAGGAAAATGATGCCAGGAGGAAATTTCAATCTACACAGAGGCAGTAAAATCACTGGCAATGGTAACTACATGGGTAAGTATCTGAGATTTTTTTGTCTTATTACCTAAATATCTTTAAAAGATAATTGTTTAAGCAAAAATGAAAACAATATAATACTTATTGTAGATATTGGGCTTATAACATATATGTAACTTAAATATACGACAATACCATAGTGTTGGCAGGAGGGGAGCTGGAAGTAGACGGTTATAAAGTTCTCATCCTATGTTAAAGCGGTCTTACACTACTTGAAAGCAAGCTGTGATAAAGTTAAAGGTGTATGTTGCAACCCCTAAAGCAACCACTAAAATAACAAAACAACTATGGTGGCTAATAAAACAACACAGGAGACAAAAAGAAGTTACACGAATATTCAGTTCATCCAAAAGAAGGTGGATAATGAGAGAGAAAAAGAACAAAGGAAAGATGAGAGGAATAGAAAACAAATTTCAAGATGATAGAGTTAAATAAAAGTGATACCCAAGTATCTGCTGTCTACAAGGAATGAGCTCCAAATATAATGATGCACACTGGTTAAATATAAAAGAGTGGGAAAAAATATACTATGCTAACACTAGCCAAAAGAAAGCTTAAATGATTCAGTCATTATAAGAAAAAGGAGATTTCATAGTAAAGAATATTTCCAGGTATGAAGAAGGTCATCTAAAAATGAGAAAGGGGTCATTTCATCAATATGACATAACAATCCAAAATAGGTATGCACCTAATAATAGAGTTTCTAAATACCTGAAGCAATGATTGATAGAATTGCAAGAAGAAATAAAAATCCAGAATTATATTCAAAGACATCAATACCCCTCCCTTAATAATTGATAGAACAAGTAGATAGTAAACCAGTAAGGATATAAAAGATCTGAACAACACCATCAACCAACTTGACCTATCTATGTTGATCCAACAACAGAGTACACATTGTATTTACTAAGATAAATTGTATTCCCAGCTATAAAATAAGTATCCACAAATTTGAAAGATTTAATTCATATAAAATACTTTTTGGCCATAAGAGAATTAATTTAGAAATCAATTAACAAAAAGATTTCTGGAAAATCCACAAATATTTTGAAATTTAATACCTTGAAATACATCCCCAATATAACCCAAGGGCCAAAAAAAAAATCAAAAGGAAAATTAAAAAGTATTTTGAACTAAGTGGAAATGAAAAAAAAAAAAAAATAAGGCCACAAAAAATATTTGTGAGATGTTGCTAGAGGAAACTATATAGCTCCAAATGCCTATATTTGAAAAGACAGAAAATCTCAAATAATGGTCATAACATGGATGGATCTCAAAATAATCACGCCAAGTGAAAGCAGACAGACCAAAAAAGGTTATACACTGTATGAGTTGACTTGTGTAAAATTCTTGAGAATACAAACTACTCTATAGTGACAGAAAATAGATCAGTGGTGGCTGGGGGTGGGCCAGGGGTGTGCGGAGGGTCAGTAAGGACTGGTCACAAAGGAACACGAGGAAATTTGGGGGAGTGATAGTTAATTCATTATCTTAATTGTAGTGATGGATTCATAGGTGTATCTATGCCAAAATTTATCAAACTTTATACTTTATGTGTGTGCAAGTTTATTGTATGTTGAAGTATACTTCAATAAACTGTTTTAAAAAAAAAAAAAATACAGGGGCACCTGGGTGGCTCAGATGGTTAAGCGTCTGCCTTCGGCTCAGGTCATGATTCCAGGGTCCTGGGATCGAGCCCCACATCAAGCTCCTCGCTCGACGGGGAGCCTGCTTCTCCCTCTCCCTCTGCCTCTCTCCCTGCTCATGCTCTCTCTCTCTCTGTATCTCTGTGTCTCAAATGAATAAATAAAATCTTTAAAAAAAAAAAACATACAAATATGATTATTAACCTGTGTTAACTAGGAGTGGGATAGTGCTGATATGTGAGGCTGGAGGACTCGAGGAACAAAGGGAGAGAAAAAGACTAAACTAACATAAAAACATACGTATCAAGTGTTCACGTGTATGAATTTATGTATAATTATAATTGAATATCTGTTAATGAAGAAAAACATTTTTAATCCATTTTGGTCTAAGAGTGTCCAAATGTGCTTCCAAATCCCATCCCCCCCAAATGACTGACAATATAATAATTAAAGTTGCTGGGTGCCTGGGTGGCTCAGTCATTGAGCATCTGCCTTCGGCTCAGGTCGTGATCCGGGGGTCCTGGAATTGAGCCCCTCATCAGGATCCCTGCTCAGCGGGAAGCCTGCTTCTCCCTCTCCCACTCCCCCTGCTTGTGTTCCCTCTCTCGCTGTGTCTCTCTCTGTCAAATACATAAATAAAATCTTTAAAAAAAAAAGAAAGAAAGTTGCAAAACTCCAGTGCCTTTTATGAAGGAGGCGCTGTGCTGTGTGCTGGGCACACGCATCCACATTTTATCTTCCTAACAATCTTCTGCAGTAGGTATTAATATTACACCCATTCTTCGGATGAGGGCACCTGCCAACCAGCCCAGACTTTTCTCAACCACTGACTTCCTACTTCATTCTGCTGTCTGTTCATTGCTTATAGAGAATCATCTCTGTTCACAGACACCAGTCCCTAAAGGAGATATACTATATGCCAGAATATAACAGGACCATCCCTCAACTAACTCAAAACTCCATTCCTAGTGAAAAGAGTTTAAAAGTAAATAAATAGCAGCGCCTGGGTGGCTCAGTCGGTTAAGCATCTGACTTCAGCTCTGGTCATGATCTCGGTCGGGGATCGAGTCCCACTTTGGGCTCTGTGCTCATCAGGGAGTCTGCTTCTCCCTTTCTCTCTAACCCCTCCCCCACTTGTGCTCTCTCTCTCTCTCTCTCCCTCAAATAAATAAATGAAATCTAAAAAAAAAAAAAAAGGAAAAAAGAAAAGGAAATAAATAAAAAGGCACTCTATCCAATTGGAATATATCAACTTAAGTATATAGTCCAATGGTCCAATGTCTACCCATTTATTATATTAGCTACATAAACATTTTAAATCACAGGTGTAAAATAATAAAGTCTATTTGAAATATTTCCACTCTATTGTTGCATAAAATAACTATCTTCAAACTCTTCTCATATCAGAGCCACATTTTGAGTGATCTGACACCTCACTACAAAAAACATCATCCCAGGACCATTCTGGAATCCCCTGGGAGCTTGTTAGAAATGCAGATTCGCCCCACTCCAGACCTACTAGATCAGAAATTTCATTTTTATAAAATCTCCAGATGAGGGTGCCTGGGTGGGTCAGTCGGTTAAGTGTCTGCCTTCGACTCAAGTCATGAGGGTCCTGGGATGGAGTCCCACATCGGGCTCTTTGCTGACTGGGGAGTCTGCTTCTCCCTTTACTCCACCCCCCTGCTTGTGCACGCTCTCTCTCTCTCAAATAAATAAATAAAATCTTAAAAAAGAAAAAACAGATGCTTTCTGTGCACATTCAAATTTGAGAACCACAGATCTCACATAGTGATCCAGAGTAGATGATCTTCACTTTTATCTAAGGGAGTGATTCTCTCCCTCAAGGTGGGATCTTGAGTCACAAGTAACCAATCATATAGGATTAGTGAAATTTTTTTCCTTTACCCTGCAGGTAGAGATTCACGACCACCACAGAGTCACTGCTCTGCCTTTTAAAGTGAACTTTAAATGTTTCATGTACAGCATCCACTAATTACAATGGAGAGCTCAAACCAAGAATTATAATGAAAGGTGGTTCAATGTCTCCTTTTGTGGTGATTATGTCAAGGGCCCAATATATGTATGTCCCACTAGCATGACTGCAAAAGTTTCAGACACTGAGTCTCAACCTTAGCTGCACCTGGGAACACTGAAAAAATGGCCACCTCCCAGGTCCCCTCCCAAAATGATCAAGCGAACTCTCCAAGGATGGGGCTTGGACAGCCATGGATAAAGGAAAGGAAGCGATTCAAGCCAGTTGTACTTAACTTTGGCTGCATAGTAGCATCATGTGGGGGACACCCCAATGTCCAGGCCACACCTCAGGCTGAATTCACCAAATTCTCTGGGGTCGGGGCCTGAGCATCCATCATTTACAAACAGAACAAAACTCCCCAGAGGATTCTAACCTGCAGCTGAGGTGAACAAAGAGCTATTTGTTATTCAAAATAAAATAGGGGAATGAGCTCTCGGGAATATGAGACACTTTGGGAGGCCTTGAAAATGACTCCTTCAGGTGAGGGGAACAACCATAAACATTTTCTGATCTTTGGACATAAATGATATACAGTTGTATGTGCCCAGAGAAATCTCTAGAATCAAATCAATCAAACAAACAAAAATCTTATCAAGTCTCCTTGGAACATCAGGGAAGTTTGGATGACTTTAACTTTTTAATTCCTACCCTCCTTTTCTGTTGGCAATTTTAACCACAAACATGTACTCTAAGGCTTTGATCATAAAAAGAAAAAAAGGAAAAAAAAAAAGGTCACCTTGAGCCAATCGGATTTTCTGGGTTTCCCTCCACACATCCTTGTCACCTACAGCTTAATCTTCCTTACCAGCTCTTGAGCCTTGGTTCTTCCCAAAAGAAAATCAATATGATCCAACGATTCTGCCACCTCCTTCCACTCCTGCCTTGACATTTCTGACCATTTGGAACTAACTTCATGCCTCCATCTCTTCATTCCCACTCAAGATATTGACAATTGTCACCCGGCTTGTTGAGACCTCCAGTGTGGCCTCTGAGGTTGGGACATTCTATAAACAGATGCATGGTGGCCTATGAAAGTTGATCTATTGAAATCTGGACCACTATGTGCCAAAAATGAATATTCGTAGGCACGATGTTTTCTCTGTTTTTAATGGAAACAGCCTATGTATTCAGTGTGACCTAGCTCGCTGACTCGGTCGTTGGCAGTCTTTTTACTTGGGGTTTGATGCCAGTGGTGGTGGTCCCAAAGAGCATAATCTTCAAACAGCACCTATTTGGTGCACACATTGTGCATTTGCTCACTCATTCATTCATTTTACACCTTCATGGAGCATGTTTCCTGGAGCTGGAATGTGCTAAGGGCTCAGGCCACAAAGCTAAGAGACACATTCTATATCCTCAAAGAGTTTACCGCCTAGTAAGGAATTCAGACAACCAAACCAAGGGTGATTCACAATGAGAGAAGAAAATACAAGCTAAGCTCCACCAATTATTGGCTGTGTGACCTTGGGACATCTACTTAACCTCTCTGTGCTTCAGTTTCCTTGTCAACAAAACAAAATTCATAAAAGCACCTGCCATTAGGGTTGTAACAGGTACTGAAAGAGTTATTCTTTGTAAAGTGTTTTAAACCGTGTGTTTGGTATATATAAGTGTTTGCTTAAGAAAACAGATACATTTTTTTAAAAACTCTGCTATTACCAGAATAGAGAAGACTGAAATAAATCCACATACATATTGGCCAGTTAATTTTTTACAGTGATGCAAAGGTAATTCAATGAAGGAAAAATTGTCTTTTCAATAAATGTTTTTGGAACAGTTGGTTATTATGTACCAAAAATAGGGGACCTTGACTTACACTTCCCTCTATAGACAAAACTCAAAGTGCACTGTAGGTCTAAATGTAAAATCTAAAATTATAAAACTTCTAGAGGAGAACTCAGGAGAAAAAATCTTTGTGACCTTGTTGGTCGCAATAATTTCCTACATAAGACCCCCCAAAAATACAAATCCTAACACACTGAAAATCTGGACTTCATTAAAAGGAAAAACTTGTGCATTGGAAAGACTATTAAGAGAATAACGTACACTAGCGACAGCTAGGAGAAAGTGCAGGACACACGGGGGCCGGGGACGGCAGGAAGGCAGAGGCAGGCCACCCCAAAAGGGCAGGTGGCAGCTTCAGCCAGTCAGGGAACTTACAGACACGGAGGTCTCTGGCCATGAGGGAGAAGGTCTCCGCACGGCCTGCAAGAATCTTAAAGTTTACAGAGAGGCCTCATGGGGCCCAGTCACACCCACCACCCAGAGGGGCTCAACACCACCTTGCTCTCTCAGGGTCCCGACCTTGAAAACGGCTCCAGAGCTGGGAACTGGGAGGGGCACGGAGGCCACGGACAGGGCAGGGCCAGGAGCCTCCAATGCCCAGGCAGCTTTCGGGTCAGCAGAGGTATGTCAGCTCGGTGACCTGCCCCCAACGGGAAGAGTTATGGGTGGCAAATGAGCACAACAAAAATGCTCAATATCATTAGTCATCAGGGAAATGCAAATTAAAACAATATTGCCATACCACCACACACGTATTAAAGTGGCTTTTAAAAAAGCACTGACAATTACGCGTCAAGGAGGTGAAGCAGGTGCGAGGATTCTGCATGGCTAGTGGGAAGGCAAAACAGCACAAGCACTTTGGAGGATAGTTTGGAAGTGTCTTATAAACACGCGCTTACCACAGGACCCAGCAATCCCACTTCTAGTATTTACTCAGGAAAAATGAAAGTTTAGGTCCACATGAAACCCTATATGCAAATGTTTATAGCAGCTTTCCTCATAATTTCCAAAAACTTCAGGTAACTCAAATATCCATCCATTCAAATATCCATCAACTGAGAAATGGATCAAGGAGCTATGGGCCTGCCACAGGAGTGAATGAAAAGCAATAAAATTAACACACTACTGATACATTCCTTGACAGATGCATTTCAAAAGCATTATGTTAAATGAAAGAAGCCAGATACAAGATACCACACACTACTCTATGATTCCATTAGTCTGATATCCTGGAAACAGCGAAAGTACAGGGACAGAAATCACATCAGGAGCTGCTAGAGGTATGGGGAGGACGGAGGGTTGCCTGACTGCAAATGGCTTTGGTGGATTGTCAGAGATGACAGAATGTTCTTCATCATGATTGCAGTGGTGATTACATGACTGTATACATTTGTAGAAACTCTGAGAACAGCAAACGGTACATTTGCCTGTCTGTAAATTATACCTCAACAGATCAGACAGAAAATGCTGATAAGAGTAATATGTGCTTCTTGTAAAAAATAAAATACAGAGTAAAAAGTAAAAGGCTCACTGTTAACAGATTGTGTGTATGGTTCTGCTCTGGTTACACCACTGTATGCATTTGTTGAAATAAATAGAACCATGGCCTTTAAAAGGGTGAATTTTGCTGTAGGTAAATAAACCGGACTTTAAAAAATTGTAAGAATGCCCTACTGAGAAGTAAAGAAAACAGAACCCCCCCCCTCCCTGCCACCCCAAGAGATTCAGCAACTGGACAGAAGGTTTGCATTTTATTAAAAGACAGATAACTCTTTATGGTTGGAAATTTACCGTTTAAATCCTATCCTACCACCTACAGAGCCATGGAAAATCCATAGGCTTTTTTTTTTTACTTTGAAATATATCCTAGGGGCGCCTGGGTGGCTCAGTCGTTAAGCGTCTGCCTTCGGCTCAGGTCATGATCTCAGGGTCCTGGGATCAAGCCCCACATCGGGCTCCCTGCTCGGCGGGAAGCCTGCTTCTCCCTCTCCCACTCCCCCTGCTTGTGTTCCCTCTCTCGCTGTGCCTCTGTCAAATAAATAAATAAAATCTTTAAAAAAAAAGAAAAAAGAAATAGATCCTAGAGCTTTTTAAAAAAACATATTTTGGCCTAATTATGTCATCCTTAAGCTACCGTCAGCATTCCTGATCGGGGCTGAAGAGCCAAGTGGTGAAAGAAAAAGTTACTAAAATAAGCCAATATTGACTAGGATAAAAAACTAAAGCCAAACAAAACAAAGCTGCCTGAGGATTGTCAGAGGGCCTTCCAGGAAGAGATGATGCTTGAACTGGGTTTTGAAAGGTAAGTGGAAAGTTATCTTTGGTGAATTGTTATTTGGTGGAGGTTCTTGGTATATGATTTGAAATTCATTCCATGAAATATATTGAGCACTGTCTCTGTGTTAACCCTTATATTAGGGCAGGGTTCCTCAGCCTCACCACTCCTGACGTTTGGGGCTGTATAACTCTCTGTTGTGAGGGGCTGTCTCGTGCATTAGCAGCATCCCTGACCTCTACTCATTAAATTCCAGTAGCACCCCCCCCAGCTGCGACAACCAAAAATGTCTCCAGACATTGCAAATGTTTCTCGGGGAGCAAAATCAACACCACCACATCCTGAATCACTACATGAGGGTCCTGGGGACAAAATGATGAGCGAGACTTCCTCCCTAAAGAAGCTGACCCTCTCATTGCAGGGACTTATTCTGAGCTGGTCCATGTTTACAGAATGTGTGTGTGTGTGTGTGTGTGTGTGCGTGCACACACACATTTTAAATAAGATAGGTCTGCATGGGATGGTGGTTAGATATGCAGGATCAAGAGAACTGAAGACAGGCCCCCAAGGTCTAAGTTTGAGCTCTACCACTTAGAAAATACATGATCTGGGGGACATTTCCCTTAAGCAATGTATGCTCCAGCTTCCCTGTTTGCAGAATATGGGGCAGAAACAGAACCGACATCAAAAGATTGGCAAAAGCATTAAATAACTACAGATTGAAAATACAGTGTCCGAGACATGGTAAGGACTCAATAAATGAACTCAATAAATGTTAGTTGTTGTTAATTTCTCCCATTTCAGGCTAAAAGGGTCTTGAAAGGCGGTAACAAGTTGTGCATGATATGCCTTAAGGATAGTAGATCCTTCATAAATATTTGAGGCAGGGGGGAGGGAATACATAAATAAAAATATTAGCTGGTTATAAGTTACTCTCATCTCTAAAACAAGCCTAGGAGTATCTACCTAACAGAGTGGCAGGGAAAACGAAATCTTTGGAAAGTACTCAGCACAGTGCCTGATACTAATAAGTGTACGATGAATTTTTCAGTCGTGGTTCTTAGTAGTAGTGGTGTTATCTTACAGTGGTTAATCAAGAGATCTTAACTGGGTGAGGTTCTTCCGGAAAAGATGGACTCTGAACTCCTCTTCATATCCCTTAATCTTTCAAAAAACTGTACCAGAAAGATTCCCTTGTGCTTACCAGCCAGGGAGCGAGGTCGCTGTGACGTCACTAATTGAAGCTGAGAGGGAGGAGAAGAGCTGGGACCGATGGCAAGTGTTTTGGGATTAAGCTAAAACACTCGCCCACTCAGACCATCTGTCTGCTTATGTTCTGGTTTGCGCTGAACATCACGGAGATGAAGAATCAAGAAGATGTAGAAAAATAAAAACACACGGGAGTTCTGACGATGTGGAGGGCTGTCACTCAACTCGGGCATACCTTTGGCATGTCTGAAGGTCGTGCGTTTCCTCAGCTAAAGTTGGGGGTGGAGGCAGGAGCACAGGTGGAACGAGAAGGTGGAACAGGGAGGGAGGCTGCCATCTTTGCGTGCTGTGGTTGCTGGATTGTGAGTTGCAGACGTGAAAGTGGCTGGTCCTAGGAACAGTCAGAGAAGGGGGATGAGAGGGAGAAAGCGAAGCACAGAGTTCCTTCCTGGAAAACTGCTCCTTCCATCTTCCACTTCATTTTCATTAACACTTGCCATTGTGGACTGGATGTCTGTGTCTTCCCAAAGTTCATATGTGGAAGCCCCTGACCTCCAGTGGGATGGTATTAGGAGGTGGGGCTTTGGGGCACCTGGGTGGCTCAGTTGTTAAGCATCTGCCTTCGGCTCAGGTCATGATCCCAGGGTCCTGGGATCGAGCCCCGCATAGGGCTCCCTGCTCCGCGGGAAGCCTGCTTCTCCCTCTCCCATTCCCCCTGCTTGTATTCCCTCTCTCGCTGTGTCTCTCTCTGTCAAATAAATAAATAAAATCTTTAAAAAAAAAAAAAAAAGGAGGTGGGACTTTTGGGGAGGGGACTGGGGTTAGGTGATGTCTTCAGGATGGGGCCCTCGGGATAAGATTAATGTCCTTATCAGAAGAGATGACAGAGGGCTTGCTCTTTTTCTCTCCCTACCATGTGAAGACACAGCAAGAAGGGGGCCATCGGCAAGCCAGGAAAAGAGCTCTCATCAGAAACCAACCATGCTGGTACCCTGACCTTGGACTGCCAGCCTCCAGAACTGTGAGAAAATAAATTTCTGTTGTTAGACCACCCAGTCTGGAGTATTTTATTAAGGTAGCTTGAGTTGATGGAGAAAGCTCCTTCCCTAGACCTCAGCTCAAAGAGTTCATGCTTAAGGATTCTTTTTTAACCCAACAGATGAGAGAAGGGCCTTCAGCTATATGCTCTTGTTGAACCGTGGTTTTTTCCAAAGTAGTTCTATATGATGTGTGGGAATGTTCCATGGACATCTATTCCCCCACCCCCACCTCTACTGACCCAGAATCTCCCTGAGGACAGGACTGCATGTGTTTGGGATCAACCTCTATACCTAGTATCAGCATGCCAGATCAATATATATTTGCTTGGGGAACTCCGAGAAGCAAAACACTAAGATAAATTGCCCCACAAAGATGTCCAGCCTTGCTTACCCTCTTTCATCTGCTGAATCAGATGATATTTCCACATTAAACATGGGCATTCTGGGTCCTATTTGCTATCCTCAGTCTTCTACTGCTCTTGCCTCAACCCATTTCACACTGCTTTGCACTTTCCATGTCACCAATGACATGAGAATTCAAACCCTCATTTCTTTCCTTGTATCACTCTTTATATCCGATTCATGTGATTGTCGTCCTGATCACTAGCTGGAATTTGGCTGTGTATGGGGAGCTGTCCTTCAACTCAAGCATTCTAAATGTTCATGCTTCTAGCAACAGAGCTTTCAAATACATGCAGCCAAACTGATAGAGCTGACAGGAGGAATAGACAAACCCGTAATTGTAGTCAGAGATTTCAATATCCCTCTCCCAAAAATTGATAGAATAAGTAGACAGAAGATCAATATGGATATACATGACTTGAATTAATTATCAACCAACTTGCCTCATTGACATTATTGACACTCCGCCCAGACCAGAAGAACACACATCCTTTTCAAGGGCACATGGAAGTTCTTGAGGAAGTCAAGGGGAAAAGGAAAAACTCAAAAGGTCCAAGCTTGGGCCATTACCTGCATTTGTTTTCACAGTCCATATAAGCTCATTTTGAATCCCGCTATGGTTAATCAAGCAGTGACTAATAAAGCTGTGATCACCTTTAGTAAAATAAATAGCAGATAATGAAGGAGATTTAAAAGGGAGATAAAGATGAAGACAATGCAGAAGGAAGCCCACAAGCTCATTATCAATTCCAAAGAGACAGAGGAACCTACTCATTATAATTACAAATAAGAGTTTTCTCTGAATTAAGGTATTCTTCAAGAAGTCATTGCATTCCTAAATATCCAATTAGACAAGTAATACTCTGAAGCATCTTAAAACCCTTTAAGGTTTTGAGAGCTAAAGAAAACTCCATGTAAACATCCGCAAAGAGGATGGTACCTGTGTGCCTATAATTCCTGGCTCATCTTAGCTATCAATAACTCTATGTTTCTTGTTTATTTTGCGCGTGGGCTCAGCCAAACAGCACACATACATTGTGTGTGTGTGTGTGTGTGTGTGTGTGTGTGTGTGTGTGTGTGTGTGTGTGTGTGTGTGTATCTGAATGTGAATGAATTCTGTTCCTTGAAGAAAACCATTTGGGGAAAATAAAACTTGGAAATAATAAATATCAGAAATAGATGTTTATATGTAGATTGTTTTTCATATATTTTTTCCTCTCTCTTTCAATTCCCTCTCTCATCAGCTCACCTTTGCCCTCCAAAGATGCAATCAATTACTGCTTTTTGTCTTAAATCAGTATGTCTCACAAAAAAGGAAAATTGGCTTTTCTTATGGACTGTAAATCAATCACATTATGCTGTGTAATACAAGGTGTTCACATTCTGTTTAAACGTGTTGTTTAAAAGATTCTGTTATAGCTAAATCTTGGATAACTAGAAAATATAATAAAATACGACTGCATTTTGTGAGTTTGAGCCAATGATTTCTTGATGAACAACGAAAAACATTGGATTCGTTCTGCCTCATGATCTTCTCTCCTTCTTAGGAAACATTCTTCCTAATGTCCAAGACATTCGAAAGAAGGTAGAGGTTTAAACGCTTTGTAGAAGCAGGATGATCACTGACACCTTCCGGGTCTTTTCTGTCCATTTCTGGGATTGTTCGTGAATGTACTTTCTGAACACTGATGACATAGAAACCATAAATACTCAAAGAAGACTTCTCTTCCCCTTCCTTTCTCTACTTCCCTACATGCCTCAGCCTTTTTGTTTTTAATTCACATTGTAACTGGAAAGGACTTTTCATTTCCTAAGCCCTTTTTGGCATTTTAAGCTCTGTTAAGGGTTTTCCTTAAACTTCAATGCATTTCATTAGAAGGATAAAATAAAGCAATCTTACCATCGTTTGTGAATAATTAGTGACTTAGAAACAAGTCTCGAAGCCAGGGAAAATTTCACTGTAATGTAGTGAAATGATAAAAATACACTGAAGCATATACTTTGATGCACTTTAAAGAAATCATCATAGACTAATAATACAGTATCTCAAAGGAACAGTCAGACTGACAGGAAAATTACTTTTCAGGAAACAAAGTAGCTATGACATTTATAGCAACCTTTATAAAGGTATGTAGCATAAGAAAAGGAAGAAATTTAATTCCATTATTTCCATGTGCCTTATAAGTAAGCCCAGTCAAAAGGAAAGCTTGCACACACACACACACACACATACACACATCTTTAGAAAGAACACATTTCCTTTTACTCCTAAGCATAAAGAAGAATGAATAACTTTCTAGCTGCCGTTACTCCTTCCTTTCCTAGAAAAGGCAAATTTCGAATAGAATCAAAACCACGCTAACAAGCCAAAGTGAAAAATGATAGAGTTGCCATGTGCCCACCCACTTATATGGCATTTTTCATCTCTATAACCCCACTTTCTATAAAACTTAACACAACAGTGTTTTCCTATGTTGTACAGCCTTTGTTAATTCATTCAGACATTGCCAAGTTGCTGGGATCGAGCCCCGCATGGGGTTCCCTGCTCCACAGGAAGCCTGCTTCTCCCTCTCCCACTCCCCCTGCTTGCGTTCCTGCTCTCACTCTCTCTTTCTCTGTCAAATAAATAAATAAAATCTTTTTTAAAAAGTTAAATAGAAAATAAAATAAAATGCATTGGCTGTCAAATATGTAGATATTTCGAGGCTTTCTCACTTTCTAGTGAGCATTCACCATTTGCCTCCCTGACAACGATCCCCACTTCTTTGTAGCCCTCTTCCTGCTCTCAGATCATGGGTCTGGATGTGGCTCCCCGTGCACTTGAGGATAGAGCTCAGGACCCAGGCCAGCGAAGGAAACCACCATATAGCCCTGCTATTGGTCAGTGATGAGCATGTGACCTAAGCCATTCCAGTCAAAAGAAATCTCTGTTTCCTTGGAGCGCCACCAAAGAGCCTTTCATTGTCACAGGTGGCTTGAACCTAGAGAGAGAGGAAGGTAGAGCCACCAAAGCCATCTGTCTTGGGTGCTGTAAGGCGCTGGGTGCTATTGCCGTTATTCCCAGAATAAAGCCAGCACAGAAGATGGCATCAGGAATAAATCCAAATGACACCGTGTGAGCCCCGAATCCACCCCGCCTGAGGCCAATCCTGCCTCTGAATGTTCAGTTATTATGCACCAATAAATTTCTTTTTTAGCTTAAAATCAGTTAGAGGCAAAATTTTTGGCTGGTTAGTTGTTTGTTTTTTTTGTTTTTGTTGTTTTAGGTCACTTGTGATAGAAAGTTTCTTAATACCTCCAGGCCCAGGCATTTAAAAAATATTAGCCTTTTTCAAGGCTTTCAAGGAGGATGGGTATCCTCAAGGGTTTGAGTGCTTTGGGTCAGCTTTCATCAAAACATCACAGAATCTTTGTTACATAAAGGATCTGCTGCTACCAGTCAATGCCACAATGGGAGTATAATAGTTATAATAATTTTTATAATAATCGTTTTCATAATAGTTACCTTTTATAAAAATCATTACCACCACCACCACCATCATCATCATCATCATATGAACCACATACTGAGCACTTAATTTGCATCAGGTACTATGCTAAGCACTTTACCTATATTATCCCATTATTCATTTTTCTAGAAACAGGAGACTAGTTAAAATACAGACTCTAGAACCCAAACACCCCAGATTTAAATATTTTTTTCTGCCAATTTCTACCAGTGTGACCTTGCTTAAAATCTCTGCTTCAGATTCCTTGTCTGTAAAATAGATGTTACTGTTTTCATCATAAAGTTGTGAAGATTAAAGGAATTAATATCTACAAAATGCTTAGCATAGGGCTTGGCATGCACAAAGCACAACTTCTGTTAACTTTTCTTGTCTTTTACAGTAGTCCAATAATGTAAGCATTATTATGTTGTTTTTCCTAACAAAGAATTTGGTCTTTATTGGTCTTTACAGAAGTCTTTTCGTATTCTACCCAAGATGGCCACTTAAAAATTCAATTCCTTTACTGAAGCAAAATTCTATGAGAAGAAGGATTCTGCCACTCTCATCTTTGTATCCTGGACCTTAACCAGTACAGTGTCCTGCGACTGATTATTAATAGGAGGTCGACAAGGGCACCTGGGTGTTTCAGTCAGTTAAGCGTCTAACTCTGGCTTTTGGCTCAAGTTATGATCTCAGGGTCATGACACTGAGCCCTGCCTCAGGCCTGCACTCAGCAGGGAGTCTGCTTGAGATTCTCTCTCTCCCTCTCCCTCTGTCCCGCCCTGCCATGCTCTCTCTCTCTCAAAATAAATAAACCTTTTTTTAAAAAAGGAGGTGGACAAAGTAATTGAAAAAATATATACAAAGAATATAAAGACAGCCAACTGGACAAAGAACAGTGGCCTAAGAGTCAACAGTCCTAGGACATTATATTAGTTATCTATTGCTGTGTAACAAATTTCCCCCAAAACTTAGCAGCTGGAAAGAGCATGCAGGGATCACCTCCAGTTTCTGTGGGTTAGGCATTCATCACTTACTTGGCTGGGCATCTCTGGCTCAGGTTCTCTCATGAGGCCGCAACCAATGTGTTGGCTGTTGATGCAACTTCATCTGAAGGATCCAGTTCTAGGTCCCCTCAGGTTAGTTGGATTCAGTCCCTCCAGGGCTATGGGCTGAGGGCCTCAGTTCCAGACTCAGTTCCAGGTTGTTGGCAGGTGTCCCCCTCAGTTCTCTGCCACAAGAGCCTCTCCAGCTGGCTTTATCAGAGCAAGCATGTAAGAAGAGCAAAAAAGGAAAAGAGAGAGAGAGAAGGGAACAGAGAGTAACCTACACAGAAGTGACATCCCATCCTTTCTGTCATATTCTATTCATTAGAAACATGTCACTGGATCCAGCCCACATTCAAAGGAAGTGGATTACACAAGGGAATGAATACCAGGAGGCAGAGGTCGCTGGGAGTCGATTTAGAAGGCTGCCTACCACAGACATGGACCTGAAGTTGATTTTGTTTTGCTCCTTGACCCTGACCCAGTCAGACATTCCGTGCCTCAATTTTTTATCCATAAAACTTGTGTTATAATTCCCTAAGATCCATTTCAACTCCAAACTATGATTCTAAGAGGTCCTGAAAAGGATCAAAAGTGCACTTTAAAGTCACATTTGAGGGGTACCTGGGTGGCTCAGTTGGTTAAGTGTCCAACTTGTGATCTCAGCTCAGGTCTTGATCTCAGGGTCATGAGTTCAAGCCTCACGTTGGGCTCCACCCTGGGTATGGAGCCTATTAAAAAAAAAAAAAAAAGCCACATTTGATTTCCAAATGGCTCCAGAAGCTCACCTGCAAAAATGAAAAGGGCTTTAACTCTCCCCCTTTTGTTAACATCACATCTAGTAAACTTCTGTGTCAAAGACTGTGGTGAGGAAAACACTAGAATGTGCCCTTGGCTTGGCTTCCCATGCCAAGAGGAGACCTGAGAAAAAAAGGGGCTGTTGCAGTTATATGCCTGTTTGCAGCATTTGAGAAAGAGGGAACATGAGTTTCCAAAATTTAATTGAAATGGAGAGTTTTATTAGTTTACCCTGAAGTGTCAATAAAAAATGGCGCATGGCAGATGGTTTTCCTGTGATCCCAACAGCAAGTCCATCTTGAGGTTAATAACCCTTTTGCTTTATTGACTTATTGGAAAACTCTCTCTGGGGGTATTTAAGTTTGTTTAGATGTTTTCTTGACTGTTATTAAAGAAAAAAATCTCTGCCAACTACTGTTTTGGTTTTTTTTTTTTTTTTTTTTTTTTGGTCTACTGAAGAAAAGTCATACTGCTTTCCTTTTGAGCGATGTTTTGAAATCTCTTTTAACCCATTGCAGCAACTAAGACATAAACCAAAACCACGTTTAAGCCATTTATTGATGTTGTAAGAAATATCCCTGCCGTATATTTATTAACTTTTCCTTTGGGTTGAAGATAGGGAACGCATTAGTGAACAGTGTCCTTTGGTTAAAACTCCAAAGGAAAGATGAGATTTCCTTTTTTTTACTATTAATGAAAAGGCATTTGTCAGTCTTTATAGGTATCTATGATGTTCACAGTCCTACATGAACTGCCTGTGAACTGGGCTGTGTAGACATCTGTTGTTTGTCCCTTATTGTTCTGTTCTTCTCGGTGTCTTTTAAATCTTTGAATGACTTGACAACATTGAAAAATTGGGAGATTTTACCCCGAAAGAAATTCAGATTTCTGGCTTCCTTTGAACAACCAGAAGATTCAGCAAGTCTTGCCCACGTTCCAATACAACAACAGCTGGGCAAAGCCAAAGGGTCATTTCTTCCTTTGGATGGGACATGCTCTCACCTATCTTTGCCATCTCCCCACTCCCAAGTGTTCTAAAAAACAAAAATACTAGCTTAAAATGAGAGACAATTAGAAATCCCTGTTCCATAAAAGTGACTTTATCACTGAAAAGACAATGAAGGCAGGTGTAAACAAGAGACTTCTGCCACTTCCAAACAGGGCGGCCCCTACTTACCCAGCCTGCCTTGTTCACCGAAGTGCACTCCACGGTCATGGGAGGGAGACACTTGGGTTAGATCCAGTCATAGCATTTCTGGACTGAACGTATCTTTGTTCGGGGTAAGATTATCTCATTCATCATGATGAAGGCCAAAGGCATCAGAAAACTGTTGGGCCTTAACCCATTTTCTTTGCCCTGACAATGGCTTTTCCTGTGGGCTCCACATTCATCTGTTCTCACATTACTTGGTCCTTGCAGCAATTACACCTGCCACTCTTGACAGAATGGGAAGGCACGTTATTGTCTTTGTGCTGTCTTGGTTTTGTGTTAATAGCAGCTATAATCCTGAAATTAACCCATACTTTACACTTACCCATTGTCCTGCGTGGCACATAGCCATCGTTAAGCACGCAGAATGAAGATGTGTAAGCATCTGTTGTGTCCTATGTAAAATTTAGAATTTGCTCAGTGCATTATTTCTGTTCCCTCGTTCCTATGTGTTTGTTTGCTTTGAAAGACCTT
Organism: Halichoerus grypus; assembly: GCF_964656455.1. Classification (NCBI taxonomy): domain Eukaryota; kingdom Metazoa; phylum Chordata; class Mammalia; order Carnivora; family Phocidae; genus Halichoerus; species Halichoerus grypus. Next base: position 131,050,588 of record NC_135721.1, on the reverse strand, counting down.
CATAAAAGGTTACAAACACCAGTTACTAGCTAAAAGCTATTCAAATCCCATGAACAAACATCATCTAAGTTGCTTGAGGGATTTTTTTTTTCTTTTGGTGCTTTGTCAAAGGCCTTCAAGAATGGTGCAGACTCAAGCAAATCGGTAATTTCAAACTTTCAGGGAAACAGGTATTCTATGTGACGCTTCATGCTACCAGTCTCTACATATTTAGATTGGCTCCAGCAGACTCCTATTTAACTGGAGACTAAAATTGTGTATTTTGAAAGCCCCAAAGCATGATTCATTATTTACATCAAGGCCTATTTAAATTCTAACATTTTATAGCATTTCATCAATTCCTTCTTCCCACCCCATTCCAAATCAGGTAAAATGACACAAAACACCATTTCCATGAATTGCGGTCTCTTTTTCCAGATTGTTTTCTGCTTTTTCATTAAATCAAAAAGGCTTCACAATCATTTGAACTCAAATGTCATTTCATGCTGATGGCTGAAACTTTTATGGTAACTATGGCAATTTTAAAAAGGATATGAGGAAGAGAATCTCTTCCAATCAAAAGAGGATTTTGTCTTCAAAATTCATCAAAGAAGAATTCCGTCTTTAGTTGTGTTTTTCAACCACAGGTTCTCCCCAAACTCCCTCAAAGAAATCCACCATCTTTGTCACTGGCCCCTGACGATCGCACCTGCATCCAGCAGAGCCCACTTCTCTATTAGGTCCAGTGCACATAGCGCCTACAGCCCATGGTATCTTAGGAGTCCATGAGAATGTTTTCATTTCTTTTAAAATTTGAAAAAAGAATGACTATAATCCAGCTTAGGTTACATTTGTCTTTATGCCAAGGGACTCATAAAATATACTTTGTAATATTTGCCTTATGGAGGAAGACTCTCAGGAAGGCAAAAGTGCTCAGAGCCCAGGAAAACCATAACATAGTGCTGCATTCAGCCTAACTATGGAAGTCACTTAGAATCAATCCACACAATGGAATTCGTGGTCAAACTGCACAAATGCGATGCTACTTAGTTATATGGCCTTGAGCAATGTCTTTGAGTCTCCACTTCTCATAGGACTAATCCTCATAGACAATAGTTATCGAGTTCTTGCCATGTCCCAGGCCTGGTGGGGAATGCTCTGCATGGTTTATCTCCTGCAGTCTCTTAGCACGGCAGCCCCAGGCCGTGGTTCTTGTGATCTAGGCAGTGTCATCTACCTGTCTGGACACAATGAGGTCATGAGGAGCAGGAGGGGACCCCACTCTGCTCTTACCAGCGGTGTGGACTTGGACAAGGAATGTCCCCTCCCAGAGACCGACTTTCCTCATCCAACAAGTGGGGATCACAACAGAATCGGGCATCGGGTTTGAGGAGGGTGTGTTAGTTAGGGCAGGTCAAGCACTTTCCACGGGGTCTGTGCTTGAGTAGATGCTCCATGCGTGGTGGCTATTACTATCCTTCCCTAGAAAGTGACCTTTCCTTTGGCGCCCTATTTCTGAACTTCCTATATGTGGAATCATACAGAATATCCCCTTTTGGGTCTGGCCTCTTTCACTGAACATTATGTCTCTGAGATTCATCGATTTTTTTTTTTTTTTTTGCATGTCATAGTAATTTGTTCTTTTTTACTGTTGTATGCTATTCTATTGCATCTGTTCTCTTGTTGATAGAAATCGGGTTATTTTCAGGTTTTGGCTGTTAAGAATGAAGTTACTGTAAGTATTCTTGAATATGACTTTTGATAGACAACAAACTTTATGTCTGTTGGAAACCTACCTAGGAGCGGAGTTGCTGGATCATAAGTACTGAGGACTGTGGTGTGCTGGACGTCATGGTAGGCAGGGGCTGGGAATATGAGAGAAAGCAAAACATCCATATGGCCCCTGACTTCAGCCTAATTAGGAAGATATGGCAATAACTATAAATGGGATATCTGCACACACCACAAAGGACCAGTTGTGAGAGTGCGGGGGAGAGGGTGGGGAGCTGATCTAGGAAGGGCACAGGTCCTACAACCAAAGGGAGCTTGACGAACTCGGGAAACCAAGGCAGTCTCGTTAGTGCAGAAATGAAAGGGGAAACGGAGAGGTTGGTAGGGTTCAAACCAAAGCAGGTATTGTGATGGGTTTTCCACTAATCTCACCAAGGGAGGGACATAAATTTTTTGAAGGGGAGGAAGAGTACTGGAGAGAGAGTGATCTAATCAGATTTGTAGTCTGAAAACATTTGTCTGGATTAAAGGAAATGTGTGTAAGCAAGCGAGGAGGCAGGGGGACTCATTAAGAGATATGAGCCCTAATCCTAATGAGCAACCATGTTGGCCAAGTTTGGGAAAGATGGTGCTGGAGAGATGTGGACCGTGTCAAGAACCATCTTACACACAAGCGTAACCATTTTTTGTGCTGGTTTAATTTAATTATGGTCCTTCTGCCACCAGCCAGCTCTTGTAGTCCGTACTTCATAAGTTTGAGCTGGATGACTTTAAACAATAATTAGTAGGGGCGCCTGGGTGGCTCAGTCATTAAGCGTCTGCCTTCCGCTAAGGTCATGATCTCAGGGTCCTGGGATCGAGCCCCGCATCAGGCTCCCTGCTCCGTGGGAAGCCTGTTTCTCCCTCTTCCACTCCCCCTGCTTGTGTTCCCTCTCTCGCTGTGTCTCTCTCTGTCAAATAAATAAAATCTTAAAAAAAAAAAACAATAATTAGTAGATTAGTAGTTAAATCCAAGTCCTCTTCAGGCCAGTTATTTTCCATTGTAACTACATCCTGAGGAGGATTCAGTTCAGTTTCTCAGTTCATTTGCTCATCCACTTCCGTGTTATCATGGGTTTTATTGACATCTATCAGACAAACTCTAGCAATGATTCCAACGTTACTCCCAACTGCAGTACGATTATGAATGTCAGAGATATTATTACAAACAAATCAGAGGTTATGACTAGTATTCATTGTCCCCTTCCAACAGAAGTGACCCTTCCCCTGTCCCTAATATTATTGTGCACAGCAGTATAGAAAGCCAAATTCAAGATTTCAGATGTTCTGTGGGCATAACCAGAGGCCTCTCTTCATCTCACAGGATCAAACTGAGATGTATTCCCAGGAGGAGGGGTCTTTTAAGGTGCCTCCTAGGCCAAGGCCATCAGTGCTCTGCTCTCTTAACTCCCCTCAGTCTCTAAGGGATTTGAAGTTACTATGGGCTCTCCTTAGATCAAGGGGAATTGCTAGAAGATTCCACACTTGCACATTAGTATTGCAGTGGGATGGTTGGGTGCACAGATGTGAAGCCCCACTGCTCGAATTTGAGTCTTGGCTCCTCTCCTTAAGGACTATGGAAGCTTGAGCAGGGCCCTTAATTTCTCTGGGCCCCATTTCCTCATCTGTAAAATAGAGATGGTGATAATGATAGCATAGTTCTTTCCAGGGTTATAAAGACTAGATTAATACATGTAGATACAGTGCTCAGGCCATGCCTGGCTGTATGGATGTCGGCTGGTTATTACCAGCCTCTCTGATTCACTTCCATTGGATGGAGTTAGTTAACTATTGAGTTGCTACAGAAACTGGCCATGTGAATTCTGCTCTCACGTGCGCGCTGAAGCAGGCACTGAAGTTAGTATCTACCACACTGCTCAAAGCTAGTGCCCACTGGGGGGAATTTTTTCAGGGTTAATCCTCTGAAAACATTGTTTTTCCTCCTGAGAAACTGGCATATACCACTCATTTTAATGTGGTATTACTCATTTTTTCTGTCTTTGCCTTTGCTACCCAGAAGCTCAGAACATGCTAATGTAACATGTGGACTCTGTGGCCAATTTATTTCCTTTCCCCTTTTTCGATCAACTCCTTTCCATTCTTTGTCTTTTCCTATTCTGTGAATGTCATATTTCTATTTCATCCATATTCACTATACATTTATAGGCATATTTGAGAAACTTTCTGAAATTCTGTTCAGTAACTAAAAAGGCACAGATGAAATCACAAAACAAGGGGCGGCTGGGTGGCTCAGTTGTTAAGCGTCTGTCTTCGGCTCAGGTCATGATCCCAGAGTCCTGGGATTGAGCCCCGCATCGGGCTCCCTGCTCGGTGGGAAGTCTGCTTCTCCCTCTCCCACTCCCCCTGTTTGTGTCCCTGCTCTCGCTATCTCTCTCTCTGTCAAATAAATAAATAAAATCTTTAAAAAAAAAAAAGAAATCACAAAACAAAATACATCTCAGAAGTACAACATGTGTGTTCATTAACAGCCTGTTTGCAAAGGAAGCTTTGAGGTGAGAGCGAGTTTAATCTCCACATCTGTGCAATGAGGGGTGATGAGAAAACCTACTTTAAGGGGTTATTATAGGACAGGAAAGGATTAATCCATAAAAAGCATTCAGAACCGTGGCAGCATATCGTAAGCACTCGGTGCTGGTCACTGGTGTCACAGTCACTGGAATGACCTGTAGACATCACGATGGAGGCTCTCCCAGATGAGTTCCTGGGAAGCACTTAACACAAACAAGCCCTAGACTGTTCTCCAGATTTTTTATACCAAATCTTCCAGCCAGCTTCTAAATTTTGTCCGGTGTGTGTGTATGTGTGTAATCTTTAATAAAGCCTCGTGTTTTGGATTGTTGCTGTTTTCCTACCTTCAAAAATGGAGAGTCACAATGCTCCACTTTATGTCAAATGACACCAAACAATGTTGAAAGCGATGCAGTTAAATACTAGCAACAACCTCACAACAGGCCCCCTTCTCCAGTTTAGATTTGTGTCATAATTAACAGGACTTCACAGACGTGTGCTGTCGCTGACGGAGCTTGTGCACGTACAAGGATCCACACTGAATGTGACGCCGTGTCCACAGACCAGCCTCCTGCCTTTGCCTCCCCAGTCCCATCTTCTTCCCCCTCCACAGTCAGTCACCATTACGAATCTGCATGTTTTCTATAATTTCTTCCTCAAGGGAGAGTATTATAAACAGTACATCTAATGTTGAGTCTTTAGGTATGCTGCTTTTCAGAGCACGGTGGCATCCCTCCTTCACACCGACCCTTCCCATGCTGCGCTCCACCATCTCGTCTCCTGCCTTTTTCTCATCACCTTCTCTCCCAGATTCCTCCCCATCCACTCCTACGTGCCCTCATACATCCCTGATCTCAAAAACAAAAACAAATCCCAAAAAGTCCCTTCCATCTACACGGCAATGGCATTAATGGTAGTCTGTCTCCTTCCCTCCACTGTTAACTTTCTTGTAAAAATACTTCTCACTTCTGCCTCCAAATCTCTCATCGCCCACTGCGTAATCGTTTATAATCTGTTCACCACCAGCAACAGCACCCCTGTAGCTACCTTCCGCCCCTAAGCTGGATGCGTCAGTCTCCTTCGATGCTTCCAGATCTTGTTACTCTTCTCACCGTTAGGATTCTGCACCCAAGAATTCTCGGTTGTTGCTCAGTCTCCATCCCCAACCCCCAGGCAGACTGAATCATTTGAGCCAGGCTAGGCCTTTAGCTGAGTCAGAATCACCTGCAGGGCTTGTTAGAACACTGAGCTCCACCCCCAGTTTCTATGAAATAGTTGTTGAAGGCAACATCGATTTTATCCCACAGCACCACACCTGATTGGGAAAATCTTTTTTTTTCAGGGTTGAGTCCTGTGAAAAATGTTGCATCCTAACATTTCCAGGATCCTGCCCTCCCCCGGGGTCTCTCATCACAAAAACTGCAGCCACTGTCGCCTTGGCCAGGCCTTTTCCTCACACCTGCGTTCTTTCCTACGTCCCCTGTCGCGACGGGGCTACCTTAGCCGTCCGATGCACACTCCGTGCAGCAGCAGGACATCATCATCTGGAAGCCTGTTGAAAATGCAGACTCTCAGGCCCCAACCCCAAACCCACTAGACCAAAACCCGCATCTTAATAAAGCCCCCAGTGATGTGTATGTGCCTTAAATGTTAAGCACTTCTCCCTAGGATGAGAATGATCCTAAAATATACCCCTCCAGTTGTGCTTGGAGTGGAGACCGTCCCAGGCTCACAAGGGAGCTGGGAAGTGGGGACGCCAATGCAGATTCCTGCCCCACAGCCCTGTTCCCTTCTGAGTCCCCAGGGGGCAGGGTGGGCGCTGCGCTCCAGGGGCCTGGCTGCAAGCATCCTCTTGGGGACCCAGGGCGGGTCTCTTTGCCCGGCGATTCCAGAGTCCACTCCAGCTCCCTAGGCCTGGACCTCGGCTGATCGGTCTTCTCAGCCTTAAGGTTTTGCCACCAAATAGGGGCAGCTCTCCTGGAGGCAACCGCGCCACCGGTTTCCCGCCCCTCTTGTCCCGAAAATAGAGGAAAGTTTCCACGCACCTTTCCCATAGTCGGCTGCCCATCTCCATGTGGATGCCATCCTAGCAACTGCCAACGTCCAAAGCCGAGCTCCTGCTCCTCGCTCATCCTCCCCTTCCCCCCCTGTCCTTCCGCCGGGCCGACCAGACACTTCCGGCGGCGCCGTGATCACACCAGCAGCTGCCGGGGCTCACGAGGCCGCAGGGACAGGTGCTGCGCACGTGGTGGAAATGAGGGGCGGGAGCTCGGGCAGAATCAGAGAGAGCCCGCTTTGTCCGCTGGGGGAGCAGCTGAAGACTGCCCTTTGGAAATGCAGTCATGATGTTGCCAAACTGATTTTTTATGTGAGATCTCCTACTTGGATTGTGGCAAGAAATTTTTAACAACTTTTTTAAAGTACGAGAGCCAAAGCAAACCTGTCATCGGCTGTATTTGGCCTGTGCTCAGAACCTAATTCCTTGACTTCGGCCCCCCTCCCGTTCCCTGGGCTCGCCCCATCACTCCGCCGGCTCTCCAGCTTCTGCTTCCTTCCTTCTATTCCTCCGCCCACTGAGTCTGCGCACCAGGGGGAGTGCAGTAATATCTGGAATCCCTACCTCCATCTCTTTGTGATGAAACCCGCCTGATAACCGCCAAATTATTCTAAAATACTGCTCTAGTCATGTAGCTCACCTTTCTTTTCAAAGCCCTTTAGAGACTCCCCCTGGCCTCCAGCTGTCAAATTATCTCCATGGCATTCTCTTCCCCTCCGACCCCGTTAGCCTGCTGTTGACTAGAGCTCGTAAGATTTGGACAAGCCTGGTGGTGGTTGGGAGATGGGAAGAAATGGACAGGTTCGAGAGGTATTTAAAAATTAAAGTCAGTAGCACCAGCTCCTATGACCCTCTGTACAAATAATCTACTGCCTACTTCCTACCAAAGCCTAGATAAGATGTAGCACATGGTGCACATGAGTTTGCAAACTGGCTGCCTGATGGTCAAATTTGTTATACGAGTATCTTGTTTAAGCTGCATTGCTTTAAAAAAAAAAAAAAATGCAGTCTAAAATTAGCGATTGATTGTCTATAAAAATCAGGATTCTTGGGGCGACTGGGTGGCTCAGTCGTTAAGCGTCTGCCTTCGGCTCAGGTCATGGTCCCAGGGTCCTGGGATCGAGTCCCGCATCGGGCTTCCTGCTCAGCGGGAAGCCTGCTTCTTCCTCTCCCGCTCCCCCTGCTTGTGTTCCTAATCTTGCTCTCTCTCTGTCAAATAAATAAATAAATAAATCTTTAAAAAAAAAAAAATCAGGATTCTTGGGGCACCTGGATGGCTCAGTCTGTGAGGCATCTGACTCTTGATTTTGGCTCAGGTCATGATCTCAGGGTCGTGAGATCGAGTCCCACATCCAGCTCCATGCTCAGCACAGAGAACTGCTAGAGATCTCTCTCTCTCCCTCTGCCCCCACTCCCCACTCACGCACTTGCTCTCACTCTAAATAAATAAAATATTAAATTAAAAAAATCAGGATTCCTGTCAAAAAGTTAGTGGTGACAAATCCAGACCAAACTTCTATGAGGCAACTACTGGCTAGAGTTGAGTGTTAGCTGCCTCTTCAGATGTAGGGCATGCTGTTTACATCTTCATCTAGCCCTACTAACAAAAATAAGGCTTTTGGACACTTTAGAAATGAATTTAAAGTGGGAATCAAATATTCCTGTTGTCCTAGAGCTTCACAGGTAAATAAAGAAAACAAGGTAAAAAGTTAGCAACAATATATAATGAACTCCCCTGCCCCTCACCCACACCATTGGATGTTTTCTTATATTAGGTTTACTTGCTCATGCGCTCACAAAATGTTAAGTCCCGGTCAGTTACATAATTCAGCTTCTGGCACATAAAGGAGATAAGCCTTCATTATTAAAATTTCTAAATGACTCAGCTATAGCCATCCTCCTGTGCTGGATCTTCCGTTGGCCTTCCAGATGCATCCATCTACCACCCCTCTCCAGCTCTGAGATAGACCGACTCCAACAAACTACCTCTGGATTCCAGTTGGGTTTGGCCAATTGCGGGCACCAGCTGGGTTTTGGAGGGAGAATGAGGCTGGCTGTCTAGTCTCCCAGCTCTGTCACTGCAGGGATGTAGCAGGTTAGCTGTGTCCCACTTCAAATGAAAGCAGCCTTTCCCTGAGTTCCAGAGTGAAGGAAGTGGCTGCTCCGTCCTCTGGCCTCTGATGGTACACAGCCCTCCTAGTGGTTACCCACACCTTTGGAATCTTGGCAAAAGTTTTCTCAAACTCCCCTAATTGGAGGGTGCTACCTAGCTCGCGCTACAACCTGATGATACATGCCTCTAACCTCACCCCTCTAACTGAGCACTAACCAAATGCATGCAAGAAAAAATATCCTCAAAAGAATCATTTTCTAGAATCTGGTTATCGGTTTTGGGGAACATTTCGCAGCAATTTAAAAGTTTGCTTTTATGTCTTAAAGAATCTTAGAGTTACATATTTTATCTTTAAGTTGGAATCGCTTTTAAATATTTAACCAAAACATGACATATGCAATGTTTAGCCTTGAAGGTTAAAAAGCGACTGCCTCTAAACTTAGGTATACTTAATCCTAGAAACAGGCCCATTTTTGTATTATGATCCTTCCATTGGTATTTTGGTGTATCAGTGCCATCTGCTGGAAAGTTAAGAAAATCAGGTCTTTCTAAATCCCAAAATGTGTATCTTGGGCGGGGCGGGGGGGGGGCAGAGTAGGGAGAATAGTAGGGGGGTAAATGTACTATTTTAAGTACATAGCTGCTTAACTTCCACATCATTATCAGTATAAACCCAAATTAATTACATAGCTCTACAATTAAAGTTTAAAATTTATAATAAAAAAAACCACCCTAAATATTTCTTTCTCTTGATACATTTCTTGGTTTCTAAAATCTTCTGCCATTCTGCTCTATGCATGAAACTCAACATGCCCCAACATGTCTCAGCACTATCTGGTTCTTTTACCAAGATCTAGAATACTGATACAGATGTAAGAGACACATGAAATACGTCTAGACAAAACATGCATTACATATATTTAAATGCAGTGTGTACTTGTTTTTAGCATCTGACAAAGTTTTGGTGGCAGTGAGTAGACTGACACACGATGGGATCTTTCTAAAGTGCTTTCACCACCTTGAAGAGACATATATAAACAACATGACCCAACCGTTCAATTTTCTTATAAATAAAAACTGCAACACATATTCTAAATGATAATATAGAAACGTAAAAGGTTGCTTAACCGATTTTAATAACATGACATAAAGCCCCTACACTTGATAGAATCGTTATGCAAAATACATAGATGAATACTGTCTTCTTTTAAAAATATAAAATAAATAAGCAAGACATGTGAAAATAGGCAAGTTTCATTAAATAAATGAAAATTTTAAAAAAAGAAACTTTTGCTTTCCATATCATTTGAAGAAGGGAAATTATCATTTTAAACAATATTCAAGTTTATTAAACAAATTAAAAAAAAAGTATTATAAAATGTTTAACTGTCATCAGCTTCGAGGTTTATGTTGCTCCCGAATTTTGCATATAACTGAACTTTCAGATCCGCTAACACTCGCTGAATTGATTCCACTCTGGCTTCTAAGGCGTCGATTTCTTCTTGCAAATTTTTCTGGGGAAAAAAAAATCATTTAAATTAATTCTATTCAATGGATGGTTTCTGAGCATCTGTGGATGAAATAATATTTGGGAAGAATTTTAGGTCAAATTTTCTAAACTTGGGACAGGCAGCTAAATAACACGGATAATTAAATCTAAACCAAAAGTCTGAATGTGGCCATTTTTAATTCATGATTTATATTTGCTTATTATAGAATAAATCAAGCCTGTCTTCTCGGTTTTTGCTGATTTAAAAAACAAAATGGATAAAAGAAAATTAATTCCTAAATTATCACACCCTAATAAAGAAAGAACTTTTATACAAACACTTCTGGTAAACAGTTTATCACAGGCCTGGCTTCTAACACAGCCTCTTCCAAATGCCCACAAAAATAACTATGAAACTAGAAAAAAGGATAAAAATTCACACGACCAACACTAATTAAGAGTAACAACTTACAGTCAGAATCTGGGAGATATTTTTACCAACTGCGAGGCCCCTGGCGCTACTGTGAGAGAGCGCTAACGAGGGAGGGCCTCGTTTATGACACAGAGCAGCACTGCCCACGTGGAACGCATGGGATGTCAGAAGTTCCTTCCTGGCCAGGATCAAAAAAAGGATTTCTCGGGGCGCCTGGGTGGCTCAGTCAGTTAAGCATCTGCCTTCGGCTCAGGTCATGGTCCCAGGGTCCTGGGATCAAGTCCCACATTGGGCTCCCTGCTCAACAGGGAGCCTGCTTCTCCCTCTGCCTGATGCTCTCCCTGTTTGTGCTCTCTCTCTCACAAATAAAGTCTTAAAAAAAACAACAAGAAAAAAGGATTTCTCCTAAACATGACCAAAAAAATATGAAGTCACACAAATGGCATACCCATTAATATTAGGAAGAAGGGATGAATGCTAGTATTGACAATGTTATTCTTTTAGAAATCTGGCTGATGAATCTCCAAGTATAGCCCCCAGATCGCTTGGAAACTCGTTAGAAACACAAATTCTGGGGCTGCGCTCCAGGCCTCCTGATTTGGAAATTCTTGGGATGTCAGTGATTGGAATTTTCAACAAGCCCTCTGGGGGACTCTGATACATGCTAAAGGTTTGAGAACCACGGCTATAAGAAACAGAAATAAGACGTACAGCTATTATAAAGGAGATAAAACTTCTCTACCCAGAAAACCTAGTTCATGAGTGAAATTATAACATGCAAGAAAATTATTTTAAAAGCACAATCCTGGGATGCCTGGGTGGCTCAGTCATTAAGCGTCTGCCTTCGACTCAGGTCATGATCCCAGGGTCCTGGGATCGAGCCCCGCATCGGTCTCCCTGCTCCGCAGGAAGCCTGCTTCTCCCTCTCCCACTCCCCCTGCTTGTGTTCCCTCTCTCGCTGTCTCTCTCTGTCAAATAAATAAATAAAATCTTTTAAAAAATAAATAAATAAATAAAAAATAAAAGCACAATCCTATCATGTATCACTCATTTCTTAAAAACACCTGAAAGGCTCCTCTTCGCCTTACGGCCGGGTGAGTGAAGACTGCAGCCCACAGGCCAGACCTAGCCTGATGCTTGTCCGTGCAGTTTTCCTGGAATGCGGCCACGGGCATGCATTTACACGTTCTGCTTTCATGGCAATTGTGACCTAGCCCGGGTGGCTCACAAAGCCTGAGATATCTGCCATCTGGCCCTGCACAGAACGCTTGCTGACCCCTGCGAAAGTCAAGTCCATTTATCAACTCGATTGACAGAGTTCTTCAAGCTGTGGCCACAATTTCAGATGCTCCCAATATCCAGCAAATTAGAACTTCTCTTAGTTGTGTTTTTGTGCCATGATCTTTTTATGACCATTTACACACAACCATCACACATGAGTCTGGAACATCGTGCCCCCCATTCTGGGGAATACCCACTTCCTGCTGAGCCATCTCCTTCCCAGGGAGCCCCTCCTGACCATGCGCACTCCTCTACTCTATGTTCTTACAGCACCTCTAGGCCCACACCACCTTCCACTTACTAGTTATGCTTGCTGAACTTTCTCTTTCCATTTACACTGTCTACTCCCTGCAAGCGGGACCCAGGCATATTTCATTGTCCTCTCTGTGCACTGGTTCATGGCAGACCCTAATACAGAGTAAGCACTCAACAAATATTCCTGGAATGAATGAATGAATAAATGAATAACATAATAAAGGTTCACTAGCTGTGGGGGGGGGGCACGGGGAGGGTGGCATGTTCATAGTAGTGACAAAAACCATCAACTATCTTGAAATACTTCCCACAAGATGGTTAGGATGGTTAAAAAAGAACAAAATTATAAAATTTTACTGTGAAAGAAAAGATTTAAACACAAGCGGAAACACCAATGTTTCTGCATAAAAAGATTCAGGAGTAAAAATGTTAGTTCTTCCTAGGGTTTATTAAATATGGGTTTAATTCAGAGAAATTTTTGCTTTCTATGACATTTGAAGAAGGAAGACTAACATCTTAAGTAATATCCAGATTAATTAAGCAAACTGCAAAAGAATTAGAAAATGTTTGATTGCCATCAGCTTCTCACGCACAATGTGACCGCTCCTTTCACAGACAGTTGGAGGGCGTGTGAACTGGAAACTCCTTTCATATCATGTCTCAAATGCCTCAGATGCTAGTAATGACACCTGTCTGGTTATTTCCCTAAAAGAATTTCCTAGACGAACCATGAGAGACAATGGGCTCTGAGAAACAAACTGAGGGTTCTAGAGGGGAGGGGTGTGGGGGGATGGGTTAGCTTGGTGATGGGTATTAAGGAGGGCACGTTCTGCATGGAGCACTGGGTGTTATGCACAAACAATGAATCATGGAACACTACATCAAAAACTAATAATGTAATGTACGGTGATTAACATAACAATAAAAAATTTAAAAAAAAAAGATTTTTCCTAAATGTGAAAAACACTCAGGTGTAAGAATGCTCACTGCAACATTACTGTAGGAAAATACTGGAAACAAATTCATGTTAACAACAGGAGGGCAATGAACAGAATTGGTGTCCACTAGCATGACGTTTAACAGTCGTCAAAAATGATGTTTTTAAAGCATGTGTGCTTGGCCCAGAGCAAGCCCCTGATGAAGATTTGCTGGGCAAATGAACATTAAATAGAATGAGAAAGTACTTCTGGTGGGAGGTTAACTGACCAAAATGTGAAGCAAACCTACAGAGAAAAGAGAAGGTAAAAACATAAAAGAACCAATGAGAATGTTCATGATGGATAGTTACCTCTCGGTAGTGGGATTACAGGCAATTTTCCTTTTCAACTTTATGATACTCTATAGTTCCCACACAGTTAGAGCATGGGTTCTGGGGTCAAAAGGCCACTCCCTCTGTGTCACCCTGAGTAAGCCCCATGACCTTTCTCAGCCTCTACCCTTCAATCCCTTCAATTCTAAATTGGGATGAATGGGCCCTACTTGTCAGAATTAAATAAGATCGGGGCGCCTGGGTGGCTCAGTCGTTAAGCGTCTGCCTTCGGCTCAGGTCATGATCCCAGGGTCCTGGGATCGAGTCCCACATCGGGCTCCTTGCTCCGCGGGAAGCCTGCTTCTCCCTCTCCCACTCCCCCTGCTTGTGTTCCCTCTCAGGCTGTGTCTCTCTCTGTCAAATAAATAAATAAATTCTTTAAAAAAAAAAAAAAAAAAAAAAAAAGAATTAAATAAGATCATGCCTGCAAGGCTTTCACCGCATGCCCGGGACATTGTAAAAACCCATGGAGTATTATTACCTAGCACCCGTTATTTCCCTACACCTGGAATTAGCGTGTCCTTTGTAACACACACCCTAATGGGAGCGTTAGCCTCCCTCACCCAGGGAAAGACTCCAGCATACCTTTGCTTCTTCTAACATTTCCTGTGTTTCTTCTTGAGAATGGCTAATGAAAACATCACCAATTTGATAAGGTATCATTAAGCAATCATCATCTGCAAGCATGATGTCCTCACAAGCATCTTCTAAATTCTGGAGTTGTTTCTAGAAACACAAAAGCAAACGGCAATGAAAAGCACACTCAAAATCTGCTGATAGGGGTGAGTAGCCAATTTTAATTTGGGGACACCAACTCTGTGAAAGACCCTTTCGCAAAGGTATCACCTCACAACCTAAGACTTCCTTACATTTCTAGATGGCATTTCCTAAGGAAGCCCTCAACAGCTAAGTCACTGTCCTCTAGCTACTTCCAGATTGCTCCGAGTGCCTGCAGAGGACAGCGGGCATCTGTGCCCACTCAAAATGTCCTCCTACCCTAACAGGTTCCGCTTGGTGAATTCTGCCTTCCTATGGTAGAACAGAAACAGAGCAAACCGCCATTGCTCAGCCTCGCCTGATGAGAGGAGGAAAGCAGCTACGAACTGACATTCCACCAGTCAACTGCACTGGGACGGGACCTCGGCTCAGAGGGTCACATGAGGAGAGGATGGGCATAGGCCTGACATGCGGGGCGGGCAGGGGCTGGGGTGGACCCAGCTGGAGGCGGCGGCGGGCTCTGGGATCACTGCAAACAGCAGCAGTTCCATCGCCAGCCACGGTCTCTGAGACGTGGTTCTGCGGCCTGCTCCCGGAACCCCCGCCCAGGCTCACCCCCTCAACAATCTGTAAGTTCTCACACAGCCCTTCAACAAGGTCTTTTTTCTTAAACCAACTAGAGTGGATTACATCATCTGCCACAAAGAGCGCAGAGAAATAGAATCACTGAATTCAGTTTTAAAAAGCTACAGTATAGGGGCGCCTGGGTGGCTCAGTTGATTAAGCGTCTGACTCTTGATTTCAGCTCAGGTCGTGATCTTGGGGTTGTGGGATCAAAACCCACATCAGGCTCTTAGGATTCTCTCTCTCTCTCTCTGCCCCCCCCATACCCCCCTTGCACGTGATCTCTCTCTCTCTCTCTCAAAAAAAAGCTATAGTATAAAGACCTTTCATTTTTCTTAAATAAGATACATTTCTTTAGTACCTTTTTTACTTCTATTTCCTCCTTCAGCTCTGTAATTCTACTTGTATTCCGTGCAAATTTGTTTATCTTTTGTTGATCTTCAAAAGTAACGTTGACATCTTCTGCAGCCTGAAAAAACATTTTAAATTTTTTGTAGAATTAATTTTCCTGGAGAAGTTATAGGTTAGCTTTTTATATAACTCGGAAATAATTCAATAAACTACTTGCTCTCATACAGTCAAGAATCCCAAAAGGTACAGAAAATCACAAACATAGGCCTTATAAGTTTTTGCTCCACAACCTCAAGATTTGCTCATACATCTATCATCTCTTCTGATAGTCTACAGAATAAAGCATAAGCTACAAAAACATTTCAAATATAAACAATTAAGAATAAGTCCTGAATCAAGTCAGCCAACTTTGGCCTAGAGCAGAATTTCTCGAGTTAGAACATTCTTTCATCCAGATAACTCAGGGAGCAAATGATGTGGTAGTGAGTTCTGGTAAATGCTTCATACCAGTTTCTGCTCTCAGAGTTAAAACCAGCAGAAGCTTATTAAAGCTGTCAGAAATCTGACAGTTTCTAATGTTTAATGCAAATGATACACTGGCTAGAAGGTTACTACATATGTCAGTGGCTGTATTTCACACATGGTAAAAATTATGTTTCTTTTAATGCAGAACCTGTTTACATGTCTTCATTAAGAATAAGGTATAATGTACTATAAAATGATTAAAATCGAATGTTTAAAAATATTTACTGTGATTAAATTTGTAAATAAAATTAGAGTACTTAGATGACATATAGTATCTATAAAATCAAAAAACATTCATTGAGCTCTTACTATGTATCAAGAACTTTCTAAGTGCTTTATCATCACTGTTAATCCTCTAATAAATCTTAGTAAGTAGGATCATTAGGAAGTATAACTATTTTACAGATGAAGAACGTGTGGCACAGAGAGGGTAAGTAATTTCCCCGAAGTCACACAGCCAGTAAGCGGTAGAATTCGATTTCAACCCAGGTAAGCTGACTCAGGAGTCCAGACAGGTCCACTAGCTCTTAGAAACGGAAGGTGAAAATGAATGTGGGCAAGCAACCACGCACATTTGTAAGAGGCAGCAGGAAGTCCTTGGCTTTCATCAGATTCTCAAAGGGGAACCATATATTAAAAAAAAAAAAAATTAAATACCAGATTCTCCTTAGAGTTTCCCCTCATTTATAAAATAAGAACAACAGCACTTGTGAAGGAGGAAAGAGAGAGAGAGCTTCAACAAAGACTATTTTTGCTCTTTTGTAATGATTCACAACAACCACGCCTCATCCCTTCGCCTGGTCTCTCATGACCAGTCACAGAGAGGTGTACACTTTTATTTCTCCAGAGGCTGAAAGGCAACCTGTTGTGTCAAGCAAGATTGGAGCTCAGTGGACAGAACACCAAGGCAGACACCTAGAACTCAGCACACACACACCCCCCCCATCGCCCCGGAGCTCTCAACACACAACAAGCACTTTGATATGCATCAGGCTCAGCATCAGAGACCCAGAGGATATCCTGAAAAAATCCTTTGGATCACGATATATATAGCTTTGAATGTTCAACCTTGGGCATGATTTTTATGACTATGGAAGTTGGGAAACACTGAGCTGCACTGTAAAAACCAAAGGAAAGTCCATATTCAGATACCCTGGCGTTCAAGTGACTTTGCCTACATAAGAACCAGCAATTCCTGAAGCAAACAGGGAACGGAGAATTCTAGAGAGTTCCTGCTTGCCTGCAGAGTTTAAATACTGAGGCCCCGAAAACCTGAATATGTATTTATAGACGCATTTGTCATCGTGAGGCTTGAACAGGGTAATTCCCATGAAAGCAACTACCACGGGACCGGCCTAACACACAACTGAGGCTAATATATTGTTTCTGAATTTGAATCTAAATCCCGCTTGATCAGACTCACACACACACAGTTTCTGAAAAGTCGTGGAGGAATTTGGCCACCTGTTTCTATCTTTCCAAAGCAGGCATTTCCTATCCTAGCCTCACCGCACAGCACCCCAGCATGTACTTGGGACCATGTACTCCATTTCCTTAACCGTGGTTTTCTCACTGGGGTTACGGGCTACAGTCGGCGTGTGAAGTCCGTGGTTAAACTGCATGCCACCCAGTGGAGTTCTGTTTACAGCAAAAAGTGAGAAGTCAGCACCTTCCATAACTAACGCCAGTGGCTTGTTTTCATCCCACTGTTCTGGAACATTCCTACATTGCGCGAAGCTTCATTTTGGCGGGGAGGGGCTAATTCTTAACTGGGGATCCAGAGACACTAAGAAGTCCCTTTACCCCCTGAAATTGTGTGCAGCATGGCATGTCCTGTAAGTGCATTCCTCTGGAAGGGTCTTCACAGTTTTCCTCAGATTCTCAAAGGGATCCACACCCCCAAAGGTTAGGGACTCCTGCGTTAAGAGAAGCCAAGGCAGTCGTACTCACTGCCGCTCACAAAGTCACGAGAACTCAAAGAGAAAGGAGTTGGTTCTTTGAGACAACACAGAGTGGTTGAAATAGTGAATGGATTCAAATCCAAGCAAGCAGGAACTTGGGACAAATTATTCAACTTTGTAGCCACCTCAGGTTTGTTACCTGTAAAATGGGGACGCTGGTTCCTCCTACCTTGCAGGGGTGATAAAATGAGGACCTGTGGATGGAGTCACCTTTCAATAATGATAGCTAGGTGCTTTATTTCCTGAACAATGTTTACCCAAAAAGTCATTAGAGAGGAAGAACAGACAAAGATCTAGAAGAAAATTCTGCTAGGCCGGGGAGAAATATGACTGCTCAATATTCAAAGTGGAAATTAAAATTCCTTGGACCCTGACTGGACCCTTTTCTTCAAACTCAGCATCTTACAGGATTATGAGAGGAAAGTGAACCACACTCAGTCTTGCCCCACTGAGTCTTGGCTATTACCAGCAGAATGTGGACTGACAGCTGGGTCCATCAGTGTTCTAAAAGCCTAGGAGAAGGAAATTCTGGCCAATTTCAGTCTGCCTTTATTTTTGTTTTTTAAAGGTGTCTGCCAAGTCTCCATGATATAAAATTTTGCTTTGTATTTTTATTCACTTTTCACGCCTACAGTACAGTCATTCATTTAACAACTACTTGGCAAATGTCTCCCACATGCCAGAAAACTGCCATAGTCCAACCCTCATGAATACCTGCAAGCTTACATTCTAGAGGAGGTGGGCAAAAGACAAGGTGAACAAGATGATGCTAGATGATGATGACACACGTGATGGGGAATGCAAAACAGTGTAGGGGTTGCAAGTGTTAGGGGCTAAGGAGTGAAGGGGGCTTCCTTAGATAGGGAGGTCAAAGATGGCCTCTCTGGGGAGGGGATATTTGTACTGAGGATCAGGGACAGAAATCAAACACAGTCCTCTGATGGCCAAAAACCAGATCTTGGAAAGCAGACCTTTGGAGAGGAGAGGACTAAACCACCTCACCTGATCACCTCACCAGAAAAGCCATGACCCACTGAGATGTAAACGTGTTACAAATGTAAAGTACTCCAAATTGCAAACAGTTTTTCTTAAACTCAAGAGGCTATCCCTATGATATTTCATGCGTACTCACTGACATACCCATTTGCTCCCAGGGCAGGCAGAGAGCCAGAGTGTATGTACAGTTAACCTGTCAGAAATTGTTCACAGCACTGGAAAACACCTGCAGGAGGCTGGTGCATCTATCACATCAGTCTTACAAGACAAAGAAGAAAATCCTTCATGCTCTGGCCACCACCCACCCGTCAATATGTTCATTTGCTATCTTGGCTCAACCTCCCCCGATCCTCTGTCATTCTAGCCACCCTTTCCTTAAATGTACCCAGCGTCTCTGCAGGTGATCCTCCCCCTCTAGAACACCTCATCCCTTTCCAACATTCTCTTCCCCTCCTTATGTCATCGTATAGATCACACCTTCTCACGAAAGCCTTCTCTAGTCACCAACAGACCTTACTCCAGCCCTCATGTCACAAGTCCTTTCTGTCATAGTTCTTAGCAGAGCTGGAAATTCTAGTTTTCTGTGTGACTGTTGAGTAATGCCTGCTCTCCCCCAGAACGTAAGTCCTACAATGCTATGAGGATAAGGGGATATAAGCATTATTATTGCTCATCACTGCTTTTCACCTAAAACTGAAATTGTGCCGTATTACATGCTCAGAAAGTTCGCTGAATGAAAATATGTTGGTAATCAAAAGTTTTGCCAAGTCCAAGGTTCAAATCGTTTTCTCACCATTCCCTCGACCTTTACTTCATCTCTCTGAACTTCGGTTTGCGTATTTGTCAAAGAGGGCAGAGGGAGTTGGGGGGGGGGATATGCAACTAGTACCATCTATGGAATTAAACACCGTACCTAACAAAGGGCCCTATTTATTTATTTATTTTTGAAGATTTTATTTCTTTGACAGAGAGAGACACAGAGAGAGAAGGAACACAAGCAGGGGGAGCGGGAGAGGAAGAAGCAAGCTTCCTGCGGAGCAGGGAGCCTGATGCTGGGCTCGATCCCAGGACCCTGGGATCATGACCAGAGCCCAAAGCAGACCCTTAAGGACTGAGCCACCCGGGCGCCCCGTCAAAGGGCCCAATTTAAGTACAAAATAGAGGTGGGGTGAATCTCACAAAGTTTCATACTCATCTGAATCACCTTAACCCTGAACCCTACCCCGGTACTCAGTAAGAATCTGTGGATGATAGACCAGCAGAGTGAGCAAATCATCCTGGTTTGCCTGGGGCAGCCCTGGTTTTTACACCCTACAATATGCTCACACTATGCATATTGCTGAGTATGAGAGCCAAGGAATTTGAAGCTGAATGCAAGCAAATCCCTTCAGCCAGGGGACTCCCATCAGACAGGATGGAAGTTAAAAACAGAGGCTCTAGAGTCAGAATTGTGCTCACTTTAATCCTAACTTTGCCTGTGCACTTCAACTGCCTCATCTGTAAAATAAGAATAAAAGCACTATCGGGGGTAAGATTAAAATAATGCACACAACTCGCTTAGACCTAGCACACAATAAAAAGGAAAGCCTCCATAATCATCAGATGTTATTATTTCTCTGCCCCCTCCCCATTTTATTTTTCTTCTATCCAGATATTTTTAAGCACCTGTGTAGACTCCGTGACTCATACGCTGTAAACAGGAGTTCAGCTTCCTAAGTAGAATAAAAGGTGGGCTCTGGGAAAAACAAAATAAAACCCGAGTTTGAACTCCAGCTCTGCCTATTAGCTGAGTTATTTTGAGGCCACCAACCGCTCTGTTAAGTTTCTCCATCTGTAAAGTGGGAGGAAACCGCGTCTTTGCTAAGTTGCTGGGAGGATCAGAGACAATAAGCAGACGGCTTCTTGGCCCAGGCCCGTCATCCATCCTCAGTACAGAGGGTTTTAGTCTGGACGCACAGGGACATCGTGCGGGTGCGGGCGGCTCAGGGCCAGACACAAGGGCTCTGGGGCCAGATGACCTGGGGATGCAGGGTCCTGCTCTGCTCCTTACAGCTGGGTGACCTTGGGCAGGTGACTCCACCTCTCTGGGCCTCCGCTTCCTTATGTGCAAATGACAGTGCCAGCAGCACCCATGCTTGCGGACTTGCGAGGGTTAAACGTGACAACCCAGGTAACATGCCCGGCGTGATGGCCAACGGCAGCCCACGGGACCTTCGGCTTCTCCCACCGCCAACGACAAGGCCTGCGCCGCGGGTCCTCAGGCTCTCCACGGCCGTTCTCAGCACCGCGAGGGGCGACCCACAGGCCCCCGAGGGTCCCGGCCCGGCTGCCCCGCCTCGGCGGGCCGGGGGCCTGAGAAGACCTCCAGGAAGCCGGGCGCGGGGAGGCCTCGCCGCGGGGCCGCCCTCAGGGCCGGCGGCTTCGGCCCCCGGCCGCACGCCGGGCTTCAGGGCCGCGCACCCCAGGCAGCCGGCGCCCGGCCCCCGGCGGCCGACCCCCCGCCCGTTGCCCGAGCATCCCGCACCCGGAGCGCCCCACTCACCGCCTTCTTCATGGTGGCCGCCATCTTGGGACTGGACTACGGCGCGCGGCGGGGAGGGCCGCAAGGGCGCGCTCCGGCCCCGGGCCGTCTCTCGCTCCCTGTGGGCTCAGACCTCCCCGCAAATACAACACTGGCTCCATATTCCTTCCTACTGCGTCCTCGACCCGTGGTTCCTAACGTGCGGGACTCAGGGAGGAAACACATCCTGGAAGGACTTGGTACATGCCAATTAAAGGCACAGGCAACGCCCTGTGGGCCGACAGAAAGTGGGGGGTGTGGCGAACCGCCCCAGGGTCCCGCGGCCGGCAGCAGGGGGCGCCCCGCGCAGCGCAGCGGGGCCGGGGGCGGGGCCACGAGTGGACGTTAGGGAAGGTGTCTTTCATCAATTCCCCAAACTTTGTAAGAAACAATCGGCGTACTTTGTTAAAGAGAGCTAAAAACAGATGACCTTGGCTCTAGGATGTGAGATGTATGTGCCCTGATAATTCGCATGGTATGAAGGAGGAAGTACTATTAATTTATTCAACAATGTTAACGAGTATTACCGTATACCCTGACACTTGTGCCTCCCTATTTTGTTTTCTTTTTCTTTGTGTGTGTGTGGGTTCCTTTATACTCTTAACACTTATTGAACACCCCAAAGATCTTCTGTTTACATAGGTTATATTCATCGATATTTACCATTTAAGAAATTAAAAAGAGGGCGCCTGGGTGGCTCAGTCGTTAAGCGTCTGCCTTCAGCTCAGGTCATGATCCCAGGGTCCTGGGATCGAGCCCCGCATTGGGCTCCCTGCTCAGCGGGAAGCCTGCTTCTCCCTCTCCCACTCCCCCTGCTTGTGTTCCCTCTCTCGCTGTGTCTCTCTCTGTCAAATAAATAAAATCTTAAAAAAAAAAAAAAGAAACAGATTTTTTTTAAACATTAATTAATTCATTTAATAAATAAACCCATTCCATAATAATATAAGTAACATTTTAAATTATACGAAATCATTGGAAACTGGCATGGGCTTCTGAAAACAAGGAAGAGGAAGAAGGATGTAAGCACTGTTGGGCCAGCATCCAACAGTGTTTTGTACAAGGGGCTCTGGGTGGTGGGGCTGTTCACCAAGACAGAGTCTCATGGCCTGGGAGAGTGTTGATTGATCTGGACAGACAGACGGACAGTGGGCTGACTGCTGGCAACCATGCTACTGGCTCTTCTGACTCTGTATCTCACCATCTCTATCACCCCTGCCCCAGCCCTGGCATCCTTTGAGCTGATCTCTTTCCCAACACAGAACCAGTTCTATAAGTACAAATGGGGCCTTCTGTATCTTCCATTAAGCATCCCCTCCTTTCCTTAAATTTGAGCATTTCCAACCTCGCTTCTGGTTCCAACCTCGCTTCTGGTTCTTTCCCTATCTGTCTGGACCAATAAAAGAAAGAAGTCTGTGGTGCCGATGGAGACAACTGGAGACTGCAGGTCAGGAAGGAAAATCACCAGCCACCACTTGAGAATACTATCCCCACTAAGGGTGACTGAACACATTCCCTTATACCAAGTTGAAAACTGGCCATCCATTGACTGGATTCATGATACGGTGTTATTAATAGCTATAAGAAAGAACACTTAAAATAATAATAATAAAAGACTGGGTAACCACTAGTATGAAAACTTCATGAGGAAGATACAAGGAAAGAAGTGGTAAGTATGTTGACCGGAAAATTGAGGGCGGGGGGCGTGGGGGGGGAACCCCGCCTACCCATCTATTTGGATTGACATGTAAGCTTCAAAATTGTCCAGACATGTCCTGGTTTAAGATTCTGTCACAAAGCAATGATGGGATTTCATAGCAGTACGTGCCCGTGTGCCCTCCAAAATCCGCGCCACCTGCGCCAGGCTTCTGGTTCTGAGACTTAAACAGGAAACCTTGATGGAATTACACTTTCACGTTGGCCCTGAGGAGTAAGAAGCCAACCCTACTATCACGTGGTAATTTGTTCCGGGCCTGCAGGGGGCGCCCAAGGGTCGTGTTAGCGCAGCCATTCGAGGCAATGCGGATACTATTTTACCAAAATACATACAGGACTATTATTTTCGTAATTTTCTAAAATATAATCTACTTTTAAAATTTAGAATAAATATATTTTAAAGGGGCATTTAAAAATCTCTGACTTAAAATGAAAACCAGTCTCACTTGCTGTTGGAGCAGATCTTAAGTAAATTAAATCTCTATTCTGGGATGGCTCTTGAGAAATTGTTTCAGCTGAGATTTGATCCAAAGGGGTAAGGTAACAGACAAAAAGGGAGCAGGACCAAGTGCTGCACCTGAGTGCCTTCCTTACATGTCCACCTCTGGGCACCTCATCTGCCTGACCCCCCTCCCAGAGTGGTAGGGGTGGGAGGGGGGGAGTGAAGAGAACCTTCAATATGGAATAAAGGTCGTTAAATCATGGTATATTTAAAGAAACAGAAGAAAAAATTTGGACAGGAAAGAGAAGGAGAAGGGCAAGAGATGAAACTGGCCAACCAACTGGCCTGCTTACACAGCTCCTCGCCTCCAACCATCTGTGGCTAGGAGGGAATAGAGACCCAGTCCTTAGTTCCCCTTTTTACAAAAAGCCAGAAATGTGGAATTTTTAAAAATGTGAAATCTCTTGTTGTTGAAACCTTCCCTCAAAACTTCACATATGTCAGACAGATGGAAAGCACAGGGCACCCACTCATTTGTGACCTCCAGTAAACCTCCCCATATGTATATATTATGGAATGTTCTTACCACCAAATTTTTCTCCTAAATGAAATCAGAAAAAAATTCCCTAGGTTTACTGAAGTCAAAAGCTGATACAAATTAGGAACTCTATCTCTTACTGAAAAATTTCATCCCCAAGCTGATTACTTTCTCCCCTTGTCACCTCCTTCCCATACTTGCGCCATGATCACCAGACTTTCCTCTATGTCCCTTCATGAATAACTCTTGACCTCCAATGGAGCCTTTAAATCTAACTCAAGATTTAATCTGTCCTCTAAAGACTCCCTTGGTTCTCATTAACCTGTTCCATCTTTAAATTCTGCACTTGCTGCACAATTTGGTACTTTTCTAAGCTACCACTGTATATGCCTTAACCTTCTCTCTCTTGTACTTCTTTTGAATATTCTTACTGAGATGGGTAATGTAAAGTAGTGTGAGAGTTTGTATATGGCTCAACAATTTTGTAAATGGTTTTGTCATGACCCTCTTTGAAATTCTCTGTCTTCCCATTGCACTTAGGGTATAATTTAGATTTCTTACCAAGGTCTTGCCTCCATCTCTGATGTTATTTCATACCATCTTTCCCCTCAATATGCTCCATCTTCTAGGTGTCAATTTGTGAATGATGCGTGCTCCCTTCTGCCTCAGGGCCTTTGCACCTGCTTATCTTGCTATTCAAGATGCCCTTCTGTTTTTCACCTGCTAAATTCTGTCTATCCTCAACACTCAGCCTCCTTGTCCCTCTATCAAGAAATCTTCCTTGAACACATCCACCACCCAGAAAGAGCAGCACCCCCCCTCCCCACCCTGTTATAAGCCTCTCTAGCACATTTTCTTTTGAAATATGTCCCTCCTGTTATAGTGGGAGCACCAAGGGGAGCCGACCATGCCTGTTTCTTCATCTCTATAATCACAACACCAACAGGGAAAGTAAGGGATGGACAGATACCAATGAATAAATAAATGTGTGAATGAATGTGTAATTAAAGATTAATACAGTATCATATAAAACAATATAGTTGTTGATAAATTCACTCAGCAACACCGTACAAGAGTCTATAGTGTATTTCCATTCACTGTGTGTGTGTGTGTGTGTGTGTGTGTGTGTGTGTGTGTGTTAGATCTGGCTCCGGGGCCTCACACAGTGAGCATGTGGACTCATTGCCTGAGCAAGGCTTCCCTTCTTCACCGGGTAGCCTGTGACTCCAGGATCTGACGTTTTATTTTTCTCTTTGCAACCCCTCAGGAACTGTGTACACTCTTGTCTACACTCTGCAAAGCAAGATTACACAAAATCAAGGAAACCTCTCTTTGGGACAAAATATAACCATCTCTCACTAGTATGAATTCTTACCTTAAATTTTACCTGGCAAAAAGCAAAGCACTTTCCAGAGCCCTCAAATGTATGCATTGGATTTAGCCCTTTTTATAAAACAGACCATTAACTAGCCTGTTTATTTCAAGGGTACATGCTTATAGCAATTTTGATATCGAGAAACAAGTCGGAACTTGTTATAAGTAACAGTCACAACATAGCCTCAAATTAAAATATAAATTCCCGGGGCGCCTGGGTGGCTCAGTTGGTTAAGCGACTGCCTTCAGCTCAGGTCATGATCCTGGAGTCCCTGGATCGAGTCCCACATCGGGCTCCCTGCTCGGCAGGGAGTCTGCTTCTCCCTCTGACCCTCCCCCCTCTCATGTGCTCTCTCTCATTCTCTCTCTCTCAAATAAATAAATAAAATCTTTAAAAATATATATATATAAATTCCCTGGTGTGATTCATTCAACAAGAACCTCATTTACACCTGACATTGAGCCAGGCAGCCTCGTCACATAGATGCTGCTCTTAAAAGGATCTGTTTTGTCGTGGGATGGGCATCTACTATCCTTTGAATACTTTTCTCTATATTTGGGGGCATTTCCAGGTCACGAGTGTCAGCCCTCCATCCTGGAAGTCAGAACTTAATTTCCTAGCATCCTTGAAACTCCGATGCAGGCCTGTGGCTCTGGGTCCGGCCAATCAGATTCCCCAGTGGCGGGATGGTGACCAATGAGGAGAGAACAGTGGAGGGAGGTGCCCAGAACCGGGAGGTGAGAGCAACCTGGCAGAGGAGGCACAGGTGTCCCCAAGCAGCAGGAAGAGAGCCCTTGGCCTCAGTGACTCAGACCCAGAGGTGCTGAGATTGTAGCAGCCAGCAGTCCTACAAGTTCATCTCAATGTCATCCCTAGCTGTTTGCCTCCACTGTGGATCCCAGGTACCTCACAAAGGGTCTGTACACGTTTCAACTTCCTTTTTCAAATTCTGCTGTATCTAGCTACAGAATCCTGCTGTTCAACGCAAAGAACCCCACAGAGTTGTTTCTTCTAAAGGAGAGTTATTCCTCTGTCATTGGAAATTCAGCCGAGATGATCAGCAGATGGAAAGGCAAAATGGCGCAGCACCCTTAGGCTGCTGTGGGGGCGAAAATCCCCTTGCTACGTTGCCAGCCCACACGCCAATGCCAACTATGGGCGCTGAGCTGATTTTCAATGCCTTTTATTTTATAAATCACATACTCAAGTAACCGTGGGTTGCATTTGTGTCGGATTGACACAGGCCTTCGTGAAGAGACGGCAGCTGAAGGCAACACCTCCCGGAACCAGCACAACCCACGGCCACAGAATCCTCGTGAGCTGGGAGGGCTCCCACATGCAAGTGGGAAATGGATCGAGGGAGAGGGAAGGGGCCCCTGCCTGATGCTTGGAAAACCTCAAAGGCGTCGGGACTAGGCTGAGCCAACAAACCTGGCTCATTTTTTGACGACAAACAAAGGACGAGATTGAAGACATCATGGGACTCAGTGTTGTCAATCATTAATGCTTCCGTGGTCTCCAAGCAAAATCCTTGGCAGGTGCTGAGGCCAAAGAGGGGCAGAAGGAGCAGCCCCTGCCCACGCCCATTCACTGCCACCAGAAGAGAAATGAATGCTAAGAAATGTATAGAAAGCAGTTAAATAAAGCGAATAAACATTTTTATTGTTTAAGAATAATTCTACTTCTGGCCACCGATTCTGAGAAAATAAGTCTAAAAACCATAAACAGACTATTTATACAAGAGTGCTTAGGAAAGCGGTGTTTATAAGAATGAAGCATCTCAACTACTCTTAACGGTTTGGCAAAAGAGACCAGTTTAAGTGGCCCATAGGGTCCTTCCCTTCATGAACACTTGTCGCAATGCCCATTCTGAAAAGTAGCAGCAGAGGGAAATGTGGAAAAACAGATCAGATGCAAAATTACAATCCAGTTTTGTTTCTAAAAATCATATGTAGAGAGATATAGATAGATACACTTAGAAACGTATCGGAATGAAATACATAAAAATGTCAATATATAACCGTGATTTTGTAGATATCAGGAATTGAATGGAACTTTTTACTTCCATCTTTATAATTTTCTGTATTTTTAAAAAATTTTAAAGTGAATATGGATTAATTTGTACTCAGGAAGAAATTAATATTAAGGTAATTGATATGTAATAATGCAAGATATAATGAAACCTGATGCAAGCTATAAAGTGAGCACATTGTGATTCTAGCTAGAATCTAAAAGTCTACCCATAGATAGAATATATAGGAGGAAATATACAGAGCTATTCTTAGCAGTTGTCACTGGGTAGTAACATGAAATCTAATTATTTTATCTTATTTGCACTTTCTTAAATTTATTTTAATGATTATATATTACTTTAATAATATTTGGGACACTTCTTTTTCAAGATATGACTATGGTCCTACCCTTCTCAATAAAGAAGGCTAGATAATTTTCACATTCCACCCATCACAGGAGCTCAATCATCAGAAGCAAAGGATTTAAATCTAAATAGGTCCTCCACATTACTGTCCTAAGTTTCTGAGAAGGAACAAGAAGCTCCCTGAGATATTAAATAGTTAACAACAATTTTTTAAAATTTCTAGAAATTTCCATCTTTAATGTAATGAGCACGAATCTTATAAAGCATGTTTGCTACTAGAAGTAGCGTTCAGGGGCGCCTGGGTGGCTCAGTCAGTTAAGCGTCTGCCTTCGGTTCAGGTCATGATCCCAGGGTCCTGAGATTGAGTCCCAATCGGGCTCCTTGCTCAGCAGGGAGCCTGCTTCTCCCTCTGCTTGCCACTCCCCCTGCTTGTGCTCTCTCTCTCTCTCTGACAAATAAATAAATAAACTCTTAAAAAAAAAAGTAACATTTATAATCTATAAATGTTTGTTATAAGAAATTATTTTGCTGACTTAAGCTTACCTAAATATACTTTTTTATAATGAACCTAATATTAAATAGATATAAAGATATATAGAGATCTCTCTCTCCGCCCCCCTCATCTATATAAAGATTACATTTGATTGTCTGCCCAAGAAGAATTACTCCTCCTAAATATGTAGTATTTGTTTCCCCACATCCATCCAGTTCCCCTTCCGGCAATAGCCCTGATTTTAGTTTAGAGAGCTTCCTCTTCCTCCCTCCGGTGGTCAATATTACATGTAACTTGCAGAGACATTTGGCCAAACGTTTTGTGTGTGTCTGTGAAAGTGTTTCTGGGTGAGATTACTATTTGAATCATAGACTGAGTAAAGCCCTTCCTAACGTGGGTGGGCCTCATCCAATCAATTGAAGATCTGAATAGATAGAACAAAAAAGGAGACGAAGAGTGAACTCTTCCTGCCTGACCGCTGTGCTGAGACACTGGTCCTTTCCCGTTTCCAGACTTGAACTGACACATCAGTTCTGCGTTTCCAGCTTGCCAACTGTGGATCTTGGGATTTACCTCTGTAATCATGTAAGCCACATTTTTATAATATCTATCTATCCTATCTATCTATCTATCTACCTATCTATCTATCCGATGACCTATTCATCCACGTTCTATTGGTTCTGTTTCTCTGGAAAACCCTGACTCATATACTCCCAATTAGTCCATGTAATCTGGATGGGCTCTAATACTCTCCTAGAACGGGGAGCATAAGAACAGGCTTCAGCCAATCAGCAAATGGTGGCCGCACGATTGTTCAGGAATCAGCCCATGACCAAACTTAGGCCCATGAGAACCAGGGCTTCTGATTAGCATGGGCACCAGAAGATCTCTCTTCCTGCTAGCTGTGAACCTGTAGGAATGAAAGTTCTGGAACAGGGGTCAGCATCTTACCATATAAAAAGTGAGCTCGTTTGAAAATGGAGCCAACACAGAAGTGAAGCTGAAAAGTGGGGAGAGGTGAGAGAGAGGGCCTGAATTTTAAAGTGTGGCCCTGGACCCACTGAGCTAAGCTAGCTCGCGTCCTGAACTTTTCAACGACATGAGTCAATTTTTTATTTGCCGATGGGATTTTGGCTTCATTTCCTGTGACTTATAATCAAAAGAGTGTGAACTGGTATGTTCCAGCCACAGCAATGTCCTGACAGAGCCAGAGACAAAGGCTTACTGCAGGGGGTCAATATTGGGAGGTGACCCTGGGGAACCAGAGCAGGGGGTGTGGGTGGGGGTGCTGGGAAAAGTGAAAAAGGGGAGGACAGGAAGCTGTTCCCAAGGCCATTTACTGAGCTAGTTACCCTGTGGGCAACTGGACTTATCCTTCCTGGGAACTCTTTGAGACACTGTGTACCACGTATCACAGACTTGTGCTCACCACAAAGACGGCACCTATCCACCCATCCGAGTTTGGTCAAGGGGTGCCCTGGGTCGTTAACTTGTTTGCACTTCCAGGTTAGTTCTTGTACCAGAACGGCTGCAGAAGCTACCTGAGGCCAGCAGAAAATCCCCAGGAGGTGAGGCAGGGCTGAGTAAGGCGCACCTTTGCACAGTTGTTCGGTAGGCGAATGGCCAGGGTGGAAAGATAGGTCCAGGTTGGGTAGAAGACAAAGCACTAAAGATACCCAACACCATTAAGTATCAGTTATCAGCAGAACAGAAATGCCTTCCAAGATTGGACTTCACCATTTTTCATGAACTTGGAAAAAGAGCAGGGCTGAATCCTGTGGAGCCCAAGCAGGACTCAAATACTGACATCTCCTATCACTCTTACTTAAGACTAAATAATCCCCTTTGGGAATTCCCTGATGCAAAAAGTCTTAGGTAATCGTTCTGTTGCAGAACAGGGTCAGATCAATCGTGCGTAGGTAGGGGAGGGCTTTCCCCTGCAATGAATGAATGGCCCCACTGTTATTCATCACTGGAAGTGATCAGTCTGGATCTGACAGATGAGAACTAGGGAGGTGAACTTTAGATCAGGTGAAGAAAAAAACTTTTTTTTTTCACCTCGATCCAGAATTTAAGAAGGTAAGGGGAGAGGGACCTGCCTTGTTCACTCATGCATACATGCAGCACATTATTGAATGTTTCCAGAAAAGCCACGTAATTTTCAGGGCCTAGTGCAAAATGAAAATGGTGGTGGTGTTTGGGGGGGGGGGGTTGTTCAAACGTTATTAACAATTTCAGTGTGGCAACAGCAGAGCATTAAACCAAGTGTGGGGATCTTCAGAGCAAGGGGCCCTAAATGTCATCTGCACGTCAGTCATGGCGCTAAATTTCAGACAGACATCGGCAAACAAGACACATCCAGCATCTGTCCTCATGAAGAGCCTAGGCTGGGATACATGCTGTTCCCTCTATCAGTCTCCCTTCCCAGGGAACTTCCACAGCCTGAGCACTTGCTGGAGTGAGTTTGATTCTGTATTAAATAATTTTTCATGCCACTTCCTCCCTAGACCTCCGGAACTTACCGGAAGAATCAGTGATACGTTCCAGTGCAGAGTGAGGAGGTCTGGCTATGCTGAGGGATCTCAGGTGTGTCTCCAGGAAGCACATGTGTCCCAAGGGGCAGCTTCCTAAGGGATTGTCAAGTATAATTTTAATTATTAGCCACAGTTGGTTTATAATTTGATTTAGACCCTAACTGCTAAATAATCCCACTTTACCACACAGGAAGTTCCCACACTCCCTATCCTCTTATATCTGACTGCTTAACGTAACTTCCCTGTCTGCACAACCTCTGAAGATTTTTGAGTCCAGGACCGCTGAAATCCATGGTATTCACTAGCGAATATTTACGGTATTCCTCACATAGGTTTTCAGAGAACATCTCTGCAGCCTCCAAAGCTTGCCAAACACCAACATCGACATAGGGGAAGAAAGTAGCCAGAACCAGCACCAACCCCCACTAGTTCTGCTACGTTGGGGAATGAGAGCAGGTGCCACCATAAGAAGTGTGAAGGGGGCTCAGGTGCAATCAGGACACACTAAGGTGTTCATGACTCAGGTGTTCCTCGTAGGGGACTTCCTGTACTTACCTTGCCCTGGGATAACACTGTTTACCTTACAGGAATGTTTATTTCTTATCACTGGGTTATATGAATTACTCTTATCATATTCTTACCTGTAGGCACTTTCACTTTAGCTTATGCTGGGATGGGTTCTGTGTATTAATGACTAAATTTATAGGAATCCCGTGAAGATCTTAATTCTGAAGGAGGCATCCCCATCTGCTGAAAATGCTATGGGATGGTTTTATTTCAAATATAAGAAAAGAAAAAAAAATTGAATCCTCAGGTACATTTCATTTAAAAATCTCTAACTCACACTCGAAAGTGTGATGCTTTATGTTCAAGTTTACCATAGTGAAGATAGTCCCCAATTAAGTAATAGATATTTTTTCATTTCAGAAGTGATCCCTTTTTTGTATGTATATTAAACTTCAATAAAAGTTTTCTGTTTAAAACAATTCTATTGTTTTTTTCCCTGGGTTGTATGATTACAGGTGATGTTTGTTGGCTTATTTTAAATTTTGTTGCATTTCCTAAGGGACAGGGATGAACTGTTAAAGCCTCAATTCTTTCTCTAAATCCCACTTTTGTCCAAAATTGATCACCTAATGAGCATTTGAGAATACAAGTGTCTTCCACCTGGTGCTCTAGGCCAACTACTTTTCAGATCAGAAAGGAGACGTGTACCTGGCCCCACACACTGAGATAACATTGTTCTCCTGAGCAAAACAAATCAGTTTCAAACGTTTCCAAGCTACCTAGAACAAAACAAGGAAGTTAGCTGAGATCATTTTAAGGAAAAATGCTTACTCACCATAAACCCACCTCCACGCAATTATTTCCTCTGTCTTGGATCCCTAAGAATTTTGGAGTTCATTCAGAGGAGGTGAAATCGACGGCATCATGGAGACCTATCTGCAGAATGCGTTATTCTGAAGGAGAAGCAGGGTGACTTTTGTCAACAATCTTGGGTCTCAAATTCAGATGCCTGAGAGGGACACCAAAACGTGTGATTCACCCCGCACTTTGAGTCTTAAGAATTTGAAAGTAGGGGCGCCTGGTGGCGCAATTGGTTAAGCATCAGACTTTTGGTTTCCGCTCAGGTCGTGAGATCGGGCTCCCAGCTCAGCCTGGACTCTGCTTAAGACTCTCTCTCTTCCTCTCCCTCTGCCCCTCCCCCGCAAAGATAAGTAAATAAATCTTAAAAAAAAAAAAAAAAGAATTTGAAAGCAAGAATGCTAATCAGATATTCTGCTGGTATTCAAATGATACCTGTTGCACGTCACTCTGGGTCTCGGTGTCCCAAAGCCCTGATGCTGATAATTCTTTAGTGGTGGGTTTCTATTTTGGAATCCCACACCCTCACCTTCGTCATCCAGTCACACTTTTGCAAGCCTCTATCCTATGCCAGATAAATTCCTTTACTAATTAGGATAGCCAGCACCAGTTTCTGTTGCTTACAACCAAAAGAATCTAAGTTGCTACCAAATCCAGAAGTTCTATCTCCACCAGGCCTCAAGAAAGGCCTGCAAATGGGAGCTGTTAAACCATCAGGACCCTCACTCCACTTCTCTCGGCTCAGCTGCTCCAACTTTCTTTATCTCTGAGAACTTTCCTTCTGTACTGCTTCAGTTATAGGGATGTGGGGAGTAAAAGATGGTCTCCTCATAACTCCTGATCAAGAGACCAGTTCACACTAATGAGCGGGCTATTTCCCAAATCCCAAATCAATGCTTTGGAGTAAGATCCAAGTGGCCCATTTGAATCAACTGTCCACCTGTCTTGGTTAATGTATGGCCAGAATCCATTGTCAAGTGCCATCATGGCTGCCAAAGGCCCAGGCCAGTGGAGTAGGGAGAGAAGCCATTTCTCACTAACTCACTTTTTTTGTCTTTCACATGCGCTTCCTCGAGTCATGATTCTGGGAAGCTCTCACTGGGATCTGTGATCACTGCCTGGTACCTAGCGTAAACCTCTCTGTGTGTTTCATGAGATTGTTCATCAGCAGAGACCATGATTTTGTAAGTGTTGTGGAAGATAGTTCCTTGAAAGTTCATTAGTAATAAAATAGTAGGGGATAGTCACTTTAGAAACTGAGCTTGGTCTTTTGTGCCTTCATTCATTGTCTTAATTAAAATATCCTAGTTGATTTTACCTGACCAAGAAAAGAAAGAAAGAAGGAAAGAAAGAAAGAAAGAAAGAAAGAATTGGTTTATTTATATCTCCGGGCTGTAGGCATTAAGGTAGCAGAGGGACATAGAACAATACTATACTTGGGGATAACAGGGAGAATTGCTTGACTGTGATACGAATAGTTCTCAATCATTTGAATTTCACATCCCAATACATTTTTTTAAAAATATGGACTGTGGAGTAGTATCATCAGAGAGGTGCTGACTTTTTATTTTGCTAAGGAAGGACATTAAACCAAGAAAGCTTAAATTTAAACCAACAACATAAAAACAAAGACTTTACCATAAAAAAAAAAAAAAAGGCTGGACGAGAATAAAAAACAACCTTTCTCCATATAAAGCTGCTCTTCTAAATTGTTCCAACTTTATAAAATAGCCACTGGAGTGGTAGACCACCAAGCAACCCTTTCCAGTGAACTTGAATTTGGAATCCACTCCATGACACAATCTACCTTACCAAAGAGTGAAGTTTAAAATGGGGCCAAAGACAACACCACTTCCATTAGAATTCTTCCCTCCTACAACCAAGGTTTTCAACAGAAGTGAGGGCATGTTCCCCCATCTCAGTGTGGTGTCCTTCTGGACATGAAGTGCTAGCTGGAAGCAAAACAGAGCCTTATACCACCTGCTGGCCATGCGCCAGGCACTCTGCTAAGTGGTATCCATACAACCACATATGCATTTGGTAATATTCTCTTTTTCACTGATGAAGAAGCCGAGGCTGGGAGAGATGATATTACTTGCCTATAGTCACGTAGGCTGATCAGTTCTGGAGCTGGGATTTGAACCCAACTGCATCTGTTGCCCAAGTCCACTTTTCAAACCATGAGTTTTCTCCTTGAAGATTCAAACAAGGATTTTGACAACCAACAGACACACACATTTTCATTTTAGAGCAAAGGTATTTATGAAATAATTCATTTTATTTCGGACTCCAGACTTGAGACTGCAGAAAATGTTAACAGCTCTGTTGCCTGAGTCGTGGTGGTCATCTTGTTGAATAACAAAGTATCTGAGTCACTTAGACTTTAGAAAACCCATGAGGAGCTTTATTTGTGATTGAGTGGTTTCGAAATCAAGTCACAACCTCAGGCATGAGGATCACATACTTATTTATGTTGGTGAGATAAACTGATTGTAAGTGTTATGTAAGTAAAAGTGAATAGGTTGACACCCCTCGGGACATTGTTAATGGTGAAACTCTATGGACTCATTGATCACATGTCTTCAGAACTGGGCAAGGGAGCCTTTTCATTGCATTCTATCAAACTGTTATTTATCTCAAGGATAAAAAATAATTTCCCTCCATCCCTCTGTCTTTGGATACATTTCAACATCTGGATTTAATTCCTGTACATTCACTTGCAGCCTTGACCTTGTGTAGGTGGAAGTGTCATCGAGTTCTGTGAGTATGGACTCTTCTGTCCCTGAAAATATCCCCTGAACTTCTACAATTATCTCCAATTCCTTGACCAAGATTTTCATGGTTAGAGAAAGGGCTTCATTTGAGGATATTCCAGTGAGAGAAACAAATTCAGACTGAGATCCTTACACAATATCGATTCTTTTCTGAAAGCTGGTTTTGATAAAAGAAAGGGTACAAGAGCAAGTGTGCATCACATGTGATGAAAACACGTAAGAGCTAACCTGGCATTTACTACACATCAGACATTATTCTAAGTGCTTGACATGAATTAACTCATTTGATCATGTTAATAGCGTTAGGAGATAGGTAGTATCATAATCCATATTTTATAGATTAAGAAACAGAGACACAGAGCTGCTGAATGATTTGCCCAACTTTGCAAAGCCAGGAAGTAGAAGAGCTGGATTTAAACTCCGTTGGTCTGACTTAAATTAGTCCCTTTTAACCACTGCACTAACTAGGCCATTGAGATGGGGTGGGGAGGGGTTGGGTGGCCACATGAGCACTGTAGAGAAAGTGCTAGAGCCCAGAAAGGACTCCAGACTTCCAACCTCACTGAGGACATCCCACCAGCCGTGTTCATATTTATTAAGATGTGAAAAGAAAATGGACAATTTTCTTATTGATTCAAAAAGAAAAATGTAAACATTCAAAGAGTCTTCATGAAAAGTCTGTTTGCTGCCCTGGCTTGGCAAGTCCCAGAAATGGGCTGCTCAGGAGCCTTGCAAGGTTGAAGAGGACACCCTGAAACATTTGAAGAGAATATGGCCTCTTTTCTCTATTGTCTGGTCACAGTTGGTCAAACTTCTTGTTTTAGAATCACAGATGCCCACCGTGGTTACCCTAAGCAGAAAAGGAATTTGTTGACAGATATCGTGGAGTCCACAGAATTGATAGCAAAGCTAGACAACCTGACCTGAAAAAGTAGGTAGGCCTCAAGGGGGATGAAGCAGCCAAACTGTGGCCAGAATTATACCAAAAGGAAAGTCTGGTTAGGTTCATAGTCCCCGAGGCTGCCACAAGCACGGGTGACACAGCACGTGGAAGTCCCTCGCTGCCACCACCCACGCAAATCTCAAGTCTGCAGGCTCCTCACGGAAACCCCCAGCTGCAGCATCTGATTGGCTGAGGTTAGTCACGTGCTCTCTAGTTGTGGCTCAGCTGGGAGAGGGGCTTTTTTTTTTTTAATTCCAGTATAATTAACATACAGTGTTATATTAGTTTCAGGTGTATAATATAGTGATTCAATAATTCTATACATTACTCAGTGTTCATTATGATAAGTGTATTCTTTTTTATGACTGAATAATATTCCATTGAATACATATACCAGCTCTTCTTTATCCCTTCATCTACAGTGGACACTTGGGTTGTTTCCATATCTTGGCTATTGTAAATAATGCTTCAGTAAACATAGGGGTGCACGTATCTTTTCATTTTCTTCGGGTAGATACGCAGGAGTGGAATTACAGGATCATAGGGTATTTCTATTTTTTATTTTTTGAGGAACCTCCATACTGTTTTCCACAGTGGTTGCACCAGTTTGCATGCAAGGGGGACTTTTCTGAGCCTCTTTGGCTTCTGTAGTGGTGCAGATGTCCCTATTTTAGGGTTCCTTAAAATATTCTAGGTTCAAATGCTGGGCAGAATGGTATATTTGCCATCCAGATTTAAGGGAAATGCAATAATCGTCAAAAGTATGGAAATATATTATACTCAAGATGGAACACAGGAGAGTATGAATGAAGCTGGATGAAGACATGCTTTGATTCTCAGCTCTCCTACTAACTTACTGTGTGACCATGGGAAGGTCACTCACAATTTCGGATCCTAAATTTCCTTGTTTGTAAAATGATAGTCAACACGGTATTTGCCTTCTGGATTTGTGGTGATTCTCAGAAAGGGTGGGAGCAGGGACATTCACAACATTTACAAGTTACACCTGAACATCTTACATACGAGTGTATATTCATTCTCCACTTCCACTAGAGGCAGAATTAGCAGGAAGAATGTCCCATAGTAGGAAAGGGGGGTCTTAAGTTGTGGTGAACCATGAGAGATGCAGGGCTGAATGATGGAGGAAACCCCCAAAATTACCTTCCCTGTTAATGTTTAGAGAAAAGTCCATTCACACCTTGTTCTAACATACTTGAGAATGTAACCCCTTAGGTACTTTTTCCCCTACAATTAACTGGATGGCCATGACCACTGGATGTTCCTTCTAGGTGTGTACTTTTCAAGATATCTTGCAAAAGTTTCCCTTTAGGAACCTTCTCTTTGTTGTCACATGATAGAGGCTTCTGAAGATAGGA
This sequence comes from Halichoerus grypus, assembly GCF_964656455.1. Classification (NCBI taxonomy): domain Eukaryota; kingdom Metazoa; phylum Chordata; class Mammalia; order Carnivora; family Phocidae; genus Halichoerus; species Halichoerus grypus. The sequence continues at coordinate 131,013,710 of NC_135721.1, read as the reverse complement.
TTATACGTATAAAAAATGCCACCTGGCCCCAAAAATTCCACCCCCCAAGACATCCACCAAAAGCACTCCTTATGGAATTAAGACATTCCCGTCTTTGCCTTCAGTTAATAGTAATTTACCTAATATTTACTTGCCAATATTTATTAACTACTTGTTACATGCCTCATATGCATTGTCTTAGTGCTTGAACCAATTCTATGAAGTAAGTACCACCATTTACAGAAGCAGAAGTTGAGTCTCAATGAGAGGATGTCGCTTGTTCAAAGTCATGCTTTAAACCCAGGTTTCTCTTACTCTAACCTTTAACCGCTACCTTTTGGAAAATGTATTTGACAGGATGAGTGAGCGGCTGGGGTTCATATGGTGAAGGTGTTGTGGGTGCATGTTCATGTGTTGGGAGGTGTGCCTGTGAGGAGGATGTGGGGGGTGTGCATGTATGGGAGGGTACGACTGAAGGACCACGTATGGCCACACATCTACAAGTGTGTGGGCAGGTGTACGTGTGTGGCGGGGTGTGGACATGCTCCGTGGTTAAGCCAGATTTCCTGCATACGGAGAACACAATAGGTTCCTAACATCATCGTAGAACTCTGAGATTCTGAGCTTTGAGGTGCAAATGGGAATTTAAACTTGCCATATGAGACTTTTGGAGGCCCTCCTAATTTTACTCATCCACTGGGAAGGCCACTATACATCCTTTCACCCAATCATCGTGAGATGCTCTCTTTTGAAATATCCACTTCATCTTACATCTCCAGCTAGTAGGGAAGAGCTTTTCTGATGATAACTTCTTTTCTACTAGGTTATGAAAATCAGAGTCCCAGAGAACTCAGGAGGTTTCCTGAAGTAGCCATCTCAGTAGCCTTAAATGAAGGATGGTGGTCAGACATTTTCACTTTGGATTCCACTTCTGAGGGAACCGCTGACTCGAGCTCCTCGGTGTCGATGCACCCATCCAGCTTTCCTGCTGGCTGGGCAGAAACGTAATTTCTGGAATAAGAAGTTTGGGCTTTTTGTCTTTTTTCTTAATACCTTAAGGTAAAAAATTGCGACGTATCTACCCCTGACTTTTAAGAGAACATAAGGACTCATTCATTAACAACAACAGAAGAATAGGGGCACCTGAGTGGCTCAGTTGGTTAAGTGTCTGCCCTCAGCTCAAGTCATGGTCCCAGGGTCCTGGGATCGAGCCCCTCGTCAGGCTCCCTGCTCAATGGGGAGTCTGCTTCTCCCTCTACCCCTTCCCCCTGCTCATGCTCTCTCTCTCTCAAATCAATCAATAAATAAAATCTTAAAAAACAGTAACAGAAGAATAGAAAGAAAGGAAAAGGAGAAAGGGAAAAAAAGTGCCATCGTGGGAGCATTTGCACCCATGGGGACACCCTTATTTTTTAGGGACAAGAAACTTCTTTTTGGTCAATAATGCAGAGCAACTTTGGAGTTAGACAGACTTGGGTTTGAATCGGCCACTTTCTAACTTGGACAAAATACTTACCCTGAGTTTCATTTACTTTTCCTATAAAGTAGGATAATAATATGCATGCTTCTCAAACATTAATGTGCATATAAATCACCCGAAGGTGTTGGTAAAATACAGATTCTGGGGGGGGAATCTGTGAGTATTCATGTAAACACACGAGATCCCAAATTATTCTCTCCAAGTTGCAATAGGATCAGACCCTGATCGGCTTTCTCCTGGTTGCTGTAAACATCGTCATTTGATGTTGTGCAAGAACCAGACTATGGGAGGTTTGCCTAGCTGTTCTCTAGCAGCGGAAGATCAGGTCACAGGGTCTAGATTGTGAGGCCTATTTGACATTTGCTACTAAACTTTGTTTTTCCTAAGGACAAAGAATTCTTCTAGTGTTTTCTTATTTCAGAACAGTTCCCTTGGCCCACTTCATGAAACTGATAAACAATCAGATATCCAGTCCCATTCATCCTGGAGCTGACTGGGACTACACAGGTACTTTCCACGGTTCCCTTTAGGTGCTTGTCCCTTATGGAAGTATGCACTCGTGCTTCATATTAAAGCTCTGGGAACACACAATCAGAGTGCAAAATGCTTCATGCAAATCAACAGCCATAAGATCTGTCAAGGCAGGCTCTTGACACACAGGAGCGAAGGAAAATGTATTTTGCATCCAAAATAATGAGCAATAATAATTCTATAATGGAATTTCTCCGATTTTCACCCTGATGGAATTAGCCAAGTTATATCATGCAAGAAAGTGTAGAGTAGGTATGTCTGTGATGATGTAATGATGACATCATTATAAAACGTCCGTTATGAAACATATATAGTACCAATGGAATTTTTCAAAATCGATGGATTGCTTCATTAGGCAGCTTAACTTGACTCTAGATCCAATAGTTATACCTGTATCTTCCAAAACTATTATTGATAATAATAGCTAATACTCTTTCCCATGTAACAAATACTGTTTATAACATTAACTCATTTAACCAATTATTTCCACTTTCATGTGGAGATGTGTTATTAAAGAGTGCACGTCTTCTTTGTACAGATTTCTATTTTCTCAGACATTTCAAAAAAAGGAAAAAATGAAATAAAATATTCCTTTATATCGATCAACTCAAAAAGTACAGCTATAGCAAATAAGACATTTAATCTCTGTTATCTTGCAGGATATTATTTAACAAATATTTATTGAGCACCTAACCCGATCAAAGCATAGGTATAGGTACTAAGAACATAGCACAGAGTAAGACAAACCATCTTCCTGCCTTCAGGGAGCTGACATCCTAAAGCAAGCTAGAATTCAAGTTATAGGATTGTGACTATATAATACTATTATAATTATAATTTATAATAGTATAGAAGAATCACTATTATTTCCATGTTATAGATGAGGACAAGGTGAACTAAATCGGCCATATATGGTAGGGTAGATTCAAACTCAAGTCTGGCTTAAACTCTCTAAGAAACACGTTTTTCTCCTATAAAAAGGAAAATAATACTTATTTTACAGTATGACTGTGTTGGAAGAGATAGTAAAATATCTGGCACACACACAGGAGCTCCTCAATAAATTATAATTTGTAGTAAGAGGAAAATGATTCATAAACTTGAGTGTGCACCCTGTGTTTTTCATCTCCTTCAAAATGGAACAGCTCTTTTAAAGAGAAAACTTCTCAAAAGTTCTCCCCATGTAACTCTGTTTGGGGGATTTAAGATACATTTTTCCATTATATAACTTTAACTTACCAACAGGACCGAATTCTACTCAGAAATCATTAGCATGTATGGGGCCCAACAATGTTTGTGAAGATAGCGTTTAATTGTGTTCTACCCATTTAAAGCATCCATCTTAGCCTTCCTGAGATATAGGCATAGTAACCCCCAATTTTATGAATGAGGAAACCGGGTTTACAGAGGTTAAATAACCTGCCCTAGGCCACACAGCTTGTGAGTGGTGGATTCATGGCTTCAACCCAATACGTGGAGACCAAAACTATTATTTATACAGAATTGCTTTCTATATGACACACAAATAAAGCCTTCCAGGATTTACCAACAACTTCTCCCTCGGAACACAGAGAATGCATTGATACTGATCTTTCTCTTTTTGCTGAAGAATGAGGAAATAATCAATACTCAATGGTCTATTATTTGCTTTTTGGGTGCTGGCCAAGGTAAACACCACTATGTCCTATGCTCCAGGAGAGACAAAACCAAGGAGACAACATCTGTAATTTCAAGGAGGTTTTTGTCCACTTAGGTGGACAAACATTTGTTTCTGGGACAAATGTAATAGAGATTATGACCTTAATTTTTTGAGAGCCCAATTCCTATACTTAATAACTTTAACGATAAACATTTTAGAGCTTTAGTATATGCCAGGAACTTCCAATGCTTTGTCATCCTCAGAAAAACACCACTAGGTGGGTGCTCCCCTTATCACCACTTTGAGCTGAGATACCTGAAGCTTAAAGAGATGAGTAAATCGCCCTTGCTTTATCTGCCTACTAAGCAGCTGAGCTGGGATTTGAACTCAGCAGCATTTCTTTGCTAATATTCCTTTGGCTTTAGTCAATTATACAGTTTCCCAAATCAAAATTGCAATATTAAGGTGAACACAAGGTATAATAATTGAGACATTATAAATGTCTCTCTTGCATGCAGTTTGCAAAAACCTGGGCTGAGAACTTTATCTGCATTGTTCTCACAGCAAACTCCATGAGGTTGGCTATTATTATTATTATTATTATTATTATTATTATTATTATTGCTGTTTCCATGAAGCTTGGGCTTTGCTCAGGTTGTGAGGTTGGGGTTCTAACACCAACCATGCTACAGACGCGGAAGGTAAGTCCTCTGCGGATCCACAACCTGAAAGCAGCTCTAGGACCTACACCAAATTTAGTCAAAGCTTTGAAGCACAAAACTATATTACCATTTAATATATTTGAAAGAATTTTGTGTTTTTCAGTGGCGAAACCAGCTATTGTCCTTCCAAGGACTTTTCCACTATTCCCTCATCACATATGCTCACACGCATGCACACGCACGGGTGCACACGTGCACACATACACACACATAACCACACTTTGTCATCTGCGGTGGCTTGGTGTGAGGGCTGGAGTATAATTATCCAGTCAGGACTTGGTAAGATTTCCCAGAACCAAACAGAGGGCCTGGGCCTGTCTCAGTAATGATGGTGGGCATTTATGAGATGCTTCAACATCTCTCATTAGTAATTCCCAGCAGGAACCCCGGGCAGGATGACTCACAGAGGCTAAGTAATGAGCTAGGGATGAGGCCCAGTTAGGAAGAGTGTTTCTGGGATGGGCTCAAAGTAGTCACGTTGAATTTAGCTGCACCTTGTCAAGGATGGATAAGTTTCCGAGAACTAATCTTCTTCCCTCTGCCATCCAGCATAAAAATTACTGGGGACTTTCTCCACTGGACATGAGAAACCAATTTTCCTGAAATAAGAATGTTCTCGCTGGCCGTTATGCCACTAACAACTGCCTACACTTCCAAGTGTTTACTTGGAGTTTATAAGGCAACACAGTGCTAAACTCATATGAAAATCTAGAAAATATAAAATCATTGCCCTTTCTTTTTGGGTGTACCTGCAGAGAGAGAAAGAAAAGAAAGCACAAGGAAGGGGGATAACTCAATATCTGACTTAACAGAAGAGTTATTTATTGACCATTCACTATGTGCCAAGCACCTGCCAGAAGCAAGGTACACAATGGTGGACTAAATGCATCTTGTATTTGGAGCTATTCTTTTTTTAACCACCATTAGCACATAAAGCAACGTCCTTTCACACAGCCCCACACAAACTGATCCCATATCCGCCCCTCTTTGTGATATTCCCACTTAAGGAACATTCCCAATATTCTGAGATGGTCTTGGTTTAACAAAAGGCGATGTAAAATGCATGATGTAGATGGATGTATATAATAAGGGCTAGAATCAGAAAAATCTGGGGTCTGAATCCCACGTGAGCCACACGTGACATTGGGCTTAACTCTCTAAGCTTCCGTCTTATTGATTCATTTATTTTTGTCATTGGGCTGAACTCAATGGGAAAACTTTTGTACAATGTCTAGCTTAAGTGCCCTATCATAACCTCTAGAAAGCTCTCATTTGTACATTATATAAGATGTATATATTACATATAGTATTTAATCTATAGTATGTGATATATAATATGTACTGTATAATGCATATATATAAAGATATCTATATAAGTAAATATAATGTATTATATCAATTACATTGTAAAAGTAGATATAATAATTAATATAATACATTATATTAATATAGTTATTTTTATTAACATTAGCAATCATCAACATCTCAGGACAAATCTGAAATGACAGAGTTCTAGCTCAATGTGGACTGCTAAAGGTTCTCAAGAAACAAACTAGAGGTTTGGAATAAACTCACTAGGGAAGTTACCAAAACCAGGGTCAAAAAAGGCCCGGTCACGTGACTGGGGAGCCGGAAGAGAAAACAACTCGGCCGGTCTTAGTTCCCGTGCCGGGTCAGAATGACAGACCACGAATTACTTTAACACAATCAAGAAAAATTTCCAACTTCTCTTCCTGAATTAGTAGAACAAGTTCTACTCTGGCCAGCCCCGATGACTCTAGAAATTGTGTGCGTGCGTGCGTGTGTGTGGCCCCGCGCTTGCCCAGGATGGACTTTGTAGGGGTGGGTGGGGCTGGTGGGGCCCGGCGGCTGGAAGCTGCACGTGCGCATCTTTGCACAAAAAGAGAGGGGGCCGGTGGACGTGGGAGAGGTAGCCCAGCCTCCACCGCAAGCCTCGCTTTCACCGCATCCCCTAACTACCCAAAGGGATAACAACAACTGTATCGAGTGCTGACTACCGACTAGGCTCTGCTGTTGGCGCTTTACCTACCGTAATCCATTAAATCTTCCTAACAACCAAGAAATGGAGCAGCCAGGGAGGCAACTACAAACCCAACTGTCTAGCCTGGCCCGAGTGAAGACCCGAAGGGGAAAGGCCCTCTTTGGATGCATTTCACTTGTCTCCAACACCCCACCTTGGGAGGCGCAGAAAGCCAACCTTCCTCCAAAAAGAGTTCGGTCCAGGCTGGCAAGCACTGGCTCCCGGGAGGCGCGCGGACTCCGGGGCCCCCGGCAGGCGCCGGCAGCCTTCCCGGGGCCGCACTCGGAGACCTCGCCCGCCCGGCTGCGCGATTGTGCAAGCGCGGGGCTGCGGCGGCGGCCGCCACTGCCGGCTCCTGCCCGCCGGGGCAGGGCGGGGAGGCGCGCTGGGCGCACACCCGGTGAACTCCGGGTGGAGTCCGCCGCGCTCCCGCCCGGGGAGCCGCGCACCCGCCACCAGAAGCCCGGGCGCCCTCGCTCACCTCGCTGACTCCATCCTATTTCCACCCCCAGCCCTGCCCGCCCCCCCCCGCCCCGGGTCCCGCGTCCCTCCGGGCCAGGCCAGCCAGGGCCCACTCCGCCCTACTCAGTGTGCTCATTGGCCACCCAGGGCCTGCCCTGTCTCCATAAATACATGGTCCCTGGGCATGGAGAGGGATAGGAGGAAACCGCAGCGCCTAGCAGCATCTCTCTACCCTCCTTGACACCTCCACTTCGCGGCTCCAGACCAGAAAGTCAGCCTCGCAGACCCACGGGCGGATCCATATTCCTTCCCTTCCTCTTCCAAGAGACACCCAACCCCCAGAGGCACCCCTCCAGCTCTTGGGGCCAGCGCTCGGCCGGCACCCGCGCCCTGAGGCCCCCGCACGGGGCAGCGCCGAGCATCCTTGCTCCAGGTCCTTTCTTCTCTCTGCTCCTCTGCCGCCCCCTCCATCGCACCTGCTGGCCCTCTTTGCCCCTCTCTCCCAGAATCGTCAACCCCCCAGATCCCGCCGGCGCCTCTCTAGCAAAGTCGCGTTTCCCGGTCCCCGCGCACTCCCACGAGCCCGGTGTCCCCCGCTGCCATGAGCTCCCCCATCAGCAAGAGCCGCTCCCTTGTCGCCTTCCTCCAGCAGCTGCGCCACCTGGGGCAGCCACCCAGACCGGTGACGTCTGCGGCGTGCGCACCCCCTCGGCCGCGGGAGGTGCCCCTCTGCCCGCTGATGGAACCGCGCGAGGCGCAGAACGCGGCCGCCCTGCCGGGCCCCACCAACTGGCCGCTGCTGGGCAGCCTGCTGGAGATTCTCTGGAAAGGGGGCCTCAAGAAACAGCACGACACGCTGGTAAATGCCTCGTCGCGCCCCAATTCCCTCTCCCCTCCCTGCCCCGCGTACGTTCCAAACCCTCGGCGAGGCGCGCGGCCCGGGCGCACAGGGCGCTCGAGTGTGGCGGCAGCTGCGGCCCCGGGAGGCGGGAGGCGGGAGGCGGGAGGAGCGCTCCCGGGACTGCGAGGGATGCGCGCTGACTTGGTCCGGCCCGCGGCAGGCGGAGTACCACAGGAAGTATGGCAAGATTTTCCGCATGAAGTTGGGTTCCTTCGACTCGGTGCACCTGGGCTCGCCGTGCCTGCTGGAAGCGCTGTACCGCACGGAGAGCGCGTACCCCCAGCGGCTGGAGATCAAGCCCTGGAAGGCCTATCGCGACTACCGCAAGGAGGGCTACGGGCTGCTGATCCTGTGAGTCCAGGAGGCAGGATGGGGGCCGGCGTCTGGGCTCGATGCGCTTGGAAATTGGGAGAGGGTTTTCAGCGGTGGTACCCTCCGTATGCTGGGGGAACACGAAAGGCTCTACCCGGCGTAGTCTCGAACTCTTGCCTAGATCAGAGTGGGCTGAGAAGAGGTGTGCACCCAACACCTGCCTTTTCTCCGGCGACTGGGCAGGGCTGTGCCTTTTTAAAGAAAGGCCCAAAGCGTTATCCAAATTGTGGTGTTCAGACTCTTGGGCGGGTCGAGGTTCGGAAGTCAGCGTGCCAGGCCAACGTATTATATACAAAATTATCCCTTACGATCGTCTGTATTCCCCTCTTGTGAGCTCACGCCAGAAATTAACTTCTTTTGCTTTTGACAGCTACCTTCCTGTCTGGAGGGGACCCATTCCCCTCCAGAAAGATCCAAGTCTAGTCGGAAAGGTGGGATGAGGAGGGACATCAAGGTCTCATTCTTTTAGATAGATAAATGCCATTATGTGATGAGATTCCTCTGCTTTTTCATTGTTAGCATTTAACAAGTTAGCACTTTTTTTTTTTTAACTTCCAAATTGTAACGCCTAATAGTTGTATTTTTCAGGATATAATCACTGGAATTAAAAGCCATAGTAATGTGTGGTGCATCACAGGCTGTGTGGTCTACTATGGGGTGAGGGAAGAAGGTGGATGATTAGAACAGGCTTTTACAGCTCCAGTGAAGCTCTGATTGTGTATTATTTGGAGGCAATGATAGAATTCTAGGGTTGCGGTGTTTTGTGAATGTGACTTTCAGCCCAAGTCAATGGATTAAGAGAAGAGAAAATTTTTCTCAAACAGATGTGGGTTGCCGGTGAAGGGGATGTTTGGGTGCCCACTCTTACTGCTGAGAATTGAGGCATCTGGCCTCCCAGGTCAGCCCCAGCAAGGGCACCTCAAAAGCCCTGAACCCCAATTACCTGGACTTCACCTTTCTGGCGTCATCTTTGGCTGGGAGGAAAGGTGGTTTCATTTGGTTGTCAAACCAGCCCCCAATATTCCAATGCTGACATTCTCTGGGAGGTTGGTGGCATGCTTCTCAGTGTTCATTTGATTATAGAGTTCACACAGTGGCAGAGCTGGGGGGCGTCTTTGCTTCTCCCTTCTTTTCCTTTCAGTTTGCTCTAAATACAATTCTGCTTCCCTCCCAGGGAAGGAGAGGACTGGCAGAGGGTCCGGAGTGCTTTTCAGAAAAAACTAATGAAACCAGTAGAAATTATGAAGCTGGACAACAAAATCAACGAGGTTTGCAGGCTGGGAGCCTGGGGAGGGAGAGATGTTTATGGAACTTCAAGTCATAGCTACAAAGTGCAGGCAATTTGATGGTTCAGGGGTCTTCCTTTTCTTCCCACTCCTTCTCCCCCAAGCCCTTATTCCTCCTTCCTTCACTCTCTTGTAAAGTAACATCTCAATAAGGGAGTGATTACAAGCAGAGACTTTGGTATTCCACAGCCTTGGCTTTGAACCTCAGCCCTCCACCCCCTAGGTCTGTAACCTGACTCTTCCCTTAACTTCCCTAAGCTTCACTTTCCCAATATATACATTGGGAAATACATGACAGTTCCCACCCCACAAATTTGCTGGGAGGATTAAATGAGATAATGCTTATAAAAGTCCTCGGTCATGCCATTTGAATAGGAGTCTTCAAGCCAGAGAAGGTGGAGAAAGGCATTCAGGAAGAGAGAATAGCTTGCTGAAAATAGAGAGGCATGAGATAGCACGGAGTGTTCAGAGAATAGTACATTCAGAGCAGCTGAGGCGAGGCTCTCTCTGAAACGATGCTGGACAGAGGGCAGCACTTAATGTTTTTGGACTATGATAAGGCATTTAGACATTATCCTTTAGTCAACAGAGGGCCAAAGAGGGAGGGATTTAAGCATACAGTGTTCTCTTTACTCCTGATCACTTAGGGTGTTTGTTTTGAACTGAACTTGGACCCAGATAGGATCATATAGGTGCAAGATTGCAAACCCAGAAGGTTTCAGGGGCCAGGTAATTCATATAAATGTGTAAGGAAGGCCCAGCAGGGATTTTAACAAACAGAACACTGCATGCCCTTTCTAGAAGGGACAGCTGCCCCAGCTCCAGCAAATGACTACCATGTGGAAATGCAGACCCACTGTCTCCAGATTTTGTCATTATTATTATTATTATTATTATTATTACTATTATTATTATTATTTGATAGGTAGGGAAAATTCCATATGTTTATGTGAAGTTTCTGGAGTTTTTTGATGGTAACAATTTCAAAGTCCTTTTTAATGCACTATGTGGACAAAATGTCCATTGGTTACACGGATGGGCTTTGTAGTCATACCTACCTTGTTCCAGGCCCCAGCATGGGCACTTTCCAGCTACGTGTCCAAGGGCGAGCACCCGAGCCCCACTGGAAGCCCGTTCTCTCCTCTGTTAGGCAGGAAATGGGAGTAATGATAGTACTTTCTACCTCACCGCGTTGTTGTGAGGATCAGCTAAGATAACACACTCCATAGTGCTTGGTACGATACAAGCCTTGTTAAATGTGAGGCGTTAGTCATCTAAAACCCTGATTTGGGCAGTTGGCGTCTAGAGACCTTATGTAACTTGTCCCACGTCACAGAGCTATTTAGTGAAGGAGCTGTGTCCCAAATTTGCAGGTTTTTCTGCTTCCAAGTTCAACATGCCTAACACAATACCAGCCAGTGAGGAGATGTTTGCTGGCCCAGATATGGAAGCGGCAGACCTCGTGGTGTTTGACAGGTTATGCCAACAGACACTTGGCTGATTGCTCCTTCATGGTTTAGTCCCCATTCTGATTAGAAGAAATGTTTTCCTTTTCTTAAATTTAGATCAAAAGCTGAAACCTAAGCTTTAGGGTGGTTTTGGGAAAAGCTGAGAAAATAACCCCTGGACGAGGTTGTTAGGGCAGAAGGTGAGCCCCCAGGGAGAATATATAATTAGTGTTGCTTCAGAATTAATAACATCATGGGCAGTGAATATACAAGGTAGCAAAACCTGAAGTTAGCTTACGGAGCCTTTAAACTTTTGTTTTCCTTCAATGACTGAAATATATCTTCTGTGGTTTCTTTCTTCTAAGGTCTTGGCTGATTTTATGGGTAGAATAGATGAGCTCTGTGATGAGAGGGGCCATATTGAAGACTTATACAGCGAACTGAACAAATGGTCATTTGAAAGTAAGTTGTCTTCACGGTCTTGTTCGTTTGATTTCCTAGTGGCTCTGTTAATAACTCTAATCATATACTGTCGGTGACAACAAAGAGCTGTTCATGCAGTCTTTTCATGCTTTCAGGCACTCAGGTTATGCTTTGCACTATGGGTTGTTTATGTAGTCATTCAACAAATGTTTATTGAACACCTGCTATGTGCCCAGGAGTATGCTTGGTACTAGGCACACAGCAGGGAACAAAACAAGCAATATCTGTGTTCCCATGGAGCTTAGAGTCTAGTAGGGTTGACGATCAACAAGTAAACACACTTTAAAATATATATTTTGACAAGGGGTAAGGGATTCAAGAAAGAACCTAAGCTCCTAGATGAGGCAAGTCTGTTTTGGGAAGGAGACAGTTGAGGTGAGACCTAAAGGAATAAGCCACAGGGCATCTGTGGGGAAGATCGTTCCAGAATGTGGAGACAGGGAGGGCAAATACACCGAGGTGGAAGTATGAGTGATGTCTCGGACCATAGGGGTGGATGATAGGGGAAGGGAAAGAGGGGCTGAGGAAGACCAAGCCAGGGGCTGTAGGTTCTGACCAGAACTTGAGCTTTTAGTTTGAGTCAGGTGGGGAGCCATGGAGGGCACCAAACAGAAGAGGGGATGATCCCTTTCTTTGAGGAACACTCTAGGAACAAAAAGCAGAGCTCCGCCTGGACCGGGACACTGCCCAGTGGGGATACAGGCAAGGAAGCTGCTTCCATAGAATGGGTAGGCACCTGACTGAGGAGGTTCGAGGCTGTGGGAGAATCCGAGAGAGCTGCCTCAGCTGAGCTTGGTCAGGGGGTGGTTCACAGTGGTGGGGCCGTATCAGCTGAGGCCTGTTAGATGAGTAGGAGTTCACCAGGTGAAGGTCAATGAAGGAGCAGAGAAGATCCTGTTGAAGGAACAGGAAGATGTTCAGAATGACCAGAGCATGACCAACATGGTGAGGGCAGAGGATGGGAGGAAGGCAGTGGCCAACCCATGTAAACTAGGGATGGGAATTTGGTTTTGAGCTTGGGAGTACCCGGGAGTGATACAGAGTGCTTTTAACCGGAAGGAGCCTTGGACCGATTTGCTGGAAGGATCACTCTGGCTGCTCATGCAAGGGATTGGAGAGGGCACTCCAGGATGGAGGCTTTTGTCGTGACCTGTCTCCCCCAACTGCTGAGCCTCACTTTAAAGATAGAGACCATTTGACTATCTTAGCACATTAGAAAGCTCCATGCAAAGAAGAAACCCACAGAAGGTGTTAAGGGAAAGGGGAGTAGAATAAAGTGAGGGAATGATTACAGAGGAGAAACAAGTGTATGTTTTGGAAACTGCCCACTGGAAATACCCAAATGAAGGAGTACTGAATGCATGTCTTTGCAAGTCAAAGAAGATTGGACTGTGGTGGCTTAAAAATTATTATTGTTCCAGTGTTATGAGAAGTCTCGAGGAGAGCAGTCTGCAGCTAGCACTCAGCGATGTCACTGGGGGCTCTCCATCTTTTTGCTCATCCATCCTTAGCTGGTTGGCTTGTTGCAAAATGGCCACCGCCCCTCCTGGTCTCACCTCTGCACTCTAGGCAAAAACAAGAAGGAAAGAGGGAGGAGCTAGGACAGCTGTACTTGCCCCTTTTATTAAGAAAGCAAAGGAGTATTTTCCTTAAGCCTCATTGGCCAGACCTGGGCCATGTGGCTTCTCAGGCTGCTGCAGGAAGCCTGGGGAATCAGGGAACAGGATTGTCACCAGAGTCTTAGATCAATCCAGATTCATTGCCCGAGGACTGATACATTGACACTCTAAATAAAATTGGGGATCTCTTAGGGAAGAAATGGGAGAGAATGAGTATCGGGTAGGCCATTTACAGTGTCTGTTACACATGGTGTCAATGATAAACTCTGACAAAAGCAAGGCATTGCAGGAGACATTCAATCCTGTATAAAAATGGCTGTATTTTCACCACGGCATTTCTGACCCGGAGGTTCTGCAGCGGATGGGTCAGTGGATGTGGAGACAATTTCTAGAAAGTGAGAAGAGTATCATGCCCCTTTCTCTCAGATTTTTTGCCTTTCTTCTGTTCTTGGAAAAGACCTTGCTCTTACAAAAGATAGAATCAACCCTTTAATAGCCCGCTACTCCCAGACTACGGTGCCGCTGTGATTGTGTAACTCTTGATTATTTTAAATGACAGGCATCTGCCTTGTGCTCTATGAGAAGAGATTTGGACTCCTTCAGAAGAATGCCGGGGATGAAGCTTTGAACTTCATCATGGCCATCAAAACAGTAAGCATCCCCTTGAAGATAGCAATTTTCCCAATTTTCAGAACTTAACAAAGGTGCATCCCATTTCCCCAGGAGGGGCACACACACCTATTTTATTACACTAGTTAAGTGTTACTTTCAATGTGTCGCGTGTTTTCATGTACGTATGTGCATGTATGCTCGTAAACCAGGAATCACACTACATCATCGTTTAGGCAAGTTTAAATAGGTGTTTCAATTAAAGATCAGTCAATTAAAATACTATTTGAAAAAGAGTCTGAAAATTTTCCGATGTCATATTTTTGAATCGTGTCGATCACACATGGATGTGATAGATGCCATGAAACTGGTGTAGAAAATGGCGAACGTTGGGAAATTAATGGAAATGGAAGTCTATGAAAGTGATGGCTTTCCTTCTTTCTTCTTCTTTTTAAATATGGAGGTCCTAAGATCACATATTTTATTAAACACATCCAGTGGGAAATCATCCCAAAGATCATTTTCATTGTGCCACCGGGGTGGGGGAGGGCTCCGCGTCCAGCACTGGGGGGAGAGTTCCTGCCTTTGTGGAAGCAGAGGGTGCGGGTCATGTAGAATGCTCCTCTCCCATGTGAAGGCTCCTCTCCAGTTGTCTTTGAGAGAGGTAGAAACCGGAATGAAAAGGCGTTGTGTTCCTCACAGATGATGAGCACGTTTGGGAGGATGATGGTAACCCCGGTCGAGCTGCACAAGAGCCTCAATACCAAGGTGTGGCAGGCCCACACACTGGCCTGGGACACCATTTTCAAATCAGGTAATGCGGCCACACACCCCCGTAGCCCTTTCTCTGGCGCTGCTGCCAGAAGTCTGGAATGATCTTCTTGACCTGACAACCTTGATCCTTTGATGGAGTTGTGCCTCCTGATTGTTTTGGCTTTGTAAACACAAGTTTAGAATCGCCCTGGCATAGGCAAATTCTAAGGAAAAGACAGCTTTGCGTAGTCTTTGGGAGCTGGGAGAGGTTAAAAGCAAGAGCTTTGGAGTCAGAGATACCTGGGTTCAAATCCCAGCTCTGTCAATGGTGTAGCACGTTGACCAAATGTGCTATAACTCTTTCGTCCTCAGTAGTCTTGTGTCTAAAATGGGCTAATAACAACAATAATAATACTTACCTCGATGCAGCTGTTTCTAGGTCTAATATAGATAATGTAAAAACCTGGCTAATCTCAATACCCAATGGATCAGAGCTATTTCTGCTACATTATCAGGGGAATACTGGTGCTGTGAGTATTGTTCTATGAGTTACCAATAGGTACTAGTAGGAGGATCCATATCATATCATACCATGTCATATCTTTTATACACACACATAAACATGTACTCAGTTAATTCTCACCAAAAACCCTATAAAGTAGGTCCTTCTATTAGCCCTGAGTGACGGAACTGAGGCACAAAAAAGTAAGTTTGTCAGGATCACATGCTAGATGATGGCAAAGGCAGGGTTTGAAGCCAGACAGGACTCCCAAAGGTCTAGCTCTAACTGCTGTACCACTTATGGTCCTCATTATTACTGTCAACCTCACTGTTATTATTATTCTGGTGGTGGCTTGCCTAGTGGATTGAAATGAGGAGACACGTGTCTAGAATGTGTCCAGAAATTTCTGCTACCTTTGCCAGCATGCAGGAAGCACTGCACTTGAGTGTGTGTGTGTGCACGTGTGTTTATGTTTGATAACGTTGGGGGAGGTTCTCTCCTCCCCTACCACCCAGATCTGGGAGCCAAGTCCCACACTGCCCGTATTCGTGACCAAACCAGCCAGACACCTGGCTCTGGGTGCGAGTTCTGATTCTGAAGGTGGACCCAAATCCCATCTATGTCCCGTGACGATCTCTTCCAAACTCTGAGCTCTTACTACTCGAAATGTGACCTGCAGAGCAGAAACAGCGCCTGGGAGCCTGTAAGAAATGCAGATTCCCAGGCCCGCCCCAGACCCCCGATTCAGAATCTGCATTTTGGCAAGATGCCCGGGGGATTCTTTGGCAAGTTAAAATTTGAGGAGCCCTGCTCCTGTGGGCACCGATCAATCCTTGGTGACTTAACAACAAGGCAACGTTAACTCATTGAAGAAATGGTCAGTGTCCCCCCCCAAAAAAGGCCCTGAAGATGTCACGGGGAGGATTTTACCTGGGGTTCTCTTGCATTCTTTCACATCCTAATCGTCCCCTGACTTCCTTTCTCCAATAGTCAAGTCTTGTATCGACAACCGCTTAGAGAAACATTCTGAGCAGCCCAGCACGGATTTCCTCTGTGATATTTATCACCACAATCAGCTTTCCAAGAAAGAATTGTATGCGGCTGTCACAGAGCTCCAGCTGGCCGCTGTGGAAACGGTAAGGGGCCTGATGTCCGTTCGCTAAACGAATGGGCTGAAAAATCTTTTTCATGATGAATTTTAAATACTCATTCAGCTCACTCATTCCACAAGGATTAACTGAGCACTGGCTTAGCAAAAATGGTAAGTCTCCTACGAGACGCTGCGGGAGACCCAGGACACAGTCTCGGTCCTTAAACAGGTGATAGGAGGTGAATTCATGCGCTCCAGCAGGGGGACAATCAAGTGTCATATTAAAGACACAAGCTGCTATGGGAATTCAGAGGCAGTAAAATGCCACACCATAGAAAGATTTTTAAAAATTGAATATGTTCTAAAAGGTTGTGCACGTTACCCCGAAGTGCCTGACTGTGGTTGTTACTCTAAAAATATTGGCATGCTCTCTGCCAGTCCGATTATTTTTTTCAGATTAAAAGCATAAACATAGTGAGTCCGGAGAAAACTTGATTTCGACTTACATGAAACAACCTATCTGAAATACCAAAATTCCGTCCCCAGTGTGCTTGATACTCCTGGTAGGTACACAACCCAGCCAGACTCCAAACACAAATTCTCACAGGTGTTCAGGTGGGTTTGATCGTCTTCGATCCATTCTTTGCACCATCACTGGAGGGACATGTAGTAATATTCCTCATGGCCCAAAGGTTCACACACCTGTAATCTCTAAGAAGAATGTGTCCCAGTTCATTTCTTTCCCACGTTTCCCCTTTCTTTCGTGTTTCTCGTCCAAAGAAAAAGTAGGGTTTTCTACATCAGAGAGAACAGCAAAGTTATCATTTCTCCTCACGCTCCAGAAGGCTGTTAAAAGGAAGAATTCATTTCGCTCACTGTCATACTGAGTCACTTAGCCTAAGAGGCTCCCTAGAGTGATAAAAGTAAAACTTCACCCATTACCTTTTTTTTTCAGCTGGAATGTGAGTTCGTTGAGGGAGATGACTTGATTTTGTCCACTGCTGTATGCCTAGGATGTAGAATAGTACTTAGCATAAAGTAGGTGCTAAACGAATACTTGATGAATAAATGAAAGGATTCAGAAACTACTGAGTGCCTACTATGTGCTTGGCACTCTTCTAGGTGCTTGAGGGACCACCATGAGCCAGAGACCAAGGTCTTGGCCTTCATGGAACTTAACTGCGGGGAAGGAAGACCAACCAGAAACATGTAGACACACCAATAAATGGGATCTTTGCAATTAGTGGTAGAAGACATGGAGGAAACCATCTGAGTGATGCGATAGAAGGAGAATGGAGAGGGGGCAGGGTTCCCTCTCTTCCTGGGACTGAAATGATGAGAGAGAGCCAGCCAGGGGAAAGATGTGGTGGAAGAGCTCTCCAGGTAGAGAGAACAGCATGTGCAAGGGCCCTGGAGCAGAAAGAGGGTGGGAGCTGGAGACCTAGCCAATGTGATCAGGTTGACATTGGAGAAGTCAAGGGGCCATATTAACCAGAAGCCTTAGTAAGCCATTTGGATTTTATTACACCTGTGATGGAAAGCCCTTGGGGTATTATAAGCAAGGAAGTAGCCTGATCAAATTTATGTTTTGAAGGGAGGGCTCTGGCTGGTGGAGTGAAAGAAGGTTCTAGAAGAGGAAGAGCAAAAGCCGGGAGGCCAGCTGCGAGATGGATCTCCTCCACGGAGGTCAAGCTGGGATAGTTAGTGCCTGTGAGGTTTCCCAGGCCATTTTCAGCCCCTGCAGTTACCCTAAAAGGCCCAGGCTGTCTTACAAGTCTTTGGTGAAAGCTACAGTTATCTGCCTTTTGGAAACTCTATTTGGTACTTGTGGTAAGGGACCCGCTGATATGGTTAAATGTTTCTTTTTTAGTCCTGGCAATTCTGGAAGTCACTTCTGGAAAATCAGAGAAATTTGAAAGTGTATCTAATTTGGTGGCTACACCCTCTTCCTGTTTTGTAAATCGGACTCTTGTACTGATGCCGTCCCCTGTGTATTTGTAGCTGAGGCTGCCAGTCTTCTGACATGAAGAAGCCTGCCTTGGAGGCATCTTCTTCCCAAAATAGTAAATTCCATTGGCTCCGAATCGTCTCGCACTTTGCTCATCGATGTCAGTGGCACATGACACTTAGCAAAAGCGTCTTCGTGTCTGCAATGACCATTTTTACAGGAATATTTGGCTTACATTAACTTAAAAAAAAAAAAAAGGCCTAAAAACAAATACATATGACTACCAGTGGTGAATATTATGAAACTAAAAGCTACGCCGGCCGTTTCAGCCAATATTTTTTCTCTTCTGCTGAAAGGAAGTAAAGCATGCCGCTAAAAAGACCATGAGCCTTCGTCAGAAACTGTGGCTGGTTCCTTGAAATACTCAACGCAATGCTAGAATGTCTTATTTTGGTGTCGGCACCCTCCTGCAAGGGCTCTTTGCATGTGGCTGGAACCCAGGGTTCATAGATAACTTGTTAGGATGTGGCAAAACAAACAAACAACCCTCTTTTTTAAATTCCAGAAATACAGTTTCTTGTGCATTTACACTATAAAATTAAAAAAGAAAAAACTTATTAGCAATGCTGCCAGGATCTCTATCCCTCTTTCCCCACCCAAGTATTCTATCCATTTTCTATATTATACAATTTTTGATCAAACGCTTTTTTATTTTGAGATAATTATAGATTCACATGCAGTTCTAAGGAAAAATAGAGAAGAGTCCCTTGGATCCTTCCTGCAGCTTCCCCCAGTGGTAACATCTTGCAACAATAAAACCTTATCACAACCTGGAAATTAACACAGATACAATCCTAACCAGCTTGCTTTCCTTTCATCAGCTCTACATGGTTTCTTTGTGTTCAAACAATTCTTTTATCAAACTGAATTTTAAGTGTCCTAATGCAGCTGATTATTTCAAAGAGTCTACGTTGATTAAGCTATCCTTAACTGGCATTATTTTCTAAAATAAATCTGACTTTTCACATGCTGTATTTGTGTAACGCACAGCAAATAAGGACACGTGAAGAAGTCTCACCAATACATTTGCAGAGCAATGTGGTAGGCATCAGTTTTTGTTCAGCTCATGATGGTTTTAAGGCAATTTATTTGCAGAAACTCAGGTTTATGTCCATTTGCCTTTCAGACAGCAAACAGCTTAATGTGGGTTCTCTACAATTTATCCCGTAATCCCTATGTGCAACAAAAGCTTCTTAAGGAAATTCAGAGTGTATTGCCTGAGAATCAGATGCCACGGGCAGAGGATTTGAGGAATATGCCATATTTAAAAGCCTGTCTGAAAGAATCTATGAGGTGAGAACACATGCCTAAGCCAACATGAATATGCTGGGAAGCCATTCTCTTAAAGACACAATGAGGGGTCTCCATGCCCACAGACAGCA
This sequence comes from Halichoerus grypus, assembly GCF_964656455.1. Lineage (NCBI taxonomy): Eukaryota > Metazoa > Chordata > Mammalia > Carnivora > Phocidae > Halichoerus > Halichoerus grypus. The sequence goes on along the minus strand of NC_135721.1, from coordinate 130,994,403 downwards.
CCCACAGTTGACTCAGAAACATTTATCAAACTGCAAAAAAAAAGAGCCTTAGGACCATATTCTTTTACTATTATTCATTTCCTAAATCATTTGGGCAAATTCTATTAAATCTCTGGAAAGTCAGTGTCCTCCCTTTCAATCGGTAATAATAATAGTCTAATGAATGCTGTAAGCACTAATTAAGATTAGGGGCATAATTGAAGGATATGAGAAGAAGTTCAGCAAGAAAACTATATTATTATTTGATAAGACAAAGAGACATCTTTGTTTTTGAGCCTCTGGTATAAAATGTTCTCTGAAAATTCTTTTTATACACTTTCTGGAAAACAAAATTCACAACATTCTAGCATTAGGAAAGAAACAGCTTTCACTTCAGGAGGGGCAGATAGGAGAAACCTAGAACAAAAGTCAAACTTAAGCGTGACACAGGAAACACACACATTTGAAGTCCAGAAAGAAACAGGAGAAAACCACTATTAACAGCTACTAAGCAGTTACTGGGAAGTTAACCAACACAATAAGGAAGAAAAACAGGAGATATAAATTTCAGGAAGAGAGAGACAGAACTTCTTGGGACGCCTGGGGAGCTCAGTCGGTTAGGTGTCCTACCCTTGATTTCAGCTCAGGTCATGATCTCCGGGTTGTGAGATCAAGCCCATATCGGCCTCAGCACTGGGTGTGGAGCCTGCTTAAGATTCTTTCTCTGCCCCTTCCCCAATAAATAAATAAATAAATTAAATTAAATTAAACTTTCTTTCTAAAAAAAAAAAAAGAGACAACTTCCTTATGAGAGTTGTGATCATGTTCCGTTTTTGAGTATGAACATATGCAGGAATTATTTATTTAACCAGTTTCTGTATTCCCATTGATATTTGATCTAGATATTGGTCTGTGCTCACCTTTACATCTTTAATTTTGTTTTTTCAGGCTTACCCCAAGTGTGCCATTTACAACTAGGACTCTTGACAAAGCAACGGTTCTGGGTGAATATGCTTTACCCAAAGGAGTAAGTAGGATTCGTGCAATCTGTACTTTATAGAGCTTTGAAAGATACGCCTTTCAAATATTCATCAGATCTCCATAAACACTTTCCCTGGGAGAGCATTCATTTTGGAAATATGTATATTTTAGTGTATAGCTAACATGTTGTGTCGTATGGTGTTAGGATTAATGGTTTGGGGGAAAAGAGACCTAGATTCAAGCATAGCCTTGAGTGAGTTACATAATCTTTGTGAGCCTCAGATTTCTCATCTGTAAAATGGGGATAATAATGGAACCCACCAGGGTGCCTGGGTGGCTCAGTTGGTTAAGCGACTGCCTTCTGCTCAGGTCATGATCCTGGAGTCCTGGGATCGAGTCCCGCATCGGTCTCCCCGCTCAGCAGGGAGTCTGCTTCTCCCTCTGACCCTCCCCCCTTCATGTGCTCTCTCTCATTCTCTCTCTTTCAAATAAATAAATAAAAAATCTTAAAAAATAAAAAAAATAATGGAACCCACCACATAGGGTTGCGTGAGAATGTGATGCTAAATTTTAAACTTCTTTACCTATTTATTACCTGGGATATTTCTAGTACTAAATACATGTTGGCAATCACCATATTATAAACTTGTGGGTTGTTTTTACATTTGTAAGGGGATCCCTTTTGTAAATTTTGCTGTTCAAATGTTTTCTTCTAGTTATTTTACACGTTTTGTGTTTCTGTGTGTTTTTAGACAGTGTTGATGTTAAATACCCAGGTGTTGGGATCCAGTGAAGAAAATTTTAAAGATTCAAGCCAGTTTAGGCCCGAACGATGGCTTCAGGAGAAGACAAAGATTAATCCTTTTGCACATCTTCCATTTGGCATTGGGAAAAGAATGTGCATCGGTCGCCGACTAGCCGAGCTCCAGCTCCGCTTGGCTCTCTGCTGGGTAGAACTCCGATTTTTGCAGTTGTGCTCTGTTGTATTCCACAAGGCAGGAAAAAAGGGGGTAATTCTGCCCTTTTTTTTGTGCATGTGTGTTTCAGATCGTCCGCAAATATGACATCGTGGCCACGGACAACGAGCCTGTGGAGATGCTGCACCTGGGTATCCTGGTGCCCAGCCGGGTGCCCCCCATCGCTTTCCGACAGCGGTAAGAGCCTCAGGTGAGCATCTGGCGTGCTGTGAATGACCAAAGTGTGAGCTGAGCTTAGAAGCCAGCCGGACTTGGGTTTGAATCGCTGCTTACCACTGAGTGGCTGGGTGACCTTGAGCAGTTTCTTAACCTTTCTGCCTCCATATTTTTTTCATTTGTAAAATGGGGACCAAAATCATATCTCTCTAGAAAGTTGATATGATACTAAATACTTAGCCTGGATCCTGGCATCCACTAAGTGCTCTGTAAAGGCAAGATGCCATTATGGGGCCAGAGTTCCTCTCCCGGCTTTGAATCGCTCCTCCTTCTGCCATTCAGGATAATCTTCCCATCTCAAGGTCCATAAACTTAATCACATCTGCAAAGTTCCTTTTGCCATGCATTCACAGGCTCTGGAGATTAGAGCATAGACGTTTTCTCAGGGCCATTATTCTGCCTACCAAGACTGTTCCAATAAAACTTTATCTATAAATACAGGTGGTCGGCCTTATTTGACCACAGGGCTTTGGCTTACTGGCCCCTGGAATGTAAGTGTATATATTTACTAGCCTGTGTTAAATATCGTTTACTTATACTTCTTTGATATCTAATTGGAATTTACTTTATCTTCCAGAAATTTTTTTGACCAGGACCAAGAGCAGCAATGTTTACCCTCCTGCAAGAATGGTGCTTATGGCTTCTTCATTACTGGAAAGCAAAGTTCAAACATCAGAGCGTGAAACGGCACATAAAGAACAGTTAGGCCCAGGTGTTTATACTCTTTCTTCAGTACAATTGTTCTAGAAGCTGCACTGTCTATATAGATGATGGTATTTAATAAGATTGTATCTGACTCAGGAAAGCAGATTGTTGGGTTACAAGGTGCTTTACAGGGTACACTTCAGGCTTACTTGAACCAATGTCAGCACCATCTTGGCTTACACAGAATTGCTCATAATACTGTTTTCTCTTGCATCTTCCATGATGTGCCAGGGAGGCCAGGCACTTGTCAGTTAGTCTGGTAAAGTCACTAAATGTTTCTGTTCCTTCCCTACCAAATTCACTGTTTGGTTCTTTACTTCTCAAAAGTGAGTTTACATTTCACAATGAAAAGTCCTACGGAACACAAGCTAAATTGTCTGGGGCTTGGGGTAATATTGACAATCCATTCATTGTAACTCTGTTTAATGTAGTATTTGGGAAAATACTTGTTTATGACATAAGCAAAGCTAAATGTTAAAGTTATCAGGTCTCTGTGGAACCGTATTTTTCCTGTTTTGAAATTGCAGCATTATTGGGAAATTAGAGAGTAAGTCTATTTTAAGTACTTTGATGAAGTCAGAATCTCTTATCTAAGAATGCCTTAATGATTCACTGTGGCATCATTTTGTCAAAGGATTCTGAAATTCTTTATTTAGCTAATGGATTTCCTCTCTGGCATTAAGAAGTAGATCAGCAGTTTTGAAATTGTGTATGTGTGTGTGTGTGTGTATGGTAATGACAATTTGCTTAAGTCATTTTCAAAATATATATGGTATTTGATTTAGGATCTATGGTTTAGGACAATGTTCTAAAGTCCAGTTACAGTTTAAAAATATTCAGTGACTTCCTACGCTTTGCTTTCCCTGCTATAGAATAGAACAGTAGTAAAGTGTGCATGCATTACTTAAAACTTTGTAAAAAAAAGTGTTTACATAAAGTTTATTTTTACATATGTTTACTACTATTTTTCCTAAAAACATACTTCCATTTCTGTATATTTGATAAAGATTTCCCTTTCTAGGTTATATTTTTAGAATATTTCAGGAGTATACATTTATATCATTCTATTTGAATGAATATGTACATATCACTAAAATAGGTGCATGCTCTCTCCCTACTATGAAATTAATTTTAGAATTATAAATCCACATGTTGTCAGATCTCATTTGTATAGCTTCTTAGAATTCTCTGAAAATAAAGGTTTTGAAATATTCAAGAACTATTTCCTCTTTGTTGCATTTGTTACATCAAAATTTAAAGTTTTAAACTTTGTCTTACTAGAAAATTTTTTCAGGTGGCCATTTTAAAAGCCCCATATCACGAAATCTACTCTGACTAAAAGCTGGACTTCCCTAACAGTTTTACAGAAAGATGATCATTTGAGTGGCAAAATAATTTTCCTTTTTTTTGCTGCTTCAATATTTTTTAAGTCCATTTAGTTCTGAAGCACCACCTCCCTCTAGATGAGCACAGAAACTTCCAGCTGATGTCCAGTCTGTTCTTTGTATGCTGGCCATTTTGGCCTTCTCAAAACCCAAACCCGACTGTCTTATCCTTGCTTCTGTGGGGTCCCACTGCTTTTATGTAAAGATCCAATTCCTTAAGCCAGATGGCAGTGTCCTGGAAAACATGGCCCCACCGAACCACAGGCCCCAGCCCACATCACCCACACCCAGATGCCTCCGGACCCCGCCACACTGGCTTCTGCCAGTTTCTTTGATTCCTTCAACACTCTCGGCCCACGAGGTTTTGCACCTGCGGTCCCTCCTCCTACAGTCTTCCCTCCTGGCACATTTTCTTTCTTTTTTATTTTTTTAATTAATTTTTTTTTGATGTAGTGTTCCATGATTCATTGTTTGCATATAACACCCAGTGCTCCATTCAATACGTGCCCTCTTTAATACCCATCACCAGGCTGAGGCACATTCTTTCTTTACCTGCTCTTCTCCTACGCACCAGTCAGAGCCCAGCTCCAGCTTCCTGGAGGAAGTCTTCCTTGATGACTGAGATGCCCCAGAGGCTGGCCCTGGCATCAGGATTCATGAAGGAAGTGATTCCAGAGGAGACTGTGAGGGACTGAGAGCATCAGGGTAGGGAGAGGAGCCAAAGGAGGTGCAATCTGGGGGGCGCTCTAGCCTCAGCCTGATCCCCTGGGGAGCTCTGGGCATGCAGCTTACAGCAGAGTTGGTTTGTTCTCCTGGTGACAACCCTCTTCAGGCTGCCCCTTGAGGATGCACACTCTCCCAGGTACCTCTAGCTCTTAGTGAGGTCCACACAGAATGGCTTACAGAAGCGCAGATTCATCCTGTTGATAGGACTCATGGCAAGTCATAAAACCTCTTCTCTGAGGCCTGGTAGATCGGGTGGAGTATGGTGCTTGTCACAGGGTAAAGGTAACTCAGATCTATTATGATTGTCACCAGTAACACATGCCATTCAGTGCCTGTGGCCTTTATCATATGTCTTCTCCAGTCCCTGTTCTGTCTCCCTTGAGGCCAACTCAATTCTTCAACTTGAGCAGAAGTCTAATGGATATTTATAAGAAATCAGTTCATGATGATACATGAAGAAGGCAGTCCCCTCACTTTGTGGTGTCCAGATAATTTTTTGAGAGTGGGAGGGAAGCAAAGACAGAAGGCAAAGACGGGGAGGAAAGAAGCATGTTTGTGGCCAGCATTCCACACGCTGGCACTGCTCCTCAGAAGAGCAGAAAATTATTTATGGAGTAACTCCTTATACGCAGGTGGCGAGGTGGAAACATGTTCCGGCACTAGAGGGAAGGATAGCTGTGTAGATGGGTAAGAGAGGACACTCGGTCTCTACAATGTAGCTTGCAGATGGTTTCAGGGATGTGAAGATAACTCTAGGCAATTTTTGCATTGCTTGCTTGCTCTGAGAACCTAAATCTCCAATGTGCCTCCCCTCTAATGAAACACCTCTGAGTTCCATGTCCTGTAAACTCCACGTTGGTGTAGTAAGAAAAATATGGACTTAAGGTTATTAACCTCACTTGGGTTTCCATCCTAGAGGAGCCATCTCCTAGCTGCATGACTTGTGTCATTTACTTAGCCTCCCCGAGCCTTAGCTAATCAACGGAGGCTAACATACCTCATGCAGAAGTGTTCTTGTAAGGGTTAGAAAATTTGACGTGGGCTCAGGGCCTGGCACAGAGAAGGAGCAGTGTCTGAAGTCATATTTCTGGATCAAAGGGGCAAACTTGAAACAGCTTCCCTTACAAGTGTTCTTTACAGAGCATGTCCAGTGAAATGTTCTGGACCCAGTTGGGGAAAAATGGGACATTACAATAACAACATCTAGAAATTCAATCGGTTTTACCTCCTCATGCAGCAGAACTTAGGACACTGGGAGATGAAGGAATTAGTCTATGGTTTTTATTTCTGTTCAGGGTTTTCAGGAGACTGATGGAGAATTACCAGGGTAATAAAAAAATACCATTTATTCCATCAGACCAATAGTCTAACCATGGGAGCTTTTGTGCTAAATACTAGAAACCACAAACCCATAGATTACATTTGATACATTCCATTTGGTCCACACATGGCTGCCAAACACTGATTATTCTAATTCCATTGAACTTTCTACTTGTATTAATTGGCATTCTACCAGGAAGAATTTTTGTTTGTTTGCTTCAAGTTTTTATTTAAATTCCAGTTAGGGGCACCAGGGTGGCTCAGTTAGTTAAGTGTCTGCCTTCGGCTCAGGTCATGATCTCAGAGTCCTGGGATCGAGTCCCACATCGGGCTCCCTAGTCAGCAAAGAGCCTATTTCTCCCTCTCTCTCTCTCTGCTGCTCCCTCTGCCTGTGTTCCCTCTCTCTAATAAAAAAATAAATAAATTCCAGTTAGTTAACATAAAGAAGAATTTTTCTTTTTAGCTTGTTTATGTATATAAGTGTGAGCTTGTGAATTTTTTCAAGAAGTTATAATTTTTCACTATCATTATTTATTTTGATGTTCAAATTGTCCCAGATCTGGCTGGTGGGAGCCTTTTCAGATAGGTTCCTCTGTGTGTGGGAGAGAGAGAGAGAGAGAGTGTGTGTGTGTGTGTGTGTGTGTGTAGAGAGAGAGAGAGAAACAAAGCAGAAGTAGTGACACGCTAATGCTTGAGGGATCTGGGTGAAAGGTATATGGAAATTCTTTGTACTGCTCTTCTACATTTGATATTATGTCAAAATAAAAAGTTTAGGGGCGCCTGGGTGGCTCAGTGAGTTGAGTGTCTGCCTCCAGCTCAGGTCATGATCCCAGGGTCCTGAGATTGAGTCCCGCCTCGGGTTCCCTGCTCAGCACGGAGCCTGCTTCTCCCTCTCCCTCCCTGCTCATGCTCTCTCTTTCTCTCTCTCACTCTACCTCAAATAAATAAATAAAATATTAAAAAATAAAAATAAATAAGTAAATAAATAAAAAGTTTAAAAAACCCAAGAAGCGGTTGAGTGCATGGTTCAGAACCCAGCACCGGAAGCAGGTTGATTTGGTTCAAATCTGGGCTCCTCCACCTGCCAGGTGTGTAATATTTAGGCAAGTTATTTTGACCTCTTTGTGCTTTAATTTCCTCATCTATAAAACAAGGGTAATGATCACAGCGTACCTCGTAGAGCTGCTGAGACAATAAATTGAAACCGCGCATTAAAACTCTTAGAAGATGTCTGACACCTTCTGAGTCCTCAATAAATAGGAGGTGTTTTAAAATGCATCAACAGGGGCACCTGGGTGGCTCAGTCGGTTAGGCGAGGGACTCTTGATTTCCGCTCAGGTTTTGATCTCAGGGTCTGGGATCAAGCCTCGCAGCGGGCTCTGCGCTCAGTGCCGAGTCCGCTTGGGATTCTCTCTCCCTCTGCGCCCCCCCCCCCCCCCCCCCGCTCATTCTCAAGCTCTCTCTCCCTCGCAAATAAATAAATCTGTTAAAAAAAAAAAAATGCACCAACACGGACCGTTGTGAGATGTGACATAGGATTTCGGATGTCTCACTTCCAGGGACGCCGAGGAGGCCCGGCCCGCAGTGCTTACAAGGGCCTAAGGCAATCAGCAGAATGGCTCTTCCCCCAGAAGCAGGGCGTGGGCCTCGGGCCCCCCCACTCCCCCCACCCGGCCTGTGCCCGCCCCCAGTACCTGCCACACCTCATTCCCAAACTCCATTTTGCACGTCCTAGGAATCTCCTACGTTTCCCCCTTGGTCTTTAGGGAATCTCACTGGATTTCCCTGAAACCATAAAGCCCAAGCTCCTGAATAGAACCACCAAATTTACTGAGTGTATCCTTAGGCCCTTTCCTGTACCTTATTCTTCACCGACGCCTTGCCGAGAAGCCGGAAATCTTCCTATTTTTTAAATAGGCTTGCAGAAGTCAAATAACTAGCTCAGGAAAACACAGTAAGCAGGAAACGGACGTAGACCCTGATCCCTCTGACCCCATGCACCTTACTCATTCCCCCCATATTTTGTGACGCTCAGAGAACCTGTAAATGGGTCAGTCAATTAATCTATCAGCACGTATTTTCGTATAAACCTGTTGAACAACATTGGTTGAGAGTCAAGGCTCCATTTATGGTTCAATCTAATTTGTTGAACTTCCCTTAATCTCCTGGATTGGACGTTGATCCAAATGACATAATCACTTATTGCCGTCCACGATTGTTCTGTCCTGCAGAATCTCCCTTTATCAGCAACAAAATATTTGTGGAACTCTTAATCATCAGGACGCCTTGCACCTGGGGCCTTCCAAGTAGCATCAACTCCCAAGCACTGGTGCCTTGGAATTAATTTGAAGACTTGCACGGTGGGCACTTTTCCTCCAGATTTCTTTTTGCTTTAGCGAAAAGGGGTGTCAAGTACTTTCTGCACATGTTGAGCAGAAAGGTGAGCCAAGGCGTAGAAAAAAAGTCTGGCAGTCAAAATTTAATAGTGAGCCAAGACTTGACGGCACCGACTTGAATGATGAACGCCTTGTCATTGTTTTTCATTTCCATTTGCTTTTTTAAAAATAAGGGCATTTCCTCCCTCAGTTCATTCTCCTTCAGTTATGTCCTCGCTTTGGCAGCACATATACAAATTCTCCTTCAGTTATAATTTGCCCAGACCTCTTGACACCAGGGGACATCCACTGGAGGCTGGTAGATGTCCCCCCGGGGGGTGCCAACACCAATTCTAAAGTTGAGTCCAGAGACAGCAGGAAGAGAATTGTGATTAGCCCACAGAGATTCACACTCTGTGCTATGTATTTATGCATCCCATATATAATATATTCTGGATACCAAACCTACAGATATGTAATAAGAATAGCTAACCTTTATTAAGCACTGTCTCTGTAGTTGGCACTATATTAAGTGCATTACATCGACTTTTTCCCCCCCAGTGCTTTTATTAAGGGTGCATTTAGGGGCACCTGGGTGGCTCAGTGGGTTGGGTGTTTGCCTTTGGCTCAGGTCATGATCTTGAGGTCCCGGGATCAAGCCCTGCATCAGGTTCCCTACTCAGTGGGGAGTCTGCTTCTCCCTCTGCCCCTCCTCCCACTTATGCTCTCTCCCTATCTCAAAGAAATAAATAAAATCTTTAAAAAAAATGCTTATGCCTCACGGAAGAATTAACTAAAGAAAAAAAAAAGATGCATATATATCCCTCACAAGTTATGCAGGATGAATTTTGGAGGTATGCAGACAGATACTTTTCATTACCAATAATGTGTATGTTTATAATTATCTTCTGGTAATACTAGTTCTTTTTAAATTTCTAGTAGTATTTTAAATTTGCTTTTTAAATGAGTTGATTTAAATTTTAAAGAGGAGATGATAATAGTAAATACTATTTCATGAGGCATGTGAGTCAGGCAACAATCACGAAAATGGCATAAGAGTAGCTGGAAATTAGGAATTGCTGGAAGTTGATAAGCCTGCGATGAAGAGGTGAATAGACTTTTCATTTTACGGTTGAGGAAGCTGAGGCCTGGGGATTACTGATGCTCAGGGTCCACGGAACTAGTGGGTGATGGGGCCAGGATTTGAACCCAGGAAATCTGACTGTGGAGGTTTAACTCGGGTGGCCCATGGCTTCCCCACCTCCTGGCAATCACATCTTTGTGACATAAGGGCAAGTCCTGTAACTTGCTTCTAACCAATGGGATATGTCAACAACAAGATGTCACTCCCCTGATTGTGTTACATTAGACTATAACATAATCTGTCATCCCAGGAGACTCTCTCCTTCGATGGTTTTGAAGGGTAAGCAGCTATGTTGGAAGGCCCACATGGCCAGGAACTGAAGGCAGCCTCCTATTAAAAAGGAACGTCCAAAAATGAACTTAATAAGTCCTAAATTAATCATCAGAACCAGATCATGCACTAATTTATCCAACAAATATCTGTTAAATCCTTATCCACTAAACTGCATACTTGTTAAGGATAATGGAATTCTGTTCTCGTATTGCAGGAGTTGTTCCTTATTCCCACCTTAAAATTCTGTTCTCCACAGTGTAATTCACATAGGGACAAGCTCATCCCACCTTTCAAGCTTGACTTTATTAGTTCTGTTTTAATACTGGCATTGCCGGAAATTGTCTGAGATCATTGTCCTCAAATAATTTTCATGTGGGAAAGCCCTACATATGAGTTATCTCACTCTTCATTGGAAATAAATTAAAGCAAGGAAGGAAACATGAGAAAGTGAGTAAGAAAAGAAGCACTGATGTTTTTGAGACATCACTGAAGTGGGTTCTGGTTTTCTTTTTTCTTTCTTTTTTTTGGGGGGGGGCGGTTCTGGTTTTCATTAAACAACAAACAGAAGCAGATTATTAATTCAAACAAGCAACTAACATCATAAGGCCCCAAAGATTACTTCATGGCTGCCTTATGGAGTTAGGGTGTTGGCTAAATCGAGCTATAGAAACAGCAGAAGAAACAAATATGTTGCCATTGTGGTTCTTAATGAGATTTCTGAGACTAATTCCATCTTTTTACGTTAGAGTTTCTGGAGTAAGGTGCTGAGTCAGACTTTGGATGACCATTAAATAAACTTGCCAAATCTTTCCAAAGTTCGCAAGCAAGTGACCTGGAAAAAAATTCATATTAAGGCTTTAAAAGTGTACAAGTGCCGGAAGAACTTAAAATAGTTAACTCATCAACTTGCCCAGAATGAACTTGGGATAAGCTTGTCTTGCATGTTCCTTGTTGGGACCAGAAAAAAAAAAAAAAAAATCAGAAAACAACTTCATTTGAGGGAAGGACGTTTCCATTGTATAGGTCAATATCAAACTTTTTAGGTAATGAATGACTATGGTAGTTATTCATGTTCTGGCCGATCTGATGAAGTCACATTTCATCCTGTAATTTCTAAGTGACTGACCAGGAGATCTTGGAAGTTCACTAAGTTACACTACTCTTCTAAAATGAACTGCATAACTTGCCTTCTTCTGCCTTCAGAAAAGCTTCGTATTATCAGTACCTTAAAAGTTTCTTGTAAAACTTACCTATAAAACTATGCACGCATGGACAGGACTGGCTACATAATTTGCAGGGTCCAATACACAATGAAAACGAGGAGCTCCTTGTTAAAAAAAAAAAAATTAAGAATTTCAAGATAGTGGCTCACAGAGCATTAAACCAAGCACAGGGCCGTTGTAAGTCGGGGACCCCACGCACCTGCCTGGCTAAGGTCTCAACCACTCGGGGCCAGCCCTGATGTAGGCACGGAGATGTTTGACCATGAGATTTATTCCTTTAATGGTTACTGCTTTATTCAGATTTTCTTTTTCTCGGGGGGTCAGTTTAAGGAATTCAAACCCTGGTTCTGGTGAGTGACCTAAGCTGCACAGGAAGCACTAGGAAAAGGAAGCTGGGAAATCACCAAGTGACTTCCATCGAGCCTGCCTTGTAAATTACATGATTCTGATTCCTTCTTGGAGACTGCTACTGCTGTTGTCTACATAAAGAAGCTAATGATAATAATATCTTTTATTAAAGGGCTTCTTATGTGCCAAGAAGTTACTCCACAATCTGCATACATTATTTCATGTTAAACATACAGCAGTAAGTCATTACTGTCACTAACCTCAGGATACAAATGAATACTACGCTTGATCTTAGCCAAAAGGCCAAGAAGCAATAGGATACAAATAATAAACAGGTTTGGATAAATGAAGAAACTTGTCTGCAGTCATCTGCCTAGAAAGGGAGACAGTAGATGTGGATCTCAGATTTGATTGGAAAGCCCAAAGTCTTAAGAACTATATTTTATCACTTCATTTTATATGATTTTTTTTTTAAAGATTTTTTATTTATTTATTTGAGAGAGAGAGAATGAGAGAGCACATGAGAGGGGTTAGGGTCAGAGGGAGAAGCAGACTCTCTGCTGAGCAGGGAGCCCGATGTGGGACTTGATCCAGGGACTCCAGGATCATGACCTGAGCCGAAGGCAGTCGCTTAACCAACTGAGCCACCCAGGCGCCCTATATGATTTTTTAAAACAGAATTAGAAACCCTGTGGATGAGGGTTTCTCAGCCTCATCATTAGTGACATTTACAGCTAAATAACTCTGTCATGGGGGTGCTGCCCTGTGCATTATGGGATATTTAGTAGCATCCCTGGTCCCTACCTATTGCATGCCAATAGCACCTTCTCTCAGTTGTGACAAAAAGATGTCACCAGACATTGTCACATACCCCCTTGAGGGGTGAGGGGTGGTCATGAAATCACCTTAGCTGAGAACTACTGTTCTAGATCTCTCTCACACTAGATTTTTTTAAAAAAGATTTTATTTATTGAGAGAGAGAGAGTGAGCGAGGGAAGGGGCAGAGAGAGAGGGAGACAGAGAACCTCAAGAGGACTCCCCGCAAATACGGAGGCTGACGCAGGGCTCAATCTCACGATCCCGAGATCATGACCTGAGCCGAAATCAAGAGTCGGGGATGGTCAGCTGACTGACCCACCCCAGCACCCCTCTCACTAGAATTTTTCTCAAGAGACTATTTTAATGCAAAATTTCAAGAGTTAGATGCAAATTCCATTCACTAGAATGAGAATTTAAAAAGGAGCATGTATTCATTCCACAAACATTTATTGTTTCCCTCGGGACCTGTACACACAACTTTAAAAATACCTACATTGGCAGTGTGAACTTTCCAAGATATGTAGGAATGAGGTATTAATTGTTGGAGATTACAATCTGCACTATGGATTAGCAATGGAACAAAAAATTGGCTTGTTGGGCCAGATTAGGCTGACCAAAGTATGACCCACAGGAGCAACTGAGTTAATTGTAACAAAAGGTGCAGTTGACAGAATGCATTGCATTTACCCAATTCAGAAGGAATTTCACTGGCCTTTAAAGAAAGTTTAGGGAATGTATACATTTCCATGCCCGTGTTGAAACTGCTTTGGGAATCTATTCATTACTAACATATTTACCTTGCAATACAAACAGTTCCCATGGATCTTGTATCAGCCCTCACAAAGTCAACTGAGAAAAATGACTTGTAATCATGATATTATTGCTCAAAACATGTTGTTGGTAATTCAATTCTAGGCAGTGGCTTTGGGAAACACTTTTGTCTCAACAAGTTAATGCATTTTCATCTATTATTGAATAATTAGGCTGCTAATTAACTGGGTACAAATGTTTTTTATAGGAAAAAAATAGGATTTTTTCCCCCCTCCTGCCTACCACTAATGCTACTCATTTGAATATACAGATGGTAATCCTTCAAGCTTCTAATAATTTCTGGCAACTTGTAAAAACTTAAGCCATCAAATAAAATGATAAGAGTTATGTGCTCAGTCTGGCTGTTGACTTCATCTTTGAACACTATGAAAGTTGGGGTTCAGGCAGTTTGTTCTTATCTGCTTTGCCAGAACCTTGCCGAGTATCTGGTATATGGTAAGTGCTCAAAACCTTAGTCGAAAAAAATGAATGATCTTTAAAAGTTCATTAGCTTCATTTCCTAGAAGACTCATCAAAAAATGTAATTCGGGAATGAGTATGAAATTCTGTTTTTCATCCTCTGCCATGTTCCAAATAATCTTTTGACACCTTTTGATATAAATACCTGAATCATCAGCTCATTCTTTGACTTTGAGAGTTGATTAGATTTTTGCATTGGGGTTGAACTTAGATGCTCCCACGGCACTCACCCAATACTTGACTCACAGCACAGCTGAGGATGAATGGAGACACTACCAAATTCTACCATATCGAGGGGGAATTTTTTATTACACGTCTGAGCTGCTGACATCCTGAATATGCATCCCCAGGGCTCTTCAAGAGCATCAAATTTACCATCCCTCCAATCTAAACTGATTGCATGCTTGGCTTCCCAGACGTGTTACCAAACTTTATGAAAGACTTCAAAAAGTAGCTGCATTCCATAGTAATAAAAAAGGGAATATGAGCCAGGGCAGTGATAGAAAACATACATGGAGAATGTGTGGGCCAGAGCATTGTCTCCCTTTCATCTTTCTATCAATCATGAGCTGTAAGGTAGGATTATCTCCACTGATGAGGGGTCAGAAGCTTGGAGAAGTTAAGAAATGTGCCACGGGCCACAGAACTAATAAGTGGTAGACTTGGTTTCTGAACCTAGTATTCTTTATGACCTCAGAGGATAGGTTCACAACTACCATGATTTATGTCCTCAAATGAGTATCTGAAAAAAAAAATCAAAATAGTAGATACCACATAAATTTGATTTCATATTTAAAAAGGATGGGAAGCCTTTCACTTTGTGCTCTTTTGGGTCACTCTCCGTGAGGACATTGGCCACCATGTCATGAGGACACTCAAGAAGTCCCATGTAGACGCCCATGTAACAAGAAACTAAGGCCTCTTGCCAACAACCAGGACTAACTTACCAGGCACATGAGTGAGTCAACATGGAAGCAGATCCCAATGCCCCAGTCGAGCCCTCAGATAGCTACAGTGCTGACTGACATCTTGACGGCAATCTCATGAGAGACTCTCAGACGGAACTGCCCAAGGGAACCACCCTGGACGCTTGATCTATAAACACTGTAATATTAAAAAAAAAAAAAAAAAAAACCCTCTCTTCTTAATCCACTAAATTTTTTTGTGAAATTTGTTACATGGCAATAAATAACTAATACAAAAGGGGAAAATGTTTTCAAGGAAGTGATCATAATGATGAACCATGGAATCTAAGATGGATAAGTAGGGAAATGAAGAAATGTATGGCATGCAAAACAGTTGATGGATACCTACTTGCAGTAAAATGCCAGCTCTTCGTTCCCATCAAGATAACCCGGCCCCTGATGCACTCTGATGTAATCTCTTACCCCTCAGCCTCTAGCTCACTAGGATAGCCACACACTGACCCATTGGTGCTGTTATCATTCCTTCAGTGAACCAACTTCATTCCTGCCTGACAACTTTTTGCATTGACAATTCCTTTACCCAGGACACTCTTCTTCCAGATCATTACGTGGCTGGCTCCTTCTCATTCTTTGTCTCCACATAAAAATCACTTATTTGGAGAGAACCACTTCATCTAATGCTGCCATCCCTCTACTCCTCCTGAGCTACTCTATAACATCACCTTATTTTAGTTCCTTCAGATTTCTTAGCACTTATCTAAAATTTGTCTTTGTTTCCTTGCTTGTTTACTTATTTATTTCTTCAGCAAGAATATAAGAAAAGAGGGACTTTGTCTTGTTCACTGCTGTGTTCCCTGGTATCTTGAATAATACCTTGGCCATAGAGGGATCATAATAAACAGTCTACGGAATGGATGGATGGATAAAAGAAGCCAATAGAAAGAATAGCTTGAATCCTGGCTTAGACACACAGTACAAAGTACAGACGACCAGGAAGTGCAATTATACAATAACTGAGAATACTGAGAGGAGCCATGGAGAAGCTGGACAAAGACCACTTTGGCCTCTGAGGATTCTAAACCACTATTCATGACTCAACCCTGGGAACGAAGCCAAGCACAGTGAAACCAGATCCTAGCTTCTGAGTGGAAATGGCACGTTAGCCATATTAGTAAGGGTGCAGACGTGTCAGGGAAGAAATAGGAAGAAATGTCGCATGTGTGGCTGAACCCCCATCCCTACGCTGTAGCTCATCCTATCTTGGGAAGCTTCTGAAGTGCCCAAGGTAATCACAACTTCTTTGGTGCTCTGAACATGGCCACACGGTGACATGAGTGTTATCTGGAAAGCCATTCCTCCAATTTCATAGAACGCATCACAGCTTCAAAGAAAATTCCACCAAAACACGAATGGTCTTGTATTCATTCGCTACCACACACTGTTTGACGTTCCACCCTAATTGGACATCCTGAACCTGATATTAACACGTTATTGGCAACTAGAGCCCCAGTAGCCTCACCCCAATTATGAAATTACAAGCTGTTGACACATCGCATGTGGGCATTTAATCATTAAAGACAAACCCGGGAATAGTTGAGATTTTATGCCCAACTGCACTGTTGCTCAATGTCTACATTTGGGCAACTTGAGACTTCAAAGGGCGTGAAATCCAACCCCTTGTCTTCATGAATCACTACCCCCTCAGAGTAGACCTCAGCACATTGTAGGACCGTTAAACACAGGCTTCATATCTGAACCCAGAAAATACATTCCCGTTTTGAAAGGGAAACAGTTTTCCCTTATTCTGAGGAAAGTCATGAACTTGTGTTTTGAAAACTGTTACCAGAACAATAATGAAATCATCCTCCTATTTGGGAACTGGGATGATTAATAACCAATAATTCTGAATAGGAGGCTGATTTGTGTGGCACCTTTACCAGCCCACAGACATTGTGTGGAGCAACCGAAGTGGCTTCATTTCATCAAAGCCTGAAACACAGCTTTGGGATGGGTCCCAAGAGTCACCTGAGGGGCGTAGCCAATGTGCAGCATAGGAACGGAAAACAGCAAACACAAAAATGTTGTGTAAGGCAATGAGGAAATAGCAACGATCTTCTTCTGGGAAAAGATTTACAATGTTCATGATGTTTATTTCCTTTCTTTCTTTTGGGGATTTTCTATTCTCTTGCTGCACGATGTAAGCAGTCCTCATTTATCTGAAAGAACTCTACCAAAAGTCTTGGTTCCTTTTGATAATCAAGACCAATGCTCATATCCTGAAGGAGAATTCCTGAGCAATTTTTTCAGCTTCAAAATTGGAACCGTCCTACTGAATCCTCCTGCTTCACTGGAAAAAAAGGAGTTTATAGAAGAGATTCTTGATGGTTTTCAATGGAAGTTTATGATCTTTGTTAGGCTGAGAAAAGCTCCAAGAATAAGAGAGATGCTGAGCAGAAGAGAGAGAGAGCAGGAGAGAAGATGAAGAATAGAAAAATAGAGAAGAAAATGAAGGGTAGGGGATGTTAAACAGGGAGGAGACTCACTGGGTGGAAGCAAAACAAAGTCAAAGAAGTTCATGTGTCAATGGACATGAGTCCTTTGTTGGTAAGAAACCATGTAGCTATGGCTGGGGCAAAAGCTTTTGAGAAAGGATGCCTGAGTTGGAGGAGCTTCTCTTGGATCACATCCCCCTTATCCATGTGTTTGCCTCCCCACCCAGATCCATCTTTGCCCTCCTCTATTCCTGAGAGCCTGACCTCCATCGTACGCACCACTTGGACTCAAGATCCTTTGCCAATGGCTGCATTTGGTTTAGCCCCTGGGAGACAACCAAGAGCAAGATATCAGAGAATGGAAAGTGAGAGAGGTCAGAGTATGACTTCTATCACCGCTCTGACCTCATGTCCAGCACTGGCTTCATTCCACTAGGTGATAGCTCCTTCCAGACAGACTCTCCTCCCCTGATTCAACTCTCACTGGGCATCTGCAAGAAGTATTTCCTCTACTTGCCCCTTCAGGCTATAATCCTAGACCTCAGCACAGGTAGGGTTTCAAAACAGTATCTCAAATGAATGGAAGAAATTAAAGAAACAAATGTTTGTTTCTGATAACCAGCAGAGAGTACATCCCATCAGGTATGTGAATGTTAATGTGTTAATGTGAACACATTCCCCACTGGAAAAAAAATAAAAAATAAAAGAATTAATGCCCTTTTTCTACAGTGGAAGGTAAATGACATCATCATTTACAGACTAGGGCCATGCCAGCAAACTAATTCCTTTATTTTTAAAGTAAGATAAAGCATTCTTCCAAGCAAAAGGACTTCAATCCCTAATACCATTTCTAGAAATGACCTCTAAGAAAAAAGAAATGATTTTTGATGAGGAAAAAAAAAAAAACCCACTTCAAAACACAGCGAAGGAGTGAACTAGAACCCCAACTTTAAAGGGGTCAACTAGATGCAATATTCCATGAAGCATATGTGGAACCCTAGGTCCCTCCTCTGAACCACATTTGCAGCCCAACATGCTAATCCATTGCTCAAGCCAAGAAAAGAAGCAATCTAGAAAGAGAAACCAAAAGACTTAAATCCCCCTGCTGAGCATTTTGTTGACATGTACATAAACCAAGGGTCTTTAGGGTTCCCTGTGAGATACATCCTCCCACACATTGTGGTCCATGGCCAGCTACAAACTCCCTGAGTTCAGTTATGGTCCAAGAAGAATCACTATCCCCATGAGGGATGTGATAAAATTATTAGGTGAACTCATCAGGAACTCATCAGGAACTCATAAAAAAAAAAAAGACAAAATAAGGAAAACAATGTTCTCTTGGGGATGGGGCCAAAATTCTTTCTTATGAGCACTTTATCACAAGATAGACATATTACCTGCTTTCCCTTCAGCCTCAACTAATACTGGATTTGAATGCTGGGGTTCACAGCATCCAGATTTAGGAATAGTTTATGATCCCATGCTGGTAATTTTGAGGAAGACTAATAAAAATAACCCAATAAAAATGGCCAATTGGGGGTGCCTGGGTGACTCAGTCATTAAGTGTCTGCCTTCTGCTCAGGTCATGATCCCGGGGTCCTGGGATCGAACTCTGCATTGGGCTCCCTGCTCAGGGGGGACGCCTGCTTCTCCCTCTCCCACTCCCTCTGCTTGTGTTCCCTCTCTCGCGGTCTCTCTCTCTAATAAATAGGTAAAATCTTTAAAAAAAAAAAAAAAAAAGGCCAATTGGCCAAAAATAAGTGGTAGGAAAGAATGCGGGAGAAATGTGAAGGGAAATATAGTAACTACTTTGTAAAGACCAAACACACCTCTCTGGGTTGAAGACTTCTCTGTGTCAGACAGAATAAGCATTCAAAGGCTTGCGAAGATTCTGATTTGACAGTAATAATATTTCTCTTGAAGAAAAGACTAATGATACGCTGCTGCATACAGGAAACTTTGAGGCCTACTTGCCAAAGCCAGTCATTAACTGCAGTAAACTGAGACCGTGGGGGTAATGTCATGGTGTCTTGTGCTGTTTTTTAAACACAGATTGGGATAATTACAGAATATTATCTGAGTGCCCCAAAACACCTCAAGTAAGGAATGCACTGCATCTAAAACCAGCTCCTCCAAGGAAATCCATATAAGTTCATCGTGTCTGGTGCCCAGATCATCAAGATTCCTTTGCCCCTTTCCTTCTCTCTCTCTCCTTCAGCACACCTGGGCCAAGTGTGTAATATTCGTGTGGGGAGAGGAATTCATTCTTAATCTAAAGATGATCGGTCCACAAGATGAGAACTATGAGATGAACATCTCTGAATTGCTTCATTCCCCTTAGCTACCAGCTTTGTAAACAACCACGGATGATGTAGCCCTTTCCCAAATGCGCCCCAGAGCACTTACCTCCATGACCCTCTGCTAAATTCCTTTCAGTTGGGTGCCATTTTGAAGCGTTTTTCCTTTCCTTTCTCCTCTGAGTATTCTTTGACTTTCCAAAGGCAAATATTGGCAATAATTAAAACCCATGCATCTGTTTTGGGTTTTAATATGTCCAAGAGAATTTATTGAGAACTTACTATGTGCCTGGCAATGGATATAATACAGGAATCAAAAACAGGCACAGTTCCTGCTGCCATGAAGCTCCCCATCTGGTTGGGGATGGGGCCAAAATGGGGAAGAGAAGGACATTCCATCAGACATTACCTAATTGGGGGTGGTGCACAGAGCTTCAAGTGTCTTGCGTGGTAGTGTGGTTCCAATCACAGCTGAGGGTCTTTGATCATTGAGAACGTCTCCTACAGAGACCCTCCAATATGTTGCCTTCTTTTGAAGATGACACATCTAAGAGCATTTGATTTGCTTAAATTCAAACTATTTAAAGGGCAGATTCCTCTCAGTTCAAAACGTCTCTTTCATGGAGGACCTCAATGCACACATGGACCTCCTTTCCATGTCTCCTGCGTCTTTGGGAAGTGGGGTTATTCGGTTATTCCCTCCCTTAACGAGTCAAAGACAGCATGGTGTCTAATCAGCAAGCCCCAGGATGGCACCACCTGGATTTTTCAAGTCTATAAAATCAAGTCTATAAACTGAAAACCTTGGGCATTGTCTAGCCTAAGAGGAACCTCAGGAATGAGTTGATTTATTGATGAGGCCATAAAACATATATTCCCCTAAAGTTCATTCATCTCAGCTATGTTAGAACTATTTGAATTAGGGTCAGGGTTGGGCCTTGAAAATGAAAAGAATTGTGTGAAGAAGAAACATCAAAATCTCATGCAACCTATATTTAGCTGAATATGTACAAAACAGAAAGCTATGTCGATAATCAACTGTTACTCAGACTCATGTGTATAGGGATGTACATACATGCGTGTGTATGTATATATAAACATGTGACTTAGTGTGGGATGTGGGTGAGTTTAAATCTGTCATGGGATGTGGTAGAACAATCCAGGTTTATGAGAAAGAGGAATTTGTGGAAACACCGTGGGGTCGAAGTCTGAACTGCATTTTGGATTAGGCTTCCAAAGAGCAACCCAAAGCGATTATTTTCTGTTTGCTGCTGGTCATATTTTTGAAATATTTCTTTTAATTAACTGTCTGAATCGAGTGGCCCATGTTTGGTGGCCGTGGTTCCCTTGAATTCATGCCCTAGGTGTTCATGGAGCGCCTATGCTGCTGAATGACATCCCATTCCTCTTCAAGACTTAACATAACCTGTACCTTCAAAACCCTCTTGGGCTCTGCTCTGGCACCAAGAGACAGAGAGAGAATCAACAGGGTCTTTTTGCCTGACTCTGGCAAGAGACAACATGACTTCCCTTCCCGGTGAGGGTGAGGAATGTTGCCCGATGAACCTGTTCACCTCCACTCCCTCCACCTGGTGAGTGATTCAGCGGGAGACCTGCCCTGCTGTCTCCTCACTGGATTTGGCGAGCCCGATAAACAGGCAGTTTGCCTTTTGATGTGTCTAGACACAGAAATGATTCAGAAAGTCCCTCTCAGGAGCTCCTACAAGAGGCGCTGAGTTACTCAGGAGAGAGAAGGCTGCCTTCCTGACTCCCTGCCGCACCGAGCAGGCCCCAGCAGGGCCAAACGCTCTTCAGTTACTCCTTCTTCCCTTGAGGGAACCAGAGGATGAATCAGCAGCTTGAAAGAGCCTGTTCTTTCCTTCCTAAAACACAAAAATAAAACTTTCAAGTGCCAGTAAAACATTCCCTCTAACAGTCCCTGTTTTCCTATTTACGCTGCCATGGTTCAGAGAAGATTGAGCTAGCCTGACGTTTGCAAACAGAAACACGCTTTTCCAGGTGTCTTTTAGGTGTTTTCTAGACAGAGGTTCTAAACCTGGGGGTTAGGGGGTGGGTGCAGAGATCTGTGAACCCTTGAAAAACCATCAAAATTTGGGGGTGTGTGTGCATGAGCCTTTCTGGGGATGGGGTCCCTCGCTGGGGGCTGGAAAGTTCAGAATCTGTCAGCGCTCTGAACTGGCTGAGTTGGTAGAGCTCATAATTCTTGAATCTGTACACGAGGTCAGGCATTGTTCACAGTATTCATTTAATCCTCCAACCAGATTAGGAGTTGGCACCATTATTTTCATCAAACCGACCCCAAATTAACAAAGCAACAGAAGTGGCACAACCAGACATCTGACGTAGGCACCTGGTTCTAGCATTCCTGGCCCTTGCCACCATCCTGTGCCGCCTCACGGAAATGAAACGAGTCAAAGAGACCAATTTGTCCCCATTTTAGCTGTACCCGGTCTGTGTGGGAAACCGTGAAGGGAAACCGGATCTAACAAAGAAATACTGAATTATCTGGGTGGTTTTTTGATTAAAATACCACACTCTTGGGGCACCTGGGTGGCTCAGTCGGTTGAGCGTCTGCCTTGGGCTCAGGTCATGATCCCAGGGTCCTGGGACGAGTCCTGCATCGGGCTCCCTGCTCAGTGGGGAGTCTGGCCCCTCCCCCTGCTTGTACTCTCTCTCTCTCTCTCTCTCAAATAAATAAATAAAATCTTTAAAAAAAAAATTAAAAGGAAACATCACACTATTTAGCAAACTTCCCTGTGCATTACAGGCACGGCTTATGTAAGACCTCATGGGTAGCAGCCACCTGCCAAACTCATCTGATGCATCCAGAACTAGGTTTCTTCCCTTGGGACTTCAGTGTCCCCAGACAGAGACGGGCTCCCCGCCATCACGTCATTTCACAGAGAATCTATGCTTTACAGGGAGCACTACAATGAGCGAGATGGGCGTTCACAGGCACAAACACTCTCACATTTTCAGTGAGACAAACATTGCCAACATTCTCAGCTTCCCTCTCCTGCTGGGATGCGGGAAGCAGCCACTGGTTGTGAATTCTGTCCTGTTTACCCTGCTCACGGGCCTTGAAAGGAGTGTGTGCTCTGGAATTCGATAGCTCTGGCTGCATCATTTAATGGCTGGAGGCAAGGTACCTCTAAGGACATCAGTGGTGGATATTAGTAACACTCTAGCAGTACTTACATTTATGAACGTTTTGGGAGGTGCTATTACTACTTATGTTTTACGGATGGAACAGAGTAAGAAGACTAGAACCCATCTCACAGATGTGAAGCTCAGAGCCACGAAATGAGCTGATGTGACTGGTCACACCGAATATTTGCTCACTGTCTTGTGTCTTGGATGTGCGTGTGTGTGTATGTAATTTGTTTTTTGTTTTTTTATTTGAGAGAGAAAGAATGAGACAGAGAGCATGAGAAGGGGGAGGGTCAGAGGGAGAAGCAGACTCCCCGCTGAGCGGGGAGTCCGATGCGGGACTCGATCCCAGGACTCCAGGATCATGACCTGAGCTGAAGGCAGTCGCTTAACCAACTGAGCCACCCAGGTGCCCCTGTGTGTGTAATTTGTAAGCCACATTCTAATAGGTGAAAACGCGGATTTCTATCCCCAATTATTTTATTATAATGTATTTTTCTATACAAGTGTTTGAAGCATGGTAAACTATTCCAGCATTTCTTTGAAAGATGATGTCTCTTCAGTGACTTTATTGATTGGCATTTTAAAGTAAACACATTTGCTCACTAAATAGGAAAAATTATAACCTGGGGAAACTTCCTTGTGTTAAATGAAGGGAATAACTGGAAACTGAAGTTCATGGGTTTATGACTCGCCTCTGACTCATTTTCCGGGGTTGCGTGGAAATCCAGGAGAAAGACTTACAATTAAGTCAGGTGTTAAGATGCTGTTATTCTTATTGTTGTCTTATAGATGCTCACGTGGAATCAAGAAATAGAATCAAGGGGCGCCTGGGTGGCTCCCTTGGTTAAGTGTCTGACTTTGGCTCAGGTCATGATCTCGGGGTCTTGGGATCGAGCCCCATGTAGGTTCAGCACTGAGTCTGCTTGTCCTTCTCTCTCTGCCTCTGCCCCTCCCCCCGCCCGTGTTCTCTCTCAAATAAATAGAATAGAATAGAATAGAATAGAACAGAATAGAATAGAATAGAATCAGGAGTACATGAAAAGTGGAATTCATCTCTCAGTCAGTGTCTTGTTCCAGTGACTGCTTCAGTCAGGGAAGGAGTAGTATTTGAGCATTAAAGATTGACCAAATTGTATTTTTGCAGTTCTATTTTTGGGCTCTGCTGATCAAACGACCCTGCACCTTATGAACCCGGACTCTGAACATCCTCTCTCTAGTTTACTATAAAAAGACGATTCTTTAATAAAAAATAGAGCTCAGATGGGAGTTTAAAAGGTTCGTCAGTTCTTAGTTTTCCTTGCAGGTCCTGAATTTCTGGCTGAACAAGCACAACCCAGTGGGTGGTAGGAAGGAAACAAAAGTAAAATATTGTCTTTATTTGAGGTCCTTACTCAGAATGGAGAGTTAAGGAAATTATCAAAACAAGGGTTCCTGACCTCCTTGAGAGAGGGGAAAAAAAATAACACTGACAGGAAGCGAGGTGAGAAGTACATTGTCAGGAAAACAAGTGGGGTGCTGGAAGATTCTCTAACATAGGTCACAAACTGCCAGGTTGTGAGCCATATGTGGACCTCAGAAATGCTTTGTTTGGCTTCCACGGTGTGTTTTAAACTTTGAATTAGTTGACAACTTTTAAAAGTCAGATTTCCTCCTCAAAATTGGCATTTGCGCTTCTCTTTAAAAGTGAGCACCATCTGCTGGGGAGCAGCTCCTGGCTTGGCACAGTGGGTAACACAAGCCCCTGTGGGCAGGGCAGGCGCTCTCTGGTTCGCCCCAGGCCCCTCCACTCCCTAATGCCTCCCCCTGGGTCTGTCTCCCTCATTTGAATCTCTTGCCTTTCCCTCATGCATCTGAGTTTCTACCATGTGCTACGGGCCATGGGTAAATCCTCTATCCACTCCAGTCTCCATTTTATTTACCTCCAGAATGAAAAAGGAAAAGTTTAAAAAATAAAGTTTTTAGGGGGCTCCTGGTGGCTCAGTCAGTTAGGCATTCAACTTTTGATTCTGGCTCAGGTCATGATCTTTGGGTCCTGAGATCGAGCCCCATGTCAGGTTCCATGCTCAGCGAGAGTCTGCTGGAGATTTTCTCTCTCCCTCTCCCTCCCGCTCTGCTCCTCCTCACATTCTCTCGCTCTAAAAATAAATAAATAAATCTTAAAAAAAAAAAAAAAGTAAAGTTTTTACTTCTGTTCAGCTGTAAAATTCTGTAAGAGAAGTACCTCCCTACACTCATGAAAAATCTAATTGAGGAAGGCAGAGACTCAACATTATTTTCCTGGTAATTTCTGGGTTTAGGAATTTCTCTAGAGAGCTTTGATTTGCATGTCTGATTTTTCTTTATTCTCTCATTTCATCCTCTTTTATTCTTCCCCCCCACACACAAAAAATCAGTCTGTTCTCTGGATCCTGCTTGATCCCTCACACAGCTCTGCCTTCTCTTCCTAGTGACATCTTCGGGCTCCCAGATGGACAGTTTCAACAATGATGTCAGACCAACTGATTGAAAACTCCTTTTTTGGCTGGCATGCTACTTCCCCAAATTAATCTCTCGACCTCATCCCTAAAAGCACCGGGGATCCTTGTACACAGGCTACCAGGGTACTTACAAGTCAGGCAGATGCCGACTGGACATGCACTTTCCATGTAAAGCTGATCATAAACTAGTCATACACATGCACACACGTGTACACACACATACACACACACACACACACACACACACACACACACACACACCGGGCCGGGCCCAGCTTTGCAGATGTGTTTCACTTACCCCATTTTATATTTTTAAAAAATGTAATCCATTGCTCACACACACAAAAAGGGACATTTCACATAAAACCCAGATATCTGGCCACTCTTTAAACAGAAGGTATGTGGAATGTGGACCCATGCCCCCAGATGGCACAGCAGCTGGCCCCAGAGAAGGGTTGTGCTCTCCAGGCTGCCAGAGGCCCGTTCCAGCACTTTTGCCCACTTACCCACTTTTGCAGTCCCAGAAAGCAATGGAATCTGATCTACAAGTTCCTGTTTGGATCTCAAATGCCTTTGTACTTTAAGGATAGGAGGCAAATCCAATTTATATTACACACCCACCCCGCTGAGCCACGAGTGTATGTTAGCATCACTCCCATTTTACAGATGATAAAGTGAGGCACAGAGAAATGAAGTCCATGTCCAAGGGATGTGCCCTGTGAGTGGAACAGCCAAGGTCTCTGACCCCAAAGTTCACTTACTTAACCAAATTGTGATTCTTTTTTCTTTTTTTTTCTTTTCCCTTTCTTTCTTTCCTTTTTTTTTTTTTTCTCTAAGAGTAGTGTTTGTAGGAACAGTGAATTGATTCAAAAAAACATTTGGAGTTAGATGGGGCACCTGGGTGGCTCAGTCAGTTAAGCGTCTGCCTTGGGCTCAGGTCATGATCTCAGGGTCCTGGGATCGAGCCCCACATCGGGTTCCTTGCTCAGCGGGGAGCCTGCTTCTCCCTCTCCCTCTGCCCCTCGCCCTGCTCATGCTCTCTCTCTCAAATAAATCTTAAATAATAACAATAATAAAAATAAATATGATAATGAATCAAAACTGGATTGAATTTGTCTTTATGCCAAAAAAATATATTTTTTTTTTAATTGGAAGAAGTGGCCCATGAAGGCAAAAGTGCCTACAGTGGGCAAAAATCATGATCGCTGAAAGCAAGTCAGTTTGCAACCCCTAGTTCAGCAGAGCTGCAACTGTTTTTCTGAGTTTCCTGGATGCTATAGGCTGACAACTTTTCATATGGAGATTAAGAGTAGGAGTCTGGAGCCAAACCCTCCGAGTTTGAAGACAGGTTCTGCAACCTACAAGCCATTCAATTTTGGACAAGTTACTTACTCTCCTCATCCGTGAAATGGGGGTAAAATCATTGCCGCCTTTAGGCTCATTTGAGGAATAAATGAGCTCATCTATGTGTGAAGCACTTAGAACAGTAAATGCTATGTAAGTGCTTAATC
The DNA here is from genome assembly GCF_964656455.1 of Halichoerus grypus. Classification (NCBI taxonomy): domain Eukaryota; kingdom Metazoa; phylum Chordata; class Mammalia; order Carnivora; family Phocidae; genus Halichoerus; species Halichoerus grypus. Next base: position 130,967,765 of record NC_135721.1, on the reverse strand, counting down.
TCACTGCTTACATTATGGACTGAATGTCTGTGTCTGCCCTGCTGCCCCCACTAAATTTGTAAGTTGAAGTGGAAACCCCCCATCCCCAGCCCCGGTGTGATGGTATTTGGGGATGGGGCCTTTCGGAGGTGAAGAGGATTAAATGAGGTCATGAGGGTGGGGCCCGCATCATGAGATTAGTGGCCCTATAAGAAGGGACAAGAGAGAGCTTCTCTCCTTCTCTGTTGTTAGCATTTGGTGACAACTGCCTGACACCTAACTTGGGGCTTCTCAGCCTGGACACTACTGACATCTTGTATCGGGATATTTTAACGGCTGCTGGAGGTCTGTCCCGTGCCGTGTAGGACATTTTGGAGTCTCCCTGGCCTCTACCTTTTAGATGCTGGAAGCATCTCCTCACATCCCCAGCTGTGACAAACAAAAGTGTCTGCAGACATTTATATCTCCTGGAGGGGACCCACTCATCTAACACATTTCATGTCCTGAAATAATGGACCTCAGGAATCAACATAGCCCATTGCCTCCAGCATCTTCTCGTCTTTCCCTTACCAGAAGTGCAAAGAGAAAAATCACTCCCCTCATGAGATCGTGTTCATATTCCCACCTATTAGCAACCAGCATCCTCACCAAGGTATATTGTAATCGAAACCTCTATGAAGAAGCTCCCCCATCTTCTGTTGTGTTATTCCCTATTATTAAAAAGCAGTTATTCATTAAGTTCTTGCCTTGTGAATACAAAAGGGTCAGGTTTTGTGTTTCTCCCCTGAGAAACCTGAGGCGGACGGAAAGGTCAACCAGCCGCCCCAACACACCTACGGCTTTTACGGCTTTCAAATGCGTTCTAGGAGTAACACCTGAACCCTCACGGGCGGGCACTCAAACTGCTGCATTCATCATACACTTGGTGAGAGAAACAACGGTCCCAGGGGCCATCGGCTGCTCAGTTCACTTATTCCTCCAGATATGTTCTTAAAAATATAACTAGAGGCTGTATAGGAGAGCAGTTAGGCAGATCGCTTTGACCCCTGCTCTCAGCCTTCTAATGGCTTCTCAAACGGGAACAGTCCTAAGAGCTAAAAATACTTAGGCATGCAATGCACTTCGCTCAGACCTTTGACCATGGCTAATCATCATGATAAGGGTAGCAATAATAACAACCAAGATTTACTGAGCGCCTACTATGTGCTAGGCTGTTAACTGCTTTACATACATGATGACATGTAGCCCTCACCAACGGTTCAATGCTGTGAGTACTGTTATTCCCAGGCTTGGTTTATGAGATCCAGAAACAAATTCAGAGATGTTAGGTAATTTTCCCAAGGTCACACAGTAATTAAGTGTTGGGAGCCAGAGTCTAAATCTAATGTTTGCCATCCTCCTCACACTGCTATTTACTCATTTAATGTTCATGAAAATTTCACCAAGTGGACACTATTAATAGCCCCATTTTACAGATGAGGAAGCTGAGGCACAGGAAAGTCTATTAACTTGTCCCAGGTCACCTAAGTCAGACATTCTCTTATTTGCTGCCCTGAGTGCCAGGCACCATACAGAGTACTTACAAAGTACATACAGTCCCATTTGACCTTTGCAAACACTATGAGAAAGGGATTATCACCCCACCTTATAAAACAAGATACTGAGCCTCCAAGACACACTGTAAATTGCTTTTGGCTATTCAGCAATTTTACAGGGTCACTGGGATCCAAATCTGGTTCTGGCTGACCACAGAGCTTGAGCCCTTAACTGTCACAAAACCCAATGACCTCTTCCCCCTGTCCCAATGGCCCAGATCTCATGTGGACACATCTCTTCCTCTTCTGGGTCTCCTTCCCCATAAATCCCCCCAAATTAAGATCCCGTAGATCTGGCCTGAAATTGGAACTGAATTTTAATCTCAGGAACTCAACTTAAAGGTCACAGCTCCAAAACAAAGAAGCCAGGGGTCTGCCAATGATTGCGAGCTGAACTTGATCACCTCCACGACTCACTGCGGAGTCATTCCATTCACATATTGCAAAACTGAATCAGAGACAAGTTCTTCCATTCCTCTTAGACAAACAATTAAAAAACAACTCTCTTACCAAATATCTATAAAACCCAAGAAGAACCATGCTCATCCATGTGAAAGGTTTTTTTTGTATATTTAGATAAGCATTTTTGGTTCCAGAATGAGATTGATCACTTATATTTATAAACTGACCTTAAAAAATTGATATTATTTCTCTAAAACTCATTAAAGTTCAAGAAGCTCCAAGGTTGGTAAATACTCAAAATCAGCCTGGGTCATTTAGGGTTTGTTTGGGGGAGTAAAGCCATGATGAGTGCTACAGAAAGGGGATTTATTATGTGATGAGACCTTATGCAATTGTGGGAACTGAGAAATGAGTCTCAAATGCCATTGCTTTGGTTCTGGTGCTAGACCTGAAGTCAGCAGAACTGGTAGCTGGGAAGATGGACAGGAAGTAGAGGACACCAAAGACAATCTGGAACCTCCAAGATACACCAGAACTTTGTCTTTTCCCTTTGCCTCTGACCTCCATGAGGTGTGTGACTTGTAGGAGCAGCTGACCCTCCTCACTATGGAGTTACACACCTGCCTGGTCAGGCCAGAAGGGGCAGATGGGGGACTGGTGGAGACTCCACCCCACATGGACAGGTTGAGCCCATAGATCAGTGACAGCTTGAAAAGGCTGCAGAAATGCCTGCACCATCCTAACCACGAGAGCGCTTAAAGAAATGGTTGCTCCTTCATTTCTGTCTTCTGAATCATGTGCAAATTTCTCCTGCAGGCAACCCCCTTCTGGAAATCTACAGAAAAGCAGATTTGGGGGAATGTCCTACCTTAGCTAACCGACATAATGCAAATCTACTATCCATCTGATGAGTTTCTATGCTTGAAAATTAATAATAATAGGAGCAAATGTATTGTTTCATCCATCCATCCATCCATCCATCCATCCATCCATCCATTTAGCAAACATTGACTTCCCTCTTTAGGCACAGGGAGACACAGGCGAAAAAAATGAGCTCATAGTTCTCCTGGAGTCCATTTCTTTCATCTGGATACTGGTCTCCATGCTTCCGTGGGCACAACCCCACCTACCCACCACCCGTCATCAGGTTCCCTACAAAATTGCCAAAGTGATACCTTTAAAACATGGATCACGTCGCTCCTGGCTCTCAGCCTCCAAGTGGCTTCCCATTGCACTAAAGATAAAATCTGAATCCTTGCCATAGTCTAAAAGCCCTCCCTAGTCTCAACCTGGCCACCCCTCAGTTCTCATTTCCTGGGGCTCCTATGCACACCCCACCCAGGGGGGCCTCCTGCTTTCCCTCCATCTCACCCAGCAGGGCCCCACCTCCAGGTCTGCGCAAGCGCCGTCTCCTCGCCCTGGACCATCCCCCAGGGCCTCCCGCCATTGTCCTCCCCTCATTTCAGTCTCCATCAAATGTCACCTCCTGAACAAGGTCCTCTCTGTTCCCCATACAGACCCTGCCAGGACACCCTCTGCTTAGCAGCTTCACCTCTCCTCATGACTCACGATGAATCTGTTCATTTGCTTATCCCTGGTCTTCCCACTGCCAAGGATACTCCTGGAAGGCAAGGACTCTTTTAACTGGAGTGACTTTGTCCCTGGCTTACTCTCTGTCCCATTGCCTAGTTTTATTTCCTTCACAACACTTATCACAACTTAAATGGACTTATTATTCACGGCATTTGCTTGCTGCCTATCCCTTCCCCATTAGAAGGTAGGCTCCAGGGCTGGGGAGGGGGGCCTTTTAAGTTCTAGGCAGAGGCTGGTAAACATTCAACTCCCTTCTGTAGGATGTAAGAAGGGCCCTCCTGAAGACAGACACCCTCTGCAGCAACCTGGATGCTCCAGGGAGCAAATCGTGGCAACAAACTGTTTCCAGTGAACGACATCTGAAAAATGTCAAAGTCACACCTCACCAAGCGATCACAACGCACATCGCCAATCGAGGGACAAACTGATAGCACGGCTTCCTGATCGGATGCCCTGATATGCATACAACACCACTCATGGAACGTTCCAGTCAAAATGTTTAGCCCAAATCTAATGAGGAGGAAGCAATCAGAAAAACAAACACAAACTGAGAGTCATTCGGCCCAACAGCTGGCCTGCTCTCTTCAGAACTGTCAACGTCAGGAAGACAAAGAAGGACCAAGAAGTATTCTAGCATAAAGGGAATGAAAGGAACATGACAGGGCCATATGTGACCCTGGATCTGGGATCAGAAACCTGATTGCTTTAAATAGCATTTGGGGGTGGGGTGCAAATTGAGAGATTTGAGTGTGGACTAGACTGATAATAGCATTGTGTCAACATTAAATATTCAGAATGTGGTAATTGCATGTGTCTATACAGAGAACGCCCTTGCTCTTAGGTGATACTTGCCAAGGTTTTTAGGAGTAAAAAGTTGTGATGTCTGCAATTTGCTCTCAAATGATTTAGGGGAAAAATAATGTATGTTTATATTATATTATATATTGTATCTATTACATGATGTACGGTGTATATCATAAAGAGGGAGAAAGCAAATATGGCAAAATGCTAACAATTTGAAGAATCTGGGTGAAAGGTAAAAAATGCATTTTTGGTGCTATTCTTCCAATGTTTCTGTCGCTTAAGATTTTCAAAGTGAAAAGTTGAAACATTTTTGAAAGCACCAAATGGACGAATGGATAAAGACCATGTGGTCTATACATAAACAGCACACAGCATTGTGCCTACAGATAACAATCTTGTCTAACAAGCTTAAAAATCTGTTAAGGGGGTAGATCTCACTTCCCAGTGTTCTGACCTCCATAAAAAAAAAAAAAAATTTTTTTTTTTCTTCATCCAACCTACCACAAACCCAACCCACAGAGAATCCTTTTGTGTTTCCACCTGGCTTCCTTGGAGTATAAGCTCTTTAAGGGATACAAAAGCCGTCCTGTCTCTGATGAGTCATTTCGGTGTTTGTCAGTGCGTGGTTAGACATTTCACATTTCACAGTGGGCTGGGTTGGGAATTTATATGCTTTTATATACCAAGTTATTTACGTTAGATTAAATGCATGTATTTTAATGTAGTGCTTCACTTATTCACACACACACACACACACAGAGTTGCCCCGTTGGATTTGTCCCCGTTGACACTGATCTCATCCGTGAACTCGATGCCTCACCCGCCCTGCTTGTCCACCTCGCCTTCCATGGGCCAAGTCACACTTTGACCGGAAGGTCAGACCTCCTTGGCCTCTCTGAACCCTCCCTCAGGAGGTCAGTAAGAACTCCACAGACACCTGGCTCCCTCAGTAGGTCTGATCCACCCCACTGACTGGTTGAGACAAGCAGCAGAGACACTACCAGGTGACCAGCAGGGATTTGATGGAGCCAGCCTTTTGTTCTCCCCTCCACAGCCCCGGTGGGTGGAGGAGGCGGCTGTCAGAACAGCTCACCCAGCTCACACACACCAAGCGAGAGCCACGCTAAATAATTAACTCAACCCCAACCCTGCTTGTACTTACGACTTCTCATCAGAACACAGCAGAAAACAAGTCCTAACCCTTGGCACCGAAACCTATAAACCCAAAGCCTTTTTACAGAAGGCTTGTAGCAGGAAGAAAACGCTGTTCCAAAAAAATGCACATCAAAGCATCAGATGCTAAAGACATTGAAACTACAAAACAAAGAGAAAAAGGTCCGGTTGAATTGCCCTGATTTCTTTTCAGCAAATCTAGCCTTATCTCTTCTTTCCCAGAAATAACTGCTACCCTGAATTCCTGAATTTGGCGTTCGTCATTTCCAAGCACGTTTCATACGATTGCGATACAGGAACATATTCTTAATAAATAGATGACATTGTCTGCAGGTTTCATTAGGCATGTATCTTTCTGCAATTTGCTTTTTATCCCACATTATGCTTTTAAGATCTTACCTTGCTGATACTTAGAGTTCCAATTCATTGATTTTAACTTCACTATATAATATTCCGTGGAATGACTTTATCCCAATTTATTTACCTATCACCTTGTTGCTGGACCTTCTGTGTGTTTCCATATTTTATTATTTCATCTCTCCCTGCTGTGGACATTCCCATCTGTGTCTCCCTGCACATGCGGGGCGGTGGGGGGGGGGGGGGGGGGCTCCTCCAGGCTACTGTGGGATTTCTGGGTCACAGGGATGCACATCCTCATCTTTATTAGATCTTGCCACATTTACTTTCTAAAGTGGTTGCTGCACATTGTGGCCCCGACAGGTACTCTGAGTGTTCCCACACTTGCACATTTCAATATGACTTTGTTCCAAGTTGTTAGCCCCCATAAAACTCTTCATGAACAACTTTAATACATTGGGGGGAAAACTGCATAAACTTACGACTTAAAATAGCATAGCTTTTATCCCTTATCCTATGTACAGCTAATTATATTTGCATTTTATATAAAAAGCACTTCCTCTGAGATAGAGTAACAGCCTTGTAACACATATGTCAATATAGTAATAATAATGATGATTTAAAAAATAAATACTAACATATTGAGTATTGACTTTGGTGTCAGGAACTTTCTGCAATCACCCTGATATCTAAATATGATCATGATTCCAAAGTTGCAAAGGAGCTAATAGAGCTTAAAGCAGATATGATTCCAATGATTATGATTCCGATGTTGCAAAGGAGTTAATAGAGCTTAAAGCAGATAGGCTAATTGCCCGGGGCCACATGGCTAGGAATTGGTGAGCTCAGGATTTGGACTGTCTCCCTAATAAGCTGTGTGCTTTTGGAAAATTGACATAGTTACTCTGTCTCCATTTCTTCACTGGCGAAAAGATGGAAAGTAATCGGACCTGTCTCATAAAGAACTGTTGCTAGGATGCAAGTAGACAGAATGGTACTGAGCACACGGTAGACACTTAGTAATTAGTAGCCATCATGATTTTTCTGCTTAGCAGTTCTATCATTTAAGAATATTATAGATCAAGACAATATTAAAAGGAAAAGCTAACATGAGAGAGATTTGTTATCACAGCTGTCCTGCTCTGATTCAGATAATTCTGACTGCTCGACGTCTCAATACTTCTTCATCTGCATGACCGAGCTCATGTTGGGGCTGGCTTGTCATCATCGTCATGGTTACTCAAAATACCAGTATCATTTTCCCCTTGACTCTAACACCAGGTTCAATCCTTTAAAATCCACAGGAGCAAGTGATGCAATTGAAGTGTCTATGCAGTTTAAATGAGGGGGAAATAACTGAAATTATAATTGCATCTGCCTCCAGAGATAAAAGAGAAAGAGGTTTTGCCTTATCGATAATCTTAAGTCATAACAAGAAACATTTTGTTGCTGTCCTCTAAAGAACCGGCCATTTGGGACGCCTGGGTGGTTCAGTTGGTTGGGCAATTTCAGCTCAGGTCATGATCTCAGGGTTGTGGGATTGAGCCCTGCGTCCACTCTGCTCTGAGTGTGGGGCCTGCTTGAGACTCTCTCTCTCTCTCTCCCTCTGCCCCTCCCTATTCATGTTCTCTCTCATTCTCAATAAACAAACAAAAAAACCAAAAACCAAAAAAACCCAGCCATTCTACATGGCCCAAATATTAAAATCACAGAATTTCAGGTCTAGAAGAGCTTCACAGATGGTAGAGTAAAATGATTCCAAAGCGTCTTTCAAATAAGTTTGGGAAATACTGTCCACCACACGCCGTTCTTGGAGATCTGCCACATACATGGGCACCTTAAAGGCTCTGAGAAGTCCCACAGTCATAATTTAAACATCTGTTTAATTTGCTTAGCACCTCATTTCCCTGAATAATTGGATCACAAGCATGCTGTAATTATTAAGACCCCTGTGCCCATCCCTGGGAACCAATACCCCACAGACCTCATTCCCCTGAGCAGTCATCGATCTAAAGAAACCTACTTCATGCCATGAGAACAGCAAGGCCCAGAGGCAAGGGGCCAGATGGAGACAGGTTCTCTGATACAGAGTTTAGTGACTCCTCCATCATCTCACACATTCCCCTTTCTGGAAAATAAGAGCTACCTCCCTACCCTCCCTCATCCCCATGCTCAGAGAAAACAAGTCACATTTTCCTACAGAACTCAGCATCCGTGACTGGGGACAATTGTCTTCTGTCTCCTCTTCCTCACTATGATGATATTATAGTCACCATCTACTGAGTACCTACTAAGCACTGAACTAAATGACTTAAATCATTTCCTTCTCACAACCTAGACATTATTGTACCCATTTTATAGCTGGACTAGTTGAGGTTCAATGAGAAAACTAGCAGAGCTGGCATCTGCCTCTTTGAAAGCCCTGCTCCTTCTATGAATGGTGGTAAACCGACTGAGCCTGTTCATTAGTGATGGATAGGAAGGCTTGCAAAGTACTCCAGAAAACACAAAGCACTTTACAGCCTTCTATTAGCTACTCTGCCAAGCAAAGAGAGCATCATCTAAATTTATAGGTGAGCTAAAGGTCCAGAGAGAGTAAGTCAGTTCCATGGTTTCAGAAAAGGAAAAGGCACCGCGTGGTTCCGGTTCAAAATTCTACTTTTTCAGTACGGCAGGGGCCATCTAAGCTATGTTATTGTCATCCTCTTAGCCAGGCCTTCGCCTCACGTAATGGAAGCACCTTGAGTTTGGTGTTAGGTCTAGACCCGCATCCTGTTGCCACCATGTCCCAGCAGCGTGCCCTTGGGTAACTTCTGACACCTCTTTGAGACTCAGTTTCCACATCTGTAAGAGGATCACCTAGCACAATCCTTGGCATGTAGTTGGCCTTCAGTAAATGGTAGTTGTTTCTCCTTTTGGAAACCTGGTGATTCTTGCCTTATTGTATCATCCACACGTTGTTTCTTGCAGGCCCCGTAAATGCCACTGGTACCCCTGTGTGTGTGTGTGTGTGTGTGTGTGTGTTGTGTGTGTGATGATGGGGATGTTTCCCCATCACCATCAATGAGACCAACTACAGGCTGGGGCACTCCACCACCTCTGCCCTCAGTGACTCCAGTGACCTGGGAAACATTATGACTCAGAAACTCCAGTGACCCTGCCCGGGGATGTGCCCCGCTCCAGCGGGAGGGCATCCATTATCGGAAATTCCTAGCTGGACTCGCAGCTCTGTACCTGCAAAAGGAGAACGGGCTATCAACTACCATCCAAAGGTCGAAGGAAAGCTCAGCGGTTGTCAAGTGCTGATCCTGTTTCTTTGTGAGTCGCCTGCCCAGAATTTTCAAAAAATCTGCTTGTTCTCATCATTTAAGCTTATCCAAGTGATGAATGCCACAATGTCTGACTAGTTTCATCTGCTCTTGATTCACTCAGTTGGAAGCTTGGCACAAATCCAACCACGTGCATCACTGCTGCATCTTTGGGTGAGGCTTCACTCAACTTTGGGTTTTTTCATTTCCCCATTAGTTGGGTCATCCCCAAGGTTTGCCTGGGGGCTTTGTTGTATCTTTCATGAGAATGAAATGACATAGAGGAAAAGGGAAATATTTATTGGGGCACATCGATGGGTTTTGGGGCTAGGCTGTATTACAGTTCATTGGGGTGGGTCTTAGTATCCTAATTTTGCTCAGAAAAGTCAAGTAAGGTACCTAAGCACACAGCTGGTAAGCAAGGATTTGACCCCAGGTCCACACGACACAAAGCACAAGCTCTTTGACCGTGTGGCACAATCAGGATCAGAGAAAGTCAGTTATGGTTTGAGTTCCTACAATCTATGATGATGATGAGGAAGAGGAGGGCGAGGAAGAAACAATACAGTATAACCCCATTAAATTGTGACCCATGTGGTTCAGTCCCAGAAAGGAGGCACCTCGGAAGAAACACAATCTGCCACCAAAAAAATAATTTTATTATAATTCAAGGTTTTTACATAGATTTCTCTACAATCGTGAGGGAATTCACAATCAAGAGAGGAAGACAGATGTGAATTGGATTCAGCATCCTAAATGCTACCATGTGGGGCAGACAGGGACAGGCAAACAGAGAGTTTGGAGAGATTGGTCCCTTGTGGATGAAAGCAAGGGCTTGCCTCATCTACCCCAACTGCTCTCTACCATGCTGACCTCACCTGCTGCGAGTCTTTCTCTTGGTATCGCCTCAGAGTCCCAAGGTGGCTGCAGAAGTTCAAGGAGTACAGCATCGCCAGCAGGAAGGAAGGGGAGGAGCCTTCTTCCCATAGCAGTCAGGGAAGATCTTTCCCAGAAACACCCAGCAGATTTTCCCTTATATCTCATTGGCCAGATGGGTTATCTGCCCATCCCTAGACCGGTGAGCTGGATGGCTTCCATTCAGCCCCCGGATCAACACTGTGCTCTAAAACATCCCATGTAGACCAGTAAAGGACTACCAGTAAGGACTTCAAGGTTGCCATCTTCCCCGCCTGGTTTCAGCCACTGGGGGATCCCAGCAGAAGGTTGGAGGGAGAGAGACAGTGATGGCGCAAGGGGGCGTCTTCCCTGACATCTTCTTTGAATGCGACCTTGGGCTGGCTGTGGACTTCGCTCCTCTCAAGAGGGCTCCCCCTGCCTGACTCTCCTCAATTCTGTGATGACCTTCCTGATCCCTTTGGCCGCGGGAAGGTAACAGCTCTGTGGCTGTGAGTCTGTGGTTATTTCACGACCCCTTGAATGGCCGTGCATGCCATCCCTGTCCGGAAGCTTCAGAGAGAGAGTGGCAGTTGAGCAACAGCTAGAAACCCATCCCGGGGTCTCCATCCTCTCCCTCTTTTTCTACTTCATCCATTTGCACTTGTGGGCAGTTTATTCTCCCGACTCAGTGTCGCCAGGATGGTTTAGAATCTCAAGCTATGTATCAGTGGCTTTTGAAGTGTCGTCCCTGGACCAGCAGGCTCCAGGATCTGGGAACTTGTTAGAAATATAAATGCTCAGGCCCCCTCCAGACCTGCCAAAGCAAAAACGGAGTTTAACAAACTCCTTGGAAGATTCTGGAGTGTGTCATGGCAAGAGAAGCGCAGCTATGGGTGCTTGCTGACAGCGCTGGTCGCCTGCTCACGACATTAATAGCACCCTCCTGCTAGTGGAATCAGCTAGTGTTGTTTCAGGTGAGGAGCACCATTCTCAAGCAAGTTATTTCAGGGCAAGAGCTGGAGAGGTCTTTCTTTTCCCCTCCATCCTTTGGTCCTTTTCCTCCTTAGCAGCCTGTACTACTGGGGTTCACAGTCAGAACTCTTGCTGAAAAAGTGAGAATTGGGGATAGCAAAAGGCAGAGGAGTGGAGGAGTAGGAAAAGGCGGTGGGGAGAGAAAAAGATTGTATAGAATCTTATAATCTGGGATCTGGTTAAAACGCCAATTCTGGTCCAGTGCGTCTGGGTGGGTCCTGAGACTGCATTTCTAACAACCCCCACATTGCTGTCAAAATTGCTGGTCCCTGGACTCACCAAAAACCCCTTCTTTACCTACTTACGTTTGGAGTCAAGACTGAGATCCGGTTGCTGCTGAGCACTGCTCTCGCACAGACGGTCTCGGGCCCAAGTGCATCAGCCTCCCTCAGGGCTTAGGAAAACACTGATCGCTGGGCCCAGCCCCAGAGTTGCCCCTTCAGCCCCGGAAGAGGGGAGGCTGGAGAATTTGCATTTCTAAGTCCCCCAGGTGATGTAAATGATGCTGACCTTTTGAGAACCCGTGCTCCAACAGAACTTCGTCTTTGCTATTTCATAGCATTAAGCAATAAAGATAGCCTTTATTTATTCCAGCTGCGGATGATTCCAGGTGCTGAAAATTTAAAAAGACAATTATTTCTTGTTTCGCAAACCCCCCAGCGGGGGGAGCGCCAGGCCCTGCCCGCCTGGAATGTAAGCCAACCGCTCCACCTGCTGGTCATCTTAGGAAGTGCACTAGGTGTCTGGCCGTCACGGGCGAAAATCGCTCTCTGTAAATTCACCTTGGCAAATGCAATAGGACCACCTATGCAAATGCACCACCACCTTCCTCGCCTTTATTTCTTTAGGAAATAAATATGATTCATGTATTTAAAAATAGCCCCCCATTCTCACCTAAATGGTGCCTGGCCCATGGTAGTAAACGTGTTGGTTAACATTAACTAACTTTTGCAATATGCCCAGCATCTACACTTGGGCAGTTGGTATGAACTCTAGGGGCCCTCATGATTCCTACGGAGAACCGAGGTGCAGGGCACTTAAGGACCTTGCTTAAAGTAATTGATGGAGACGGAATTCCAACCGGCTCTGAATCCCCATGCTATGCTCCCTCACAAAAAATCGTTGGAAGAAGTGCCCAGTAAATATGTTTTAGATTAGTTGATCCACCTCCCCTAGAAATTTAGCACTAGAAAGTGCTTTCGGTGCAAACTTTTTCATCCCCTTATTTTTATAAAGAAAAAAAAATGGGCCACAGAGTGGTGAAGTAACTTGCCTAAGATCACACAACAACATGGTGACAGATCAGCAAGGTCACTGGGCTCCTTCAGCCACCCACACATTCAGCAGCATTTACTGAGGGTAGATTGCCAGGTGTCCAGCACCAGGCTGTGGCCCATGGGAAAAGCAGAGTTGTGAATATGCTCCACCCCTGGACAATTAGGGGCTCTGATTATATTATACTATGATTCCAGAGATAATGACGTAACTCATTAAAAATATATAATCAAGGGCCAACTACAGTCTCTATTCCACCTTTTAAAAAGTTATTCTGTAGGGGCACCTGGGCGGCTCAGTTGGTTAAGCATCCGACTTTTGATTTTGGCTCAGGTCATGATCTCACAGTCATGAGATCAAGCCCCATGTCAGGGGGCGGGGGGGGGGGGGAAGGGTCCACGCTCAGCAGGGAGTCTGCTTGAGATTCTCTCTCTCCCTCTGTCCCCCCCCCCCTGCTCGCGGGCTGTCCCTCGCTCTCTCTCAAAATAAATAAATAAATAAATCTTTAAAAAAATTATTCCCTAGTCATTCCAATAAGCTATTAACATTTTTGACATGTAATATTTACATTATTATTTACTCAATATTTTTCCTGTAATCCATTCATTTTGTTTTTAGGTGTCCTTGTCGTAAGTAATAATATTTCTTAATCATGTGTCTGACATTACTTGATAAGTTTGTTGTTTTATTTATTCGTTTAGAACACACAGGATTCATTTGTGTAATGCCTAAAAGCATCTTGCTCTCCACCACTCCAAAACCTCCCGTGTTTTGGGGAGAATCGGCCGGGCCCTTGGTAGCCCTGGCACGTGCATTCCTGTCTTGGCAATGACATCTGTAGGTCGTGTGATGTGGGGCATCACACTCATTAAGACTCATCACACTCAGTGGGGCATTCACCTCACTGAACCCTGGTTTTATCATCTGAAAAGTGGGGTTAATATCATTTCCTATCTGATATGGCTATTATTGGGATCAGGTGAGATGATCCAGGCCAGAATTTCACAAGATGCCCCGACATAGCAATGATCCAATCAATGTCAGCTATTATAATGAACAATAATAACTGCTCTTATGAAGTGTTACGTTGTATTTTTTTAAATGAAGATCCGTGAATCTCCAGGCTAGCCATACATCTGGCACTTCCTCATTTTCTTGGAGAATCTATTTTGGAAGAAGGAACTGTGTTACCCATTTAACAGCTGGACACACAGAGGTGTGAAAAGGTCATTATTGTGAATTCCCTAAAATTTTTGTACAACTCAGTGGGAATATGGGCATTTTCAAGTCTTGAAATCACTAGGAGATCTTCATTCTTATTTATTTTTGAAATCTCTGGGTTGGGAGTTTATGCTATTAAAGAAGTGCCTACTTTTTCCGTATCAGGAAACAAACCACGAATTCTTTTTTTTTTTTTTTAGATTTTATTTATTTGACAGAGAGACACAGTGAGAGAAGGAACACAAGCAGGGGCAGTGGGAGAGGGAGAAGCAGGCTTCCCGTGGAGCACGGAGCCCGATGCGGGGCTCGATCCCAGAACTCTGGGATCATGACCTGAGCTGAAGGCAGATGCTTAACGACTGAGCCACCCAGGTGCCCCCAAACCATGAATTCTTAATGCTTAAGGAGCTGGACTCTACTTAAGTGCGGATGGTTTCCTCCATGATTCATGAAGGACACTTCTCTTGCTCCAAGAATAAATTGTTCACGTGGAGAAACCACTTAGAATTCAGAAAGTCTTCAATCTATCCAGAAGGAGAAAATTCAATGTGACTGTATTCTTCGGGCTTTTAATGCCACAGATATGAAAATAAGGCAGGCTTCCAACGCAGAGGAGGACCTTATGACCCAGAGCGTTTAAGTAATTATACACAAACAGAAAAAGCCAGAATTATTGAAGCAGATTCCGATTCAAGCTACAAATCCTGTTCAATGGGAGGTACTGTTCTTCTCTCCTCAAGGGAAGGTTGAGTGAAAGTGAATGGTTCCAGACAAAATCAGAAAAACACACTCCATTTCTTCCTCCCCACAGCTGGTTATGGGGTGAAATTACATGCCTGTGAGCCAGCTTGGGGGACGAGGGGAACAATACTGCAATTGAAAGAACACTGTGTTTTGCACACATGTTTGCTTTAATAATATGCTTGCTGTTTCTGCTTGTACGTATTATTTGATCTCTGGTTATAAATGCCCCAGCAAATTGGCAAAGCGGCATTCTCTGCCCCCACTGAAACAGGAAGAAGTGAGAGCCTGACACAGCTCCCTCCTACAGGGATTCTCATCCTGATGTACATTGAATGAGCTGAGTCATGTTAAAATAATACAAAGTACCTCCACCCATGTCCACCTGGGACCTTTGGAAACTTAATCCCTGGGAGGGCAGCCCAGGTGATTCCAGTGTGCTGCGACCCTGAGCTAGCCGACAGGTGGGAGGGACAGGACAGCTCTCCATCATGAAGCAAGCTGAGCTCGCACGCTCCTCAAAGAGATGCGCTGTGTGAGGCTGCAGGTCTGCCTGGTGAACATCAGGCATCCGCGCAGGACTTGGTCCAATGCCAGCCCGACTCTGATTGGCTGCCTGTCTTCAGGCCTCTTCTGGAAACTGCTGGCACCTCTCCCCGAACTTCTGTTCTGTGAACTGAGCACAAGAACTCAATCTACTAATGTTTCACAACATCGATATTGTGGCTCACGAGAAATATTTTTTTAAAAGACCAGAATTGGATACAGTAGAATATAATTGAAATGAAATGTATCACTTAGAGTAAGCAGAAGCATTTTTTTTCAGGTGTGTGTGTATGCCCCTGCACACATTTCTAGGAACAGGGTCCTAATGAAAAATGTATGTCTTTTTTAAAAAGATTTATTTATTTATTTTAGGGAGAAAGAGAGAGTGCAGCGGGGAGGGGCAGAGGGAGAGGGAGAGAGAGTCTGAAGCCAACTCCACGCTGAGCACGGAGCCCGATTGGGGCTCAATCTCACGACCCTGAGATCACGATCTGAGCTGAAACCAAGAATCCATCGCTCAATGGACTGCGCCAGCCAGGCGCCCCCCAAAAAATGTATGTCTTGATTGTAAGTGACCATCAGTAAAGTTTGAAAGCTTCTGATCTCACCTCCAGGGTTTTGGTGAGGGTTAAATGAGATAATGCTGTGGAGCATGTCACATATGAAGCATTATATAAATTAAGTAGGTCAATGGGTAGACGGATGGATTGACAGACAGGCAATCTAAAGCACAACAGGCAGAATTCAGTGCATAGACGACAGAAACAGTGGGATGAAAGTGTGACCACTTTGGCTGTGGTACCACGAGTGGTAGAATTGGAAGGTCGGTGTTCCTAAGAGAGCGTGATTTCCAAAGGGACTTGAACCCTCGGTTAATTCCCTAATGTAAGGAATGGGAATTTGTCCCCCTCTCCCCCTCCATTTAGATTCAAGAAATGTCACATCCCTTCTTTTTTTCTTTTTCAAATGAATCCAGCTGCAAATCTTCACCAACTTGATGACCGAGAAATTCAATCTCAGTCCTGGTTATGGGGTTTCTGCTTTTTTTTTTTTTTAATAATCATACAATATTAGAAAATGATAATAATAATATAATAGCTGCTATTTGTGAACTTTATTATGTTCCAGGCACTGTGCTAAGGACTTAAACATACTGTATTGTTTAATCCTACTTATGAGGTAGATACTATTATAATCCCTATTTTATAGGTGGGAAACTGGGGCTTCAGTGTCCCCAAGTATTCACTATGAGGTCACAATCACTGTTTCTGCGAATTACTTCTGTTCCTGGCCTGCTCTTTCTCCATCTGCAGAACCCAGATGCGTCGAGTTGTCTCAAAGATGCTCCTTTTGGCATGTCCTCCCCCTGACCACAGGCTCAGGGTCTAGACCCTCATTGCTGTTCTTAGAACCTCCGCTCCAGAAGCTGGATTCCACTGGCATCCCAAAGTTGCCCCCCAATGGGAACAGGAGAGCAAGGGTGGTGCTGGACTTTGGCACTCACAGAAACAGCAACCCCTCCAAAGTAGTGTTGTCCCTTTCTTGGTATTGGACAGCAGGGTAGAAACACTTCCGCTTTCTTAACCACCAGCCCCCGCTCCCCTTCTCTGACCTCCCTGCACCTCCATTGCCCAAGAAAAACCTAAATGCTGTCCTTTGAATGTGTAAAGACCTTTCTCTTTGATCTTGAGACACAAATGCTACATCTCAGGGAAGTACAAACACTGAACAGATAGTTTGGTTCATTTCTTAGGGGACTGCTCATGATTTCAAAACTCCTACCTTAAAAGCAAATACCTCAATATTTGAGATATGCCATGGGAACAAAAACTTTGCGGCGGGCATGGTTGATTCTCCCTCTTTTTGCAAACAGAACCAGGTTCGTTATTCCAGACAGTGATGCATCCAGCCCTGGGGGAGGAGCCACACTTGCGTCAAGCCAATAGCAGCTCACGGCCACATGTTACAGTTTGCCAATGATTTGTCTGCAGGTGGACCACTCGCCCATCTGGCTCAGGTCTGACCAATGAGGGAGGGGAAACTCTGTTAGCAGTTCTTGGAAATATTTTCCTCCCATCAGAGAGAGCCACACAAAGAAGATTGGACACCCCTTCTTGCTTTGGATGCTGCCATGCCAGAGTATGATATTTAGATCAGTACAACCATGAGCTAATAAACCCAAGGACAAAAGTCAATGTTCGGAGGAGAGTTCAGTGGAGTGACTGTGAGTTTTACTTTCCTTATCAAGGACATTATTAAGCCACAGTATCATCCCTAAGGCTGCAATTCTGTGGGCTTGTTAAGTTATAAATAAGTGTACTTATGGTTCAAACCACTGCTTTGGGGGCATTCTGCTACTTGTGGCCAAGTATACTCCCTACAGATACATGAATCTTTCAGGCAAAGAGGAGAAATACGTCATTAGAAAGAAAAATCTGAACAAACTTGGGGGACCAATTTCCTTGACCTAACAGTGTCTTGATCATTTCTGCCTTTGCTTATTTACTTATTCAGACTGATTGTTAGCAAGCTGAACCCCCAAAACTCCCTCAAGTTTAAAGAGTTTGCAGAATATTTTATTACCTATAAATACAAAGTCTTTGGGTCCCTTTGTGTCTCTGACAATACTCTTCAAAAACTTCTCAGATCATTCCACAAGCCTTTATTGACCACTTAGAATGTTCCAGAAGATGCTGGGCAGTGAGGGGACCAAGACACCTGAGACACATGTCTAGTCCTTGTGGGCTTGCCATCTAGTGGAGAGACAGTGAAGAAGATGCCACGAGAGCAGAAAGAAGGGACGCTCTTACTCAAAACATTCTCGGCTCCCTTGGGGAATTTTGCTATAAAGCAAAGTCCGAAGTGAAGAGCGCGTCCCATCCTTGGTAAAGTTAAAAGACCAATGAAGAAATGTTTCCAGGTGTCTCTGAAGTACAAGAGAGGAAGGGGCATGAGAAAAGTTTGGGCATGAGGAAAATGATGTCAGAGATTCTAGGAAATTACCAAGGTTTTAGCTGAAGTGATTTCAGTAGAAGTTTCTTTCTGTCCTTGAAAAAATCCCTCAAGGCAAGAATTTCTAAAGGCTGGCTATTGGCTTGAATTGGGGACGAGGGGAAGATACATGCCTAACAACCATAACTTATAAATAGGTCTTTCTAGATTCTTACGGTTTCCCCCATCATCCACTGTTGCCTTATTCATAGCTGGTTTGACAGCATTTTTTTTTTTTTTTTGAAGTTGGCCTTTGCTGAGTTTTCCCCCCAAGGAACTTAACTGATTTTTTTACTGAATCGACAATTCCCTTTATTTTGATCCTTATAGTTTACTGAATTATTTATTATTCATTTCAATGACCACTAACAAGTATGACGGGCATAAGCGGGTATGAGCACAAACACAACTGGCTCCTGGGGAGTATAAAATCCAACAGGTGGGAACAGAGGGTACCCAGAGCAGAGCAAAACCAACTCCCATGTGCTGTCAGCTGCTGAAAGCATCCTCAGAGCATTCTACGGGCTGTGTGTGCAAACAGAAGAATCATGTGTTGGCAGAGAAAGTGGAGAAAAAGCTAATCCAGAGGCGAATAATAATATCTATCTTCCTTCAGTCAAATATTCTGTTATCTGGGCTTTGCAATATGCTCCCCCAAGAAAGACAGGGTAGTTCTTGGGTTGGAATGCAGTGTGATATTCTTGTTTTTCGAATGATTTGCCCAACTTTCATTGGTATCTCGCGTTGTGATCTCAATGGTCAATCAACAACGCCATTAGTCTTACAGGACCAGCTTCTCCAATGCCTTCAAATCCACATGGCCCATTAGCCATGCCTCTCCAGGGGCATTTCCTCTATTTGGCCCTCTCTGCCCACCTCTGACCCCTCTCCATCAGCTCTCTGCCTCCCAAGGCCAGGCTGATGGACTATGTCAACACACGGTTGATGTAGTGCTGTGCCCTTGGGCTTCCGGTTAGGTTTGGCCAATGAGGATACCAGGCAGGAATTAGAGGAAGAAAGGAGAGTGAGGTGACCCTTGTGTCCCTCCACGAAAGGCTGGCTGTGTCCTCCCATGAAAAGTCACTGCTCCTAAAGCAACCAGCTTTATCCCATTCTCTTTCTTGCTGGGTCCTTCAATGCTACCCTTTGGGTTTTCATGCTGTCTCTGTCCTTTGCCAAGCCATGCCCACACCTCCGTAATTGGTCTCTCAGGAGACAAATCTTCCTTGAATTGTTCTCATTTGAGTGTGTCATCTGTTTCCTTTTGACTCTCACTGAGGCACTGGTGGATGGCTCTCTTGGATTCTGGCCACTGACTTGATTCCATAGTCACAGGAGGAGAAAACCAATGGGGGAAGATCCAGTCACTGAAATTCTTTCCTTTTAGAGGAGATATGGTCAAGAATGCAGAACTGCCCTTCGGAAAACAAACTTGGTGGCAAGGGTGTGGGATTGTTTGAGAAACTCCTTATAGCACATGCTCTATGAACAGCTGTTCTTGGCTTTCAAACAAGGCAGTGTCCTTTTATGAAAGTTTACACACTATAACTTAGACAAAAGAAAGTATGATTCCCGGGAAATTGGTAGCAATAAATGTGTCATCCTGATAGCACGATAAGAGAGGAAGCTGTGGCCCCTGGTTTTCAAAATCCTCTTCTCTCTCTGGAGTTTAGAGTAGTGTTAAAAGTGGGCTGAATCATTAGAGAAGTAAAAGTTGCAGTAAATTACTCATTACAAACATTGAGCACTTACTGTGTGTGAAGCACAATCATTACATGCTTTCTATGCCCTGTCTCACTTGGTCTTCACCCATGCTCTAAGAGTAGCTACTTTATTCTTCGTATTTTACAGATGAAGAATTTGAAGCAGAAGGAAGTGAAATGACTCTTGGCCACCAAGACTCAGAATCCACATTTATAAAAGAAGGCTAATATTACTTGTGTCCCAGGACTGTGGTCAAGATGAATCAAGGTCCTCTCTACCCCCTACAGAGGTCCCTGCATAGTAGACCCTCAAGGACATGCAGAAGGGCAGGAGGTCGAAATTGCAAGGGCGTGGAGTTTGCTTTGCTGTTGCACACCTGATCTTATAACTCTTTATTTGGCCAACTTAGCTGGGACTTCAACTGAGGAATAATAATAACACTGAACAAAACAACCACCATTTATTTTATGTTTCTAACATTCTACTAAGAGCTTTGTGTGCACCATCTCCCATCAACCCCACATAGTCCTAAGAGGAAGAAAGTGTTCTTATGCCCATGTGGGGTAGTGAATAAACTGAGTACTAGGGAGATTCAGTAACTTGCCCAGCTAAGAGGTGGCAGAGCTCACATTAGAACCCAAATCTGCCTAGCTCCTGCACATTTGCACTTAACCTCTACCTCATACCCTGTGCCTATTTTTATTGCATTTAACAAACATTTCAGTGCTTATTCTATGTTAGGAACTGTTCTGAACACTACAAATACTAACTTTTTTAGTTTTCATAAAAACTTCATGAGGTAGGCACTAGTATCATCTCATTTTTACAAGTGGAGAAAACTGAAGCCCAGAGAAGTTAAGTAACTTGCCCAAGATCACACAGCCTTTTCAATTCCAAGCGCACTTTTTCTCATTTTTCAAATGAAGTCAATGTCAAGCACTATAGTATTTTGAGTGCTAGGTTTGAGTTGTCTGCCGACTTATTGACGTGTACCTCAACACTATAAAGTTGTGTCCTTTGCAAAAGAGTGAAGGACACATATTGGTTTTCAACTCTCAGCCTTACCATAAAACAAGTGGGGGTGGATCATAGTCTCATGAGGATGCCAAGACAATCCAAAGAGCAGATCCTGTACTGGTTTAACCTCAGTTGTCCGGGAGAACCTCCACAACATTTGTCTGCAGGCAAAAGAATTCAACACCAAATGTCTACCAACAGACATTCTTAGGCCAAGAGAAATGAGCTAGAGAAAAGCCCAGTCTCTTTTTTGACAGGGATACAGTGGATATGCTGGGCTGAACACTAAAGGTTAATTGCTCTGAGTAATACTGTGGCATTTAATCCTGGTGCCAAATGAACTGAGACAATATTGACCAAGATTCAGCCAACATCAGAATGCAAACACAAATGAAAATCTAAGTCCTTAGGCAGAGGGAGTCCAGGCAAGAATCTGAATATCCAGGAAGATCAACCAAGGTGGAGGCAAGTCTCAAAACCTCAAGGGCCATATACGCCCCTCATAAACCAACATCATACTATGAGAAGTGCTATGTGTGCAGGGCCTTTGCATATGCAACTCTCGGGGCTAGTGCAACTTTCTCTACCCCACCAGGCCCCTGGCTTTCACCTGACCAATGTCACTTCTTATTCAGCTCTCATGTATAAGATTTTCCCTTCAGGAAGGCTTTTTCCCCCACCCTAGGCTGAGATAGGGCATCTATCCTTAGCTTCATATTCCCCCTTTGCTGACTGCTGTTTGAACATTTTTTTCTAGATTATACACGTATGTTTCTCCTTATTATTCTGTGGCCCAGACAATGACTATATTCTTTTCATCTTTGTGTCCTTTTATAATCTCAACATATGGTACAGACACTGGTACATAAGTACTTGATAAATGTTGAAAGCAAAAAGAATGGGTGGATGGATGGATGGATGGATGGATGGATGGATGGAAGAAGAGATGAATGGCTGGCTAGCTGGACAGATGATGACTGGATGGATGGGCGGATGGGTGGATAAATAAACGGTTGGGTACTTGGATGGATGGGTGGGTAGGTGAGTGGATGGATGATTGAGTGGATGGTTGAATGGAACCATGAATGAATGAACACATAGATGCCTCTTAGAGGCAGCTGAGGAAGGAATGAAAGGATTTTCCATCTTCTGGGATTCAAAGAAATGAAGTCTTCTCAACTATAATTGGTCCATAAAATTCTGTAAATCCATTCTTGTGGAAGAACGCACAGGCCATACTTTCCTTTTCTCAGAATGTACGTTGTGTCATTTTTGGACTTCTATTCTCTTTCAAGATGGTCTGGTTGTTTTTTCTCTTTTTAAGCAGATTTCACTTGGATAAAAATAAAGGTCAGTGTGGATCACATCTGTGATTGGTCCCAAGAGTCGAAACCTCACCCGCACTCGTTCCTAAGGAAGAATAACACTGGGAAGGAGTTTCCTAGCTTAGTTCTCTGCAGGGGAAAGCGACTGGAACACCACTGTTTTCTTAACGGAGGATGTGGGGGCTTAAGGAGCAAGACCGTAGTGAAGTTGGTAGCTGGTCTATAGGGTAAATAACATCAACCTATTATAAGTAATATCAGATCTGCATTTGAATTTCAACTCTATTTACTTACTAGTTGTGAGAATTTAGCTAAGTCTTTTAACCTCCCTAAGCCCGACTTCGCTTATCTATAAAATGGGAAGTTGTAATGATTGAAAAGTGGTATGAAAGAATAGCTCAAAGACTTGTGTGTGGATTTAAAAAAAATGATAATAACACAGTGTAGTAATTGTTCAGCCAACAATAGGTTGACATAGTAGCTGGGAGGTGAAAGCAACTGAAATAGTAATACAAATATTCTCATCTCAATTAATAAATTACTACTAGTTCACTAGGAGAGCATTTCACAAATTACGGACTACATGCCAGTGATGATAGAGAAGACAAACTTACATGGTATATAAAGTGAGCTTTAAATAACATTAAATCACTAAGAAAATGAGAACGTTATTCCCTGTGCAACTTGATTTCAATTATGATTTAGTGCTTCTCATTGTGTCAAGGAGAAAATCTTGGTTTGATGCCAGAATTTCTTTAACATCTTTTAATAACATGAGTGGGACTCGGGTGCGGATCTTGGGCAGGCAAAGGAATCTAGCTAGAATGTCAGATCTTTCTTTAAGGTTGTTGCATTGTTTTTTTAATGATACCTTTTATTTTGGGGAATAGTACTGGTTTTCCTTTCGTGGTGGCCACATCCACGTTCCTTTTTAAATACATTAAGGAAGATTTGAGTCAGTTTAAAGAAAATACATACATAAGAGTTTAGGTGGCATGGAGTTATGGCAGAACCAGCAGTGAGTAACTCGCGTGTGGAAAACCCTGAACAAGGAGGAAGAAAATGCAAATCTGGTTATACTGAGAATATTCACATCCACCTGTGAAAAACTTGCCATCTTTTTTTCTAGGTTTCTGTTTAAATCTGTCCAAATAGTGAATGGTATGGCTCCACAGAGATGGTCTCTTGTTTTCTCCACTATAGCTCTCTAGAGAGGCTAAGATAACCCAAATGTCCCCCCGTGGTGGGGAGAGTTGGGAAATCTCCTTCCAAGGGAAGGAAAAACACTCACAAAGCTCCCCTTAGGTGATCTCCTCAAGTGCAACAGGAAAATGTATGGACATCACTTGACAGCCTGGTCAGGACTCACAGACTCAAGTGTCTACTGGGGTCAAAAAGACCCAGGGCACACGATACACACTTTGGTACAAACTTTCCACCTAAAAAAGAACTTGATGCCGGGACATTTTTTTCAGAGTTTGTGTGTTTTTAAAAAAATATAATAGTTATGAAGTGAGAATATTTGTATTACTATTTCAGTTGCTTTCACCTCCCAGCTACTATGTCAACCTATTGTTGGCTGAACAATTACTACACTGTGCTATTTTTTTTTTTTTTTAATCCGGACACAAGTCTTTGAGCTATTCTTTCATACTACTTTTCAATCATTACAACTTCCCATTTTACAGATAAGCGAAGTCAGGTTCAGGGAGGTTAAGAGACTTAGCTAAATTCTCACAACTAGTATGTGAAAAAAATCATCCTTGCAGTTTTAAATACAGACACATTTTGCATGTCAAGTGCATACAATCATATTTCTATACATATAAATGTAATGTATTATATATTAGATTACATAACTTGTGGCAGCTCAATGGTGAGGATAAATGGCAAATGATGCTGGGACTCGGGGCCAGACAGAGAGAGAGAGGAAGTCGTGGGGACCCAGGTAAACTAGAGAGCACATGTCCCTTTAGAAAGTACAGCTAACATTCAGTCCTGATCAGTTGTGATAAGAGAATATTGCCAAACACTTGTATTTTTAATAAGAAATTAAAACTGTGAATTTTTATATGCAACTCCCTGCTTATTAAATGTTGGCAATTAATTTATTTTAAAAAACACTCTTTCCTGGGGTGCTTGGGTGGTGAAGTCAGTTAAATGTCTAACTCTTGGTTTTGGTTTGGGCCGTGAGATCGAGCCCCGCGACAGGCTCCACCTCAGTCCAGAGTCTGCATAAGACTCTCCCTCCCTCTGTCCCTCCCCACTGTGCTCTCTCTCTCTCTCTCTCCTTAAAATAAATAAATAAATATTTTTTAAAAATAAAAAATTAAAAAACTAAAAAGCACTCTTTCCTCTGCAACATCATGGAGAATTAGTCATTGAGATCATGACCCTCACCTGATTTATTTGTATTCTACCTTGGACGAGTTATGAAACCCGATCAGTGCAGAGCTTGAGTGCTGGCCGAAGAAAGAAGTTGGGTGTCAAGATTCAGTTGTGTTGGCAGCTGACAAAGAATAAATACAAATGTCCTGTAAGCACATAATGACATTTTCAACCTCGTGCAACCAAAGAGAAAACTTACAAGACAGAACACTGACGAGAGACCATCGTTTTTTACTAAGCAAATACAAAATAATTTTTTTATTGCGAATGCCCGGTTTTAAGCTGTACACAAAGAAACAGTCCTGCTTACATATTGATGTATTCATTCATCCATCCGTCTGTCTGTGGAAATACAGATTTGAGTGATAGAGACCCAGCCCCCGGCTCACAGGAGATCATTTAGTTGGACAGGAATTTGGCTATATATATATATATATATATACACACACACACATATATCAGATGCCTTTAAAACATGACTACCCTTTGATCCAACACTTTAACATCTGGGAAATGCTTCTAAGAGAAAATTCCAGAACATAGCTACATTAATATTGCTGCAAAGATGTTCATCTCTCTGCCGCGTTTATAACAACAGAACATGTCATGTGTCAAACACTTAAATGTCCAACATGGCCAGGTGATTAATTCATCCAGGGCATAGTCACTCAAAGGGACACCTGACCCTATTTTAAACGATGTATTTGGCATTGTATAGGATGGTAAACAAGCAAACAAGATGTTGGCTTTAAAACAGTCTTTCAGAATCACTAATATATGTGTGATATTGATATGGAAGAAGAGAAATACTAAAAGAGAGAATATTTCTCAGTGAGAGGATTATAGATTATTATTTCTTTTATATGTTGCTCCCTGTATCTTTAATAAGGAACCTCTATTCCTTCTGTAATGAGGGGAGGAAAAAGGAGCAGATTTTTAAGTTTTGGCCTTTAGAACTCTTCACACTGTTAAAAATTCTTGAGGACCCCAAATGCTTTTATTCATTTTGGTTAGAGCTATCAATGTTAACCATATTAGAAATTAAAGCTAAGAATTTTAAAATATTATTTCATTTAAAAATAATAATAATAATAAACCCATCCCGTGTTAACGAAAATAACATTTTGATGAAAAATAATTATTTTTTTCCAATAGTTTCCAAGTATTTGGTTTGTTCCAAAACAGGGGGAGAAAAGCAAAAAACATGGTATGGTTTTACATTTTTGCAAATCTCTTTAATTTCTGCCCTAATGGAAGACAGCTGGATTCTCATATCTGTTTCTGAATTCAGTATGTTTCCGTAAGTTGTTTGGGTTCAAGTACATGAAGAAAATCCAGCCCCATACAGTTTTGTACTTGGAAGAGGAAGAAGAATTTTAATCATCTTTTCAAATAATAAAGGGTGCCATGATCCTACACTTGACAAGTGATAGCTTCTGAAAGTCAGTTGCAGTGTGAAATCTGAAATCTTATCAATGAAATTTTTGTTCTCTCTACACCTGTGAGGGGATGAGAGTGGAAAAGACAAATAGCCTGTCAGTATTATAAGGAAGATTGTATGACTTCATGGGCTCCCTGAAAGGGTCAAGGATATCCATGGATTCCTGGACCACACTTTGAGAATCACCATCTAAATCATACAAGTGGGTCGCTCTAGGGAAGTGGCCTAGGACAGCTAGCTCCATTTTTTTTGTTGTTGTTTATTTGCATTTTTTAAATGACCTTTTGAATTATTCTATTTTTCCCATGTGCATTTCAATGTAAAAAAAATCAATTTTCCTAAGGCCCTCATCATAGACTGATCCCACGGGCAGCAGATTCTGAGATGGGGATTTGCCCACAGGGAGTTCATCCAGGTATGCTGTTGTGAGTCATCCCGAGAGGGAGAGAAGGAAGCAGGATTGGGCAACTGGAGGAGGCAGACACTGGGGTATGGTCTCCCCGTGTCCTCAATCAGATGGGGAGCTCCCGGCTAAGTCAACCCTTGACAGCTGCCCCCCACTGAAGCAGGCGGACCAGGTCTTTATCTCTATACCAACAAGTCCTTGGAGGCTGACTGCCATGGGGAGGAACATGGTCTGGGGGCAGGGCAAGTTCCAGAAGGAGAAAGAGCCATCTACAGCCAAGTCTTCCAGAAGCTGGGAATGAGCAGTTGGTCCTGGAGGGGTGGTCTGGGCAGGGCACCTCAGCCACATGTTTGTCAATGCCAGAGTTGGGATTAGAACCCCGTCCCTCTGTTTGCCTCCTGAGCCTCTGTAAAGAGACCCTCTGAACAGTTGCTTCATCTAGTGTGGGCTCTATTCATCCACACATTGTCGAGGACAATGACACCAGGCTGATCCTAAGTGAACGGCCACAGGACGAAAGGACGGGGTCTGCACCCCACTCAGTCCTGCATGAATACAGCTGGCACTCAGCTCTCTGCTCCCCTCGCTGTGAGAATCTCATCCACCTGTCATATGCAGATATGAAAATCAGGCTCCTGTGCAGTTTGCTCTGGGCTCTCACGGGGTGTATTCTGGGATAGTGGAGGACTTTCCCTGAAAATGTGCTCACATTCACTCTGGTGATGGGACTAAGCTAATGGATCAGGAAGGGGAGAGGAAAATGTAGAAACTCTGCCTTGAGAAGATCATCTTGAATCTGTAGTGTTAATATTAATAAAGTGAAATATTTGACATAGAAATCCACAACAGGGCCATAGTGAGCACAGTAGCTGCCTGGGTCTCTCTCGCACAGGAATCTTCTCTCCGTTCTGGAAGCCCCACATAAAGAAATCTCCAGTCGGCTTCCGTCTTGGAGCTCATGTTTGCTCTAATGTGGCGAGGAAAAACCAAGGATGTTTACTGACAGGGCTGCTCAGGAATTCCCACCCACTTTCCTGAAAGCAGGAAGAGAAAACAAAACAGACCCTGCCTGCCCTCCTCTCTGTATTTACCGCCTCTTATTTCATTCACTGCGAGAAGGAAAACCCCTGAGAGTCCACATGATGAGGGAAAATTATTAGCACCTCATCATCCCATATTTCCAACTCTCTTTGCAGGAGTATTTACAGATGCTTCTAATTTAAAACAGCTTTCTGACCAAAGTCTCTCTGTAGCAGAGCACATAAGTAACCTTGCAGGATCTGCAGTTTTATTTTATCCTAGGTTCACTGTAAGGAAGACTTGGAACAAGCTAGAAAAATGGCAGAAGAGAGATTCCTCTCCTCTTGCCACCCCCAACAACACAATTTAGCATGGAAGCCATTCTTGTCATGGTGAAAGGAAAGAACCCAATGCCTGAAATTGTGGGGGTCTAACATGGTTTGATTTCCTTGCCAGTTCGTGAAGATTCATGCACTTTCTCGGTGGCCCCTCCAGGCTGTGCTGTCCCTCCCATGGCTTTGATCTCCCTGTAGACTCTGAGACATTATTCTTCTCTGAGCCTCCGTTTCCTCCTTCCCCAAATAGATACTCGTTGTGTGAGGATTATAAGAAGCACATTGGATAACGTATAAGAAAGTGATCTGAAAAATACCCAGTGATGGGTGGACGCAAAAAAACAAAGGTCCTTATTGGATTTTCTGTCTCAGCCAAAGCGGGGTGGGCATGCAGGACCTCTGGCTCAGTGATCAAAAACATGGCTGAAGTTGGCTCAGCGTGACAGAGGGGCCTGCATATAGGAGGAGGGGGTTTTGGTAAGGCTGGCTGGGGAAAGACCTGGGAAGGACGGTGGAGAGGATTCAGACTTCCAGGGGACCCTTTGTGACAGAGCGACCGACTGCAATCCAGATTCCGGGAAAGCAGTACTTCGTGAGTTTGTCAGTATTTGAAGAGGGGTGGAGATTGTAAAGCAAGATTAAGAGGCAAACCGAGTCAGGAGATGCTGATGTTCTGAACACCACCTAACGTCCGTATGGCTGAGAAAAATGCTTTTCTTAGCGAGCACCTGTGGGGTGGGCACTAGGAAGTGAATTCTTTCACCAAAACGTTCGTACTTCTTTTTTTTTTTTTTTTTAAAGATTTTATTTATTTATTTGACAGAGAGAGAGATAGCGAGAGCAGGAACACAAGCAGGGGGAGTGGGAGAGGGAGAAGCAGGCTCTCCAGCGAGCAGGGAGCCTGATGTGGGGCTCGATCCCAGGACCCTGGGATCATGACCTGAGCCGAAGGCAGATGCTTAATGACTGAGCCACCCAGGTGCCCCCACGTTCGTACTTCTGAGGACTCGTTGCTACCTCCCTCCAGTCAGGGCCCTGAGCTTGGTTGAATGCTCTGTGGTCACCATTTTGAAATTCTGAATGATTTTATCTTTGAACTTGTGTTGGGGAAACAAAATCTGGTGGGATGACCTATTAGAACAGCCAGACCCAGCACCCTGGTGATGCCCCGCGCAGGCGAGGATATGGAGCAATAGGAACGCTCGCTCCTGCTGGGAAAGCAAAATGGTGCAGATGCTCTGCAAGACAATTTGGTGACTTCTTATAAAACAAAACACGCTCTGACCAGAGGGTCCAGCATTTGTGCTCCTTGGTGTTTGCCCAAAGGAGTTGAAAATGTATGTCCACAAAACACCTGCACATGGATGTTTAGAGCAGCTTTGTTCGCAATTGCCAACACTTGAGAATAATCAAGACATCCTCAGCAGGTGAATACTATTATTATTATATTAACCAGCACTAAGAAGAAACAAGCTATCAAGCCATGAAAAGTCATGGAGGAAACTTAAATGTAGATCACAAAGTGAGGGAAGCCAGTCTGAAAAGGCTCCATCTTGTATGAGCCCAATTATATGACACTGAAACAGGCAAAAGGATGGGACGTTAAAAAAAATTGATGGTTTCCAGGGTCGGGGAGAGGAGAGATGCATAAGCAGAGTACAGAGGATCTTTCGGGCAGTGGTGTTATTCTGTAGGATACAAGAGAAGATCCGTGTCATTATATATTTGCCCAGTCCCATAGAACGCATAACACCCAGAGTGAACTCTAATGTAAACTACGGACTTGGGGGTGATTATGATGTGTCCACGTAGGTTCATCAGTTGTAACAGATGCCCCACTCTGGTGGGGAATGTTGATAACGGCAGAGGCTGTGCATGGGAGGGGTATGAGTGCTCCGAAAAAAAGGAAAGTCTTTTTAAAAAGTTGATGGTGCCTGAGGCATATCTGTGAGCAGAGAAGACATGCACGATGCACACGCCCACTGTCCATTGCGTCCCATTCACACACAGCATTCATGGTGTCCCACAGACAGAGAATCCTAGAGGACCTACGGTGGGTGGGTGACCAGCCAGCCTCGATGCAAGTACAAAGTAGGTGAGTGTGTAGGGACGCTGACAGCCCTGAGAAGTCATGCTTTCTATCCAAATCGGAGATTGTTTCAAATGCACAAAGCAAGCAACACATTCTTGAAAACACGAACAACAAAAGAACTCTGTCCTAGCCTTTCTTCCTCATGTCACCTCCCTATAACAGCCAATGGGCTGAAAATGATGTCACAGAAAGGGAGAGATGGGGCAATCCACGGCTTTTCCTTTTAACCCTTCCTTACTCATCAACAAACTCAAGGTGGAGAGTGTTGGTCGAATGTGCGAGTACCTAGAAGTGAAGAAAACATCACTGACTATGTTTGCATGCCATTTACTTTTAGTAAGAACGAAATACATATGCTCGTACAAGCTACAAAATGCGAGTTGTGTGATTCCCGGGATTCTGCCCGTGAATGCATTGCATTTAGCACCAGCACTGCACAGTATACAGATGAATGGTAAAATTCACGTGAATAATTAAACATTTTATTTTTTCCTTACTTAGAACAACTTTGAATAGCAAATGAAATACCTAAGACGCCGAGAGAGAGAGAGAGAGAGAGACTATGGAGAAATGGAAATGCTTTATATATATATTTTTAGATTTTATTTATTTATCTGACAGAGAGCGAGCACAAGCGAGGGGAGCAGCAGAGGCAGAGGGAGAAGCAGGCTTCCTGCTGGGAAGGGAGTCCGACGGGGGGCTCGATCCCAGGAGCCTGGGATCATGACCTAAGCCGAAGGCAGACGCTCAACCGACTGAGCCCCATTTTAGCACCTCGAACAGTACTTTCCATCGCTTTTAGAACAAGGGGTTCTGCATTTTCCTTTTGCACTGCTCCTGCCCATCACAGAGCCAGCCCTGTTCCACTGTTACTAAGTTAACCTCCACGCAAGCCCACAATATGCCAGACACGCAGTTAGGTGTCCCACCTGGAGGGTGATCCTTAATGGCCTGAGTCTCTCACACCCCCAAAGAGTAAAATGCCATCCACATAGCAGTTATTGTCACAGCTACTAGGAATGAGCTGGTCCAGACAAGAAGCACTTGTCAAGCACCTACTCTGTGGCAGGAAGGCGGCCATCTTGTTTGGCAGAGTGCTAGGATCGGGGGTACAGAGATAAGCACAAAGTAAACACAAAGCTGCTCACAGCCAAGTTTTGGGGGGCAACAGAGACGGGGGCAAAGTGGCTGCCCACCACCACACAGCCCGCCAGTCAGAGTCACGATCCGCACCCAGGCCTGGAGCCCAAGCTCTTGAGCCTCCGGGCCGGACTGCCTCTATGATTATGTTGGCACAGTGTGTGTGCATGGCAGATGCTTAATAATTGGTTTTATTACATTCCAGAGTTAAAGATAGAGCGCCTTGCTAGAATTGAGGTTACAGCCCACATTGTGGGGTGTGCGATTGTGAATTCACTATCTGCTTAAATAGTATGTCTGTCCCTGAAATGTTGCTTTCTGAAAGGGGCTTTCTCTGGCTCTCCCTGTTTCTCTCTCTTAGCAGCCTTGGCTTTGTTTCATGACGAGGATCACACTCTGTAATTCTATGTTTATTTGTAGGACTCTGTGTTCAATTCCAATGAGCCCGGGGAGGGTGGTGCGGGGACAGGGCTTCTGTTCCTCCCCATTCTAAGCCCAGGGCTATATATAGCCTGGTGCTCAGCAAGTATTCATGATGGGCGCTTGGGTGAGCACATTAATTAATCAAGCCACAATAATTAGTAGTTTGCATTTCTCCTACATGTTTTCTCAAGAACACTGAATAGTATTTGCCATGTTTCTCTTTTTGCATTGGCTGTTAGGGAGCTCAAAGCCACATCTGTGAAGCCATCACAGCAAGCTGGTAAATCCACATGCATATTTATCTCTGATCCTGAATGCACCCACTGATGCACCCACTCTTATTTTTCTATCTTCCTTTGTTATTTTTAATGGATGCTCCCATCTTGTATTATATATGTCCTTGTGAGACACTTTAATAAATATCCCTGCTGAAATTAAGTAAATTCAGCAGGCTGTCTTGAATTTCTAGTCTGCAGGGAAAAAGAATGCCCTTCCAGTGCCATTCTCCGTCTTCAGAGCAATAAGCCACCCTTAGATTACCTGCTTTCTGGGGTCCAAAGCCCTTTGGGAGTGATGTTTCTGTGACTGGGGGCGGTGCGGTGGGTGAGATGCTACTTCCTTCCAATTAGGTGGCTAGGCGGTGGTGGAGGTGTTCTAGAATAAATGAAGGTGAAAGGCAGGGAGAACTGCAAAACCCTACAGAACGTGTTCTCCCTGCTCTGACCATGGCCCGTGGTTACTGGGGAAGGGAATCAGCAACCCAGGTCAACCTGAGCAGATGCAGTGGGTGAGGGGACTGGACAGGATGCTTGGAGTTCCAGGGAGGCATTAGTGCGAGAGAAATCAGGTGCTCGGTTTTGATTGGAGAGGTGAGAACAGCCCCCACATCCAGGAAGAGAACCTGCTTCTATAGGACGATATTAGAGAGGAGGGCCCCACCCAGACTGGTGTTTGCCCTGCTCTGTGTATTCAGCCAGCAGGCTCCGGAGGAGGAAGCAAAGGGCAGGGAGCTGGACTCAGTTGACTGCCTAGCACTGGGCAGCACCAGCTGGAGACAAGGCACCCTGAGCAGGAGCAGCTCCAGGTGACTCCAGGGGACTGAAGACACTCCCACCAGGGGCTCGACAGGTAACGACTTCCAGATTAGGCTTGTTGTTTGTGGCAGGCAGTGAAATATAGACGCTGGGCATCAGAGGATTGAGTTCAACCCCAGCTCTGCCACTGATTCACTGTGTGGCCTTGGGTATGTGTGAGCCTCAGTTTCACTGTCTGTGAAATGGATCCAAAGAAAGCCTTACCTAAATGGGTTATAGAAGGATTATATGACCATGTAGGCGGTGTCAGGTACGAAGCAACAGAAGTAGCTCCAATTTGCACAGAAACATTGAGACCCATTTCAAGTGTAAGACTTGGGGTAAAAAGTCACCAGACAAAGGGGTATGCTAAGTGATTTGGGGACCACTGTCAGGACTAGAATCCCCCATAGTAAAGCTGACTTTGAGTCTGTGCCAAGGGGCATGATCTAAGGATGTGGAGGAGACAGGGAGAAGGATTCCTTGTGTGCATCTGGTTCTTTACATAAATTGTCTTATTTAACATTCAAAACCATCCTTCGAGGTAGGTGCTGGATTCAAATCCCAGCTGCAGGGCTCCAGAAGTCGGCATTGCCCTCTGAAACTCCTTCCTGCCTTAAAGAGTCAAGGTGATTACAGGGTGGGTGCCCTGGGGCCAGAGGCCACGGGCTGGCTGGGTGCCCCTTGGTGGGTTGCTTCGCCTCTCTGAGCTTCATTTCCTCTTCCGTAAAATGAGCACAGTCGTAGTGTCGAGATCCAAGCAAACTCTGTGAGGGCTGAGACTCACTGCGTGAGACACCTATGCTCTGAATGTTGTGCGGGGAGCTCCTTCCAGGTCTCAAAGAATGGAGCTGAGATCCAATCCATTCGGGATTCAAGTGAAGTGAGTGAGGCGCACACAGTGGTGCACAGAATTTAAGAGACACCAAGAGACTCAGTCATCAAGATAAATTATATATATATTTGGGGGGGTAGGGGCAGAAGGAGAAGGAGAGAGAGAATCTTTAGCAGGCTCCATGCCCAGCATGAAACCCGACACGGGGCTCGATCTCACAACCCTGAGATCATGACCTGAGCTGAAATCAATAAATAGATGCTTAACCGACTGAGCCACCCAGGCGCCCCAAGATAAATTATATTTTAAAGCAGTATTTAAAAACGTAAAAATAATGCCAAAACATCCACGATGTACAAAATAGCAGGTTAAGTAAAGATAGGATCAGTAACAGCATCACTGTGTTTTTTTACAATGTTGTGTTAAAATACATTCTTCGTCTCGAAGGCTTGAGTTTTCGGGCGTCCCCTTAAATTTTGCACAAGGGGCGAGTGACTGATTCACCCCACCGTCTGCGGGGGGCTTGCTGGGACACCACTGGCTTCAGGCCTGGGGTGTACATGTCCTGCTTTGCCCCCAAAATAAGCCAAGAGAGGAGTGTGCTAAAGTTACTTCTATTTTAAGGGGGAGTGAGGAGAACAAGCCCAAGTCCCCAGGCATGGAGGATTCTTTCTTCCCAAGATTTCTGAAGCTCAGGAACGGTTGGTTGTCTTTTTACCAAGAAGGCATGTGCTTTTGGAGAGCAAGCAGCCCGTCAGGACCCATCCTGGCTGGTTTCCCACAACAGCAGATGCTCACACGGAGTGACGGAACAGGCTCGGGGGGGGGGGGGTCGAGGACTCCGCTCCACGCGGGCTCATCTGTCCTGCTGGAGTGACACATTTGCTGATTATTGCGCTGCTGGCAGCTCCTCTCACCACTGCCCAGCACTGGGAATAGTTAAGGATGTGACAGCCTGAGTCACTGGAGCCAGGTTGGACCCCGGCTCTGCCTCTTTAGAGCTTTCTGATCTGGGGGGGACAGAAGTTACTCTTCTTTATGTATTTAATCACCAACATCCATTATGTATTTAATCACCAACATCCATTAAACAAGCAAGGCACCTGTCCTCATGGGGTTTGCATTCTAGAGGTGAGGGGAATGCATCCCTGAGCCTCAGTTTCTTTATCTGTGTAGTGGGGGGAATCATGGGGTGCAGTAAGGAAAAACAGAGACAATGAAAGTAACGTTCCTGGCCCCAGGGCTGGACTAGGGTGAAGCAAACAAGGCACCTGAAGGCAAAATCCAGGCCTGGAGGAGGGGACGTGCAGATTCCCAAGTGCAGATTCGGCCCCTGCCCAAACCGGAGAGGAATGCCTCCTTGCATTTTGCACCTGGTGCCTCTCCTGGCCCTGCCTGGCTCCAAGTAAGCCTTCAGATAATGCTACCTACTACACTATTAGCTGGAAGCTGCTCGGTGAACACTAAGAATA
Organism: Halichoerus grypus; assembly: GCF_964656455.1. Taxonomy (NCBI): domain Eukaryota; kingdom Metazoa; phylum Chordata; class Mammalia; order Carnivora; family Phocidae; genus Halichoerus; species Halichoerus grypus. Next base: position 130,933,180 of record NC_135721.1, on the reverse strand, counting down.
AGATAGTAAGCTCTAAGCCTTCTAGGCACATCAACCATTTGTACACACATAACTGACTGTTCCCACAGCAAGACCGCAACTACCGAGCATTCCTGAAACACCCGGTGCGATTTTGACAAGAGTAGCTCTCCCCCTGGGCCCACACGGTCCATTCTAGGGCACAGGGCTTGGGGAGCACAATGAAGGATGGATTTCAGTCCTCATATGCCCCCTTGTGCAGGAGGCAGCCTGTCCCACTGCACATGGAGGCCCTCAGAGTGTCTACTGCACCCAGCACTGTGCTGGGGGATGCAGGGAGACGCAGGTCATGGGACCTGGCAGAGCAGGTCTGGTCTCTTTACTCATTTTGATCTTGCCTTTGGAGTTGGGGGGCAGAGAGTTTGCTCTGCCAGGTGTGCCAGATGGCTATGTTGGCAAGGCCCTCAACTGGGTGGTAAGGAGGACCCACAGCTCGCCTACATTCCATGGCATTGATCAAAGGCGTTTCTGCTTACTTGGTGACTAATCCTGTCGCCATTCCACTGTTCAAGAACCTCCCCTTTCCATTTGACAGTCGTTTAACTCCTTGCTGGAAGGCAGCTTCAGAAATGCTTTCTCCGGGGCAGCTTGTCCTGTGTTTACGTTGCATCTGTTCCCTGAGGAGGGCTTGTTGTTAACTCCTAACTACAAGGAGGTGACATGAACACTAATCACTGGTATAAAAGAGGAGGGAGGAATTCGATGACAAATTCTAGGGTGGCTAATTCACCCGGGGAACAGACCACAGAGCTAATGGGATCACAACATTCATAAGAGAAATAAATAGTATTAGGAAGGACTAACGTTTCCTCGCCTCACTACTGCCAAGCCCTTGTGCTAAATCTTTGCAAAGATTGTTGATGACCCTTCAGTTGTACATTCCTCCTCAACTGTGCATTGACTTTAGATCAGACCACATTCCTTGACTGGTTATGATTTTAATTTCTTATTGCACAAACAGATATGCAGTATTTTATATTCTATGGTGTATTACATTACATAGAAATATTTAATAAAATAAAGGCATAACTTACATGGCAGAGGACATGCAAGAAAGAGAAAGTAAGGGGTGCCTGGGTGGCTCAGTCGGTTACGTGACCAACTCTTGGTATCGGCTTAGGTTGTGATCTCAGGGCCATGAGATCAAGCCCCGCAGTGGGCTCCCCACTCAGCACCGAGTGTGCTTGAGGCTCTTTCTCCCTCTTGCTCTGCCCCTCCCCCCTGCCCGTGCTCTCTCTCTCAAATAAATAAATAAAACCTTAAAAAACAAAAAGGAAAGTTAAGAGTTTGGACTGCAGTACCAGGCTGCCAAGGGTTAAAGCCTGAGTTACTGACTTACCAGCAGATCACCTGTATTAGTCAGCTCGTGCTGCCATAACAAAAATGCCATAGACTGGGTGACTTAAACAACAAATATGTATTTTCTCACAGCTCCGGAGGCTGGAAGCCCATGATGAAGGTCCTGGCGGACTCTGATTCTGGTGGGACCTCTCTTCCTGGCTCTCTTGCTGTGTCCTCACATGGTGGAGAATGAGCAAGCTCTCTCAGTGTCTCCTCTTCCAAAGACGCTAATCCTCTGAGATCGGGGCCCCCACCCCGCTAACCTCCTCTAACCTTAATTACTTCCTTAGAGACCCTGTCTCTGGACACAGTGGCAGTTAGGGCTTCACCAGGCGAATTTGGAGGGAGAAGCAGTTCAGTCCATAGAGGAACGTAGGCTCCCTGCGGGCAGGTTCTGCATCTGTAAAATGGTATAATATAAACACGTGCCTTGTGGGGTTCTTGTGAGGACGAGATATGTCCATATAAGAAAGCACTCAGAGCAGGGTCCAGCATGGAGCAGGCACTGTAGAAATACTAGGTATTATTATTACGAAGGTACAGCACATTTTATTTGGCCCTTATTATAATGGCTAATCTTTAGTCCTTAACTGCCGTACACCAGCCACTGGGCTAAACACGACGTGGACTGCACTCTTTTTATCTTCACATAAGAGCAACAAGGATGAGCCTTCCATGATCCTTTCTCCACCCCTCACCCTTACAGACCAGGAGCTGAAGCTAATGCCCACAGCTGATGTGAGCCAGGACAGAGTTTACTCTGTTTCACCACCAGGGACTAGATCCCCAGCCAGCTCCTCAGAAACGTAGGTCACTAGGGGACGCTGGGCCATAAGCGTGAGAAGAAAGCTACTAAGTCCGGCCCCCAGAGCAGGAGCCCTCAACCTCCACTCTGGTGACCTTTGGGGCCAGATCATTCTCTGCTGGGGGCTGTCCTGTGCCCTGCATGATGTTCAGCAGCGTCTCTGGTCTCCACTCACTGGGCACCAGCAGCAGCCCCCTTACCCTGAGTTGGGACCATCAGAAATGTCTCCTGGAGGGTAATATAGTCCCCAGTTCCGAAAACACTGCTTTCAAGTTATTGTGAATAAGAAACAAAGAGAAGCGTATTCCTAAGAGAACATATTGTTTCTTTGAGAGAGAGTGAGAGCAAGTGTGAGTGTGAGTGCGGCAGAGGGAGAGGGAGAGAGAGAATCTTAAGCAGACTCCACGCCCAGCACAGAGCCCGACATGGGACTCGAACTCACAACCCTGACATCATGACCTGAGCCAAAATCAAGAGTCGGACGCTTAATCCACGGAGCCACCCAGGCGTCCCAAGAAAACATTTTAATAGAATAATGTAACTCACTAAGAAATATCACAAGATCCAAAATATAAAATACACAGTCCAAGAATTAGGGCCAAACATCCCAGACTTTGGGTGTGTACCTCTCTCTGTCCCACGTGTCGGGGGCTGGCTCCGCACAGGGCACACACGTCCCTCATCGAACCTTCCCTGCAAAACTGTGATGAGCAAGAGCCGCTGGGTAAGCGCCACAGCCTCTCTGTCCTCAGTTTCTCAGCAGAAAATTGAGGGAAGAACAGTGTTTAACCCAGAGGACTGTTGCAGGGACCAGGGCGAGTCCACACATGCAGATCAGGAGTGCGCGGCCCGTAGAAAACTCTCCAAACCTGGTTACCGTTGCCATCACTAGGAATACTGTCATTCGCCACAAGAAAAAAATCCATTCAGTGGGCCCAGTGCCTTGCCCAAAGCTTCGCAACTGTGGGATTTATGGAGGCCTGGCTCACGCCAGAGTTCTTTTCCTCAGGGTGAGGTGGAAGCGCCCAGACAAGCAGGAGAGAGAGATTGCTCCCCACGCAGGCTGCCCTCTCCCTCCTCCCAGGGGGCCTGTGTTCCTCAGTCTCCAAGTCACCTGGGAGGGTGAGGCTGGCTGGAGCCAGCGGGCCCTGCACACCCATTCTCGGGGAAGGACAGCTGGAGACCCCGGCTCCCCGGCATTTGCAGGCTGACAACACAGAGGACCCACAAAGACGGCCCTGACAAGGTTGGGGAGGTTTCCAGATGCCTGGGCAGATGATGATTATGGGGCCCAAAGGCAGAGGCCCTTCCTCCTTCTGAGAATCCATGTTCTGTGTATCAGGGTAGGCAGCAGCTGGGGGAGGTCCCTGGCCCAGGGGAAGCTCGTGCACCCCAAAATATCCAAAACAGCGGCCCAGCTGTCACAGAGGTCACCTGGAGATCTTGAAAACATACTGGTGCCCCGGGCCCCACCCTGGAAAATCTGAGGGATCCGGTCCAGCTGGGGCCTGGGCACAGGGATTTAAATCCACCCCCCACCCCCCAGCACCATCTCTCCTGCATTCACTGATTGTGGCCTCAAGGACTCAGCCGGAGGTGGAGAAGTAAAAACCCTTTCTATCCGAACGACCCCTCACAGAGACTGACCCCATGTTCTCAAAATGCTAAGGCCTCAAACATGAGTCTAATTTCAAAAACAAAACGCCCCGCCATATGGCATGGCTGGTGTTTAATGTCAGAATAGGTCATTAAAAACAAAACAACTAACACCATTGGTTCATGAAAGAAAGGGCATCCCCTTCAAATTTGTTTTTGTTTTTTTCTTTGTTTTTTTGTGGGGTTTTTTGTTTGTTTGTTTTCAAAATAAAAACTGGCTCTTTCAAATGAATATAGCTTTCTTGATGGAAAAACTCCTTGTCTGATTATTTTTTCTCATTTGTTGGACACCGGAGAAAACCCCATCACAGGCAGGAATTATTGTCTGAACCATCTTGAGCCTCAGTTTTGCCATCCGTTAAGTGGGAGTAAAGAGGCCTTGCCTCCCAGAGTCTTTGAGCTGGGTTTTAGAGAGATCAGCTCATCCTAGTTTGCCCTGGGCAGGGGGGGGGGGGGTTGGGGGGAGGACTTTCCTAGTTTTAGCATGAAAGTCCTGCACCTCCGAACGCCTTCTTTCCCAGGACGGCCCGGACTGATGCTCACCATCATGGTATTCTCCATATGTGCCTGATTATGAGACTCCCCTGTGCATTTACTAAAAATACAGATCCAGGGCTCCAGCCCAACTTTTTGGTGAGAGAATGTTGGGAATCAGAGGTGATGCCGTGTTCCTCAGCTGATTCTCACTATCAGGGAGCTTTGGGGGAAACTGCCTGCAAATCTGCATGAGAATAAAGATGACAACCCTAATCATGGCTACCACTTGTATGGTGCCCACCTTGTGCCCGGCTCTCTTCCCTGCACCTTGCATATAGTAACTCATTTAATTCTTGCAACAACCACCTAAGGTGGGTGCTATTGTCATCCACATTCTTAAAATTTTTTAAAAAGATTTTATTTATTTATTTGAGAGAGAGAGAGAACATAAGAGGGAAAGAGGGGTAGAGGGAGAGGGAGAAGCAGACCCCTGCTAAGCAGGGAGCCCAGTGGGATGCAGGGCTCCATCCCAGGACCCTGGGATCATGACCTGAGCTTAAGGCAGACGCTTGACTGACTGAGCCACCCAGGCGCCCTTGTTATCCCCATTTTACAGAAGAGGAAACCGAGGCCCATCGAGGCTTGGTAACTTGCCCTGGATCATTCTCATCCTTACCCTACGTGCTACGTGGCTCTCTACCTAGATCGTTCAGCACTGGGCTGGCACATGGCTCACTCTCCCTACACATCAGATGTGATTATCATGATTGTTTTATTAGCTGTACTATCTTTAGGGCAGGGGAGGACTTTCCATGGTTGAGCCAACTTTTAACAGAAGCTGTAATTGCTAAATGTGAAATTGTTCCCCTTGACCTCCCCAGACAGTCTGACCTCGCCCTGGAGGCTGACTGTATTCATTTCTGCAGATACTGACAATGGCCAATAGGTGGCAGGAACCTTTTGTTTTTGTCCCATGTAAATCCTGCTCTTGATACAAAATCTGAAGGAAGAGCAGGAACCATTTCACAACACCTGTGTTCTAACTGCTGGTGGGAAGCAATATTCTCTGAATCCAGGTTATCCCTGCAAAAGACGGGCGAATGCAGCGTCCTTCTTTCCGTCCACTTGGCCCTGAATTTGCCAAGAGGCTACTTCAAATCCGCAGTTATCAGGAAAACGGAGGAGCCCCAGCTCTGTGGGATGAAGAGTTCTCCTGCCTGCTCACATCACACTTCTTGCAGCCCGAAGATTTTTCATGACCTCAAACATTTTTTGAAAGTAGCCCCCCAAATTGGACTGAATCCGAACTGAATAAGAAGAGCTTGAAAAGTTTGCAAACCCATGGTTGACTCATTTTTTAATTTTGTAAAAAGCTGGGCTCAGGTGGTGACATAATCTTCTGCGGGTCTATCCTTGTGAGTGGCCTTGGTCAAGGTATTGCGCCTACTAAGCTCAGTTTCCTTGTCTGTAAAATTGAAATAATGGTACCCATGCCTTGCTGATTATGCTACAAGGAGTCAATGAGCTTACTCTAAGTAAAGCCCTTCGAATACTTTCTCAACACATGGTAATCACTCGCCAATTTGGTTGTTGTTGTCACTATTTTGTCATCACTGTGGTTGTTAGAGTTGTCATCTTTATTTTTATACACAGTGGGTTCAAATCCTGGTCATTCTAACTACCGCTTTGTCTCTCAGCTCCCTCAATCCTCTTATTCGCAAGCTAGGTATATATCACTCAGGGTGATCTCCAGCAGCGGTTGATAAACATTCTGGAAAAGGCCAGACTTTTTAGACCATCTAGTCTCTGTTGCAATTCTGCAACTCTGCGTTTGTAACATGAAAACAGCCCCATGTTGACAAGACGTGAATGAATGGGCGTGGCTATCACCCCATAGAATTTTACTTATAGATACCAAAATTTGGAGTGCATAGAGTCTTCCTGTGTCACAATCTATGATTCTTCTGATTTTTTTTCCAACCATTTATAAATGTAAAGCCTGTTCTTAGCTCACCGGCCACACCGAAATAGGCAGTGGGCTGGATTTGGCCCACAGCTGTTGTTTGCCCGCCCCAGTCTTGAAGATTCAATATTATATTCATGATGCCCATTTATAGATGGAAGTGATGGTCTATTGTAAGTATGCATGTCATGGATTTTATAAATAGGAAGTCTTGCAAAATAACTAGTGTCCTGTATGTGTTAGCAAGTGCTCAGCTTTATTCCCTCGTATGATTAGAAAACACATAAAATCCCCAGATCCTGTTATTGATCAAATTCCCCCGAGAGAGCAAGGGGTAAGATCTATGACCCTTTTCTGGCCTCTGAAATTTCTGATGACTCAGTGTGTCTATTACCAGGGCATGAAACTTTATACCGTGGGCCAGAAGCCCGGGGGACCTTGGAGACGCATGGGCTGCTTTAACCAGAAATCAGAAGTCCTGGCTTTTATTCTGAAAGCTACCAGTGTTGATGAGCCCGAGGCTCCTCAAACATACATTATTTGTGTGTGTGAAAAAGAAACTTTTAGGTCTCAAGGCAGCAGGGCTCTGGAATGTCTGAAAGAGCCCTACTTCTGAGACCAGGCATACTCTGGGTCAGACTCTCACTCTGCATTTCCTGGATGTCTCTCCTGGGTGAGTTTTGGGGCCCTGATTCCCTCCTTTCGAAGGGGAGGTAATAATATGCAGAACATTCCAGTGGTTAGGAGCCTAGGCAGCCTGTTTGAATCTTGCCTCTGCCATCATTACCTGGGTGACCTTTGGAAAGTAATTCAGCCTCAACTTCCTCATATCTAGAATGAGATGATGACAACACCCATTTTACAGGGGTGCTGTGGGGTTCAATAAACCGACATGGGGAGCATGCTTGGGAACCAGTGCTGGGAACTGAGAACGTGCTGAATAATTGTTGACTTTTATCATTGTTATTAAAGCAAGGCTCTCGAGAGGCTTAGTAACGATGTGGGCACATGCCTAGCTCAGTGCAGGTGAGGGGAGGTGTAATTATCAATGATTAAGTCCCTCCTTCCCACCAATAACTAATAATTAGCACCTGATAAATGCAAACACCGCGGTGAGAATAGAAGATACAAGAGCAGGTAGAGACAGACAGACCTGGCCTCATGATGCTTACAGTGTATTGGGGAAGGGACACAGAAGCTAAATATTCTGTTTTGCCCTCCCAGTCTGGATCCATTGTTACTTCATTCCAGAACTTCTGCCTCCTGCGCCCCAGCCTGGCCCTTGTTATATTACCAATTTACTTTTGTTCATTGCCTAAACCATTGGGTTTAACAAGCACTTAGATATTACTTATACCGAGCCTCCCATTGTTTTTACCATTTTACAAGCATCAATCATTGAGTCCTTATAGCAGGCCTGTGAGGCACAGAGAGCCTAATTAACTCACACAAGGACACACAGCAAGGAGAAGCAGAGAGAGGGTTCAAGGCCAGGTTGTCTTGCTCGGGCTCTGTGCTCCTAATCATGGTACCATGCTGCCTTGAACTATCAGAATTGGCCTGTCTGATGGATTTATTGTCTTGTTTATTATCTGCCCACCAGACTTTAGCTCTGTGAAGTCAGGGGGCCTAGTCTGTTGAATGCACAGCCATAAGCCTCGTGCCTGGCACGGCATAAGCTACAGAGTTGGTACCCGGTACGTATTTGTTGAATCAATGACTGAATGAAAACACAGCCAAATAAATATATAATTACAAGTAGCACTGAGTGCTATGAAAATCAAAAACAAACAAAAAAACCAGTGCTATGAGGGCTTTTAACAAGGGATCTAATTCAGTTTGACGATCAGAGAATACTAAAAATTATAAGTATTATTTTAATTATCCTCATTCTAAAATCTCCTTGATTCCATAGCTGTGTTTGGTTAAAAGGGGAAAAAAATGGTATCTATACTGAATATACTTTTCACGATGATAGCTATTTCCTCCCAGCAGTTGAAAACTGGGGTTGCATTTGACTTAAATTCTACTGAATATATGAGTCCTGAATCTTTTCTCATCCCCCAAAATAAGTATAAGCAATTGACCTAACTTGGGCTTGTGGTAATACATCCACAGTAACTTGTCAGTTCTCTGCACCTAACTTCATAGGCGGGAATAAGGCTTTTGTTTGTCTTGGGTTTTAATTTTTCTCTTTCTCTTTTTTTCTCTATTGCAGGATCCATGGGTAACCAAGTGAGCGTCCCACGAAGAGTTGGAGACCAAGAGAATGAATCGGAGACAGACGCTAACAAGGTAATGTAGTTAGGGTCACCTAACTACTAGTTGAGCAAGATCATTAGCTACTGGGTCATTAGCTACTGGTAGCTAGACTTGGGGACGACAGCAGAGGAAATAGCCTTTTCAGTGCTCATCACACAGACATTACTGATGATGTGCTGTTATCCCAGGGATTCTTCAGCTGTACTCAAACCTCCAGCATCCATCCAGGAGCTTGTTAAAGATGCAGGCCCTAGGGGTGCCTGGGTGGCTCAGCCGTTGAGCATCTGCCTTCGGCTCAGGTCACGATCCCAGAGTCCTGGGATCAAGCCCCGCATCTGGCTCCCTGCTCAGCGGGGAGCCTGCTTCTCCCTCTCCCACTCCCCCTGCTTGGGTTCCCTCTCTCGCTGTCTCTCTCTCTGTCAAATAAATAAAATATTAAAAAAAAAAAAATGCAGGCTCTAGGGACACCTGGGTGGTTCAGTGTGTTGGGCGTCTGCCTTCGGCTCAGGTCATGATCTCAGGGTCTTGGGATCGAGCCCCACATCAGGCTCTTTGCTCAACAGGGAGCCTGCTTCTCCCTCTGCTTGCCTCTCTCCTTCTCTCTTTCTGACAAATAAATAAATTAAAATCTTAAAAAAAAAAAAAGATGCAGCTCTAAGGCCCCACCTAAGACTTACTGAATCCAAAATTACAAGGCTGGGCGTCTGAAAGCTGTGTCTTTAAGGACCTCCAAGGTGCATCGTATGCGGCCAGTTTGGTACCTACCGCCAGGTGGTTCTCAGCTGTGGGTGATTTGGCCTGCCCCCCCCGCCCCCCGCCCCCCGCCACCAGGGGACACGTGGTAGTGTCTGGAGACATTTTTGATCGTCACAGCTCAGGGCTACTGATCTAGTGGCTAGAGTCCAGAGATGCTGCTAAACAGTGCACAGGACAGCCCTCACAACAGGGAACGATCTGGCCCCAAATGTCAGTGGTGCTGAGGATGGGGAACCCAGATTCAGGTCAGTAGCTCGCAGCCTCGGCTACACATTGGGATCAGCTGGCCGGCGTAGCATCCTAGACCAATTAAACCAGAATCTGCGTGGGAGTGAGGGCAGGCACCCGCATTCTCAGGGCAGCCGAGTTGGGGCACTACTACTTTAGGAAACTTAAATTAAGTTTAATTCGGTGATGCACCTTGTGGCCTTGAGGTTCTTCCCTAAGTTCTGATTTTCCCCAAACACCTGACTACAAATGCCACATGTTCTGTTGCAGGTGGCATCTGAGAGTGACTGCGGTCAAAACGGGGTGCCGGTGATCATATCGACCCGCGACGTTCCATTCTATGATGAAGGTCAGTGGCACACGGGGGAGGTGGGCTGCTCCTCGGGGGGTGGGGAAGGGTCTGCGGATCCCGTACATGGTGAAAAGAAAATGCAAGGCTTGAAGTCACAGGCTCGCTTTGAAAACATCAGTGTTAGTGTCCTGGGGCTGCCGAGACAGTGTTACAAACGGGGTGGCTTACACAACTGAAACGTGTTGTCTCACAGTGCTGGAGGCCCCAAGTCTTTTCTTTTGACTGTATTCAGTTATATTAAAAAATAAAACCACAGACACAAAAATGAAGGTAGAGACCATGAGCCAGTGGGGAAGTGGGGAAGTAGGAGAGAAGAGGAACCCAGGGATGGTGATGGGTAGTCCTGGCTAGGGGACAGTCCTCATCACCATGGACAATCCTCCGTACCCCGGCCTGACCACATCGGCAACGTTGGCGCCTTCGAGCACCGCGAGCGGGACTCTGTTCTCTGCCTCTGTCCTAGCTCCTAGGAGCCTCAGGGCATTCCGTGGCTTCCAGATGTTGTCCTCTCTATGCACGTCCATCTGCATGTCCACATGTCCCCTTCTCTAAGGACACGGTCACATTGGATTGGTGTCCACCCTAATTGACCTCATCTTAATGTGGTCATTGGCAAAGACCCTGTTTCCAAATGAAGTCACAGGCACCGGTGGGTACAGTTCAACTCTGAGCAGCATCCATCCCTTCTGAGTATGCGTAACCGCTGCGAGAGGCCAAGGATCTCCAGCAGATAAGACAAAAGCAAAAGAGTGAAAACACTAAGAGGTTGGCATTTGGAGTTGGACAGACCAAGGTTAAAGTCCCTGCTCTGCGGGGCGCCTGGGTGGCTCAGTCGGTGAACCATCTGCCTTCGGCTCCGGTCATGATCCCAGGGTCTGAGATCGAGCCCCATGTCAGGCTCCCTGCTCAGCGGTGTGTCTGCTTCTCCCTCTCCCTCTGCCTGCCACTCCCCCTGCTTGTGCTCATGCTCTCTTTCTCTGTCAAATAAGTAAATGAAATCTTAAAAAAAAAAAAAAGTCCCTGTTCTGCAGTGGACTAGCTGTGTGATCTGGACAAGCCATTTCACTTTCGAAACCTCAGCTTTCTCAGCTGTCCTCTGGGGATAAGAACACCTACATCACACAGTTCCCAAGAGGATTAAAGGAGACTGTCCATGAAGCATTTACATATTACCTGGCACTTAGGAACTCCACAGAAACCGGTTAAGTAGACAAGGCAACAGAATATTCCCTACACAAGGCCAGTTTTAAAATGGGACGATATACTCACCTATTTTATTTGTCCTGCAGTAGAACACTATACATTCAGTGTATCAAAAGTGGCCGGGTTCTACTTTGCAGAGTATATATATAAACTCACATAAGAAGAAGAAATAGTTAAGGGTAATGCCACCTACCAGCTGTGTGACTTTAAGCAAGTTACTTAAGCTCTCTGAACCTCAGTCTCCTTGTCTGTAAAGTGGGATAACAATAGTACCTACAACATAAGTATCGGATTTAATAAGGCACCTATTTCAGCACCTGCCACATAGTAAGTGCTCTATGTATTAGCTGTCATTATTATTTTATGATTATGGTTCCTGTCATTTGCCTGTAAGTTTCTGGGCTTCAGTTTCTTCTTCTGAGCAATGAGGAAATGAATCCTATTATTGGTTCTAGAGGTTTTAGAATCTCCTAGCGTTAGGGGAAAACTCCTTTCTTTATATTCCACTAGTCACCCCACATCTGACACGAAATGTGTGGGGTTTCCATACCAAGCAATTCTGTGACGCTTCTGGGTGTCCTCCGTCTCAATGCAGTTCTGACTCTGTTGACCTAAAGTTAACATCAGCGCCCACAGGCTGAAGCCTCAGTCCCTCAAGACTGCCTCCCACTTTCAGTTGACAGTCACAAGCGGTGGGTGGTCAGGTGACCCGCACAAATCAGAGATTCCCATGAGCCCCACCTCAGGTTCAGTCATTTGCTAGAATGGCTCACAGACCTCAGGAGAACAGTCGACTTACTAGATGGCCAGTTTATTATAAAAGGATAAACTCAGCAACAGCCAGATGGAAGGGAGGCATAGGGCAAGGTAGGAGGGCCTGGGGGTGACAGAGCTTCCGTGCCCTGGTTGAGCACACCACCCTCCCCGCACCCCCATGTACTCGCAGTCCAGCTCTCGGAACCCTGTACTGTAGGGATTTTTGTGCATGCTCTATTACACAGGCGAAATTGATTAAGTCATTGGCCATTGGTGATGGAACTCAATATCCAGCCACTCTCTCCTCCCCAGAGATGGGGGATGGGGTGGAAAGTTCCAACCCTCTAATCACAAGGCTGGTTCCCCTGGCAACCAGGGCCCCCATCCTTAGGGGCTTTCCAAAGTCACTCATTAACATAAACCCAGAGGTAGTTAAAAGGCGCTGGCTTGTTATGAATAACAAAAGACGTCTTCATGGCTCTTATCATTTATATGATAAGTTTTAGAGGCGGTCTGTGCCCAGAATGGGGATGAAGACCAAATAGGTATTTCTTATTCTATATCACAATATCATTCCTGAGGAGTTTATTAAAAGCTTAGATGGCAGGTCCCCTCCCATAGGCTCTATCTACAATAAGCTAAGGTTGGGAGCTTTCTAGAGGATTCTGACTCACCGCCAGGATAGGCAATCCCTGGACGAGAAAAAGGCCCCAAGTTTCTTCCTGCCTTTAAACCCTGTTGGTCAAACTTATACTTTGATGTACACAAAATGGATTGTATTTATAGCAGTAGCCTTTGATGAGAATGGGGTAAAAGCTGGCCATTGAGATGCATGGGCTTTGAAATGAGAATCATACCATTTATATAATTTACAAACTGTAGATGTTCGAAATTGAGAGGCATTGAGAATATAATATGCCCTATGGAAATTACTTTCTCTATCATAATTATACGATTATTCCCCTATTTGTAGTATAGGACGCAAGGGCAAGGAATGTGTAGGATGAACAGAAGAACATAGTGTTGGGAATTGAGAAAGCATCCCACCTTTCTCCCTTCCTCGGTCCCTCTCTCCCTCCTTTTCTACATCTTTCCCTCTTTTCCTCCCCAACATTTATATATATATATTTATATATGGAAGGAATTCCTAAAAGGAGGAAAACAGGTTACAGAAACACAGGACGACAATCTGGAATAGCATATTGCTGTGTGAATACCTACACAGGACAAGGGAAACAAGAGAATCGCATTTTGGTGAGTCATGGGTTCGTTGCATTTAGCTCTAGTTCCCTGCAGCCTTGCTTTCAACTTACCCGGCGCCCGCTGGAGAATCTGTAAAGAGTTTAGATTAATCCTCTGAGGTCAGAATTCTGCCTGTCATTCACTGACAACTTGAGCCCCGTGCAACTCGCTTTAGAGTGATTATCCCATTTAATGAGGAAGGCAGCCTATTATCACCCTCTTGCTGTTTTCCCCAGGTTATTAACTAAGTTATCATTTTCAATGCAGTTTTTAAGGGTGTATAAAAGTAGGATTCTGGGGGCCTTTTTTGATCCTTTTGACAGAATTCTCTGACCAAATCTTTTGATGCACATCTGTATTCATCTCTGGTGGGGTATACATATACATATGCGCATAGAGAAAAGTCACCAGAGAAAGGGATAAGTGGGATTCTGCGTGACTGTGTTCCTTCTTTTTATCTATATTTTCCCCACTACGATTCAACAATTAATCACCCTGCAGGAACATTTCCTGGGAGGGCTTATTAAGAAGCGGGGGTGGCAGTAGGAAGGAAGGGTAAGAAGCCAGGATGTGGGATTTGAGTTGTGGCTCTGCTCTGTGAGCTTGGACAAGTTTCTGAGCCTCTGTCCTTTCAATTGTAAAATGGGAACGATATTCCTGGTAGAACCAAGCTTCTAAGATCACCATGAGGCTGAAATGAGTTGATACATGTGGAATACTTAGAATAGTGCCTGGCAGCTGGTAAACACATGGAGGAAGCTACTTGTGCTGGGTTGGATTTAATGTTGATGCTCATAAAGGCTGTCATACAATTTGACATTCACTGGATTATCTCTAGCATAACTTTTATATCCGGGTGGGCCCAATGTACTCCCAAGGGCCTTTCGAGGGGGAAGCAGGGGGAGATGAGAGGGATAGAAGCAGATGTCACAGAGAGAGAGAGAGAGAGAGATTAGAAGATTCTGCAGTGTTGGCCTTGACAGGAAGGAAAGGACCATGAGCCAAGGAATGCAGGGGGCCTCTCAAAGCTGTAAAGAGCAAGGGAGCAGATACTCCCCTAGAGTTTCCAGAAGCTGACCCATTTTCAACTTCTGACCTTCAGAACTGTAAGATAATATATTTGTGTTATTGTAAGGCACCAAAATTGGGGTGATTTGTTACAGCAGCAATAGAAAACTAATGTGAGCACACTCACACTTGTTGTCTAAGACACCTGGGCTTAGGTCCCATCTCTGCCTCCCACTAGCTGTGGAACCTTGGCAAGGAATTTGTGTTCTCAGAGAGTCATCTGTAAAATGGGAATAATAATAATAATAACTTTGTAGGGAGGTATAAGAACAGTGGCTGGCACACAGTAAATGGGTTGAAATACAGGAGACAAGAAAAACTAGAAGCAGAGTCTGTTGTCCTGCGTGTCCTTTATCCCTGGCTTTCCCTGTCATGTCATCTGATGATCTGAGATTTTCCCACCTGTGTATTTATGCCTAGAACCTCACTGATCTTTGGAGAAATAAGAATGCCCCATTTTTCTCCTTCTTCGACTCCTTTCTATCAAATTTATTACATTAGTCCCCTCTCTAAAAAAATCTGTTCAGTCCTCAATGCTGTTGGATGGCAGAGACTAATGCACCATGTATCATCATTTTTCAGAAACAGGAGACTGTCTCTGTTTCACCTGGATACGGAGTTTCTAAAATAGTAACAGCTTCCCTTTCTGTTCCTAGTCAATTGTTCCCAAAAGGAAGAATTGCCAAATTTTGCTTTAAAAAAATAAAATAAAATAAGTGGAATCATTTTACGGGACTGAAAATTCATACTTCAGCCAAGTGTCCCTGCCCATGTGATAACATCTGAGAATAGACGCATTTGCCAATAGTGACGCTTGGGCGAAGTGTAATGGGAGCCCCAAGGCCAAAAATCAGAGCCACCCGAGATGTGAAAACATCCTCCCGTGAGGCGATCCAAAAGCAGGAAGAGAAAGGCCAAGATGGGCCACCATTTCCCGCCCTCCTGCCCCCTTTTTATCAGGACAGAACGGGAGCTCTTTCCCAGAAGGCCCTGCGCGCAAGTAGGCATCCTCTTAATCTCATTGGCCAGAACTCGGTCACGTGGCCCCACCAGCCGCAGGGCATGCTAGGACGGCACCCATCTCCGGGCTGCAAGCGGAGAATACGGGGCTGGAGTGGATTGGCTGCCGGATGGGCCGTCAGCAGTGCTTGCCAGCGTTGATCTCGAAGAGTTACCGCCGAGCAACCAGAAGGAGCACACATCTTTACGCAGGCCTGTCAAAAGACGTTAGGGGGATCTAGCTCGTTTCCCCTTGCTGTGTATGCTCCTTATGCTCAACTCCGCACTTGAAACCGTGCTCCACGCCGCATCCATGCAGGCTCTCCCCTTTCTCCTTCCCCTGCATTGCACGGCCTCGCCTCTCAGTATACAGCAGCGACTTCGGAAGACTGGCTCTCGCAGGTGGCCCAACGCTCCTTGCCCCTCCACCCCCTTGCAAGTATGCCCTGGGAAGTCTAATCCTTAGTGCTTTTTCTCACCAAAAACTCTAGGGGAGAATTTCTGTTGGATCAAATTATCCTATTACACTACTATGGTAGACAGTCTCCAGATATGCACACCCCACCCCCCAAAATACTTCACGTTTCCCTATTGTGGTCTTCACCCATTGAATCTGGGCTGGGCTACATAACCAATAATACGGAGTGAATGGGATGACACATGAATTCCAAGGCTAAGCCTTAAGAAGCCCCGTAGCCTCGGCCTTTGTCTCTTGCAGCACCAGCTTTAGGGTAAGCTAGCTACAGGGTCAGTCCAAATGCTCTGAGACTGTCCTGCCGGGAGGGAGCCCACACTGGTCCCACCAAGAAGCCAGGCGGCAAGAAAGAGAGAAATGCCCAGCTAGGCCCCACATGTCCAGGCAGCCCAGCCCAGGACAAGTCCCTGGGCTACACAAACATGTACAGATCCCTCTAATTCAACAGGTACACTCTTTAATTCACTGTTTTTCGACAGCTACAAAATGTTTTAAGGTATGGATATGCTATCATTTATTCAGCCATTACCCCGGATAGTGGGCATCCATTTTTTATTGTTTTTCTTTCTCTCCACTCCAAACAATGTTGCAGTGAACACTCTTGCACACATTTTTTATCCTTTGCATTTTAGATAGTTTCTTCCTGAGGGAGGCTGTACAAAGTATGGCTGGAGAGAGTGCTTTTGGACAAACCACATCTGCAGCCTCGCTTTACCTCTTTGCAGCTGTGTGAGCTTAAACAAGAGACTTCACTTCTCCACCTCATGGTGTTACGAAGAGAAAATAAGATAATGCTTGCAAATCCCTTCACTTGGTGCCTGAAACAATAAAGGATGGCCATCACAATGATGTCGATTCCTGAAAATAGTGGTGCCTGATTTTTAATCCACATTGGAATCACTGGGAGGATTTTTTTTTAAATCCCATTACCAGGCCCCACCTAGAATCAGTAAATCAGAAGCTCTGGAGGGTAGGGCCCAGGCACAAATCTTTTTGCAAGTTTCCCTGGGCATTAGTATTTTGAAAGCTGTTAATGTTCAGCCATGGTTGGAAACCATTTGGAATGCACTCACATAGAAAATTCCTTATTCACATTTTTTTTTTTTTTTCAAAAATAAAACATTGGCATTTCTGTTTTATATTCGTCCAAGACTTTTTTGTCCCTACCATGGCTGACACCCTGGACACAGCATTCTGTTCCAGGGTTCATACAGTTGGATTTCATTAACTTCCATGCAGCTGCTGTCGAGTAAAACACAACTTGTTCTTTGCCTCTCTGGACTGAGAAGAAGCCCGGACAGCATATTCTGCTCTGAACATAGAGACATCCGACATGGTTTCAGGAGCATGAGCAATATTAACTTGTCCCTGTCTTGAAGGGTCGGCCAAGAGAGCCCGAAAGAGACCCAGAGAAAGCATGACAAACAGCAAAAAGAGAAACAGGATCGTCATGGGTCAGCTGTACATTATTTCATTTCTCTCCCCCAGGGTGCATTTTAACCAGATCGTGAAACACCATAAATGCTTCCACCACAGTTCTAATCCTAGAGTGGACTTTTCTAAAGACCTTCTCTTCATATCCTTTTACCACACTGGGAAGAATTTGCCAACATTTGTCACTGCACAAAAAATCAATCAATCAATCAATCAATCAGTCTATGAGACCAAAGAAATGGTAAGCTGCCCTAAACATTCCTGGAAGTTTAACAATTAAAGCAGCAGATTAGTGGGTGAGATCTGCTATGTGCAGAGCAGACCTCAGAGGCCACAGGTTTCTGAGAACGAGAGACGGGAAATACAAGCAGAATCTGGCTCCATTTGTAGGGACAAAAGCTGTGATGTAGAGCTGATTCTCAGCTCCAGGCGTGGTTGCCCTGCAGAAATCCCCCAGCAGATAATAAGAGATTTCACTGAAAATCTCATTTGAGGATTTTCAGATGACATTTCCCAATTCAAAAAAAAAAAAAATCTAAACGTTGTGCTGGACGAACGCCATGCTGGCCCTATCAGCAGATCTCACAGTTGGCAACTTCTGATAACGTAAAGTTGTTCTCCCTACTTTTCATCGCTCACCAAAATTAACTTTAAAAAAAAAAAATCATCATCATCACCCTTAGGTGATTCCAGCCTGAAGTGACTAAACATTTAAATCCTATAGCTAATTAATTCTAAGTGTGCTTGCTTGGCTTCTGGACCCACCAGGCCTCCTGCCCTTGATAACGTGCTCCGGCATATGTTGTCACCAGGGAGGGACCGCGTGGGTAGGAGGTCCCCAGCGGCTGTGTCCCCTTTTGAAGCCGCCTCTATGCTTCATTTGTGAACTCTTTAAATGACCTCTGAGGGGTATATCAACTCCAGGGGACTTAAAATTTGAGGTTTCTGAGTTTGCTGAGCAGAGGGTCAGACTCTGGAGCATGGAGATGCCCCCGAAGTCATGCCACTCCAGGATGCAGGACCCACTTGGCCTGGTGAAGCCTCCAAGACAGCTGTAGGCTCATCAGTTACAGACCCCACTGTCGCTGCTGGGCCCGCCCCAGGCTAAGTGGAAATAGACCAAATGTTCCTTCAGTCAGTCTTCAATCCCATTCTAGACCTCTCCTTTCCCCCTATCCTTTCATTATTTGTACATGTTTAAGTGACATGGGATGGTGTGGGCCTTAGTACGTGTCCATATAAACATTCCCAGCAGTATACATAATAAGGTAAGACAAGAAAAACATCCCCACCCCGAGTCTCTCCACTTCCCATTTCCTTCCTTAGAGGCAAGCATTCTTTACCGTTTCTTAAGGCCAGAGGTGTTCCAACTGAGCGTATTTTTAAATCTGTTGCTCTACCTCTCAACACCACTTTTTAAAAACGAATGGGACCATTCTGTACATACAGTTGGATATGGCTTTTTTCCCTTACTAGGTGTCTTGGAGAATGTTCATGCGTGTGGAGGATTTCACTGTATGGGATTCACAACCAGGCCCCTACTGATAAGTGGTTCGGTTGTTTCTAGTCTTTTGTCATGGGGACAGTGGCCCAGCAAATTGTGTGTATCTGTTCTGTGTCTTTGTGCCTCGATGCGATTATATTTGTAGGGTAATATTCCACGAGTAGAAATTAGAGTTCACAGGGCTTGTGAATTTTTAAATTTTGGTATATATTACTAAATTACCCTCCAAAGAGATTGCCAAAATACACTGCCACCATCGATAGACAGGGCTGTGCTTTCTCCTCTTCCCTCCCTGTTAGGTTACTAAATATCTCCTTTTTCACCAGTTTGATAGGTGGAAAGCTAAGTCTCCTAATTTTGCTCATATTTAACTATTCATGAGATTGAGCATCCTTTCATATGCTTAAAAGTCAGCTGTGTGTCTTTCCTTTTAACTGTGTGCTCACATTTGGTGTTCCTTTCCCCACCCCACTGCCCCCATTTGATGTTTGTTTATACAATGTCTTCCTTTTCCAAAGTGAGTTATAATTCACATACCACAAAATTCATCCTTTTAAAGTATGCAGTTCAATGCTTTTGAGTATATTTACAAGGTAGCACAAACCATCCCCACTATCTAATTCCAGAACGTTTTCATCACTCCAACCAAAGACTCCGTGCCCATGTGCAGTCATTCCCTATAGCCGCTCCCCCCAGCCCCTGGCAACCACTAATCTGCTTTCTGTCTCTATGGATGTGCCTCTTCTGGATATTTCATGTAATTAGAATCATGTGATACGTGGTATTTTATACCCGGATTCTCTCACTTAGCGTCATGTTTTCAAGTTCACCCGTGTCATAGTGAGTCGCAATGCTTCATTATTTTCCATGGCTGAATACTACTCTGATGTCTGGATGGGCCACGTCTTGTGCGTCCATTCATCAGCTGACGGATTGACATTTGGGTGGCTTCCACTTCTTCAACTATTGTGGATAATGCTGTTGTGAACATCTGTGTACACGTTCTCGTGTGGATATATGTTTTCCTTCTCTTGGCTGTGTACCTAGGAGTGGAATTACTGGGTCATACAGGAACTCTGTGTTTAACTTCCAGAGGAGCTACTAACCTGCTCTCCAGAGCAACTGCGCCATTTTACCTTCCCGTCCGCAACATATGAGGGTTTTGATAGCTCTTCATCCTCGCCAACACTGGTGATGGTCCGTCGTTCTGATCATGGCCATCCTAGTGGGTATAAAGTGGTACCGTGTGGTGGTTTTGGTTGCCTTTTCCTAATGACCGATGGCGTTGAGCATCTTCTTGTGTGCTCACTGATCATTCATCTGTCGACTCTGGAGAATATAATGTCTTCTTGATTTGGCTACTTTTCCCCGTCCTTCTCCCCTGAGCCTCTTGTCTCCTAGTGCTTTCTGTCTGGCTACTCCCAAGCCCCAGAGTCAAGCTAATAATTGTCACTCTTCAGCAGTGTTCTACGGGGCATGAATTCTACCTACCCCACCCTCCATGTCCAAGGCCTATCCTTGGTGTTCTTATCCTTGGAGGGCACTGAGAGAATAATACGTGACCTTCCCTGGTATGTTTTTACCATTTAAGATGTGCTTTATGTTGTATATTGATCCCTGCCACCCTTGGGGGTGGGAGAAAGATGCTCTATCACATTGCTGCTGGAAGTGTGCATCGCTGGAGTCCTTTCTGGGAAAGAAATCTGGTAGTGCCTCTTTTCAAAAATTAAATGCACATGGATTTAGATGCAGCAGTTCCAATCTGTGCGTCGGCTCCATAGAAATAAAGCATTAGTTTAGGATTTTTGAACACAGATGTTTATCCCGGCATTGTTTGTAATAGAAATGGAAACAATTACTTGGAAGCTATCAGAACGGTCGTTGATTAGGGCAATGGTTTAAATATCTTTTGGTATATGCATACTAAGGAATATTATGCAGTTATTAAAAAAAAATAAGATGGGGCGCCTAGGTGGCTCAGCTGGTTAAGCATCTGACTCTTGATCTCAGCTCAGGTCTTGATCTCAGGGTCATGAGTTCAAGCCCCACCCTGGGCTCCATGCAGGGCGTGGACCCTACTAAAAACATAAGATAGCTTTGGACATACTGACGGAGAGGACTAACTGTGACTGTCAGTTCATTCAGGCGACTTTAACAAAAATACCACAGACTGGGGCAGATTTGTTTTCTAGTAAAACCTTCTTCCTGGTTCATAGATGGCCACCTTTTCACTGGGTCCTCAAGCAGTGGAAGGGGCAAGGGAGCTCTCTGGGGCCTCTTTTATAAGGGCACGAATTCCATTCATGACGGCTCCACCCTCATGACCTAATCTCCTCCCAAAGGCCCCACCTCCTAATACAATCAGCATAGGGGTTAGGATTTCCACCTATGAATTTTGTAGGGTCATGAACGTTCCATCCGTAACAACAATATATAAAAGCAATCAAAAACTAGGTCTAATCTGATCCAATTTTTGTAAAAACCAAGAAGAATAAACACAACCCCTGTGTACATGTATCTGGAATGCTTATATGTATTTGTATGAGTGTGGACAAAGCTTGACAAGGCATGCTGGGTCGTAGATGCTAGTTACATTGCCATGAGGGCAGAAGGTCCGTACAGAAAACGAAAAGAGTTAAGAGATCAATTGTTTTGGGTAGGAAACACATGTTAAATGTATATTAAAATCAAATTGAGAAAAAAAAAACAAAAAACAAAATCAAACATTGAATGTGTCTTTTTTTTTTTAAAGATTTTATTTATTTATTTGACAGAGAAAGAGAGAGAGAGAGAGAGCACAAGCAGGAGGAGTGGCAGGCAGAGGGAGAAGGAGAAGCAGGTTCCCCGTGGAGCAGGGAGCCCGATGTGGGGGCTCGACCCCAGGACCCTGAGATCATGACCTGAGCCGAAGACAGATGCTTAATGGACTGAGCCACCCAGTCGCCCCTGAATGTGTCTTTGAGTGACAATACTGGCTCCCATTGGAGCAATGATGGTTTAGCATTTGAATTATCTTTGTACATTCCAGACTTTTGCAGCACACGAATGATAAGAAATCTGTGAGCAGAAAGGAGAGTGGAAATGGTGAGCTTCACTAGTATAATCTCACCCCACAGTGATGGGCAAATCACTGCTGACTTTTGAGAGAGCACAGGGTGAACAATTACCTTTTGCCCACATAATGTTGGAACCCAACATTAAAACCCAGCATTTCCATCACTAGATGCTCAGACATGTTCTATCAAGCTGATAGTCAAGAACCTTCAGCTCTAAGATGCCCCCCGGCTCATTCCTTTCTTTTATTTATGCTGGAATTTCTTGGCCAAGACATCGTGGCTTTTTCATATTGAAATGAAAAGCATGAAATCTGATCATTCCGCGAAATTTCCAAATGTAACATCTTCCTCCAAGCTATAAGTATCTGCCACATGAATCCTTATTTCAAGACCTATAAAACAACAAATGCATTTGCACAACACAGAAAGCCACAGTTGTTTGATGTGTCACTTGACTCCTGCTGCAAGACCTCAGAAGGGTCTTTTTTGTAAAACTTTTTGAGGTCTTCGTCAGTTTTCCCAAGTGCCTACCATAATCCTTTGATATTCAAATATAATTCTCTTTTGAAGAGCTTAGTGGGTCATCACCTAGTTTCCCTTCTACCTTCCTGTCTTCTTCCATGAACTCTTTGAACTCTGCCAGATTCTCACCCGACAGGAGCCACGTGTGTGATCTGAGCAATACTTTTCATGACTCAGCAAACTCCTGTGTCTTCTGCAAGGTTTGCAGTTTCCCTTGGCAAATCGTGTGCATTACATTTCCACCTTAGCGTCCTTTCTCCGGACGGAGCGGGGTATTGACACACAGGACGGTGTTGCACAGGAAGGGATGTCTGAGTGGGAAATAACTTTCGTAAGCGGACACTTGGTTTGTAAATGAAATTATGGTGATGGCTTCTGCTTCCCTCTTTAACCCTAAGAACTAGGAGGATTTGGGTAATGGATTCTTAGAAGAAAGAACGCCACCTCCACCACCACCGGTTATTACAAGAGTTGCTACTCTTGCCATTGTTACAGTCAAGCTCCGTGGGTACTTGCTACGCCCTGCGCTCTGTGCTCCTGCCTTACGTTTCCCTGACTTAATTCTGTTATGTGCCAAGCTCTGTTGGAGGCACCGGGGACACAGCTGTAATCAACACAGACCAGGTCTCTGTCTACTTGGGCTTACTTTCTCGTGGAGAAGAAGCAAAATGAATTAATGAGATCATTTCAGAGACCAAGGAAGGCGCTGCAGAGCCCAAAGAGGAAATGGGGTGAGTGGAAGGGTGACTTTAGAAAGGGTGGTCAGGAGACACCTGACCTGAGGCCTGAATGATAACCAGGTAGCCATGGAAAGATCAGAGGGGAAACATTCCCAGGCGGAAAGAACAGCTAGAGCGAGGTCGGTGTGTTAAGAAGAGGAACACGGGCTGAGCTGAGGTTCTAACAGGTGTTGGCCATGGTAGAGTTCGGGCTTGATTTTAATTAGGGTGAAGCCCTCTTTGGATAGTTTTATGTAGATGAATGACATGATCTAATTTTTATTTAAAACAAAACAAAGTCACACACCAATGTCTCCCAAAGGTGAGAAAACACAGTTGTTGGTTTTTTTTTTCTCTTGTGCATAGTGTTTTCTTGAAAATCCACTAATTCCATTAACCAAACTTTGCTTTGTCCTCTCCCTCTCTTCTGTTCTTGCTTCTACTACAAAATGTCAAGGGTTTGAGCTTTGGAATCAGGCAAACATGGGTTTGAATCCTGACTTAAGAGCATCCTGCTTGAGAGCAGGATGATGTTTGAAAGGTGACTTTACTTCTCAGAGCCTCAA
This sequence comes from Halichoerus grypus, assembly GCF_964656455.1. Classification (NCBI taxonomy): domain Eukaryota; kingdom Metazoa; phylum Chordata; class Mammalia; order Carnivora; family Phocidae; genus Halichoerus; species Halichoerus grypus. The sequence continues at coordinate 130,909,778 of NC_135721.1, read as the reverse complement.
TTTTCCCACCTGTAAAATGGGAGTGTTGATAGTACCTAATGTATACATTTGCTCTAATGCATAAATAAAATGCTTCTTGTTACAGACAGCATTTGCCATAATGCCTGGTACATGGGAAACATTCAATGAATGAACAGTTGTAGTAAGTGAAAATTTGAACTTTGCCACATGGAAAAAAAAACAAACAACCAAAACATAATCCTTCCTCAGAAGTTCTGAATATTGTAATAGAGACTTTGTGTGTGTGTGTTTAAAATATGCAATAGAACTCTGAGGAAGCAGCTTGTTTTGACTGAGAATACGAATACTTGATACGTAGAGAGTGGGAAGCATTCCTGAATCTTCTCTGGCCCAGATTCTTAGATTTTTGAAGATAAATTAATTCATATTATTACTATTTTTAGAAGTCTTTCCAGAGCACTCAAATTTGTAGGTTAAACCATTAGAATATTTTTTCCTTATGACTTATGTTTGGAAATATAAAATAGTAATTGTAGTAATAATATATTAATAGAACAAAAAAACCTAATTTTTCTCAAGGACACACCACATACCTGTAAGCAGTAAGCACCTTGTAGGAAGATTTCAATTAATCCTCTTAATGACCCTTTGAAGAAGGCATTGTTATTTTCTTGCCCATTTTATAAGAAAATTGAGGCATAGGAATATAAAGTAATTTAGCCAGATCCCAGATAGACCTTCCTTGACTTAGGATAGGGCTACCTCCTGATAAATCCATTGTATGTTGAAAATGTATTTATAGGCGCCTGGGTGGCTCAGTCGGTTAAGCATCTGCCTTTGGCTCAGGTCATGATCGCAGGGTCCTGGGGTTGAGTCCCATGTCAGTGTCCCTGCTCAGCAGGAAGTCTGCTTCTCCCTCTCCCTCTGCCCCTCCCCCTGGCTCATGCTCTCTCTCTCCTCTCTCTCTCTCTCAAATAAATAAATAAAATCTTTAAAAAAAAAGAAAAAAAGAAAATGTATTTACTATACCTAACCTACCAAGCATCATAACTTAGTCTAGCCTACCTTAAACATGGTCAGAGCACTTCCATTAGCCTACAGTTGGGTAACATCATCTAACACAAAGCCTATTTGGTAATAAAGGGTTGAGTATGGCATGTATATGAAATGTACTGAATATTGCACTGAAAGGGAAAGACAGGCTGGCCGTAAGGGTTGTCAGCGTACAGGTTCATGATCACCTGGTTGACTGGGACCTGCCACTACCCAGCATCACCAGAGGGGGTCGCCCTGCATACCGCTAACCCAGGAAAAGATCCAAATTCAACTCCAAGTACAGTTTCTGCTGAATGAGTATCAGTTTTGCACGTTGTAAAGCCGAAAAACACAAGTCCCAGCACTGAAAGCCGAGGACCATCTGTATTTCATATTTGAGAGTCAAACCGAGGTCCTCGGCTCCAGAATCGAAGTCTTAACAATGACACCAAAATGCCACTGGAAATAAGTTCTCAATCCCATGTCTGCCTACAATGACTTTCTTTTAAAAAGCACATAATACAAAATATATTTTCTGCACTAAGAAGATCAAAATGTTCAACTCTTCTAGATATTTGAGGGCTGTCATCTGCATTCTTACTTGATTCCTTTTTATCTCCCTAAACTCTTACACATTTTTTTTTTCATGGAAAGTAAAATCTCTTTGGTATGTCATCTGTTTGTCTGCTTTATGAGAAAACTTTTTATTGAAACCAGATTCAAGATGAGCTTCTCTCAAGATTGCTTATAGGAATTGAAAGCTTGGTTCCCGTCGTCCTGAAGGAACTTTTTAATTCTTTCCATAGTAATGTGAGGAAGGCATGTAAACAATATTCATCTTTGCAAGAGTATAAAACTTGTAACTCCAGTGGGTTTTCTTCCTATTCATTCACAGATTGGATGTGTGTGAGTGTCAGTGTGTGCGTGTGTGTGTGTGTGCGTGTGCATGCACGTGCACTTAAATCGATGTTTTAGGACATATTTTGTTTCCAATGTTTATCAGAGATCTCAAAAGTGGTAATTTCTTTCCTGAAGTGGATTTTTTCCCTTCACTTTTACTGCGAAGACAAAGGGTTGGTGGCGTCTCTATCCAGCTCCTTGTAACTTACTTCCTCCTCTTTCATTCTCTTTACCTTCCTTCCTCCCATACTAACTGCTTCCTGGACAGACTTGAAGAGCTTAGAGACAACTTCTCAGGAAGAGGATTGTTTGCTATTACTTGACAAGTGAAATGGTACTGGCCAATTCCGTGAAATTCTCTCCAAGCCACTGAGTATGTACTTAATTTAAGCTGGCATGAGTGAAAAAAAAAAAAACCTGTTGGCCACGTAATGGTAAATTTCATCTTCAGGCATAGCTGGATCCAGGTATTCAAATTCTATCACTGGGCATTTGTTCCCTGAATCTTTTGGCTCTGCTTTCATCTGAGTTTGTTCTGAGGCAGGCACTTGTGAATGTGATGCCCAAGGCCACCACTTACAGATGTACCCCCACTGGTTTGCCAATCCAAGCATAAAGAACGTAACTCTGTTCTAATGGGTTCAGCAAAAGCCACAGGAGTAGTCTAGCTTAGATCATTTTAGGAGGAGATAAGCATTTTAGTAAAGGAAATGGAAGCTCTGGGTGATACACTCACTCAAGTTTGGGGGGCAGACCTTCATTCTTATGGAATGTTCCATCTAGGAAGTCCTCATTCTTACGAGTTATCAAAAATACTTTCCCCATTCGCTAATATCAAGAGCTAAAGTTTGCATCTGCTGTAATTTCTAAATGCATTGAGGGCTAGTCTAGATACCTGGATGACAAGAATTTATCCTTTATTAAAGCAATATATTGGCACTTTTTAACAAGTCTGTCTAGGGACTACATCAAACTAAAAAGCTTCTGCACAACAAAGGAAGTCATCAACACAATGAAAAAGCAACCCACTAAATAGAAGAAAATATTTGTAAATCATTTATTCAATAAGGGATTAATATCCAAAATGTATAAAGAACTCAATAGCAAAAAAAAAAAATCTGATTTAAAAATGGACAGAGAATCTAAATAGACATTTTCCAAGGAAGACACACAGATGGCCAACAGGTACATGAAAAGATGTTCAACATCACTAATTATTAGGGAAATTCAAATAAAAACCACACTAAGATATCACCTCACACCTGTCAGAATGACTACTATAAAAAAAAAAAAAAACCCAACAAGAAATAACAGGTGTTGGTGGGAATACTACTTGGCCAGAAAAAAAGAAGAAAATCTTGCCATTTGCAAAAACGTGAATGGACTTTAAAGATATAATGCTAAGTGAAATAAGTCAGACAGGGACAAATGCCATATGATTTCACGTGTATGTGGAATGTAAAAAACAAAACAAATGAACAAACAAAACAAGACTTGGAGATACAGAGAACAGATACAGATAACAGGTGGTTATCAGAGGAATCAAGAGGGTTGGGAGGGGGTTCAGCTGGGTGAAGGGGGTCAACTGCATGGTGACAGATGGTAACCTGTGATCACTTCATAGTGCATACCAGTATCGGATTATTACTGCATTGTACACCTGAAACTAATATAACTCAATTTTTAAAAAGTCTGTCTTTGGGAAGATTTTTTTTTCCTAAAGACTTTTTCTCTGAGTGTAACACTCTTACTTACCACCAGCTCTTTTGGTTCCTGGCTGGAGAGTAAGGAAGAGAGGAAAAAGGGAAAGAGATTGGCTGATGCTCTCGGCATTTTGAAAAGCCCTTCCTTGTTTTGAATCTCAGTCTCTGCCTTTTTGTCAACTGTTTCCTCTTCTCCTGGCATGGACCGTCCCCACGATTCATTTATATTCACTGTGATGCTTCAGCTGCCTGCCCGGCTTACTTGGCACTCTGACACCTCCATCTATCACTTCCTTATTCCCACTCTCCCTCCAGCCTTCTCTCTCTGAGTACAGTGTTTACCACGATTATGAATTCCTAGAGCACAGGAAAAGCTAGAGAAGAAGAAGAGCTAGAGGACATACCCAGCGCTCCTACAGGGTGACTTCCCTGGGATCTGAGATTGTGAGGAACCCCTAGTGCTTGTCACTGGCCTCTGGACCATCTCTTCTGTGCTCCTCAGCAATTAGCATTCTACATAGAGACCCGGCTCTCCCTTTCTCTCTCTCCTTTTTGTTTGGTCCTGACTCTAGACACTGAGAGATACCAGAGTTGGGCAAAAACAATTGCTAATAAAAGTGTGTACCCGTGTGTGTGTGTTTCTCACACATATTAACGAGCAATATGAGCAGACCAAAAGATTCTCCCCTTTCTCCTTTTGTCCTTTTCTCTGTCTTCCTGCAAACATATTGTAAAAGTGATCTGGCTACGGGGCGCCTGGGTGGCTCAGTCGGCGAACCGTCTGCCTTCGGCTCAGGTCATGATCCCGGGGTCCTGGGATCGAGTCCTGCATAGGGCTCCCTGCTCAGCGGGGAGCCTGCTTCTCCCTCTCCCTCTGCCCCTCCCCACCTCTCGTGCTTACTCTCTCTGCTCTCTCTCTCAAATAAAGAAATAAACAAAATCTTTAAAAAATAAAAATAAGAAAATAAAAGTGACTGGCCACTGCTGTATAAAGCAAAACACAATGCTGGCAAAGGGGTGGGAGAATCCTTAAATCATAGTGTCTGTCAATTCTTAAACACCTACTACAGAAAAGACAATGTGCCAAAGTCGTTGCATATGTCTTCTCCCTTAAACATCCCAGTAATGCTGCAATGATACCATTCCCATCTTACGTACGAGGAAATGCAAAGATTTTTCCGTGACTTGACCAAGGTCACACAGTTTATCAGCAGAGAATCTTGATTCTTTAGGTTTCATTCCAAAATTCATGGTCTCTCCTTTTTTCCTGAATATTGCACTGCTTTATAAAAGATACCTAGGAAAGAAAGCAGTTCGGTGAGACCCATGCCGAGGTCAAAGCCGGAACAGCTGGATGCTGGAAGCAGTGTCCCTCCCTGGAGGAGGAGGCCGAGCCCACGTCCACACGCAGTCCTGGCACTAACCTACGTCTCTGATTCCATGCTGGTTGGAGGTCTAATTTGTGGCCCTGTGTGGACACTTGCCCTTCCAGCCTTCAACATGGAAACTTTCTGAGTACTACTTTTTAAAATCTTCCACGAGCTTAGGCTAACACAGGCCTGATGGTAAGACAGAGCACAAATGTCAGAGTCGGGTCTCTGCACATAACCAGACTCTGCGACTTAGCTGCTCACCAGGCAGCTGTGGGGATGTGGACCAACCCCTGTGGCAGCCACTTTTCTCACTTGCGGATAATGATAACAACGAACATGCATCAGGCACTGTTCTGTCTGTCATGTGATCTGCATCACAACATTAGGAGGTAAGTTCTACCATTTGCCTCACTTTGCCAGAAAATTGAGGCACAGGACAGTTAAGTAACTCAGATTCCAAGAGACAATTTAGCTCAGTGGTTCTCATATGTGAGTGATTTTTGCCCCCGCATAGGGCAATGTGTGGAGGCATTTTGGATCGTCACAACTGGGGGGTGGGGGGGGTACTGGCATCTACTGGGCTGAGGCCAGGGACGCTGCCAACCACCCATAGCAAAGAATGATCCGGCCCCAAATGTCAATAGTCCCGAGGTGGAGAAACCTTGTTCTAGCTCCAGAGCCCAAGCTCCTGACCACTGCTGCCTCCCCGATGAAATCGTGACAATTTGCTTCTCATGAGATTCCTCCAAAGCTACCACCGGAGAAGTGATACGAGTCACTAGGACAACACCTGGGATGTGCCCTCCGCCAACTGGCTGCCCTCCCTTACCCCCCCATTCCTCTCTCCCCAGAAGAGCAGGGTCAGAGGAGTCCTAGAGAACCAAGTTCTGCCTCACAGAGTGAGTGGACAACAACAGAGCCCCCGCTTCATCATGGCCTCTGTGTATAAAACGTTCGGAGTCCATTATCCTTCCTTGAATTTCCTCGCCGGGTTGAATAACCGCTGTTTATGTTTGTGTTTACAGTCGACTTGGGAATAAGTGTCAAGGAGGATAATGTGGCCACTTCTTCCCCCAAGACAATGGAGATCGGCGCTGTTGCAGATGCCAACGGAAAGAATCTTGGGAAAGAGGCCAAACCCGAGGCACCAGCTGCTAAATCTCGTTTTTTCTTGACACTCTCTCGGCCTGTACCAGGACGTGCTGGAGACCAAGCCACGGATTCATCCACTGGATCAGTGAAGCTTGATGTCAGCTCCAGTAACACTCTAGGGAACAAAGACCCAAGTGAGAGTGTGGCACTTCCGGGAGCAGCTGCGCTGGGCCACGACCCACATAAAACCCCAGGCCAGAGCCCGGCGGGGGACGGAGGCTTCTCTGCCCCTTGGGGACCAGCGCCTGTCTCACCTGAGTCAGGAGGAACAGCCTCCTCCAAGCCTAAGGACTCCAGCTTTTTGGACAAACTCTTCAAACTGGACAAGGGACGGGAAAAGGCACCAGTCAACAGCCACCGGGAAGCCGAGGGCACAGAGCGTCAAGACCAGGCCCAGGAAGTTTCCGGATTGTCCAGGCCGTCCGACGATGTCCCTGCAGAGAGGGTAAGTGCTGGACAATCCATTTTGTGAACCCCAGCTCGAGGTGCGGAGGGGGGGCTCCGAGGGGCTGAGACAAGGGCACCAAATCGCTCGGCAGTCACCAAGGGGCCCTGACAAGGCATCAAGCCGTCGACCCCTCTAGAACAAATAGCACATTGTAGTGGAGTGTCCCCCATGTTTCTGTGGGCGGAAACATCTGTTTGAAGAGCAATAACAGCTGTGACATCTGCTTTATGTAAAAGAAGAGAGGAGGTGAGTTACATACAGATGAATTCGTCCTTCCATTCATTAAAAGATGGTGGAAGACAGGTTGCATTTATGATCGATGGAGTCTGGAGGGAAAGGTGTTAGCAGAATAAAAATGGTCCCTAAAAGACTTCACTGCCCTGTCTGGTCTCAGTAGGTTGTTCCCCATTCTGTATGTTTATAGGCTTTCATTGGAATACATTTCATTTCTTCTTTTTAATAGCCTGGATTGATCTTTAACTATCTTTTGCACCAAAGTGTGGGTTTAAATGAAGAGCTTTTACAGCTCTGGGCAGACTCTTTTATGTACTAATTATTTTCCAATAAGCTGGAGTAATATCTTTGTAAAAACTAGATATTTTTTTCAGGAGGTATCTGGAATCAGCTGCTTTCCCACTGCCCCCCCCCCCCCCCCCCCCCCGGCACAAAGAAAGGCAGGTTCTTTTGATCTTAAAAAAGAGCATTGGCTTTTTATCTTGAGAGAGTTTGTTTGTATTTGGGCCGAGAAAGGAACTACTCGAATGAAAAAGGAAATAAGAGTTGATACAGTGTATTTTAAGGTACTTGTTTTTTGAGTCATTGGACTTTTAAATAACAGTATTTTTCAAAATTTGGGAATGCAGTTAGTCGTTGAGGTTAGAAGCAGGAAAAAATTAGAGCTGTTTTTCATTACAGGGTTCTATATCATGGCTGTTAATATAGTTGTCTTAATAACAACTAATTGCATTCCCTATTGCTAATAACACTGGCTGTCATTTATTGAGCACTTACGGTCTACCAGGCTCTGTTCTAAACACTGTACATAGATTATTCTCCTTAAAGAAAATGAGTATCACATTAGTCTGCGGTTTCAATGCACCCAGGATGGTGTCAAGAATTATATTTTAAATGTTAGTCACCAGCTAAACATTCTGGACAGTTACAACTGGGGAAAGATAATCAGGCTTGTGTGTTCAGGCTCTTACTATCAGCATTCTTGCTGTTTCTGTAAATTTCTCCTCCAAGAACTGATTTTCAGATTTTCTTTCAAAAGTTTAAAAAATTGTCGTTCAAATGCCCATTTCCCCAAATGTACCAGTTCAGGGCCAACTGAATAGCTTTCCTTATAATTCAAAGTAGGTCTTCAAATGCATCCAGGCATCGCATCTTTACTGGGTATGACACTGCCAGGTACAGGTGAGACAGGCTAGAGAGGTGGCCGGGACAGAGCCCTTGTCCTCAGGGACTTTGTGGTCCTACAAGAGAAGAGGTACAAAACCCCTGAGATCCTTGTGCGAGGTGCCAAGTGCTCTCCTTGGGGAGGCCGAGTGCCGTAGAAGATGCTCAGACACAAAGAGAATTGGCCTTGCTGGCTCGGGGAACATTCCATCAAATGTATAAACCTGGAGCTGGAAAGTTACTTGTCTTGGGGCTAGAAACTGGTCATCAATATTCATGAATATGTGAGAAACGATTTACTGCTTGACTCTGAGCAGAAACTCTTGAGTTCTCATTATTGGTCATGGATCCTGAGGCCACTGGGAGGTTATAACTTTGTGAATAGTTACATGTTCCATTCACTTGGGCATCCAAAGCCAACCCATTACCCGAGTCAGGAAAAGATGGAGTTATTTATGGGAAGAGGATGAAGGACTGAGCTTTACTATCTTGGGACAGGTATCTAGTGACTTATCCAGATCCCCCACCTTAATTAAGAAAAACAGGTTAGCATCTGAGACCTGACCCTTGAACGTTTTTAACCATAAAACCCCAATGCAATCAATCCATTCCCATTCTAAGAAAAGCACAGGACAGTTTAGAGTTGTACTTTATCAACCCAGCTTTTTTTATTAAAGACTCTTAGGACTGGCACCTGAATTTGAGTGGAATAATCTAAAACGAGATTTGACTCAGAAGATGGGGGCTTATGTTGGGAGCATGGCAGGTATCTGATATAGTCAAGCCCTTGGGCGATATTTTAAAGTTACCAGCACCTCTCAGAAGACCCCCAAGTTGTAACTTATCCTCCTTTTGGAAAAAGTGAGTTCGCTCCCTTAGATTCACCAGTGAAGTTTGCATTTGTCTTTGTCACACTACAAATGTCCATGCTTTTACTGACAGTATCACTGGAATCTGAATATTGAGTACCCATTCTGTACTATATGCATATAAAACATGGAAAAGCCAGGAAGTAGCCATTTATTGTCTCCCTTAGTCTGTGAACTTGTGGATATTCAAATACATATACCTGCAAAGCTTTTGAACAAAAACAGCCTTCTGATTATTGATGTTTCTCATCCGATCCCTGGCTGAGTGGTCTGTATTGGGCAGGGGAGAGGGAGAAATCAATTGTTCCATGAGTGTAATGAGAGAATCCAGGCCTCAGAAAGTAACACGAATAAAACTTCTCCATCAATGGCTTTCTTGGTGGGAGTACCGCATTATGCGGAAATGGCCGTCAATGTATTGATTCAGAATTCTTAGCGTAGATTATGCGCTGGGCTCAGCCCTGTGTCAGCTGCCCCTTCCCTCCCACTCACACAAACCCTTTCCCCCAGTCTCACTGCATGCTTCTTCCTGGATTGGAATTCCAACCACAAACCTGCAGAGCTGTGAATTGGGAGAAAGATGCCACCATTTCATTCTGGGAGAAGCACACAAATCTTCTGTGTTTTCAGAACGACAATCTTATTTTTGTGCCTCATAAAACTACATTCAGAGCATAGCATAATTAAAACAAGGCCAGAATTCATGAACAAATGAAGCATTTACTACATAAGCCAAAGAAAAGATAAATTATATGCCTGAAGGGTTTCACTGAGCTGTGATTCACACAAACCAACATGTTGGCAGGGACGAGATTTTTTTTTTTTAATTTTTCTAGCCCCTCAACAATTGGACCAGAGCTATAAGATATGCATTTAAGAGAGTCATTGCAAAAAGAAAAAAAAAAAAAGTTACATAATGAAAATTTGGTCTTTATCCGTTAAAAAAAAACAAACACTGCATGTCTGTTGTCAACCCGTAATTCCAGAAGCATCTTTGAGTTGGGGGAGGGGGAGGGGCTTAACCTGTTACCAAGCACGGATTCAGGAGATTTAAACAAGAATATGCCTTTCTTTAAAAGTTTAACTAAATTTTCCAATTATTATTTAAACACCTTGGCAAAGCATTTTAAAGATAAATCACGTTCTAGTCCTTCAAAGATCATATCATCTAGTAAGAGATGTAATTTTTTAAAGGGACATTGTGAGAAATGACTCCGATCCTCAAATTCATTCCGACTACAGATATTAAGAAAAATACTCCATGTTTTTGCTTCCTCGTATCCTTTTCTCCCTTGAACGCTTTTATCCTCCACAAAAACTGTTCTTGTCGAAGTGGCCATGATGTCGCAACTCCCCGGGGCCCTCACTGTGGCCGCCAAACCCCGGATGTCTCAGTCATGTCCTACTGGCCTTGCTAGTCACATCAGACACCCTTCTTCACCTGGTCCCTCACCACCCCCACACTGCCCGCAGTTCTTTAATCTCCTTGGCTGGATCATATCCTCCAAACCGTGGAGTTCCCCAGTCTTCAATTCCTAGACATCTTCTCTGACTACACTTACTTCCGTAGAGACACCCCCAGTCCCAAGGGTTTAAATACAGCTATCTGCTGACAAGTCCCAAATTCATGTCTGTAGCCTAGATCCACCCCTGAAGTCGAGCCTTAAGTATCCAGCTGCCTCTTGACATGGGTACTTGAATTTCGACATCTCCATTTGAAGGTTCGCCCAACATGTGCAAAACTGAACTCCTCTCTCACACCTAACAACAAGCAACAGCATGCTTACCTGTGTCATCCACAGGCTTCCTCATCTCACTTAATGGCAACCCCACCCTGCCCCTGCTATTTAGTGGTAGAAATGGAATTAAAGAACCAAGATTTCCAGAATCCTACATGGTGTAAAGTAGGGAACGAAAACATAAGCATTGTAGTCAAGTAGCTAAAGGTTTCAACTCAGTGTCTGTTGCCTACTGGCTGTGTGACCTTGGACAAGTGACTAAAACTTTCTGAACCTTGGTTTCTCTATCTGTAAAATGGGGATATCAATAGTGCCAAGCACATTTTCCCATTATTCACACTTGTAAAAGTTAAAAGAGATAAGCCATGTAGAAAACTCAGCACCGAGACGCTGCATTTTGAGAAAAAGAAAATTCAGCTATTATTAGCATCATGGTTTTCCCCCCTATTAATCAACATTTTTGTCTTTTTACTCTGCCCTTCCATAGTTCTCAACCGAAGCTCACCGAGACAGCACTGTTGAATCTAATTTGAAAGCAATGTAGCTTTCAACCCAAAGTCTTGATTTGAGTTAAAGGAAACCAAAAGGTGCAGGAGTTATAAAATTATTTGAGCAAAAATAGAAGTTCAGCGCCCTTGCCTACAAGCCGCGGTTTGTTAGTCTGACATTCAAGGGTCTCCACCGGCTTTCCTCTGTGTTTCAAATGTATTTGCCATTATTCGCTTAAATGTACCCAGTCAGAATGCCCCCCATGTGACCTGTGCAGATGCCACATTTTCTCCTCCTGTCTCTCTCTCTCTCTCTCTTTACCAAAAATTCACTTCACCTTCAATGCCAGGTTCTCCATGAGGCTGAATGAATCCTCCAGTATTTGTTTTTTATGCTATACATTAAGTCAAATTCAGTAACAAAATTGCTTTGAAGGAAGTGTCTTATCAAAACATCAAAACTTAAGCAGGAATTCCTGTATCTTTACCATTTTACAGAGGAAAAAACCCAAGCTTTAGGGAAACCAAGTCACCGACTCCAAGCTACATAGCTAAAGAGAAATGCCCATCCCCCAAGCCCATACTTTTCATGCTCAACATTATGTTTTGACCAAATTGTTGAAATTTGTGCAATGGGGTTGTGACTAGGCGAAATTGAATATTTGTCTGAGGAAATTTCTATTTAATTCTTTTAAATGTTAGGATGTGCAACATTGGAAATGACAAGTTAAAATTTAAAAAATTTAAAAACCACCTAATTCCCATGTTGGCGTGCCAAGTGAACTTTAAGCTGTGCTTTTATTTTGTTTTGTCTACCTTAGAGCCTCAAGGTCATGTCATTCCAACAGGTAAAGAGAACTACCCACACCAAAAGACTCTGTCAGTACAGAGGAAACTATTCTAAATTATGCAAATTATGGAGTAAGCAAGGTTTTTAGCTAGGATACTGTAATTTTTATAAATTGTATGGATTTAGCACTAAGAAACATTTGATATGAACTGTTTTCAGCAGCAGAGTTGATGTGCAAGTGTAGGAATTTGAGTGATCCAGGGCTGAGTTCAGATTCTACCACTTATTAGCTGTGTGGTCAAGTCAAATAGTAATAATTGCCTCACTTTTCAATAATTCATTATTCATAGGCTGTGTAGTAAGCATTTGGCATATTTTATCTGCTTTGATTTTTATAACAACACAAGAAGGTAGGTATTTTTATTGCCACTTAACAGATGAGGAAGCTAGAGCTCAGAGAAGTTAAGTTACTTGCCCAAGACCACACAGCTAATTTAGTGGCAGAACCATAATCAAGATCCATCAGTTGCTAAAACCTGTAACACTCAGTCATTTCCAAACCTTGTGTTTTCATCCAGAAAAGGAAGATACTGCCTGCCTGAGGGGAGATTGTAAGGATAGAGGATTATACAGGCAGTCAATAGTAATGATGCTAAGTGAAACAGTATATTTTCTAAGTTCTCAGAAAGTGAGAAATAAAGAATTATAAACTAAATGAAATGGTCTTCCTGCATGATGGAATGTGGGTAGTCTATCATTTAGGGTGCCTTTGACTGCAAGTAAAAAACCCACCCAATCACCAGTGGCATAGTTAGGAGAATATATTATTTCTTGAGCATAGTGAGAATTCTAGAGGTAGGGGGTTTACACTGGTTCAACATCTTCATACTCCAGGATGAGTCATTCTCCAGGGCCTACCATGTATTGTTAGCTTGGTTCACAAGTCTGCCCACGTGTGGTTTCCAGATGGCTTCCAGAGTTTCAAGTAGTGTACATCCATGGTCATAGTGTCCTTTCAAAGGGAAAGGGAGTTTCCTAAGAGTTACCTGTTGTAAATTCAGTCGCATATATGTGTCAAGGTCCAAGGAGGGCTTGTCAAGTTTCTTTAGTAGAGAGCAGACTCTGATAGCAAAGATGATATGCCATGAATAGAAACCAGATATATTTTTTTCTATCCAAGTTTATATCAGGAAATCATCGAGTACACAGAACTGTAGATGCTGCTCCCCGATCCCCTGTTCCTATGGTCTAATTTGATTATGACCCGCAGTAAGAACTAGATTTCACACCTTGACCTGATAGACACGCACATGAAAGCAACAAAGAATTCACAGAATAGTGCTGTTTTCACAGCACAGAACACACATTAGTGTTTTGTATTCTTTTCTCTTCTATTGTGTTTGTTGTTTTTAATGCTGGTTTCGACCCATTAAATTGTTTTCTAATCTACTAATGGTCACAACATGAAGTTTGAAAAAATTTCTTCACCATAATCACTCTTCTCATGTATGGAAATGGTGATCTTGAGGGATGTGGCTGTGTCTTATGCAACCAAGTGTTCCCAGCGCCTGGTACACTGCCTGGAATGCAGCGATGTTTGTTAGATGCACTTGACAAGAACAAAGATGGTACACATCATGTTACGACTTTGCAAAGAATCTTGGAATATAGTCTCACAATCTCATTATCAGCTCTGCCTAACACAGCTTTAAATAAAAAATGACTTCAAAATATATGCATGATATAGATACTTTCACTGAGATAAACTATGTTGAATCATATATCTGTATCATTTATTCGGTATTTTTTAAAGGTTCTATTTATTCATTTAGAAAGAGAGAGAGAGCATGTGGTGGGGGGTGGGGCGAGGGGGTGGGGGGTGGAGCAGAGGGAGAAGGTCAAGCAGACTCTGCACTAAGCGCAGAGCCCGATATGGGGCAAGATCATGACCTTAGCCTAAACCAAGAATCAGATGCTTAACCGACTGAGCCACCCAGGTGGCCCCTCAGTATTTTAAATTCAGTCTTTAACATGTTATGGTGTTAATCATCATGGTTGAATATTAAGTGAATGGTGTTTTGCAATGGATATGCAAAATAAATTTTGAGTTAACTTTCCCTTTGGTGCTATCCAGTCTGATTCACCCCCTGCCAGGTTATAATAACAGCCCTAATTTATTGAGCATTTACTAACTCAAAGAGAGGTGAAGTAACTTGCGTGAGGTCCTATGGCTAGAAAGCAAAAGAGCTGGAATTTATCTGAAGCTAATACTTTGGGACATTAGCTAACTCTGTGGAACATTGGTCCAATGAGATCCACCTTGAAACAGGGCTCACCATCAAATAGTTTTAGAAAATACAACTTGCCTTATCCTCTTTCCTGAAGATTAACAACGGAATCAGCCTCCTTAAGGCCTGAGAAGTCCTGCAGCAAGCAGATCTGCTTCACTTTGTTTAACTGAGCATTTCTTAAACTTAATTACCCATAAAACTGCTAGCCGTCTAACCAGTTGGGCATGGCTTCTGAGGGACTCTTCTTGGAAATGCTGAGCTAGGTATGTAGACCAAAGTTGGAAAATGGCCTCTTGCAGGATGCAGCAAACCATAGATAGATTTTATTTGAACTTCACAGTGTTTTAATATTTTAGATGATGGATAACATTTTGAAATGGACAAAGTTGACAATATTTTAAAATTATGAAATTCCAATACACTTCCAGATTTCAGATATTTCTGGAAAGTGGGAAGTTTCATCCTATATTCCCAGACAGGATGTGAGTTGTGGCTGCTGCTTGGGATGGGGCATTCACTCTCCAGCTTATCCAGTCCCCACTTCTCCCTTGTTCCCAACAGTGTGACATGGGAGTTGTCCTTTGCTACAACACTTACATTATTACTTTTTTGTGGTAAGGTTGAGAATAAAGTGAAATATCTCCTTCACAGACCACTTTACTTCCTTCCTAGCACTTATGCTCCCCGATCCCCTGTTCCTATGGTCTAATTTGATTATGACCTGCAGTAAGAACTAGATTTCACACCTTGACCTGATAGACAATTTGAAACTACTTAGGTGACCATCTTGTTAATAAACTGTAAATCCAGTCTGAGAGTCATTCTACTGGCAGGTGTTGAACAATAAATAAGAGGCTTGAATACTCTCATGTATCCATTCAACAAACATCTGAGTACTTTCTTTGTGCCAGGAATGATTTAAGGGTGGATAGAATGATATACCTCATGAAAGCTTTCATTCCAATGAAGAGAACAATGGTAAATAAGGAAATAAACAGGTCGCCTGGGTAGCTCAGTCAGTTAAACCTCTGACTCTTGGTTTTGGTTCAGGTCATGATCTCAGGGTCGTGAGATTGGGCCCCACATTGGGGGCGCAGAGTCTGCTTAAGATTCTCCCTCTTCCTCCCTTTCTGCCCCTCCCCCCGTGCTCTCTCTCTCCAAAATGAATAAATAAATAAAATCTTAAAAAAAAAGAAGAAAAAGAAAATGAACAGGGGTGCCTGGGTGGCTCAGTCGTTAAGCGTCTGCCTTTGGCTCAGGTCATGATCCCAGGGTCCTGGGATCGAGCCCCACATCGGGCTCCCTGCTCAGTGGGAAGCTTGCTTCTCCCTCTCCCACTCCCCCTGCTTGTGTTCCCTCTCTCGCTGTCTCTCTCTCTGTCAAATAAATAAATAAAATCTTAAAAAAAAAAGAAAATGAACAAACAAATAAACAAATAAATAAAAAAGGCTATGGATGACATGAACACAGAGAAAGTAGAGTGGAGAGGTAGCAAACAATTAAGTGGGTAGGGGGCAAGGCCAAGGAGTTCGGTCTAACCTAAAAATTCAGGGAAAAGGATGGGACTTTTTTTTTCTTTTTCTGCACGAGGTCAAACCATTCTTAGAAGGTCTGCAGCCTAATTTTGGCAGCATGCAAAACAGTTTTCTCGCTACTGAGAAGTGTTTGTTAAACAGATGACAAACATATTCTAGTCTGTGGGTCATTAGCTTTTATATTTTGAGGTACTTTTTTTTAAAAAACTGGATATTTTCCCTCTAATAAATGTGAAATGCCACAATCACTCTGGAGCTTGCGCATGTTGTAACAGAAGAATCTTCCACAAATCCCTTTTGCCTGACAGGACTTGCCCTGGGAACCACTCTCCACCCACTCTTTGCCCACGGCAACTGTATTTTTCCATTTTATATCATACATAGTGGACTTTAAGAGGGTGCCCCAAAGCAATGACTGCTGCGAAAATAAAACAAAACAAAGAGGCAAGAAAAGCACATTTCATTGCTTAATTCTCTATCCACATTTCACTTACCATTAAAGATCAAGTTGACAAATTCACTTAGCCCTCAAGTGGAGGAGTTCTGAGAGAGAAAATGGAAAACCTTATTCATAGGAAGCAAGTGTGAATTGCTTTCTTTGATAGATTTATTTTCCCCCTCCAACTCTGACCACAATGAACAACTGCTTTATTTAATCTTATAAATACAATATCTCTGCATCAGTCAACACCATGGATTAATGAGGCTCTATCACGTATAGGTGCTGTGTTGGGTTTTTGCTGCCGAGCTACGAGTTGAGGTCTTAATACCCTGAGGTTAGGTCTGCAGTGGTGATCTTACGATTTACCGTAAAGAGCATCACGCTGGATAGCTGGTCCAGCCAAGTCTGTTTCAATTAGAACAAGCAGATGAAATGAACAATATTGCCTCTCTTCCAAAGAGGAGGGAAAATGGATAAATAGAACGTTTTTAGACCTGTGTCATGCAGCTTAGATTCCCCTTAGGAAACATGCCAGAAGACAAAGAAAAGATAGCTTTCACGTTTCAATATTTTTAGGTTATTTGTATTGCCCTCTGAAGTCTTTGATAATTTCTTAATTAAGAAGATTGTTTCAACCCTGGCATGTTGGCAGTCTCAAACAGCGTGCTTTTTGAACGAGCAACTTGACACCTAGGAATTTATTGAGAAAATGGACAAAATTTTATCCACAAGGCTTTTTTTTTTAAATTCCAGCAATGTTTATAAGAGGAAAGTTGGGACGATTAAAACGGTCCAATAAGGGAGCTGTTCTGTTGATTATGGGACACCCTTACACCAGACATCATAAGCCAGCATGACACAGAAATGGAATGAGTGACCTGTGAAGACAGTGATCAATGAGAAGAGCAGGGTTCAAAACAGGAAGAATCCTTTTAGGGTAAAAATCCTATCTGCCCGCTTGCCAACACCTATGCATCCTTTAGGAATCCAGAGAGCGGTGTGGAATGAAAAATTACACATTGTTGATAGCAGTCATTTTCAGTAATGGAATAATGGGTGCAGGTTACATTTTTCCTCTTTGCTCATCCATATTTTCTCCTTTTTTATAAAAGGAGCAAGCACAGGGCATTGCCTGGCTAAGTTGAAGAACATACTACAATCTAGGTAATGTCCGGATCCTTCCAGCAGAGTGCGCTGTAGGGCTTGAGGCATCCCCAGCTGCCGCCCTAAGGCTGCTAGTAAGTTTCCGCAAGAAGTTACTTTTTTCTTGACTGTAATTCCGGAACTGTGCAATTCAGAGCTAGGATGGCAAATCCCTGTTCAGATAACACTGGCTTTTTAAATACACTTGTAACTGGTGTGTAGTAATCTCCAGTAGGAGATGAGAAAGAGGAATTTGGTTGTGGATGGGCGGTCTTTGAAGCCTTTGATAATTGACATTTCTTAGGCGCTGTGTTCTTTCCCTATTTTTGCCATGGGCTGAATGATGTGAATGAATGCCTTTTTATCAGCTGATGTGAATTTGGGCGGGAAGATTGGGGAAAATAAAAATTAGTTACAGTGATGAACTCTCCTTAAGTGGTTTTGAGCTTTGTGGGAAAACAAAGTAAATATATTATATGTAATGTAGAAAAAAAAAAAAAAAATATATATATATATATATATATGAAATTTTTAAGTTCCCCCAGAACATTTTTAATAGACTTTGGTTTTGGAGTTCCTTCCTGCTTGTTCATTAATTTGCTTTCCCTTCTGGACAAATGGGAAGATAAATTCTGTCTTTAAGAATTAACCAAATTCCATTTTTCTCCCTCAGTCTGACAATGGCTCTGTGCAGGTGACGGTACTCTCAGAAGAAGACAGTCTGGAGACCATTGTTGCCTAGCACACCATGCCCTTTGTGCTGTTGGGGCATCCAAGTAGGAGAGGAAACAGAGCTTTCCCTTTTATCCCAGGCAGCATGTGGCTCAAATTTCTTACAGATGGAAAGGAATGGAGTAATGGGTTTCTATACCATTCAGTGTTCTTCGGACAAATTTTCTTGTGTTAAACTGTACGCTAGGTGCTGATTCTCAGCACAACGATTCAAACTGAAACCAGGGGCACGCCATCAGTGAAGAAACCTAGATGGGGGAGACATTTATCACTAATAGCTCCAGACAAGGCTTTCATGGCTTATGTTTTCACTTTGACAATGTAGACCTTGCTTAAAGAGGCCGAAATCCAGTTGACAATTCACAGTTAAAGGAAGGTGCCAGAAGTTCCATGTGGGTTTTATTATAGACAATCAAATTATGATAAGGCAGCATTATTTTTCAACGTGACAAATTGTGATCACTTAACTAGAGTCCCTGTCTGTTTGCCCTTTGAAGCTAACAGCAAGGGGGGAAAATAGGCTTCTTCCCACTCAGATGAAAAACAAGCTGACACCACGAACACCTGTTTGTATCAAAGAAGTTTCCAGATATTTCCTGGGGAGCGTTTTTTGCTTCAGTCTAAAGTTTCTGTTTGCTGAGAATGATCTGGAGGCCTGATGAGAATAGCAAAGACATATTTGTAGTTAGGAACAAAGATCCTTCTACAAATAACTCAATATGTAAGGCATCATCTTTCCAACTGTGTTTAGTTTCACCCTCTGGGTGTTTTTTTAAATTTGGAATTAGTTGCCTACATTTTGTTTTAATTTTGATTTTTGTACGTAATACCTGGCTCAAATTAAGAAATTCTAAAAATGGTCTGCCTACTAATGCCACCCACTATAGATAATTACTGTTTGCATTTTTAAGTGTATCCTTCCAGGGTTTCTTTGGAAATACATAAGCAAATGCAAGCATAAATTTTTATTCCTTTTTTTTATTTTTTATTTTTTATTTATTTATTTTTTTTTTTTTTAAAGATTTATTTATTTATTTATTTGAGAGAGAATGAGAGACAGAGAGCATGAGAGGGAGGAGGGTCAGAGGGAGAAGCAGACTCCCCGCTGAGCAGGGAGCCCGATGCGGGACTCGATCCCGTGACTCCAGGATCATGACCTGAGCCGAAGGCAGTTGCTTAACCAACTGAGCCACCCAGGCGCCCCATATTCCTTTTTTTTTTTTTAATGCAGAAGGTAATATAATATGCACTCTGTCTAGTCCATGCTTTTTTTTTCAGGCAACACTATTTCCGTAACTGTACAGCTTCCTCATTTCTAACCCTTGTGTAGTATTCAGCTGTGTGGATGTGCCATGATCTAGTTCACCGGGACCCTAACAATGACATTGGACTGGTTTCCCAACATTTGCTAGTGCTCACTGCAGTAAATAACCTCATGCATTTGGTTTTTCACACGTGTGTGACTTAAAGTTTAGAGTCAATTCTTAGAAGGGGAATTGCTAGATAAAAGAGTCTGTTCTTCTTAAAAATTTTGGTAGATAATGCCAAACTGGCCTCAGTTGGTACTAAACTAATTTACATTCCAATCAGCAGTGAACAAGAGTGCCTGCTTCTTAAACCAGCCTCCCAACAGAATGTTTCCAAACATTTGGATGTTTATTTTTTCCTCTCAATCTTTCCTTTTATGGCATCCAGATTTTGAGTCACAGTTACAGAAGTCTTCTCAATCCAAAATTATAAAATATAAATATTTTTCCCATGTTTTCTTCTAGCGTTTTTATCCATTTGGATTCTGTCCTTCTATAGGGTTGACTTAGGACATCACGTAATTTGTTTTCAGATGACCACCTTGTTGGCCCTGTATCTTTGATTAAACAGCCCTTCACTTTGGATAGATTTGAGGTGACACCTTTATCATACACTAAATTCCCATATGTATCTGGAAAAAATGTGTTGTATAGCGGGGGAGAGGAATAGAAGCAAGAGAAATTAAATAGGAAAACTCTTGGTTTTGAGTAAACACCTGAAGGGAGTTGGTGGAGGTAAGGCAGCGTGGAGCGTACATACTTTTTGCCTCCGAAATGATCTGGGCCTGGAGTCAAATTCAGTTCTTTTTTTTTTTTAATTTTTTTTATTGTTATGTTAATCCCCATACATTACATCATTAGTTTTAGATAAATTCAGTTCTACTCTATGACCATACGCAAGTTATTTATCCTTTTCCTGCCTCAATTTATTCATCAGTAAAAAAAAAAAAAAAAAACCTTCACGAAATCCTTGTAAGACTTACATGAGGCCTTTTTAACTAGTTTAGCAGGGCCTGACACATAAAGGCTGGTCATGATTATTATTATCATTGACTTTTTTTTCTCCTCATTATACTTTTCCTCAAAGAATTCATGGCTGCAAAATATTCCATCACATGGAATGTGTTCATTCCTACACGTAGAAATGTAGGTTAGTGTAGCCTAGAGGTTAATCTCACACGTCAATACCACATGCTAATTTATTGACCTATTCCAGAATTGTTGGACTTTTTATTGATTCTTCATTCTTACTCTTCCAGAACTATCCTTTTTTTAATTATCAATCTTGAAATTATTGTAGATTCACATGTGGTTGTAAGAGATAATACAAAGAAATCCCTTTATCCAGGGTCCCTCTGCGGTAACATCTTGCAAAACTATGATACAGTATCACCACCAGGATATTGATATGGATACAGTCCCATGGAGAACATTTCCACCTCATGCTGCCCTCTTCTAGATACATCCACTTCCCTCCCACATCCATCCCCTCTCCCAACTTCTGACAACCACCCATCTGTGCTCCATTTCAATAGCTCGGTCCTTTGGACAATGGTATATAAACGGAGTCATACAGAACATACACTCTTTGGACAGCAGAATTTTCTGGAGGCTCATCAAAGTCATTGAGTCTATCAATACATATTGCTCCTTTCCTTCCTTTTTTATTGCTGAATACTATTCCATGCCATGGAGAGACCACATTTTGTTTAGCCATTCATCCGTTGAAACACATTCGGTTGTTTCCGGTTTGGGGCTATTACAAACGAAGTTGCTATAAACTTCCATGTGTAGGTTTTTGTGTGAATATATGTCTTCATTTCTTTTTTCGGTGGAAAAAAAGCCCAGGAATGCAATTGCTGGGTCGTACTGTGGTTGTGTATTTAGTTTGTCAAGAAACCGGCAAACTCTTTTCTACACAGGCTGTTCCGTTGTACCTGCCCACCAGCAAGCAGTGTGTGAGCGATCTAGTTTTTCTGCCTCCTTGCCAACGTTTTTTTGGTCATTTTTTTGGTATTTGCAGGTTGCTGCCTCCTCCATTTCCAAGTCTAGGATCTATGAGACAAAAAGCAACCCCAGGGCACTCCGCACTCTGTGGTTCCTCCATTCCCTAGCTGGTCTGTCTTCTTCTCCTCTCCGTCTGGCAGAGAGAAACCAGGGGCTTCCCGTTGTGCTTACTGGGAGGATAAGGAAACGTTCATATTCTCCATCTTTCTGGAAGCAGAAGTCATGTTCTCTCTAAAAGCCAGTCTAGGGGTGCCTGGGTGGCTCAGTCATTAAGTGTCTGCCTTCGGCTCAGGTCATGATCCCAGGGTCCTGGGATCGAGCCCCACATCGGGCTCCCTGCTCCACGGGAAGCCTGCTTCTCCCTCTCCCACTCCCCCTGCTTGTGTTCCCTCTCACTGTCTCTCTCTCTCTCTCTCTGTCAAAATAAATAAATAAAATCTTAAAAAAAAAAAAAAAGCCAGTCTAAGAAGAAAAAAAACATTTCAAGGAAAGGGCTCAAGTTCAAGCTTAGGATTTCAATGTGAAAGGCCATAAAGCTAAGACTATACTTTCAGGGATCATTTCTATAGTTTGTGAAAGGCCATAAAGCTCTCACTGGGGGGATCCCCAGGCAGACCCACCACCTCCTTGCATTGACCAGGAGGCACTTACCCTCAGTTGCTGTCCAAGACTCGAGACCCTGCTGCACCTGAGAAATCAGGGAGGCAGAGGTGAGCGTCTTCAGAGATGTCAAGAGAAAATGCCACGGGGCAGAGGGGAGAGTTGGAGGTCTCCTCCGTTCCTGGAGTCCTGTCCAACCGTGTCTCCTCCATCCAGAGTGCTTTATGCTGGGTAAAGAGCTACTGATGGTTATCCACCTTCCTCAGAGGAGAGCCATTGTGTCAAGTTTTCCCTGCCGGCCACCTAGACCCATGGGGACCACCTGACCGTCTACCAATTCATCCCCCCTTCCGCTGACTCCACCGTGTTCCATTTTATTTCCAGGAATTTCAGTAAATGTTCCCTGTGTGTCTAGCCTGGGATCTCAGAGAAGAATCATTGCCTATTGCTGCCTGCCGGAAACGCCCGTCCGGGAGCTGGTGGTGGCCTAGAATCCGGCCCTTCCACTCACTGTGAGGAACACTGGGAGCCCGTGGGCTGTGGGGCCAGAGGGGCTCAGAGCAGCTGACCCAGCCTGGACGCCAGGAGCCTTCCAGAATAGATGCCTCCCCCACCCCCACACATCTGTTCTTGGAGGACTTCACCCAGCATCTAATTCACCCTCTGTGCCCTCATCTTCTTCATTTTTTCTCTCGCAGTCTTCACAGTTTGAGGCATAAGTTACACTTATTGGTTCATCTATATCTTTGCTTGGTTTTTCCTTGCTCCCCTGCTTGAATGTCAGCTGTCTGAGGGCAGGGCTGCGTGCGTCTCATTCGCTTCTATATGGGCAGTGACTGTGGCCATGTGACACGCCTGGTAGACACTTGATAAACAGCTTCTTTCCTAACTCTTATGCTCTCACGGGCAGATCCCAAACCTTGCAGGGATTCAAAAGTCCAGTCCAGTTTAAAAACTTCCATCTCGGGACACCTCGGTGGCTCCGTCGGTTAAGCGTCTGCCTTCGGCTCAGGTCATGATCCCAGGGTCCTGGGAGGTCCTGGAATCGAGCCCCGCATCAGGCTCCCTGCCCACTGGGGAGTCTGCTTCTCCCTCTCCCTCTGCCTGCCTCTCCCCCGGCTTGTGCGCTGACTCTCTGACAAGTAAATAAATAAAATCTTTTTAAAAAAATAAAAACTTCCATCTCATATCCATTTTTACATTCATCCCAGTTTTTCTGGAATCAAGCTCTGACAGGACCTTGGACTTACCATCTGGAGGGGTAGGATTTACCCTTTTACTTCTTCTCCTCTGCCATCAGGTGTGTGTGTTCGGGGAGGAGGGATCGAGAGAAAAGAACTCTAGCCTTTTTGCCTTTTGGAGCTGATGTCCTCTCTTGACTCATCGCATTTTTTGTGTTGTAGGCAACCACAGACGACTCCCTCTGGGGCAGAGATGGGGCCTTCTCTGCCTTAAATTTCCCTGAGGGAACTCTCTACTTTCTGCTGCTTTGGGGGCTCATTGCCCTGCACCCCAACCTCGTGGTGAGGGACAGAAAGGCTGTTCCAGCCCAGAAACCCTCCACAGCACCTACTCCTTAAGTTGGCACTCAGCACGTCCTCAGTCCGGCTCAGGGTGGCATTTCCCTAACCACCCTGACTGCCATACCCCCTCCACCTTAGTTGAACTGAATAACCTCACCCCAAACCTTCCCCAGCCCTATTCCCCCTCCTCATCTTCTCTACATTTTTCATGCTCTTATCTCTGGCTAAAACCCCTCCCCTACCTCCACCCATCTCCCTGTGACAGGCTCCATGGCCAAGGGCAAACATGGCTTCATCCTCGGGCCTTCCCTTCCCTCGACTCCAGTTGAACTCAGCCCCGGGGCACATTGGTATCCCCCGGGATTCTGCAGACCTCCAGAAATTCTCATTTAATTGGTCTGAGTGGGGTCTGGGCGGGGGCATTGGCTTAAACACTGCCCAGGTGGTTCTAACATGCGGTCCAACTAAGCGTCCGTGGGCCAGAGGGGCTCACTTGTCTTTTACTCAGAGGACTGTCCTCCCTCCCAGCCTTTGTCCACTATGGACTGGCAGCAGTAGGAAGGCCTTGTGGAATGGCTAACATTCACTGAATGCTCACCAGGTGCGATGCCTTGTCCTGCGTCCTGTAAGTGGACTCTCCCATTTACTCCCCCCACGACTCTAAGGGGCGGGTGCTACTCATCATGCTCCTTCTATAGATGAGCCCACCGGTGCACGGATGTTAGGGAACATGCCCAGGACTGCACAGGTATGGTTGGTGGAGCAGGGAGTAAAGTCTGGGCTACTGGCCCCAGAGCCCGGGCTGACACCCTGTGGTCTCTGCAGTTTGGGCCCTAGTTCAAGTTTCCCCCTTAGCTACTGAGCGCAGATGAGGAAATGAATGAATGGAAATAACTTTGTCCTAGGCCACACCATGAGTTAGACCCAGTGGGGCATTTCTCGATTAGACTTATTCCTTATACCTCTTTCATAAATGGCTCATTTTCCAAAACACCTGTTTGATTATTGATGTAATATTTTTTTATTTCAAATTTTATTTCAAATGTTCTTTGTACTCACCTTCACCTAAGCAAAAATATCCATTGTACCATAGGTTTGATGCTGGGAATATTTTTCTAAAGCACACTGGAACAATAAATTTGTATGTATACACATGCACCTGTGGGTACACCGGCACTCATCTGCTGTAAACAGAATTTTCAGCCATCCTTCCACCTTAATAATGTGGATCTGAATTGTATTTTGAATTAGAAAAAAAGAGTTCAACTCATATTAGAACCTGTTTTTATTTTTTTTTAAGATTTTATTTATTTTTTGACACAGAGAGAGAGAGAGAGAGAGAGAGTGTGTGTGTGTGTGCATGAGCGGGAGGGAGGGGCAGAGGGAGAGGAAGAAGCAGACCCCCGCTGAGCAGGGAGCCCGATGCGGGACTCGATCCCAGGACCCTGAGATCATCACCTGAGCCGAGGGCAGATGCTTCACCGACTGAGCCACCCAGGTGCCCTGAGAACCTGTTTTTTAAAAGAGCCTCTCTTCCAACACAAAACAGGTTTTGCCTGGAATTAGCTAGAAAACCTAACAGGTTTGTTAAGGCCATGGCTTTTAGCTGCTTTTAATTTTACGAAGTTCCAGATCTTTATGAGGCATTTCGCAAGAAGCACCTCTCCATTTGGAAGGAGTGCTGAGGTGGGAAAGAGTACCCCTGCGGGATACATATATCATTATTACCGTTTCAAATATTCATCAAAATGTGTTTTTGTATTTTTATAGCCCTTCCACAAAAGCCCCATTTTTAATGCAGACTATTCTGGCCTGGCCTCTGGTGTTAGGCTAGTCTTGTGTACATAACCTACGTGCCAAGTGAGTGCCGAGGAGAACAGAAGTACAGAAACTCAGAGAGAGGAATACATAGACGCTGTGGATGGCAAGACCCAGAAAGACATCAGTGAAGAATGGATGGGTTTGAAGTAACCTGGCTTAGCGCAGGGTCACGGGCATAGAGATGGGGAAAGGAGTACAGGTTTGGAATGTTCCTACCCTTCTGCGTGAGTTAGAGGAGAAAACCAGTCCCTGTATCACATCCCTTGCACCAATAAGCTCCCAGGTCCCCAAAACGGAGTTATTATTTTACAACATCATACTTTTAGGGACACCTGGAGTGGCTCAGTCGGTTGAGCACCTGACTCTTGATTTCAGCTCTGGTCATGATCTCGGGGTGGTGAGATCGAGCCCTACATCAGCTCCATGCTCAGCGTGCAGTCTGCTTGAGATTCTCTCTCTCCCTCTCCTTCTGCTCCTCCCCCCTGCTTGTGCGCTCTCTCTCTCTTTAAAATGGGTAAATAACTCTTTAAAAAAAAAAGTGCTTTTAAAAAAGTTGATAGGGGCATGCGTGGGTGGCTCAGTCGTTAACCATCTGCCTTCGGCTCAGGTCATGATCCCAGGGTCCTGGGATCGAGCCCTGCATCGGGCTCCCTGCTCGGCGGGAAGCCTGCTTCTCCCTCTCCCACTCCCCCTGCTTGTGTTCCTGCTCTTGCTAACTCTCTCTCTGTCAAATAAATAAATAAAATCTTTAAAAAAAAATTGATACGGTTCTCACTGTGGGGATTGTGGGAAGTCAAATGGAGGCGTCTCTGAGGATAACGTGCAGATCATTAGACTAGGTGACCATAAAGTTGGGAAATATTGGCATCATACACAACCTCCTTGTAGAATTGGGAGAAAAGGGGTTTTGTTTGGGAGGCAACGTGCACTGCTATGTTTGTTACCCTCTGGCTCCAAACAATGTCCCTCCAACTGACTGCAAATGCTGAATATGTTAGAAAGCAGAGGAGGGGAAGGAAGAGTGACTCTCATAAGCTCCTGATTGTTCTGCACACCCGTGGGCAGAAGAAGAATGGCTGGAATTAGAGGGTCAGGGAGAAAGGGGTGCAAAGCAAAAGTTATTACTGTGAGAGTCCACATTCAACCAGTGGCGACAGTGACAACTCTGTTTTACACCTAGGACATAGTGGACAGCAAGGGGAGAGAAGGACAAGAGATCCCCACTGTGAGTTGCTCTGTCCCCGGGGACCTGGAAGAGCTGGAGACTGCAAAGGAGGACCCCCAGACCACAAATACAACCAAGAATAATAATTCCATCATGAGCTTCTTTAAAACTCTGGTGAGTGGTTGTTGCCCCTTCCTTCCTCTTTCCTATTGCTCAAAAGTTGCGTTAATTCTGCGAATAATGTATATTTGTTATTGTACCGGATGGGGGATCATGATGGTGCAGCTGGAACATTGGAGAACAGGGACAAGATGTGCTTTGCAAGGGGATTGTGTCACATCGAGCGTTCAGTGAGGGAGCCCTCAGAGCCGGGAGCTGTGGTATGAACATCAGGTGCCCCAACTGTGTGACATGAGCTGTGTTGCGATGCCACTCTCCTGAAGTCCCATGTCTAATGGTCATTGATCATAAAAATAATTGGAAAAAAGCTCCTTGAGTTGTTGACCTATCAAAGCAGTTTTGCCTTCAGATGGCAAATAAAACTGAAGAAATCACTTCCTATCTTGTTACATCAAAATCTACTATGTTGATGGCATAGAGGCAGGGACCCAAATCCTATAAGGCTTGCTTGTCTCTGACTCCTCAAGGCAGTCAAGCCTGGCCCATGCCAGACCTGTGAGAGGGCTGAATGAATGAATGAATCAATGAATCAATGAATGCATAATCAAACAGACAGCTCCAAGTGTGTTTGGGTTCTTTCCAAAGCCCAAGACTAGCCTCAAAAGGTAAAAACAAGTCAACAGAATGTGCCACAAACACCAAAGGGGTGTTTGTTTGGATTAGTGGTAGGAGTGATGGAAAGTCTGTGGACTTCCAGGAGACAATTTTGACGGTGGTCAGGCTCTTAGTGAATGTATAAGGTCTGATGTATTTCATTATAAAACATTAATATTTCAAACTCTTTTATACCTAGAAATTATCCAGAAGACCGTGGCTTTCTACTGAACTTGGTAGAATGCCTTTGCACTGAAAAGGACTTCTCATTACATTCTTTACCTGCAGAGTGAACTGTACCACCCCCCAAAAAACGATGTCTCTATGAAATCAAATCACCCTAAAGAGCTAGCTATGATTTTTAATATTTGGTTTTCTTAAACTTTTAAGGTTTCACCTAGCAAAGCTGAAACAAAAAAAGATCTGGAAGACACGGTAGGTAGTTTGAAGTATGTTCATGTTTGGGTTTGTGTATGGGATTGGATTTGGATTTGTGTCTGCTGCTTTGTTTCTTGAATTGTGTATGTGTGTGTGTATATTTAGCAATTTAATAGTGCTGTTAAATTGTCTTTAACGTGTTTTGTTTGGGTCAGTGGTATTTTGATGAAAATTTTAGTGGAAAGCTTGAAATATTTGCTAACTCTGGATAAACAATTTCACAATCACCAATTTCTTATATAAAATAAGAACAGAATACTAACAACCATATATCACGTTAGTCTTTTTAATTGTGTGTGAAGAGACCCAGGGAATATAAGAATATAGTACAAATTAGCCACTGGAAATGAGAAAGAGGTGAGACAATTTAAAGTAGAAGTAAACTGCTCCATTTTTGGTTTTTAAAAAATACGTTCCATGTTTTTCATATAATTTGGAAAAAATAAATCTCCACCACAAAGGCAATTGTTTGGTGAAATGAAATAGTCACCATTGGACGCTTGCCAAGGGAAGGAATGTTTAGAGTTAGGATGCCCTAGAGAGCCTAAATTTTTTCACTGTCATCCTAGAGATCCAACCAATTCCCCTCAGAATAAATTTTATTCAGAACAATTACTTTCTAGAGATGTTTTCCTTTACACTTGACAGAACTGATTATCCCTA
This sequence comes from Halichoerus grypus, assembly GCF_964656455.1. Taxonomy (NCBI): domain Eukaryota; kingdom Metazoa; phylum Chordata; class Mammalia; order Carnivora; family Phocidae; genus Halichoerus; species Halichoerus grypus. The sequence continues at coordinate 130,881,481 of NC_135721.1, read as the reverse complement.
ATGGAACACATGGTTTAACTTTCACGGGAATCGTGAGGAAAGTTGAACTTGGTGACAGATAAGTGTCTTGCGTCCTTCTTTTGATAACTGAGAGTGCTTTGAAAGACACTGGGACCCGATAAATGGCTTGGCCAGCCCAATACATCTGTTACCAATATTCGAAGGGGCCAGGTTGGGAAAAGGATCCTAGAATTTGTCTCAAGACCTGAGTTTGAGCTCCAGGCCTGTTTTGTGGTGGCTATGTGACATGATCCAAACCTATCTGAATCCAGATCTCAACATCTGTAAAGTTGGGACAATAAAAATTCTGTCTCACCACCCCGGCCTTGAAGGAAGGTGTGACAATGCCTGGTAAACCATGGAACTCTTGATCGCTATTTCCATAATCACTGCAAGATGTATTGAATGCCATGATGACATTTGTAGTTATCGATTGCTTCTTCTAGAATGTTCTTCTCCCAGTAGAAACAAATATTTATCTGAGGTATCCACATGCATTTTCCTATAAAATTAGTCATCTGCTATAAGGCAGCTAAGGTCAAGTTCAATGAATAGTTGGGTCCAAATGTTTCCCTTTTGATTCTGTGTCTTGCATTGTTTGAAATCACACAGCACAATAAGCTATAAACAGTGGGGTATGTGGGTGTGTTGTGTGGCTTCCCAAGTGACCTGATGCGCTCATTCTCTTCAGCTGCTCATGCACCAAGGCCCCCAACTGCACGTACCTAGCTGATAAAATCTCCCGACCCTGCCCAGAGAGGTCAGGGTCACTTCTAGTGGAGCTAGTGAGCCTCAGAAGAGGGTTTTGTGAATGTAGGTCATCTACGACACAAACCGACCTCTTTCCACAAACCTGTGTTTTTAACATCCTTTCTACCAAAGTTCTTGGATTCTTGCTTTTGAAACATTTACATGGTTTGTCCATCTTCCCATTTGGCCTGGACAATTTTGAGCACACTCCACACTCTACGCAAAATCCCCTGCCATTTGTAATTTGAGTCGACAATTCTGAATGGTTGTTGCTGGGCTGTTGCAGTTCCAATCTCCCCCAACTTTGGCTCAGTCGACGGGCGCGCAGTAGACACTTCTCTTGCCTGGGAGATCTGCCCACCTAGAAGTTGGTTGAAATTTTTGCAGATACTGCTTCCCTGAAGTTTCTAATACTGAATAAAAGATGGGTTGGAGAAAGAAAGCCCTCCAGGCAGTGCTTGTCTTGACTCCAAGACGCAAAAATAAATTGTTTTCATGTATCTTTTCCTTTCCCATGAGACAAGAGTGTTTAGATCTTTAAAATGATCAAGTAGAGGCTGTGTTATCTTCTTTTTTTTATCTGAATATTTTATATCATATAGACGGAGCTTAAATGTCCTGTCATTGTCTTTAGCAAATGGATTTGGGTTAATCTGGGTCATTTAAATAGGTCGCCCTGTTGAAAATCGACATGTACTCAAAATAGACTGGGAATCTACTGTGTAGCAAATTGTCTCTGAGAGTTTAAAAAAGAGAAACAGTCACATGATGTGAATGTTGTGGTTGGGGGATGGGGGTGATATACCAGCAGTGAATGTCAAAGTGTTTCAATGCACTTAAAAACGACAGGGGGGCGGAAAAAGGATTTTGTTTAAAAATAAAGTTCTAAGCTATGACTGCTATTGCCCAAAAGGCATCCAAAGCAGAAAGTGTCTGTGATGGCCAAGCTGGACAGAAGACCTGTGAGAACCAAGCTAAAGTCACCAAGAAAAAGCACCTGCATAGCCCCAGGCTAGGATTCGCATTTAGAAAATTCTTTAGGCATAAGGTCTGTATTTTGTTAAATTAGAAAGAAAAAAAAAAAAGAGAACCCTGGTCTTCACCACGTGTACACGTGGCTGTCCTGGGTCCCCTCAGCTCTGCTTCAGGGAAGACAGCCTTGTGTGGTTGGAATCATGACAGGGAATTAAAAACGACCTGAATCAAATTTCAATGACTCTCTTCTCCGTAATTATACATAAACATCTGACTAGTTTCTTCCTAGTGTGGACCAGGGTTCTGAAATTATCCTTCTAACTCAGTGTTTCCCAAATGTCGTAAGTATGCATACCATCTTCATCATTTTTGTCAGATATAGTATTAGTTGGTTGATCTTTTTATATTAAAAAGGACTCATTTCCTATTTAAAGGTATCTCTAAAGAAAACTTTATATTACATGATACATGGAAAACTCAAGTCATTTGTTATAAAGAGGTAACCATGAATATGGCTAATAAAAAAAATTGCATTCTAGCTACCATGTTTGTGTCAACTCCGAATCTAATGCCTTTCTAGCTTTATTAAAATGCAATTTGCCAGCAATAGAAAAATGTTAAAGATGTACCAGCATCAGAGTAAGCTTTTCCCCCCGAATGTTCTTAGAAAGATTAGACAGTTGGGGTTGGGGGGAAGAGTCTTTTCTCCATTTTAATGTTTTTTAGCATTTTATCTTTGCATTACCTAAAATTCTCTGTGATACCAATGGTATGCTTCCTACACTTTGGGAAATACTCTTCTAACCTCAAGAAAATAATTTTATCTTTCTGTGGTGTGTTCCATCCATTCTCAGTCTTAACTATGCTCATACTGAACCCAAATAAAAACACAAGCGGGGCACTTGGGTGGCTCAGTCGTTAAGCGTCTGCCTTCGGCTCAGGTCATGATCCCAGGGTTCTGGGATCGAGCCCCGCATCGGGCTCCCTGCTCTGCGGGAAGCCTGCTTCTCCCCCTCCCACTCTCCCTGCTTGTGTTCCCTCTCTCGCTGTGTCTCTCTCTGTCAAATAAATAAAATCTTTAAAAAAAAAAAAAAGAAAGAAAAATGCAAGCACAAGAAAACAATGAGTGAAGGCAGAGCAGTTTCTATCTCCATGTCCTTGGGAAGTGAGGACAACATAGAAGTCAGTTGTGGAGATTTCTCTCTTTCAATGTCTAAGAAGACACCAGTGTTTGTCTGAAACCAGCAGTTAAGATCCCTGAATTGGGCCAGCATGCTTGGACATTTGTTTAAAATATCCACCATTCTCCACTAAGTTGAATGGACTTATGAAAAATAAAAAAAAAATCCCCAGCTGGATGTTAGAGCCCCAGGATTGTGTATGCAAATAAAAGCTCCATAGAAAGATTTCCTGGCTGAATCTTTATTTGCATAAGCAAACTGTATTAGGAAGCCACACTTGAATTTCCATACAGGCTTATTTTGTTTTGTAAAGACAGAGGGAGTGGAGGGATAGAGATTGCAGTTGGTTGGAGGTGGGGGGCTGGAGATTAAAAAGTGGTGTTACTGTATGTGGGAGACCATTTGTTAACTGCTAGTGAAGAGTGTCATAGACCTTGTGCAGAGAAATCCAGCTGAATTCCCACTTGGAGCTTCTGTGAGTCAGGGGCCTTCAAAGTTTACAAAGTGTACGACTTTTTCCCTCATAGCTGCATTTCAGATGGCATTCATTTCATGCACAGCTAAGTTTCATGCCTCCAGGGTCTCGTTCCTCCACAAAAAGGGGGCCACCCATGTTCCGTATTCCTAAGGTCTCCCCAGATCACTGGCCTCACATCCTGCCACTGAGTTACATTTTGGGCAAAGATAGGATTTGGAGAAAATACTGGGAAGAAGAAGAAGTGCCCCTTTCCGGAATTCTAAGGTTTTGCCTTTTTATGTAAAGTAAGAAGATAATTCTCAAATGTTCTCAGTTCTCATTTATGCAACAGTTTGGTAGAGCTTCTTGGCTTTTACATCCTTTTTCTTCACTTTATGATTCTGTCATCCAAAAAGATAGGAAAATAGGGCCTTTAAAACGGACCAGACAGACTGTTGCCTGGGTAGAGGGGCTGTGCTGCTCATCCTCAATTTTGCTGTAACTTGGACAGAAAAGAGGAAATCCAAGCAAATTCAGGGGAAAAAAAACATCATCTTCTGGTTTTGCAATTCAAGGAAAAAAATGCAATGGCGACCAATGGGGATCAACTCCTAAATTCATTGTCTCTGTATCTCAGTTTTTCTTCCTATAAAAAGAATTTTCTTAAAAAAATTTTTTTCTTAGTATAAAAAAGTGGGGAGTCCCGGAATTGATAAGTGAAATAAGCTTCTTGTTATAAATAGAGTGTCAGCTTTCCTTTGCTGAATTGGGATCTTTTTCTCTTGGCTTAATCACATGCTATGCTTCAGAATCAAACTTTTTCACATGTTCTTCAAACACTGAACATGACAACATGCACACAGGCAAGGCATTGATCCAGGATTTTTTCTTTTTTTTTTGCCATGCCCAGAAATGCTCGTCTTCCCACTCACGTTTTCCTGATGTCCATGCTCTCTGCAGGGTGCTAAAATATTAGTAGCCAGCTCATGTGATTCCTAAGCACTGCCTCATATTCATTGTTTTCCACTTCTTGGTATAATGTTTACACCTAACTAACCCCTCCCCTCTCCCATGCCCAAATGTGAAACAAGATGAACACTTATGAGGGAAGAAGGTAAAGTCATTAGATCTGTAAACTCCAAATCTAATATATTAGAATTTCCATGGGTAGGGTTGCCAGATAAAATACAAACACTCAGTTAAATTCAAATTTCAGATAAACAGCAAATAATTGTTTAGTATAAATATAAATATGCCCCAGGCAATTCTGGGGATATACATTCTTATGCTTCAAAATTATTCTTCATTGATCTGGAATTCGAATCAACAGGGTGTCTTATATTCTTATTATTGAGAGTATTGGCTAAATCTGGCAACCCTATGAGGTTGATTCCAAAACATACAGGGTCGTTGTAATCTCTTCCATAATGCAGACGAAGAGTATTAATATTCAGTTGATGCTGGTAAAATGCCATCTGGGGCACTTTGGGAAGTGAAGAGATGGATGCGCAGGGAGAAAAGACTGTGGGTGGTCTATGGCTCTAGAGCCCACTTAGGAGGGGGAAGGTGGGCAGAAACATAACATAGTAGGATCCTGTGTAGGCATTTCTCTCTGGTCCTTTCTATACAATTATTTAGTTATTTATTTAATGCCTATTTCGTGGCAGACACTGGGCCTGATGGGAGCTACGGATGTAATGGCGTCCAAAGCAATGGCTCTTACTCTCAAACCTCATGGTCTGGGCAGGGAGATGCATAGTCAACAAACAATTCACCAATATATTACAGTTATATTATTCTATATATAATAGAGTTATCTCCTTGTAATGGTTTTCAAGAGTCTCTGGGTATTTTCCTAGTGCAAAGAGAAGAGGACTGCCCATTTCCCAATGAAACTGATGAGTGTAGATGGGTTTCTCAGGCTTTTTGTCATTATCACACTCCCAATGTGAAGCTTTTTTAGATATTTTCTCCCTGCATGGGTACAATAGCACAGGGAGTGGGGAGACCTTGGTTTGTTGGAGGTGGTGTAGTGGAGAGGAGGGGGTCTGAGCTTGGGTTTGGGTATCAAGATTCCCTGGATTTTGATGTCAACTCTGCCCCCTTATTAGTGTAGTCATGGGAAAGTTTTTTTAACCACCTGGGACCAAAATTTCCTTCTCTGTAAAATTAACATAATAATCACTTCCTCCCTCATAGAACTCTTGTTAGAACATCCAATTGTTTAGAACAGTGCCTGGCACTGGTGTCTTTGATTGTGATTATTAAATCAAAGTTAAAAGTTGGAAATGATGTCCCTTATATTTATTTTAACCCCTTTAATTTCACATTTGGATTAGTAAAATAGTACACATGTATAATATAAGCAAACAGGCATGTATCAGAGGTGCATGCTCAAACTGTTTTTACTGATGGGAACATCATCAAAACCATTTGAAGACCAATAGCCTCAACACAAACTAATGTTTCTCACAGGCAAGTGCCTCTTACCAGCACCTTCATTCCTAATGACTTACATGAACATAATATATATTCTTTTGCAAAAGGAAACTATCTTGACTTTTCCAAAATTTTAACACAAATCCACATTCACATAGAATCTTTGCAAGTACAGAAAATTATAAAAAAGAAAATTAACATACATAACCCCAGCCTATGCTTATTAAAAAAAGAGATCTTTCACTTTTGAAATCCTGAGGTCATTTTAATTTTTTTTAAAACTCTAAAGGGTGCTGAAAAGTCTCCAGCCACTTCATCTGACGTCAAGTCAGACAAAGCGAACTTTATATCCCAGGAGAGCAGAGAGGAGGCCAAGAACCCTACATCCACCAACACTACAAAGGAAGCTGCCAAGGAAAAGGGGGGACCCACCTCTCTGCCTCTGGGCAAACTGTTCTGGAAAAAGGTAAGTCCTATTTTCAAGACTTGCAGAGTAGTTGGGGCTAGGGTGACTGGAGAAATTATTTCAATTGGGCTAATCTATGTGCTCACCAAGTCCAGAGTTTATTTTTCTTCCCTGAAATGACTCAACTAGCCATTGAGTTGAAGACTTGTAATTTACTCCTGGGAAGAATGCAGTGCCTATGGTGTTAGAAGCATTTGTTTCATGGGAAAGAAAAGGAAATAAACAAGTTGATTTTTTTCATTCTTGGAGTTTCTCCGGTTCATGACAGACAGTTGTGGTATTTCGTGATTTCATTTTCTTTCCAAAATGGCTTAGTACTCGGGCTTCCTCCTGGATTCCTCTGAGCACTGTCTCCTCCAGTGAGCTGAACCACCTCTGGGCTTCCTCTCTCTTTCCCCAGCAAGATATAATCAGTCATTATGAACAACTAAGGCTCACTCTCCTTTTGGAAAACTAAGGTGTCCACCATTCACCACCAGTGCGAGCACACATTGTGCTCTGTGATACGAGCATTCAAAACATTGTCTCATTTTTTTCCCTCTAGAATTAGGGTGGCGCACAAGGGAGTGCGGTGGGTGGGGCTGAGTCAGTCTGCGAGCTAGTCCTTGATCATCATTGCTGAGCACGCCCCAGCTGCCACACGTGTTCAGAACTCTTGCCTCTTTTAAATGTGGCCAAAAGATGAGCAAGATGTCATGGGTGAGAGAGTGGAATATAATTCATAGAGCTGAAAAAAAAATCTAGTAATTTCATCAGAACAGCCATGCCACTTAGCACTCAGTACAAGGCAGGTGATAAATACAGATGCCCCTACGGTGTTCGTTTTATTCTTTGGTCCAGAATCCAGCTGGATTTCTGGAACTCTTTTCTGTTGGCTTTCCATTGTACAGAAATCTTCTTCTGGGTTCTGCCCAGAACACAAACTCCAGTACTTAATGAAAACTTTGGGTGATGTCATTTGGCATTCTGTTCTAATCCTCCTTCCTTCCCAACCACCAATTACTTATTTTTAAAAACCTTTTATCAGCAATATAATGTAGGGAAAAGTTCCCAAGTGAGTCACATGTGTATATCGGTGGCCAGGAAGATGACTTAAGCAACCCATATTCAAACATCATTTATTTTAAAAATTATATATATTAAAAATGCATTTGGGCGCCTGGGTGGCTCAGTTGGTTAAGCGACTGCCTTCGGCTCAGGTCATGATCCTGGAGTCCCGGGATCGAGTCCCGCATCGGGCTCCCTGCTCAGCAGGGAGTCTGCTTCTCCCTCTGACCCTCCTCCCTCTCATGCTCTCTGTCTCTCATTCTCTCTCTCTCAAATAAATAAATAAAATCTTTAAAAAAAAAAATGCATTAGAAAAACTGACCTAGCACATCAAACTCAAGATTTAATATATATTTTGCCTAAGGTGAGACTATCTATATTTAGTTTAAAAAGTAATCCAATTAAAAGGAAAGTGTCACATAATGAATGGTACTGATCTTGAGTACATAATCGTAAATTCGGATCCTCCAAGGAGGGACACTGTGATGGAATTGATGTGCAATAGATTTATTGGAGGAAAACACCGTGAAGCATAAAGGGGAGGGGACAGGAGGAGGTAGAGAGAGCCTTCAGGCCACAATGAGGGTCTGACATGGCAGAAGGGAGACAGGGAAGGAAGGAGGAGAAGGTTGGAAAAGGCACAGACTAAGGGTGGTGCTGAGCCAATGGCTCGGGTCGTGGTCCCAGGGTCCTGGGATCGAGTCCCACAACAGGCTCCCTGCTTGGCGGGGAGTCTGCTTCTCCCTCTGTCCCTCCCCGCTGCTTCTGCTCTCTCTCTCTCTCTCAAATAAATAAAATATTTTTTAAAAAATACAAGTAATAATAGTACCTCATCATAGAAATGAAGATTTAATGAAATCATGCCCTGCAAAACCCCTAGCACCATGCCTCGCACAAAAGTGGCCAATGAATAGTCTTTCCAAACCTATGTCATTTATCTCCTATGTGCTCGGGCTTGTGGACACAGTAACCATGGCCACCTCTTCATTTCTCCATACCCTCCAGTCTGGGGAAGCTTCTAAGCTACTAAGCCTCAAATACTTCATCTGTCCTTATCTTTGGGGTCTATAAGGCATATATTGGTTCCTCTTTGAAATTCAAGCTATTTCCATTGAGAAAAAAAGACAGGACCACTTGACATTCTTCCCCCTAATGGTCAGATTTCATAGAGTTCAGTCTCGCTGTTTTTTTTCTTTTTCACCATTATCTGGCTTTATTTCTTTCGTTGACTGTAAAAATAATGAAGAGAAGCGAAAACCCAAATCACCCCTAAATCTTGCTTTTCCTTCTCCCACCCGATCAGAAAGAACAGCTCTCTATGGAAGTAAAATAGGGACGATGCACTCCTGCAAGAATATTTTCAGTCTCCTCTGTGCTGAGTTTTTTTTGTGTCAAATGCTTTGTGCTAAAGCATTGAAAAGATAACAGCGAACAGCTTGCTGCCTTCTGTAGCTTACATTCTCAAGGGAGGACTTATGTTCTAGTCAAAAACAAAACGAAGACCTTCGTTTTCTTTTCTTTAAATTAGATAAGCTTTGGTTATAAAATCACTGTTGTAAAAACTGTAAAAAAAACAAAGAGAAATGCTAGAAAATTTTGATCTTTCCGCTAACCCAAGCTCTTTCTTCTCCTCTTTTAACTGGGAAGCTTTTAAACAAACGGACTTTGAAGTGTATACGTCTACAATATGAACATCAGAAATAAAATTTTCCCCCTAACGTGCTGTGGATATGAAATTATAAGTTATTTTGATTTATAGTCTTGATTGCTGAAGTCGTTCTTATTATAAAACAAAAATAACACAAATAACCTTTGAGAAAATTAATTTCAAATGATGGCGTATTTGCCAAAAAATGTTTAAAATCCAGTTACCTGGACTCTACATATGCCCCTTATTGTTTTGGGTTCTTTGGGGTACCATTTGATCTGTGACCTCACAGAAGTTACTCACCCTGTTTGAGTTTCTTTTTCTTCATCTGTAGAAGGGTTGGAATAAATGATCTTGAAAAATTCTGGTACGCGGCAAATCTTGCGTAACAGACAGAATCAGAAAGACTGGACTGCATAGCCTTGGACAAACTGCTGGACCACTCCAAGCCTCTGTTTTCTTTTATGTAAATAGGAACACGTTTCTCCCACCGTGTTGTTATGCCAATCCACTAACTGTACACGGAGAGACCCTCTGTGTGCGTGCACACAATTCGTAAATGATACATTGGAAATATCTTCAAAATAGCGCCTTTTCTGCTTTCCTTTGGAGGACACAAATGATGTGGGAAATAACGGGTGCTCTGAAGCCAAAGAGACCCATCATCCAGTCTCGGCTCTGACAACTCCAGGCTGTTTGGATGTGGTCAGGTCACTTAAATCCTCCGTGCCTTGCCTTCCTCAGCTGTGGAAGCAGTGACACCCACCTTTCGTGATTATTGGGAGGATGGAGTGAGAAAAATGAATGCAAAGTGACTGGCCCCGGTCCAGAACAAGGATGTTAGAATCCGGTGTTCATGTGTGGGCTGCAGGTTACAAATGCTCTGGGTGCTTAGAAAAGGTAGCAGTTGGTATAGGTCGTTTTGACCAACAGAACTTTAAAAGTCCCCTGAATCATCTGAGTTACTTGTTTCAAGTACAGATTCCTGTATTTGATCCCAGAATCCCTGGGAATCCTGGTTAAGAAAGTCTGGCATATGGCCGGACAATTCTGGAAGCACTTGAAAGGCGGGCTGAAATGTCTAGGCTTGAGGAAAGGTCTTGGGCCACTGTGAAGTCAGTGAACACAGAAGGGCTGTCACATGATCAAAATGATGCTTCCAGAAGACCCGCTAGCAGCAGGATGTGTGTTGGCTTAAGTGCTACCATGTGACAGTATTTGAAAGAAACATTCTTTTTTGAATGTGCTCTTCAAAGGACAGGAGCCCTTGCTATGCAAGTTTAGACTGATGCATTTCAGGGGCTGTGTTTGGGTCCTTATTCTCAGCAAATATAAATGCCCAAACAGGATCCTGCAGTTTCAAACTGAGTTTTTTGTGGTTATCGTGAATGAGGCTGGGCAGTTTGTTGGCTCAGCATAAAACAGCCAGATGTCCAGCACATCGAAGAAGATCAGAAGTTTCTGGTTTTGAGATTTTAATGGGAATCCCACCCTCTGTGTTTCCTGATTAGCCCCACACCTGACTAGGTTCTACTGACTGGAGAGCTTGAGAACCCAATAAACACCTTTTGGTCTGCAGAGGTGGGACTTGCACTTGAAAATCCTCTCTGGTCTACTTTGAAGTGAGCTGTGCAAGTGTTGTTCTCATCTCTGAACATATTTCTGATGTGGAAGAATCAAGTCCTCTGCCCTCCATCTGAGAGCTCATCTATCGCATGGGACCCACCAAGAGTGGAGAAGAGTGGCCTGCAATCTGGTACCTTTGGTTCCTCCACTCGTGAGCTTTCTACGAGGTGGAAAACATAAGGAGAAAAGGAAGAAGCTGCCCGAGGCCTTCATTTGTCATTGTGTGTTGAGCATGGACACCACACAGGGTGCAGGTACACATGACATGTGAGATCCAGGCTTGGCTCAAAGAATGGGTTCAATAGAAATACTGTTGATAAATGGTCCAAGCTGAAAATTTCATCTAGAGAGAAAGCAAATCTGGTCACGAAGAGAGAAGCTCACACAGTTACTAAAAGATGTGTTTCTGACCCTTGAAATCATTATGGCAGGGGGAAAATTTGGCTCTTAGAACCATCTCCACCACTTCCTAGCTGCGCCAGCTTGAACAAGGGACTTTACCTCCCTGTATCTCCATTTCTCGCGGTAAGTGAGGATCACCATCCTTACCGCTTGGGGCCACTTTCAGTGAAAGGGTGTCTACAAAGCACCTGCATACAACTGGTTTGCAAAATGCAGGAGACGTATTTGTGAATGTCGATTCCTTTCTCCCCTCCTACTGCGTGTTTTAAAGGTAAAAATAAACACAGGACTTGGAACAGAGCGAATATAGGGAAGAGCTCCTAGCCTGGAATCCAAGAGAAGAGATGGTCTATGAACACCCTAAAATTATTTGCAAAATATTTTGTTTCTGTTTATTTTTCTGGGGAGAGAGTCCAGATCTGTCAAGTGAGTCTTGAAGCAGTCTATAAACACCACCACCCCCCGCCAAATTTAAGAACAACGGCAGAGATGAGCTCCACAGTTGAAGCTTAGCAGATGGATGTAATGGTGGTGGCATTGACCTCTGATAGCATTGGGCCAACTGCTCTCCTAATTTGAGGCAGGACTGTGAATGCCAGGATTACTGTAGGGAGGAACAGTGCTTGAAGTTGGGTGTGTTGGACCCCAGCCCTCTGGGCCTCCAGAGGAGGGTTTTAACCAGATTGAACTTGGCCATGATGACATTGGCCCATATGGAGGGGGGATGTAGGAAGCAGCTTCTGATGCCGGCCACTGTCAGAATTAGGCTGAAGACCTCGCTCATGACCCCAGTGCCTGTTTGCTCTATGATTACCATGGGATGGACTCCTCTGGACTTTCTGCTGCAATTTTCCTGAGCAGCTCATTTGTTTTTACCTAACAGTAACTGTGCCCTGTATGATCGATCCTTTTCCTTCTTTTCATCAGCAAGCAACCAGAAAATGTTAAGGCAAATGTGTCACTAACCCATAGCCCAGGCTGTGGTTTGTGTTTTCAGTAGCAATCCCTTCTCCTCACTCCATTCGTGTCCTGGCTGCATCTGGGTGTTTATTTTCCCTTCGCTGCATGTTAAAAATACAGAACAATTTGTATTATCTTGCTGTACTGTTTACTCTTGTGTAAGCCTCCTTCAGGTTCATTTTGGAACCAGGTACGTGTAAGCAATTCAATGTCCAAGAATGGCACCAGAGGGCTGCAAGCCCAACTAACTCTCCATTTTTTTGGGTAACATTCTGACTCTTACTTTTGTTTTTATCTCCCCTTTAGTCAGTTAAAGAGGATTCAGTCCCCGCAGAGGAGAATGTAAGTCATGTATTAAATGGTAGAATCATTCCATGCTCATCTTCCGCATGCTGGACCATTCACTGGGCATTTCAGCTCTGGGGTCCCATGTTCTTGCATGCTCCAATGTCTCCCATCTGCTGTAGACTCTTTCACCCTTTCATGTGATTAGGGACCAATGGGGAATAACACTGGGTGAATATTTGTACCGCCTATTCAATCAATGCAAACTAAACACAGTATCAGAGCAAGTGTCTTTACAATTTGTTAACATTTAGGGGCTGAAAGAGTCTACCAATCATAAGAACATCCTCACACATCCTTAAGGGGCAATGATGCTGCATGCTGGGCTCCTCCATCTTGATTGCTCTTTCACCTCTATTTCCATGGCAACCCAGATTCTCTACTAACTGTGGGCGGTACCCAGGACAGGTAGTGGCCTCAAGCACGAGAGCATCTTACTGCACTCGATGATGAGACTGTTGGTCTTGGGCAGGAGAGCTGACTTCTCGGATCTCCACCTGAGAGACGTAGGTTGAGCCTCGCTGTCCAAACTTTCAAGACAGTGTGTTCACATCTGAAGGGGATGGCTCCATTGAGGCACCCCAAAAATGTAGTTTTCCAAAACCTCTTCCAGGGAGATTAATAAATTGTCCTCATGAGTCATTAGCTTTCTGCTCTGAAAGAAGTACAGTCTTTGGAAAATTTTGGAAGTGGGGATAAGTGAGTTCACAGCTCCTTAAGAGAGAAACCGATCATGATCACTTTGCCAAAGCAAAATATGTTTGGCTCTTTCTAGGTGTCTCTTGTTTGTTAGCCTTGGATGAGGCTTGTGTTTTCGTTTTTATTTAATTGCTGGCATTGAACTGATGTTGAGAATCCAAGTACATTCCAGCAATGTTGCCTGATGTGATGTGGATTGAAAATTAGAATGGCTATGTTATAATTCTTGTTAGGAGAAAGATCTTTCAGATCTGCTTTTTTGTTGTTGCAAATGTTTTCTTTCCCTCCCCAATTCCTGCTCTCCCTCCCTCCTCTCTCCCTCCCTCCTCTCTCCCTCCCTCCTCTCTCCCTCCCTCCTCTCTTCCTCTCTTCTTTCTTTCTTTCTTCTTTCTTTCTTTCTTTCTTTCTTTCTTTCTTTCTTTCTTTCTTTCTCTTTCTTTTTCTTTCTTTCTTTCTTTCTTTCTTTTCTTTTGTTTTCTTTTGTTTTCTTTTTCTTTCCCCCTCACCCTCTCCTTTGACTCAATCTTAGTAGCTCGGCAAAGCTCAGATCTCTCATAATTCCAGAAAATTCTCATGAATTTACCAGCTCTTTTCTATAGAGTCAAAGCCTCTATTTCACCAACATGTGAGAAAGAACTCTGAGTCCTTTTCCCCATGAACTTTAAATTTAAAAGCTGCAGGTTAAGTCTGAAGCATCAATTAGCTTTGAGGTTCTGAGTTTTTTGAAGAGAAACTTGTGTTTAGATGTTTGTGTGCAGTTGCCTGTCTGAGGAACCCCTTGCACCTCGGGTGCTAACATGCAGAGTTGACCTTTGACAGACAAAGAGGAAGTATATCCTTTTCTAATGTGATGTTCAAAACAGAAATATAAATGTGAAACAAAAGTTAAATTACTGACACCAAAAGAGAACAAAAAAGCTGATGAAGATATTAAAGAAAGCAAAGTATTTTCTCAAGAAAATAAAGAAACGTGATCAAAATGGCTTTAAATTACTTGGCCCTACAAGTAACATTTCTGTTTGGAAGCTCCAACATTTCATTGTCTAACAGCCTGTTAGTTGGAGGGAATGAGGCTAAAAGTAGTGATTCTGGGCCCATCATCCCCAAGCTGTGCCACTTCTGGGACCTCAGTTTACTCATCTCTTAAATGGCCACAATGATATTACCTACCCATTAGGGTTCTGGTGAGAATTAAATGGGAACAAGGCATGTAACGTGCATACTTCAGGGCCTGAAACACAGGAAGAATTCAGTCATTCAGGGGACAGCAAACTGCAGCTCACAAGCCAATTCCAGCCCATTGTCTGTGTCCCTGTGGCCCACGAGCTAAAAATGGATTTTACATTTTGAATGATGAAAAAATTGAAAGAAGAATGATACTGCAGGGAACTAAAAATTACACAAATTTGGGACATTTGGGTGGCTCAGTCAGCAAAGTGTCTGACTCTTGATGTCAGCTCAGGTCATGATCTCAGGGTAGTGAGATCGAGCCCCACATGGGGCTCCGTGCTAAGCATGGAGTCTGCTAAGGATTCTCTCTGTCCCTCACCCTCTACCCCTCCCCACCCCTCCCATGCTCATGCTCTCTAAATAAATAAATGAATAAATAAATAAAATGAGAATACCTGTTTTAAAAAAATTACACAAATTTCACATTTCACTGTTTATGAATAAAGTTTTATTAGAACACAGCCATGCTCATTCATTTGCATATCATCTATGGCTGCTTTTCTGCTTCAATGGTAGAGTAGAGTAGTTGGGACAGGGCCCTTGACAGGAAGAGTTTGCTGCCCCTGCAGTAACTGTTAGTGCATAGGAGTTATAATGTGATGAGTGAGCGCTTCCCAGCAATCAGTGATTATTTTGCCCTGTGAAATTACACATCTGTCAGCTGACTCAGTGCCCATATGGAATGAAGGCACGTGTGAAATAATTTGTTTAATTTCCTCCTCCCAAATAAGAGAGATGGCATTAATCAAAACAACGCATAGTACTCTAAACCTCCAAACAGGACCATTAGGTGTGATTAATCCTATTATAAGAGTCCTTTAACTAGCAACTTCTGGCTAAAATATGGTTGGGTTTATTTATTTTTTAATTTCTCTACCATCAGTTTCTATAACCCATCTATCAACCAATGCGAAGCAAAAGACAGAGTGATTTCCACATTTCTCAAAGTTTTTCATGAAGAGAAAAACAAAGCTTTTGAAACCCTCAGAAGTTTAGTGCTTTTCCTAGAATGTGCTTCGGGTCCTATCAGAAATAAAATCTACTACAGAAACTACTGAATCATTCTGCTGTAATCTGAAAACATCTTGGCCATTGCTTAATTAAGTTAATGTTCTAACTCACGGGGGAAAAAAATCTTTCCATCCCAATGACCTATACGATGAAGGAAACAGGTACTTCTGTTGTTTACCCATGAGATTAGTAAGTAATCTCATAGTTGCAAGGGAAAGGAAACTCAACCCAACCTAGATTTGTTTTAAAAAAAGAAATTCACTGTCACTCCTCACTGGGAAGTAGCATTGGTTTTAAATCAGTCCTGATGCAGAACTTCCCTGAGGCTCAGGCTTCCTGACCTGGCTACCTTTCTTCTCACATCCCATCACACAGTCCGGAGTAAAGGAGAGATCGGGCCAGTGGAGACCCTGCAGATGCTGTAGCCTGTTCTCTTTCACGGACTTACGTGGGTTCACAGGCTCTGTGAGTCAGCTCTTGCCAGGCTGTGTTGCGGTAACATCCAAGCCCCACACTTGGCGTTCAACAACAAAGATCCTTTTTTCCCTCACTCATGCTACATGGCAGCCATAGGGTGGCTGTGGCTGATCCACATGGCTTCCTCCTGCTGAGATCTAGACTGAGAAAAACATCCCCTTCATCAAGGACATGCGATTGTCGTGACAAGAGAGAAGACAGCCAGAGGTGAACCATGAGATGGCTCAGAGAGCCTCCACTCAGTCTTGCTTTACGGCATGTCTGCTCCTGTTACATTCGCCAAAGCAAGTCACCCAGCAGTGGGCACAGATGCATGATCCCTTTACAGGAAGCCAGGGTGAATAATTGGGAAAGTAATAAATTCTGCCACATACTCCCATCCCTGAACTCATATGGTCAAGGAGCTAGACCTTGGCTAGGATTGGCTTAGATCTGCTCGAACAACTGCATCCTGATCATGCGGGCTTAAAGTTAAGGAGGGTTGTTCCCCTAAAATAAAACTGAGGTTCCATGAAGAGAATGAGGGAGAATGGTGCCTAGATTGAAAAATAAAATCTTTCCCAGGTCTTTGTAACCAAATAATCACGTTCTAAATTAAATCAGGCAGCCTCTTTAAAAGATTCTTACGTAAAAACTGTTAGTATCAATATTGTGTGTTATGGCGGAGTGTAGGTGGAGGAAATCTATTTTGCTATAAATCAGTTTCCAAAACTCAAGTTCTAGTGAAAACTGTATAATCCAAATTCCAAGAGTAAATATAGTATAACATTTGAGGCAAAAAAGTGAAAACTTTTGCTCCCTTAACGTGTATTGTCTGTGTTAAACGTACTAGCCATCTTCCTGCAAAGTCTAATATCCCCTCTCCTGAAATCAAGCAAGGGGGATTTGATTCTAAAATATAGCACAAATCTGATTTTCATTATATCCATCATACCCAAAATTAAAATGTGCAGATGCAGTTTTTTTTTTTTCTAAATAGAGAGTGACTTTTTCCAAAACCCTGGCCTGGAAGGATATCAGAAAAATATCCAAACAAAAATCAAATTCTATGTCTGTATATGCAAATCAGTTCCTAATTCAGTTCAAATCCTTCTGGATTTCCCCACTGGAAATCAGTGGATTTTCCTTGGCTGCTGAAAGCCAATTTCTTGGCCTGACTTCAAAGTTAATGGGAGTCTCTAGAAGTCCCTCCAACACCAGGCTTTTTTTTTCATACTAAAATAGTTGTGTTTTTATTTTAATTTTTTTATTAACATATAATGTATTATTTGTTTCAGGGGTACAGGTCTGTGATTCATCAGTCTTACACAATTCACAGCGCTCACCATAGCACATACCCTCCCCAATGTCCATCACCCAACCACCCCATCCCTCCCACGCCCCTCCACTCCAGCAACCCTCAGTTTGTTTCTGAAATTAAGAGTCTCTTATGGTTTGTCTCCCTCCCTGGTTTCGTCTTGTTTCATTTTTCCCTCCCTTCCCCTATGATCCTCTGTCTTGTTTCTCAAATTCCTCATATCAGTGAGATCATATGATAATTGTCTTTCTCTGATTGACTTATAAAATAGTTGTGTTTTGAAGAATGGACTCTGGCCTAGGATTTATGAGTTGACACCACTCAAATTTGTAAAGACCCAGCCAGAAAACCATTGGCAATCAAAGAATTGATTGATGAAGTTACTGCCACACAGTCTGATCATTTTATTATGTAATTTTCCCTCTAGGCTCTTGCATACAAAAAAAGAACTTGATGCTTCAAAGGTAGAATAATTCTGAACCCAGATTCAATGAATCAGACTCTGGTCATTACCTACCTAAGGGCTATTTCCCTTTTCTCCACCCTTCTCCCTTTGATCTTAGGCAAGGTTGGCAACTACCACACCCCCAAAGTATTTGATCATGATTAGTCTAAAGCAATTATCCCATTTTTTTTTTCAACAATAATTTGTCTGGGAGTAAGGATGTGACCACTTCTGGCCAGTGAAATGTAGCTGAGGTAAGAAATCAAAATACAGAAGTTCATCTGGAGCAAACCTTTTGCTGTGGCCTTCCTCCCCTTTTTAAGACATTAGGTTGAGGATGTGATGCCTGGAACTGTGGCAGCTATTTTATATCCATGAGGTAACAAATAAAAGGATGAAAACCCAGCATGCCAAGGATGGCAGAGCCAAAGGATAGAAGGAGCCCCGGTTCTTAAAGACATTGTGGAGCCATTAAATCAATCCTAGAACTTCCTACTTGCAAACTTGTTCTATACCATTACTAGTAAAATCACTATTAGGTATTCAGTTACTGGTACACAACACCATCCTCACTGAAATGGCTACTTACCTGTGCTATGACTTTGGCCAAGTCATTCAGTCATTCAGATTCTTCATCTCTAGGATAGGGATAATGTTACTTACTCTGAGCTCTTTAATAATTCAATAATTATTCACTGAGGTAATATATTAAAATATCTTGTATGATGTCAGCCATAGGAAGAGGTAGATATTAATATCATCTCTAAAAAGTGGGATTCCTCATAATTCAGGCCCATGGAATAAACAGCTCTCATAATAGCACAAGTGACAACCACTAGTATTAATTGAGTGGTTGTTATGGGTCAGGCACTGTTCTAAGAACTTTATGCCTGATTTAATTTTGCAAACAACTTCCTGATGTGTATACTGTCCAAGCTGAGAATTGAGAAAACCCAGGTACAGAGATATTGAGTAGAGACCTTGGTCTAGAGCCTCCGTAGGGGTGGAGTGGAGACGTAGGACCAGGCAGGGCTGGAGCTGAAAGCTGCTCTCACGAACACTGCGTCAGACGGCCTGCATTTCAGGCTTACCCCTGCACTCTGGTGGCCAAAGCTTTTTTTCAGAAGTGCAACTGAACTGAATCAGGTCCAGATGTGGAAATCCACGACCACGTCTGACCACCAATCCCAGTATGTCACCTGGCTTCAGTCTCAGCCTGGTTTCCCAAGATGGGCCTGGGTCAGAGTCTGGCAGCCCACAGTAGAAGCCTTCTCACAGACACTTGCGGTCCGGTGTTTTCCTTCTCGAGATGGGACAACTTGACTTGTCCACCAGAGCCCCGACCGCTCCTTTGTGTCTTATGGTCAATCCATGCCGATCTTACCTGCCTGCCTTGCCGCTTTCGGACTTTTGAGTGGATGACTCCCCAACCTAGATTTTTATCTGCAAAGGAAAGATGCTAGAAGTCGTGTCAATATGTTATAAAATGGAAGGTGGAGAGAGACGGCTGTGATTTGGGTGCCATATTTCAGGGTGTTCCCTCATGCTGCTTTGTTAATGCGCACCTTCCTGTTTCACTCGACAATACAGAAATCAAGGGTCCTTCTCAATTTGGATCACTGGGGTCATGTGCAAACCAATGGCATATTCTGCATGAAGGAAAGGAAAATGATTTCTCCACAAGCATACGGGTGTTTTTGGAAATACCTAAGGTCCCTTCCCCCCTCCCTGACAGCAAGTATAAGACGCAGAGGAAGCTGGGGGGTCCGGCACCAGCAAAGACAAATGCAAAGATGCCTTTGGGTCTAGACAGCCTTCCTCTGAGGCAGGGGATGACAAACCTATTGTGTGAAGGGCCAGGCAGTAAATGTTTCAGACTTAACAGGCCACATGTAGTCTCTCTTGCCTGTCTTTCATCTTTTAAAAACGTATTACAACCCTTTAAAAAAAAATGTAAAATCCATCTTAGCTCAGGGCTGTGCTAAAACAGTCTCTGGGATGGATTTTATAGTCGTTTGCCAGCCCCTGCCTGAGGAAACAAAGAAATTATGGAGCCTTCTCCAGGCCAATTAAATCTGTTGCAAGGATCAATGCAAAGTAGAAACTGGCCCAGATGTGACTGGGGCACAGCACAAATGGAGTGAGGCAAGGCAAAAGAACAGAATTTGGAATCAGAACACAGGTGAATCGGACCTTGCATCCAAACCCCCCATAGCTGGCCACCCCTTCTCCCCGACGGACCCTCAGGGGGCACTGAGCTCCCTGGGTACCTTGCTGGGGGCCGTCAGGAACTTCACCATGGTGTTCTTGCCAAGTTCTGTTTTCTTCTGAAAGCAGGAACTTTGGTTAAGAAACAAAGGCAAATGACCGGTCCTGGGTTGGGGTGGGAAGTAAGTTAAGGAGGAGGTCCAGTCTGCTAAATCCAGTGTGGACTTCACACTATCTTTTCCGCAAAGAGGACAAGTCTTCCCAGTTGTGGGGGATCTTAGGGCATGCGATGGAAGGTATCATGGCCACCATCTCCAAGGCTGGACCTTTAAGGAAATGATGACTTCTGATTTTTATACAGACCAGGGGTAAGTCACCTCGATGGCGGACCAAAGAGGGGGGCCTCCTGGAACGGAAGGGGTAGTGAGCCTGCTGTGGACGGCAGTCCCCGGGAAGGGCTTCCTATCTAAGCCTTGTACCTCATGGAGCAGGATTTTTGCCACTTCCGAGTCAGCGTATTTGGCCTTTTTTCCCGAAATTGACTGTTTGAAAGCACACTATAAGACATGGGTGTTCCTTCTCGAAGATGTGCCTGTGTAGAAATGATCATTGGGTCAAACCTGTAGCACGTGGACAAGGGGGCAACCAGGACCCCTCACTTTATAAAGCCTGTTTGGGGGAATGTTTTTTTTTTTTTCACTGTCTTATTACCTGGCAAAATAATTACCAGGTGGTGTGTGAATCACCAGTAGAGGTTGTAAAGTTCGAGGAAGTAGAATCAACCTTACAAACAGTGGATCTCAACGAAGAAGGAGACGCCACACCCGAACCCACAGAAGTAAGATTCAAAAGAGAAGAACGAAAACCACCGAGAACCTCCCTGATGGCGTTTCTCAGACAAATGGTAAGCCACCTGTTTCCAGCCCAGGAAAGCTGAAATACCCAGATCAGCTTTTGCGAGCGAAGGACCCGTCTCAGGTGGGGTGAGCCGTAATTGTAGGTGGTGTAGAGGGGATACACGTGATCTGTCGTGTGCACGGAGACAATTGCTTTTCCTCCTTCTGACCCAATCATTGAGCAAGTCTCAGTTTATTGCTAATGTTCCTTAATCTTTCCTTAATTCCTGCTAACTCCCTTTTTAACAAAGAAAGAGCTGGTCTTGGGTGCTGAGCTTTGGCAGACAGCAGCATCCATGCAGAAGTTAATATTACTGTTCGCTTTCAATTTAATTTCTTTTTAAAGTTTCCTTCTCTGTATGGCAAATGATATTGTTTTTCTCATTATGGTAATGATATGCAGTTTCCTTTGAGAGTACATTTATTTACACAAAGAACATAAGGCATTGTTTAAAGGACTAGGTAAGAAATAGACCAAGTTATATACTGATGTTGGAAAAATTCTGAAAGTGATGTGTGAGTGACACAAATTTGGACAAAGCCGATTTATAAATAATTCCAATTATAAAGTGACAACATAATTTTCGCATAGTGAATGTGTGTAACTCAGTTGGTGAATTTGCCATGGTTTTAGCTTGCAGAAAATGGAAAGAATGTGGGCAGATGTTATTTGGTGTCTCTGAAGTGTCATATACATTAAATAACAAAGCAACCAAGAACTTAAATAATTATAATGCAACAAAACCCAACGTGGTTAGAAGACAAAGAGCAAAAGCCCATGTAAAAGGTCATTGGTTTAATTCTCTTTTAATGAGAAACAAGAATTTCATTATAGTGTACCATTATTTTCAGGAGTATTTGGGAATTTAATCCTTTGAGAAAGCAACCCTTTGGTTTCACAGGCTCTGCCTGTTAAGGAATTCTTTCTAGTCCACAACACAACATAACATAACACAAAACCCTTGCCAGTGGGAGCTGAGGCATATTAGAAATGACTCTGTTAGGAATTGTCAACAGGAATCATCTTCTTTATCATTGGACTCTCGGAGAGTAGGAAATGTAGATAGAGTTAGTAGTGAGCAGGCTGTATGGCTGGGACCCCATCTATGTTCCTGGTCATTTACTCTGCAATTTGGCATCGAAAATGGGGACCAAGATCTGAGATTTTTCGACCAATTTTTACACAATGTCAGGAAAGAAAAGAACATTTGGCCTTTTTCTGGCAACCCATTGACATTACAAATGGCATCCCCAAATAGCTCATCCTAACATTGAGAGTGATCCAACTTTCCCATTTCTGGGTGGAG
Source organism: Halichoerus grypus (assembly GCF_964656455.1). Taxonomy (NCBI): domain Eukaryota; kingdom Metazoa; phylum Chordata; class Mammalia; order Carnivora; family Phocidae; genus Halichoerus; species Halichoerus grypus. Next base: position 130,859,615 of record NC_135721.1, on the reverse strand, counting down.
TTGAGAGATTACCCCCCTGCCCCGCAACATAGCAAATAGTATGACTTTCTTTTCCAAATAACCAACCTGAGACTTCTTCACTTAAAGACAAGAAAATGCAAGAGCCTCCAAATAAAACATGAAAGGTGTCTAAACCACCCACTACATCCATTCAATTCAAATCCTTGAATTCTAATGAGGTCCCACGTTACTTAAATTCACCCTCCAGAGCTATCCGTTAGAGGTTTCTGGGGGATATTTTCTAGCAATAGAAATGGGTACCTCTGAACTGTTAGAGGAACAAGTTGGAAACAAAAGAGTCCTTTATAATTGATTCTCCGTAGAATAGGGATAGAGGTAGAAGAGGACACATTTTTCCGGAGCAATCTTCAGTGGATTCATAGCATCAGGTCTTATTATGTCCATTGTTCTTATTATCTACCGTCCATAGAAAGGGTTATGCCTGGGAGCTTGAACATTATTCCTCTCTATTAATGTTGAAACTCCAAAGCTTCCATGACTTGGGGGATTCTCCCTAAAAATTCCAGATACCCTAGTGATTCTTGTCTTGCAGTCTGTTTTGTTTTCATTATAAAAATATATTACCATTGTGAATAATTCAAATACACAGAAGATGTGGGTTTTCCGGTTCACCGCGATCCCACGACTCCCTGTTGTCACACCCAGCTCACTCATTTATGTCCCTGGCCCTATCCCTGGGGGTATTTGGTGTTGCATCCTTGATATAGCACTACCTCATTCTTTATAACAACTTCATTGAATCCCATCATCTGGATTTATCATACTGGGATTCACCATTGTCTCTTGATGGACATTGGATTTGTTTCCAACTTGTTGCACTTCATTTGGTCATTTTTTCGACAAAGAATTATTGAGTACCCACTGTATTCCAGACATTGGGATATAACGGTAAGTAGACGTGGCCCCTGTCCTCATGGAGAATAAAGCCCAATGAGGAAAACATGTTTATTTTTAACTCTAGGCCATATGCAGTGAGCACCCACCATGTGTCTCATGCACATTGATCTCAGGTCCTTCACTAACTAACCTGATGAACATCCTTGCACACCTACCTTTATGCACATGTGCTAATATCCCCCACAGCATGCATTCCTGGAAGTTGGCTTCAGCAATCGTTTCAGGAAACACTTTGAGCTAACATTGCATGACTTCCAAACTAATTTAAAGTCCCTATTTATGCGGGAGAAAGCAAAACCAAACCAACCCTTCCTCTCAGGGCTTGAAAATCGAGACAACATCTGACTCATCACTGAGGTTTTCATTTTTTATTTTTTGAGCCAAATAAGTGGACGTTTCAAAATGATGTTATATATTGTTAGAAAAATATAAGTTATTTTTAAAATAATTGATTCAATAGAAGAGGAAGCTCAATTGTAAATGTGTCACCCTTGTTTTATAATCAATGTCTCCATTCATCAAATCATTTTTGATTTTCTACCTCCTCGCCTTGGCCTCCCTTAAATTTCTCTCAGAAAACATATTTTGCTGTCCCATGGCACTGTGACTCATGGTTGCATATTTTAAAAAAATAAATGCATTGCCCAGGTTATTTCTAAAGAGATCTTTTTCTTTCTAGAAATTAACCTCTCACAAAAAATAGAAATGGAAAGAATATCACTTTTTAAATAATCTTATTTCAGGAAAAATAAGTATATTTCAGGAGAAATAAATAGAGTCCCCTAAGTCCTTGCACTGCATCCAACACAGGTAGTTCTATCACTTCACAAAAATCCTATGGGCTCCTACAGATTTTCAAAATAATTGCAAAGAGTAGTTAAGACATCTGTCGTGCCCTAAATAGAAAAAGATTCTTATATGTATTAATTCAAGTGTATGTCAAGAAATTGGATATTTGAAGTGCCAGTATATTTTTATAAAGTGAGTGGGTGGAGAACTCTATTCATGTGCCCACAAACCAGGTAGGCAGATGAAACCATACGGTGGTAGATGGGAATATAGAGATATAGATTTATAATTTGTCAATATTAATAACACCCTGTACTTGAAAAGTGCTTTCCTCCTCTGAACCCTTGTCACCTACTGTTTCATTTAATCCTCCTCCTGTCTTTCTTTAGACCATTCATTTTGTAAGAAGCTCTTTGTTGGAATCATGTTCTCAGGCACAGAGAGGGACGGTGAGCTTTCATATTGAGCACATATAAGATCCAAATGAGGATACAGCCAGGAAATCACGGTCTTCCATTGCTTACCTTCAATCTAGAAATCTAATAAAACCTGTTGAAATTGACCATCTGGAGGAAAAAGGAGGATGGTTTGTAATGGTGACTGTAAAACAAAAAAAACAAAAACAGGAGTCTTCCAGCTCAAGTTCTTGATCTCCCATTCTGCCCCAAGTACTGACTATGAAAACAGAGTTGTGTTTCGGGAGGTTTCTGAAAGTAGTGTTTCTCTGGGCAATTTCTATCTCCGCAGCAGCCTGTGTTCCTTTCTACCCTTACAGGAGATTCTGTGGTCACTTGGCACTCTCGGTTAATAATTATAGTAATGATGATAATAGCTACTGTGTATGTATCATGTGCCAGTGGCCTGGCCAGCACCATCCTAGCACAGTGCATGCCTTAGCTCATTTATTAGCCTAAACACTCCATGCAACACATTCCCGTCCCACCGTGCAGAGAAGGGCGTGTAGACTCAGTGTGTTTAAGTGATTCGGTCAGGGTCACAGAGCTGGAAAATGGCAGCACCAGAACTCAGACTCAGGTGTTTGTTGCTTCTAAAGCTCATCCCCTGTACTTAGATGTGTTTGTGACTTTCTGTGCTCCTGGCAGCTGATTTTCTTTGAGAGTACATGGAGAAAGGACAGCCACAGCTCCATTTTTGTGATTCTCCTCATAGTGTTTTCTGCGCTCATCTGAAATCACCTGAAATTACAACAAGGCAAGAGAGAGGAGAATTAATACCTGACTTACATAAAGCTCGGATGTACGTTTTCTGAATATGTTTGTCACTAAACTGAGATTTGCCTTGGTTGTGTAATTTTGTCTGATTGTCCAGTTCTGTTTGAAGTGGGCATCTTGGTGAAACACGAAGGTTGGACTCATGGCCTTTGTTGATTCTGGAAATTTCTAGCAGGTCCAGTTCCTTGGATTTGTGTAACAATGAGGCTGACCTAGTAAACAATCCCGCACAATAAATTAAAATATCTTCCCAATTCTTCTTTTAAATCTCAACTTCGGTTGAATTAGATCTCCACCAAAAATACACTCGCACACCTTTCAAAGAAATGCGAACTGCCCACCAAACATTTCCGCTAGAACTTTGAATATCTAAGTGATACACGTTGGAGAGGGTTCAAATGCTCCTCAGAGTATCAAGCTATTAGAATACATGACACAATGAAAGAAATAAAAATGACTTTATTAATAGGCAAAGCTTGGATGTCACAACCAGATTCCATCCCAACACTGCGGGCTGGATGCCCTGAGATGCTTCACCTTTGGCTCTCACGAATAAAAATAAACCCCTGGAAGAAAGTTGATCAGTAATGAACTAGAAAAGCTCTGAAATTGCTTGGTAGTCTTCGAACTGTTCTTTAAAGTATTAGGTAGTCCCTGAAAAAAATTTGGGTTCTTTAAATGGTAACTCTATTTTTGACAGCTGGAGAAAATGAGCTTCTGTGGTTATTGTCCTTTGAATACAGAGCCCAACATGAACTATTTGACTTGGTCTCTAAAAGAGGACTCAGCAAAGAAAAAAGAATGATAGAAAACAAAGAGAGGAAGGGACTTAGGTACTAGGGACTTATTAAGACCCTTAGTCTAAACTCAGCACGCAGTCACCTTGGCATATATACAGCTTTTTATGCCTCAAAATGAATAACAGAGGAAAATCATAGAAAAGCTTGAGATAGTCTCTTTTTTAAAGAAGAAGAAGTTGAACTTCTTTGCAATGATCTCCCTAACAGCCGGAGGGGCTGTTTTCCGGATGCTAACCTAGGTCCACTGCTGCCGAGAAAGACTTTTGATTCAACCCAAATTCTCCTCCAAGGGCTAGCAAAGACAGGGAGGGGAAGAAAGCAGATTTAAACCTTAAACTGGCAGAGGACCTAACAGATATCAAATTGAAACCACTAGAGGGAAGTTAAAAAATCTCTCTCTCTTGGGCAGGAAGGTGGCACCAGGGGCCGTGCCTGCCTCCTGATCTCCACTGACGTTTTGCTTAAAAAGCCATTTTGTTTGTTTGGCTGGTTTTGCCATTCAGCATTCCCCAAAGGCCAGCTAATGAGGATGCGACGCCATATTCTAAAGGACACTAGGGAATGTGTTTGGGTAGGAAGGGCTCTTAATGACAGCCTGAATTCTGGAGGCCAGTGAAATCCCAATATGGCAAAACCTTTGAATGCAATGAGGAGGCTGACAGAGCTGGTTACAGGGAGAGAAATGATAGCCGAGAGAGTCCACTTCTTTTTCTAAATGTTCTCAAGCAAGACTGGCCCTTGTAGAACAATGCAGAAGACCCAGAGGAAGACAAAACCACTTTCCATCCAAATGGATCTAAAGTATATGTAGAGGACAAACAGATCCTTATTTGCCTCTGGGCTGAACACCTTGGTGAAACCCATGACAGTGATGTCCCTAAGAAAAGCACATGGAACTTCCAGACACCAGGGGTTCGGGCTGAAGAAAGATTTCTTCCATTCCTAACCAATCAAGAAGCATGTATCAAGGTTCTACCTTATGACAAGCTCTGTAAAGGTTGTTTCTGAGGCAGGACAAGACCTAGAAATTGCCATACTGTGTTAAACCATTGACAGTCCTAGTCAAGACTTCTGAATCTTAGTGGCACCAAGTAGTATTTAAAGACGAGCGTGGTTGACCTCTGAGGATGGGCATGCTCCTCCCTATTTGAGATTTATCAACCTCCATCTTATCCAAGCCCTTATTATCTTTCCTAATTAGGGGGCTTCATAGTAGATGTTTAATAAAAAATGTGTTCATTGAATGGTGGCTCCTACCTTGGAGGGACAGTACCGAGAGGTGGTTAAGAGTATGGGATACGGAGTCATTGCCTGGTGTCAAATCCTTGCTCCCTAACCTGCTAGTTCCGTGACCCATGCTGGTTTCTCTGAGCTTACATTTTCTTGCCTGTAAAATGAGGCAAATAAAATGATTCCTCCATCTTAAGGTTCCGCATGATAAATAAATGAACTAGTGAGGGTTATTATCTCATTTGGCACACTGCTTGACCTTTAGTAAGCACTCCACTAAGGGTTAGATTTCATGAATAATAATTTTCATTATCTTTACTAATATGAGCACCATACCTCAGGTTAAGAGACATATAATATTTTTTTTAATTTTTTATTGTTATGTTAATCCCCATACATTACATCATTAGTTTTAGATGTGGTGTTCCATGATTCATTGTTTGTGCATAACACCCAGTGCTCCATGCAGAACGTGCCCTCCCCAATACCCATCACCAGGCTAACCCATCCTCCCACCCCCCTCCCTCTAGAACCCTCAGTTTGTTTCTCAGAGTCCATCGTCTAAGAGACATATAATATTAATCAGTCAAAAAGTTATTTGAGTGCCTTTGATGTTCTTACCTGTTCTCGATGCAGGTGCTACAGTTTCTTGCCATCTGCTGACAGAACAGCTAAGATCATAACAGTGGGAGCTGAAGTCTTCCTGTTTGCCCCACATTGCTTACCCCCATTTCCTACACTCCCCTCCTCCAGCAGAGGAGGAGGAGACGATAAGCAATGACCAAATATGTGGGAATTAAACCCCAGGCAACATCGTTGATAAGAACTAGGCAGTTCATTACCAGATTTCTTAGGTACGTTATCAAGCGTCAGGCACAGAGCATTACTGAATCCACAGCTGAGACCGCAGGCCCCGGTATTGGTCTGCATTTGTCTATGCCAGTTAGCTTTAAAAAGTGATGCTCAAACTCAAGTATGCTTCAGAATCACCCGGAGGGCTTGTTGCTCATCCCCCCACCCAACCCCGAGAGTTTCTGACTCAGTAGATCTGGCGTGGTTCTCAAGAATTGGTATTTCTAACAAACTCCAAAGTGATGCTGAGGCTGTGGCCCTGGGATCGCGGTTTGAGAACCCTTCACTGAGCGTGTGCTTTAAGGAGCCAAAGCTGTGAATTCAACCCATTCAACCCATCCAGCCCTATCACTGATGCCACAGGCCACAGCAGTTACGAAAAATGGGAAGTAGGATATTCAACAAACCCCACCTCTCTGCGAGGGAAAAAAAAAAAATACAAGGAAACATCCACCACCTAAATGTTACCAATAGAAGGCTACCAACGGTTTAGTCGTTCATTCATTCAACATGACCCACCACCTCTTGGTTCCAACATCAGCATTTTGGTCATCATTTCTTTATCCCAGAATTACCTAATTCCAGGGTTTAAGACTTCCATTGTTGTTGTTATTTGGGGAAAACCAACACTTGAATATAATCGGACTGTGGTTACAAGCCACATGGAAATTGCGTATCTCATGAGTAGTACATTTCTAGCTGGTCTTCCATTTGTCTTGACCCCAAATCTCAATCATGAATGAATGAGGTCATCCATTTCAGAACTCCCCTTGCACTCCCCTTGTTGCTGTGCTCATGTTAGCTGAAAGGCCATTGTCTGTTTGTTATTTTAGTCAGTGAAAGGGGATGGAGGGATCACCCACTCAGAAGAAATAAATGGGAAAGACTCCAGCTATCAAGTAAGTGACACGTCAACTCTGTTTGGTGGTGGGTTTAGCTTGCATGTTCTCACTTCTTTCCAGCCTAGTTGCCAATGCAATTCTCAGCCACAGACAACTCATCTACCATCTCTAGATTAAGCACCTGCTGTATGCCAGGCACTATCTTGGGCTCTGCGGAGACATGCATGAACAAGCTAGAGTTTCTCAGCTATTTCATTTAACACATGCTTTTCTGTCTTCTCCACATGGCAAATCCCTTCCTGTCCTTCAAGTCTTGGCCTAAATGTCACCTCCTCAAGGAGATGTTCTATTTCTGCCCATCATCATTGCATCTTGTTCTTTCACTTCATGGAATTTATCACACATTGTAATGAGTCATTTGTCTATTAGTTATGTCTCCTCTACCTGTTCCTTTCCGTGTCTGGAGCATCCGTGGAGCGAGGGAGGAGCCTCTTTTATTTTTCTATCACACTGCATAGCGCCTGGCGTAGAGCAGGAGCTCTTTCTTGAAAAAAAAGTAGGTGAAAGACATGGGATCATGTGGGGTTTTTTTCCATTATTTTCTCCATTCTAAAGAAACATAGCTATGACATTTTTATAACTACACGTTTCCTTTTTTTAAAATGGGATCATCTCATGCTCAACACCCTGTTTTATAACTGTACTCTTTCTTAACTTAGAAATACACCTTCACAAAAATGTCCTCAAATATTCTTCTACTAATGTTTGCAATACAGAGAACTGGTTAAGAGCATGAGTTGCAGGCTCAAGACTGCCTACGTTCGAACCCTGGCTCTGCTACTTTTTAGCTGTGTGACTGAAAACAGCTTACCAAATCTCTCCGTGCCTCAGTTTCCTCCTCTCTACAATGGAGCTGGGAAAGGACTGCCTCGTGGCATTGTCATGCTTAGATGAGTCAACACACGTAAGGTCCCTGGAACAGTCCTAGTACCGGGGACTCAATAAATGTTAGTCGCTACGTGAAGCCGCATGGGCTGCCATACAAACTACCATAGACTCAGTGGTTTGACAACAGAAATTTATCTTCTCACAGTTTTGGAGGCTGGAAAATCCAAGGTCAGGATGCTGGCATGGTTCTTGGTGAGGAGAACTCTCTTCCTGCTTTCCAACAGTTGTTTTCTGCTGTGTCCTCACATGGCAGCTCTCACAAGGACACTAATCCTATTGGATGAGGGCCCCATCCTTATGACCTCAATTAACCTTAATCATTTCTTACTCCAAATACTTTGACACTGGGGGTTAGGGCTTCAACATATGAAGGCATACTAGTTGCTATTATTTTGTTACTATTACTATTATGCCACCGATAGGAAATTACCACCCTAGTGTATTGTTCATATCACACACACACAAATGGACAGCAATGACTATAAATAATTTATGACATTTCTATTTCCATAATAATTGGATTAGCCCATATATTTCAACAGGGAATATATTGCTTTTTGCTACACTCAAATTATTTTTGTTTTTCTTTTTCAACTTATGACTATACCTGGCCCCAAACTCATTCTCTAGACCACTTCAGAACCAAAAATCCTGAAGTTAACTACCTTGGAAATATGATAAATTTACTTTATTCAATATGAAACATTTAGATATAATTGTACATTTTGTCTAGGATCTTGATGTGAAACAGTGATGCCAATCATCTTAGCAATTCTAAAATGTAAGTGAAGTCAGTGAAAATCAGAGTGAGCTAGAAACCTCATTCTATTTACACTCACCTAGGAGTGTTCTGAGAATCCATTAGAGGGCCCTGGATCCAGACTTGAGGAGACAGATGTGTAATCTTGGAGAGATGATAAGTGCTTAGTTGAATTTTGGGGGTGGGGAGAGACATTCTCTGTTCCTTTCCAATTTGCCCTCTCAGGGTTATAAAAGTCTTGATTGATGATTCCAGAAGAAGAAGCCTCAGGCACCTCCTGGTCTAGGTATGCTTCCAAGGTCTGAATCAAATGGGATGTTTCCATGACCTTGTCCTCCAACTTCCTGCCAGCATCACTGGGTTCCAGGGGAGGATACACTCCAATGATTTGGATGAGAATAATTTCTGTTATAAATTCTGAGAGAGTCAAATCCCAAGCAAAGATTTTAAATCATCTACATTTAATGACAGCAATCATCACACAGTTTTAGATTCTTAGCTTACTCTGAATATAAGGAACCAGCCATCTGTTATTTTCAGAAGTTAGTTTCTAAGCCATTAAGAAGAACATTTAAGCCTAATAGCATGGCGTAACCCTGTGGTAAATGGACCTGATCCATTGAAAGCTCCCCTCCTGAAAAAAAAAAAAAAAAAAAATCAATGTCCTGTGAAAGCTATTGATGTGTGGGCACTTCTCACTCCCCACCTCACAGTGATTTGCTGAGGGAAATAGTGTAGAAACATCTGGAAGGCGAGTTGCTGGCCATTCATTCAACCCATGTTGGTGGAGACTTACTATGTGTCAGATGAGGTGCTGGGAATAAAGCCATGGAAGACAGAAGAGTTTTGTTCTCTGGAGCTCCCCTTCCAGCAGAGAGAGGCAGGCGGAACGTTCTCAAGTGAGCCAAGAAATCCCCAAGATTAAGGCAAACATAAAGAAAACACAGCAGTGTTTTGTCAGAGAGGGGTCGGGCTTCTTTAGACCGTCTAAACAGGAACTGCGTCTCCAAGGAGGCGACATCTGAGCTGAGACTTGACAGCAAAGAAGCAGCAATCCTGTCAAACCCTACAAACATACTGAGCAGAAGTTACAGCGAACGTGAAGTCCCTTTTTTTGAGAATAAGCTTGTTTGAGGAAGAAGAGAAGACCATGTGTCTAGAGCAGAAGGAACAGAGGGGAGAGGAATAAGAGACAAGGTTGGAGAGGCACAGGGACACTCGATTTAACAAGTATTTCCTGAGTCCTTGGTCTGTACCTGGCTCTCAGAGCCACACAGAAAGAATCTCTCAGAAAGAATCTCTGCAGGCAATGTTGGGTCAGGCTGCCCGACTCTCCCCAGTTTGCCTGGGACTTTGTGGTTTTAAAATTAAGTTGCATGTCCTGGAACCCCCTCTCTCCCAGACCAAACAAGAAGACCGGTCCCTTGATGTTTGGCCTTCTCCATGGCCAGACACCATGTGGTACAGGCTTTAATCCTCAGACCACCATGAGGTATGATGGGCATCTTTTGTTGCTCCCACACAGATGAGGAAGCCGAGAGAGCCAATGATTTCTTCCAGGTCATACAGCAAGGATGTGATGGAACCAGGACCACGCCCTGTTCTTTTGACTCCAAACACGAAGCCCTTAGCCAATAACTGGATCTTACCATCTTCTATGCAACAAAAACAGTCACCAGGGTGTTCAAATGGTCTGTGGTCTTTCTGAAGAGCCTCGTGGTGGGAGTTTCTGTCTCACTGTACCGGGGTATCTGCTCTCGGCTCTCTGTTGCATTTGGGCATCTATAACTTACTTCGCATTTGCTACAACTTCGGCAGCCGGGGTCCGACGGAAATAATCAGAGTGGGTGGTGGCAGGAGAGCTTCTTGGAATGACTCAATGTTGGATGTTTCCTTTCTCCAAGGAATTCTGCCCTCGGGAGGCTTTTGGGACCGGGGCATCTTCTGTCTTCTTGCTTATTTCTAAGGGGTATATTGATACTGATGAGAAATGACAGTTCTCTGCTTATCGCTTTCTCCATCAAACTGCAACTTTGTCCAAGAACTTTTTCACTCGGGAACAATCTATCACTTTTACAAATCAGAAGTTGTAAACATATATTCAGCGGGTCAAATGTGGCCCACGGGTCAAATGTGGCCCACGGGGTTGCTGGTGTTGTGGCTGTTTTCAAGTTTCTATGCGAAAAATAGAAGACTTGACAGCACTGGGACTGCAATCCTACATAGTATCTTGGTTGGGTCTGAGCAGCTGTTACCCCTTTGGACAGGGCCTGTGACAATTCACCACAATCCTCCCCGCCGCTCCAATTTTCTCCCCAACATCAAAGCCAGCATTGCTTGAACTGGTGTTTTTCTTACACTAGAGAAGTATTTCTTACATTGCTCTCCCAACTGGGGAAATAAGGTCTCTATGTGATTATTCTTACCCCTGCCCTCCGTCATGTTTTTATTTCATCTGTCTGGCCCCTATAGTAATTTCAGTTCAAGTAAGTTATGGAGAAAAGGCTTTTGCTTTACAGATATTTTGTTATCTGTAATTTACCTAGCATTTTCTAGAATTTTGGATTTTACAGCTTCATCCTTCCAAACTGTAGGAACCAAGTAGGATTGCAAAAATTTCTCTTCAGCATGAAAGATGTACATTCAAAATTTAAAACACTTATCTTCTCTCACCACTGTTTTATAAACAAAAGAACAGTTTCACACCAGAAACTAAGATAGACATAACCATGAAAAAAGGAATAGGCATCCCAAGAAAAGAGTCACATGTGGTTTTAAGTGGGAGAAACCCTCTCAGAGCTGGCTTAAGCACAGAAGGGTTTCAGGAACAGCTAGATCCAGGGGCATATGTGAGCTTGTCAGCACCTGGGTTCTTTCTCCCTCTCTCTTTCTTCATCTCTCAGCTCTGCTTTTCTCTCTATTGGCTTCCTTTTCAAGCAGATTTTTCCTGGAAATGTCACTGGCTCTGGAAGCTCCAGGCTTTTATCTTCACAGTTTGGAATCCAATGGAGAGTAGACAGACCTCTCTCTTGGTTGATTTAGCAAGGTTCTGTGATTGGCTCAGTTTTTATCTGCATTCAGCCATCCTGAACCAATCACAGCAGCCGGATCACGTGCATGGCTCTGACTGACCAGGCCTGAGTCCTGTGCCTTTGTCCAGGGGCAGAATTAATTTGTCTGAACCACGGTGAATAAAGGAGAGAAAAGGGTAGTTCTCCAAGGAGAATAAAGGAGAGAAAAGGGTAGTTCTCCAAGGAAAACCCAAGTTCTAGTCCCAGAAGGAGGAGAGAAGAATGCTTGCTGGGAAAGCATTAATAAATTTTTAGATAAACAAATAAATGTCTCCTACTGTGACCTTGAACCGTCATAAGTATTTGCACCTTTTTCTTATTTTTTTTTTCAATTTCACCCAGGACTCATGAACACGTAGACCCCATCCAACACTTGAACACCTCTGTTCTGACATACTTATTTCCCTGCTACTGAGCGTTGTCTTATAGCTCCTAAACATGAATTTTGTTTGAACTTGCTGTAGAAGTCAGACTCACCGGAGAAGGCGATCACATCCCCAGAGCCGGAGCCGGCGGGAGCAGACCAGAAGGGCAAAGAGAGCTCCTCCAAGGACAAGAAGGTGGCGGCTGAGGGGAACAAGCAGAAGAGCAACAAGCAGGAAGCCAAAGAACCGGTCCAGTGTGTGGAACCGGCCGCGGGGGAGGCGAACTCGCTGCAGAATGGGGACAAGTCCCAAAAGAGACAGGAGAAGCGGCGACAGTCCCTCGGGGGCTTCTTTAAGGGCCTGGTAGGTGGATCGTTCATCACCTCTTTCTAGGCTCTTGGGCCAGGAGTGTGGTTCACGCCTTCAAGGTGGGACTGGCCTGGACCTCTGTCACAGAAATATTGCTGGAGGACTTGCTGTATGCCAGGCGCTGTGCTGGGCTCGGAGAGCAGGCTGGACAGATGCTTCACTGTTCGGCCGGACACTCCGGTGCCGATGGCTGGGGGCAGGGATACTGAGCAGGTGAAGAGCAGGGAGGCAGAAGGCAGGCACGGGGGAGCCTGAGTGTGAGGATGTGATACCCCCCCCCCCGGGGGGTTGAAAGGGGTGTCAGGGAAGGCTTCTCGGAGAAGACGACCTCTAAGGTGGGGCCTCAGATTAGCCTGTGGAGGAGGAAGCAAGGGGAGGCCTGAAGAACCAGTGTGTTCCAGGCAATGGAGAGACAGCAGAGAAGTGAAATTCAGTCTTGCCGGAAGAAGGCATAGGAGGACAGAGGCAAGGTGGCAGGAACAGGTGGTGATGAGGAGCATCAGGATTCACCTGTGGCCAAAGGGAGCCTTGAAATGTTTAAATCAGGAAACTGCTCTGAACCTGACCTTGGGTGGTGGGTATACGGAGGTGACTAAAAATCAGCTCCTTCCTTCCAGAGAGGCCTAGTCCAGGGTGAGCGGAGGCCAGACATTCTGTAATTAATTAACCTCTGGGTTATTTTGTGTGTGTCTGTTTGGTTCTTCTCTGTCTCCTCCCCTAGACTGGAGGGCAGTGACCACACTGTCATGGGCAGATGTGCTGTCCTCCCCAGCACGGTGGCGAGAGCATAGTAGACACCCAAGAAGGGTTTGTTGAATGAATGAAGGAATGGATGGAGAAAATATGGCACTAGTAAATGTTTTCTTATATTTGGGATAATGTAAATCCTGGCAAATGAGGAGAGTCTGAAGGTCATTAATCAAAAGATAAGCAAGGTGGTCAAGCATCCACTAGGAGGAGAAACAGGTGAAGTCACACCTAGGACTCATGGGAATGTGGCTTGAGCCCATGGGGCAGGACAAGGAAATCACACTCACAGTAGCCATGGGGCTGGAGTTAACAGGGGTTAACCTTCAGGTTGTGATAGAGATGGAACAGATACCTGAAGCAAACTCCCCTAAAGTGATTGATCATTCCTGATTGTCCCAGTCGCTGAACATCTGTAGGTATTGGTGACCTCTGATCGATGGAGGTGGGGGAGTACGATGGTTCCCCTGGGCCCAAGTTTGGTCTCCAAATAGCATCTGTGGGAACCTGTTAGAAATGCAGACTCTCAGGCCCCATGTTTATTTTATGGATGAATGCCATCGTATTTCCCTCTGGCCAGTGTGTCTAGGTATGGGTACAGAACCTCAGCGTGAGATAGTGCTAGAAGTCATGGTTTGAGGCTGTTTGGAAATGGGAAGCCCTGGTACAGAGCCCCTCTCCTACTCCCAAGCCTCTGGTGTAAAGCCCTCTCCGGTTTTTAAGAGGTGATGAAGACTGGAGACCAACCATCAAAGCGGAGGGGAGAGGGGGGTGGGCTAAAAGACTGATCATGCTTTGAGTGGTTTTGCTAGAAAACTTGTCTCCATTCTCTGCTCCAGTTCCTTGGAGAGGAGTGTAAACCCTTATCACACTTTTCTAGACATTTCCAAACTGACTATGCATTTTTTTCTGCCCAAAGTTCTGGTTGAACCATTCCCTGCCAAGCCACAGTGCCCGGGGTGGTGTACCGCATGGGGAGGGTGCTGTTCTGGAAAGATTCTGAGCTCACGGGCCCAGTCAGTTCCTCACTTTCTTGGTGGTTTTTGGTTGTTTTCTGGGTTTTATTTTATTTATTTTATTTTTTGGTCAGAGGCTCATGGAGTGCTCTCTGCATATCTCCTTACACACAAAATCCCTGGATCTAACAGGATGGATCTCATCCGGTAGTTCTGAACCTGTGATTTTCTATGCAGGGGACATTTGGCAATGTCCAGAGACCATTTTGATGGTCACCACTGGGAATAGGTGCTATTGGGATGTTGTGGGTAGAGACCAGGGATGTTGCTAAATGTCCCACGGTGCACAGAAGAGCCATGGGGCTGGAGTTAACCTTCAGGTTGTGACAGAGATGCGGCAGGTACATGAAGCAAACTGCCCGAAACCAATTGATCATTCCTGATTGTCCCAGTCCCTGAATATCTGTGGGTATTGGTGACCTCTGATTGATGGAGGTGGGAGAGCCCAAGTGTCAGGGGGCTGGAGCTGAGAAGCCCAGAGATGGCCAAACAGCACGTAGGGCAGTTGGAAAGAACAGAGCAGAGGGGGTGCCTGGGTGGCTCAGTCGGTTATGTGGCTGCCTTCAGCTCAGGTCATGATCCCAGGGTCCTGGGATCGAGCCCCGCGTCAGGCTCCCTGCTCAGTGGAGAGTCTGCTTCTCCCTCTCCCTCTGCCTGCCTCTCTGCCTACTTGTGCGCTCTCTCTCTCTGTCAAATAAATAAATAAAATCCTTAAAAAAAAAAAAAGAACAGAGCAGTGCCCGGGAGCCCGTGCTGAGAAGTTAGACAGCTTCACTGGAGTGCTAGACCTACCACTTCCTAGGTTTGTGGCCTTGGGTTAGTCACTTAACCCCATCCGAGCCTCGAGTTTCCCCTGTGCAAAGCTGAGGTGATAATGACAGCAACATTCTAGGATTCCTGGGGAATCAAATGCATGTATGTCCTAAGGGGTCCAACACCTGACACGAAGCAGGAGTTCCATAGTGGATGCTATCATTTCCCCGGCAAATACACTGGACCTTGTATGTGGACCGGAACCTGACCTCCTGCAAAGGTGGGACATCAGCCCACATTGCTCTCACCTTAAACCCACCGTGGGACTCCTTTCCCTGCAATTCATTCTCCCTCTGTCCACATGCCGCCTCCCTCTCTCCTTGCCCAAAACCATCTGCCCCAGTCAGTTCCCAAATTCACTGCTTGCCGATCCCTGCTTGATCTTTGCCCTGCGGGTGAGATCCTCTCTGCTCTGCTCCTCCCTCCCCCCCAATCCTTCCTCATACTGCCTGGATTCTAACAGGGAGCAGCCTCCTTGGCATTTCATGCAGCATCTGAAAAGAACTGGAAGGAAGCCTTTAGAATTCATCAAGTGCCACTGTTTGCAAGCATTTGGTTTTTGAGCAGAGGGACTCGGTTGACAAAGGAAACGTCAGAACCTTCACGGGTGTATGTGCGTGTGCGTATGTGTGTATACACACATAAATGTGTCTATAGAAACATATCTATTTGATCAACATGGAGCTCTGATTGGAGGGGGAGTAGACCCCCTGCCCCCATCTTGCCCAAGAGCCATCCACTTGATGGCGCTCTCATCTCTCCCACTGTCGCGGGTCCCCGACGCCTTCATGTAGTGCTAGGATTCCGTGCAGGCCAATCTGCAGGTTTTACCGGGGAGCCAATGGAGATTGGAAAGAAGATAGAGCCTATTCTTTATTCTCCCAGAGTCCCCTACCTATCATTTTTGGCCCTCTCCACTGGGCACAGGCTGAACCGAGGCTGGGAACAATTAGCTCAGTTACTCCACCCAGGGCTTGGAAAGAGTGGACAGGACCCAGACTGGAGCCTGGAGAGCAGGTGATCTGAGGTCCAGATTCCAAGTCGGGGGGCCCGTGCAACGCTACATAAGCTGGTCCTGACTTATCTTAGAGCCTGTTTTCCCATCTGTAAAACTGGGTTAATCATCACTGCCCTCCTCACTGGGCTGGCGAGAGGACCAGATGAGGGTGGGTTTGGCTTGGCTGGTTGTATCCCATGAAGTGCAGGCCTGAGACAGCGGGCAGGACAAAGGTGACGTGAATGCCTCTGATCCCCAAAGTCCATGCCTCATGGGGCCAGAGGGGGGACTCACTTTACCTTGGAGCATCCCTCGGAGATAAGTTGTATCTTCCCCATTGGAAAGATGAAGAAACTGATTTTAAAGAGTGAAGTAATTCCTCCAAGTTGTCACAGAGCTAGAAAGTGAAAGAACTGGGCAATGCACTCCAACATCTGGCTGGAGACCATTCTTTTATCCACCACTCATGCAAAGGGTATATTTATTTGGCACGAGACCTGGCACGGAGTAAGTGCAAAGTAAATGGCAGTCATTGCTCTTGATATTTCAGACTTTCATTAGGGTGCAACTTCTTTATATTTTTCTCCAGGGACCAAAGCGGATGTTGGACGCCCAAGTGCAAACAGACCCTGTATCCATCGGACCAGTTGGCAAATCCAAGTAAACAAATCACTACAGTTCCCACCAAGTTATCCTGCCAGCAAGATGTCTTCTCCCTACTCCATTTCCTCCCCGAGCCCACTCCATGTACATAGTTTTCTTCTAATGGCCATCAAATGAAATTCTGCCTACAAATTAAGCCTGAGCTGTTGTATATCGAGGTGTATTATTTACGTCTCTGGTCCAATCTTTTCCGGTAAATAGCTGTCAAGATGGTTTAGCAGGTGAACCAGTCAGGTGGGAAGACTTGATGGTTGCCAGGCAGCGGGTAGAGGGCGTGGAGGAATGCATTCTGGGTAAGTTATGAAAAATGGCAGTGGCAAGTAAGTGGCAGAAGAAGAATGCCTGTTGGAAGGAAGAAAGCTTTGTAGGAAATACACGCTCATCCTCTAAACTCGAAGAGGAGAGACAAAAATCCATTTAAGTTCACATTTCGAGGAGGGATAGCATGGGCTCCGTGGGGGAGGTCACCAATTTCCTGGAAAGGAATGTGTGGGGAATGAAAAGGGAATGAAGAAGAGTTGCTTTTCAAATAGGGTCCTTGTAAGTTATTGATGAGAAGGGAAAAGATTGACCGCAGAGGGTTTGAAATGATTTGGGAAAACAATTGCTTTTTGAAGCTCAGTGACATTACAACTTCAAGACAAACAAACAAACAAAAAAAACCAAAAAACAGAACAAATAAATGAAGTTGCAAGTTTACTTTGCAACACAAGGGGGCACTGAGGTCTCCATTTTAATCCTGCATCCTGTAGCCCTAACAAAGATTTGGTCCCTGCAATCTTACATTATTAATGCTTCTCAGATGGCTGGGGGGCTGGCCTCATCTGTTCTGTCTGACGCTTATCTCAAGCCTGTCTGTAACTTCCTAATGTTCTCAGGATGTTTTCTGATAAAGCCCTCCCCATAACCCCAGTTAATAAAAATTTTTGGAAGATTATTCAAATACCCGAGGTTTTTTTAATACGTGTACAGAGGAGTAAATAGGACCATGAGTCTATTAAAATGTAATTCAAAGTAGCATATGATTGACTGATATCATGTATACTGTATTTTTCTTTTTCTGATTTAATAAAAAAAAATACATTTAAATCTAAAGCATCTTTTAATTTTCAACTTTTAAAGTAGGTCTCTTGTACTCTCTGAGACACCTTTATCCTCCACAGGATAAAATCAGTCTTCTTCCTCCATCTTGTCTTCCCTCCCAGATGCTCCTAGATTTCCTTGTATATGGGCACATGCACATACAAATGTGTGCACACATATATTTGCATATACACACATGCACTTATATAAAAGTACTGTCTTAGCCCGGCTGCCTAGAACAGAGCCTGAGACAGGGATTCAGGAACATGTGATATGTGGAAGGAGGCCTTCAGGGTGGAAAGAGGAAGTGAACAACAGGGCAGGGAGGGAGCTGAGCAAGGATTGGTCTCAGCTGGAGTTGAGTTTCATCCTGATCCCCTAGGGGGTGCTGGAGCATGAATTGCACCTTACAGTTGGTTCTACCTTGAGCCAAAGGGAGCCGGCCTTTGTACCCTTGTTGATGAGTCCCGGCCCACCCTGGGAGGTGGTGGGACAGGTAAGGTGCTCCCACTGAGCTGGGAAGTGGGAAGCTAGAGGATGTGTGCCTGGGCAATGTCCACTGTAGATATGCACATACGTATTTATACCCATACATATAAACATAGTTGACATGGAGAAATGTATGTAGACATTCATACTTATATATTACTTAAAAGAATAAATGCATGTATGCATTCATATTCATACACATACAGATAGAACGGCACATACACACTGGCTTGTAAAAATCCATCACACAACGATCTGAAGTAAACATTGAATATACTCTTCCGACAAGTCTGTGCGTTAGGCAAATAAAACCATGGCTTTGGCAAGAGAAAAAAATGGCATTTGGAAAATGTGTTCAGGAAAAAGATGCTATCTCCCAGATGTGGGGGGCCCGTTGCTGTGGGGGACTGCTAGCTCCCAGCTTGGATGGCCAAATGCTAGGTTTCAAATAACCATCAGAGGTCCTTTCCTTAGCTTCTTCAGACCTGCTGCTCAAACCTGGAGATCAGTGTCTATGGCTCACCCAGTTGAGAATGACCTCATGCCACTTCGAGTCTGAATGCTTAACTTGGCACAAATCAGGAAAAAGCCCTTTGGGGAAGCTTACTGGCAGGGTGACTTTCCTCCACCAACACCATCATGGAACATGGGCCGATTCAAGAAAACCAGGCAGCTGCTTATTCCTTTGTCCCCGAACACCAGGGGGGTCGCCTTGTGTGACCTTTGGTGAGCTCTGGGCCATCCTAGTCCATTGAGGAAGGTGACAGTTTCATTTGCAAGTTTCACCTCACTGGGCACAGGGGCTTTTGGCCCTGATGAGAAATGCCCCCGGGGCAGGACTGAGTCACTAAATGCAGAAGGAGCCCTCCCATCCCCCACCTCCCTAAGAAAAAAATATTTAAAAATCTTTTTCAATGACGTTTTTTTGCTGAGAACCTCTCTGCACAGCCAACACTTTCTGTAATGGTTTCGTATTGCCCTGGCCAAAAAAAGAGAGCAAGCTTTTAATGAAATTGCTTGGGGTTGTTGTTGTTGTTGTTGTTGTTGTTTTTAAAGGCAAGAAAACTTAAGCCAGAGCAGACTTAGACAATGACTTATCTGGGGGATTCGAAAGCTAGTTGTAGCCTCAGAACCGCGATCAAACCCCATCTTTGAGTTTTGAGGGTTTGTTTTTGTTTGTTTGATTTTGTTTCGTTTTTTAGCTGGGACCTCATTCCTGATGCCTTTACAGTCAATACCAAATTCCATGCCACCCGCTGAACTCCTGTAAAAAAAAAAAAAAAAAAAACGAAAAACAAATAAAAGAGCAGAAACTCCCCCAAGTGAGCTCTGGAAGGCTCTTGAGTCTCAAAAGCCTTGAGGGACTGAAGTTCCTCCAAATATGGAGCCCAGAAAGGCCACTTGGACGGCAAAGCTGTGTACAACATCGAAACACAAAACACGTCTTGCAGCTGAAAGGGCATTATGGCCTGTGGGAGGGGGCCTAGGGGCCTCGTTAAAAATTTACAAACTCATTTATTCATTTACTTTTTATTTTTAGGTGCACAGGGAAGTGTATCTTCTCCCGTGTCAAGAAGTGGCCCTTCCAAGAATTGAGCTTTTGAGCTGAACCGGCCGCCCCTGGGGGAAAAACAAAAACAAAAACGCAGCTTTCCAGTTCCAGCAGACGGTGACTTTTTGACTGATATCCATAAAAGAATTCATTCAAAAGCGCTCTTGTTCTCAGCAGCCCGTGAGGTCCCTCGTGAATTCATCATCTAGGGAAGGGGAGGCATACCTCCAGAAATGCCCAAAAGGGAGGGAAAAGAGAAAGAAAGTTAAGTTCTGTGGGTTTTGTTGCATCCTCCTGCTCTTTAAGCAAATTATCTGGGATTTACACACACACACACACACACACACACACACACACACACACACTTGAGCTGGAGCTGGACTGCCCTTATTTGCTTGCAAACGGTCCAGATGCAATGGGGCCCCATTAAATTAGACTCCAAGAGCCTGGAATCTGTGTCCTGCTGGCTCCTTCACACAGTGCCTGCCCCCGGAAGGGAGCTCATTTCCACATCTAGGGCCTGACAAATGTCATTTCTTATGTCAAACACTCCCACGTGGATCTTAAACCCTAAGTGGGAAAATCAGCTAGCCTTCCAGCTTTAAAGAAAACTTTGGAAAGGAAAATGATTTCAGTGATCAACTCACCCAAGTTGCAGACACAGGGCATGCGCTTTGCGGAATGGTAAGGAAGGTAAGGGTTGGTTTTAACCATCATCCCAATGTCCCTTTTGAAGCCTTCTTAAACAGCGGGTCGCACGGTGAGTAGAAATGAGGCTCCTCTGCAGTCTAGATCTTCCTCACTCCATCAGTGAACACACAGTGACCCTGGCCCACTGGAAATTACGGGCTCCATTAGGGAGAAAAGAAATTACTTACTGAGCAGCAAATTCTGTAAATTTGTAATTCAGATCTTAGGGCTGGCCTGAGAGCCGGTTGGGATCCAACCCTTTGCATAAATTGGTGTTCTGGAGAGTTTAACCCTTGCGGCTCTGTTTCCTTTCCCCAGAAAGCTGCTCATTTTAGCCTCTCCATCCCCTGGCCCTTTAAACTTGCCATAGCAGACAGAGCATCCCGTTTGCGATTTCACAGAAGTAAGGATAACTGTAACAATGCCTCACATTCTCGCACTTTGCAGTTTATAGAATGCTTTCTGAATACATCATCTAATTTAAAGCTGTATACCTCTAACTGAGCTTAATTGCCACCTTTATTATATTTTATTATGAGGGCACTAGCATGCACCTGTATGCCTTTTTTTTCCCCTCTCTCTCCAAAGGAGCACTTCTTGACAAAATGGCCCCCAGCTGCTAGAAGGAGCTCATTGCTTACGTGATTGACTCTCGCTGAAGGATGTTTTTGTTGAAATCTGGCCACATGGGGGAGTTTTAGGACCTAGGGCGCTACCATCTCCAGCCAAGCCCTTTTCCCTCACTCCCTAACCAGGAGGTTGGGCCAAAAAAGTTCTTAAGAATGTGCTTGTTGATTAACTTCTAGGAAGTAGTCAAATTTAATGAAGAGAACTAGAACAAGAGGGGGCCAAACTGGGCAAGTCAACTGCCTTCCATGATTCCCAGTCCACCAGACCAAAATAAAGTTGGTTGGTTTGTTCTTCCATTCTTACCAGCTTAGTCTTGGACAAAGCTTAAGGAAGGGTAGTGTGATTGTAAACCATTTAAGTTGGTGTCACCGCAAAGCATTTAAGTTCCCCTCACCAGCTCTTCATGCTCCATAACCCAGCCTTACCTCTCATGTCTCTGTACCCAACTAGCGGGCAAGCAAGTGACTTAACCTCTCAGTTTCCTCCCTAAACAATGGGACTAGAATAATGCCTACTTTGTGGAGCTGGTGGCTGGCGCATCATAAGCACTTAGTAAAGGAGAGCTATTACGTCATAGGGAACTTTCGGCACCAAAACAGAAAACTCCTACTCAAATTGGCTAGTAATAATCATAATAACTGTAAGGATATTTATCATATCATTTAACATATGTTATATCACAGCCTGGCTCCGATTCTCTGGACTCTGCTCTGCCATGTTCCATGGGCTGACTTCACCCTAAGACCAGTGCCAATTGATGGCTACAGTTCCAGCCAGGGGGATTATGGGATTACCATAATCAGTTTTGATTTATTGTTTTGGCAAATCGATTATTTAGAGGCAACTACAATGATGCAATAAACAGTAAGGCAATTATTGACATCAGTGTCTTTAAAGGTAGTGGTCCCTCGGATCAACCACGCCCCAACGATTCTGACTGATGGGGCACATACTTTTATGATGCCCTGCCCTCCACAACAGGGCCATTAGACTGTGAACTCATCAACATCAGGGACTTTCTTGTCTGTGTCCCTCACTGCTCTGTCATCAATGTCTAGCACAGTGCCTGGACATAGTAGATTCTCAACAATATTGGCTGAATGGATATATTAATAGATAATCTATGGCCATATCCATTGGGGAGGGGGTTGCCTTATTCTCTAGTATGAGTTTATTTTAGCCCCAAGTGTTCAATCACTTTAATTAGACATCCACCCTCCCCAGCTACCTAGCCTAGGGTTCTCAGAGTGTGGTCCCATAACAATCAACATCGGCATCACCTGAGAACTAATTAGACATGCAAATTCTCAAGCCCCACTCCATATGCACTGGATCAAAAACTCGTGGTGGAGGGCAGCAATGTGTGTTTTAGCAAGCCCTCCAGGTGGTTGTGAGGCAGAGAAATTTGAAAAGCACTGGTCTAGGTAGAGCTACCACTCCACTGACATCGATTTAAGAAGACCGGCCCTGAAGATGCATAGCTAACATTGGACTTACTACATGCCAGCCATTGTGTGCCACATAAATTACCTTGCTTACTGCCCATTTTACAGATGAGGAAATTAAGGTTCAGAGAGGAGAAGCAATGTTATCCAAGGACACACATGTCAGAGCCAAGGCTGAAACCCAACCTAAGGTCTTAATGACATGTTTTCATGTCTGTGGGAAAGACAGGCAGGCAAGAGGACAATAATAATATAACGTATGGTAAGTAAGTATAGGGTGTTGTGAAACTCGGAGGAAGACATTGCTACCAGACTACAGGGGATGGAGGTTGGCCGTTGGAGGTGGTGACAGTTGAGCTAACTCACAAAGAATGATTAAGAGTTGGCCAAAGTGGTTCCCAGCAGAATAGGAAGTGCAAAAGCCCAGGGTCTACAGAGAGAATGACAAGTTGTTCAGCATGGCCAGAGGGAGGTCATGGGGAGGACAGGTAAGACGGTGGAGGCTAGAGAGGAGGCACAGACCAGATCATCGAGGACATGAAGTAAGGAGCCCACAGTAAGAAGTTAGAACTTCTCCTGAGAAATAGGAAAAAAAGATCTGAACTGAAGGGTGGCAGAGTCCCATCTATATTTTGGTTGCAGGTAGGATCTTACATAAACTCAATTCGACTAATACTTACTGAGTGAACTGAAACAGCTAGTAGGTATTACAAAGTATAATCATTTTCTTCTTAAGCCTCTTTTAAAAGGATAAGAACTACCCACTTAGATAAAACCTCTAAATGGCATTGGTCCCTACAAGAATGATTAAATGCTCATTTCCATGTGTCATAAATGTGGGTTTGGAATTTGGCCCCTCATCCACCCAGATGATCCACATCTACGACCCAAGACTGGGAGATCATGAGCAAGTTATTTTACATATTAAAGTCTTAATTTGTTCCTCTATAGAATGGGAATAATAATGGTACTTAACTCAGAAAGTTGCTGAGAAAAGTAAACGAGACAACACGTTTATAGCTTGTAAGCATAGTGCCTGGCAAGTAGTAAGTGCTCAGTGAGCATTATTGATGAGGACATAGACATCTGCCCAAAGTAGCACATACGTCTTCACTTCCATGGGCTCATAGGTCACCCAGTCACTAGGATTAAACTGTGCCAGGCCCTCTCCATTCTGGTAACCAGTTGACTGGCTGGCTCATCCAAGAAAAAAGAAAAGAAGGAGAGGAAAAAAAAGAAAAATATTGATTTTCCCTGATGTCCACCTCATTCTAAAGTAAAGTAGAATTTCTGGGGAGTGGACTCGAGTACGCCTTTGGTTTTCCTCGGTTGTATCTTAAAATCTTAGCCGGTTTGCCATGGTAGCAAATGCCGTGGATGCCTCACCTCATTTCTCTTCAGCCCACTTCAGAGTTCACCTACAGCACTGATAACTCCCCACCTCAAAGATCTCTCCACTATTGGCTTTTCTTCTTGGTGGCTTTCTCCAGTGGCTGTGGGAACTCGTTCAGCCCACCCGCAGGGCATTCTGGAAATGCCCAAAATTTTACGCCCCTAGGGACAACCTTCAACCAATGAAGAGACGGCAGGTAAATATCTCAGCTTCCCCACCCCTCAGAGGGACAATTTTGAGGTGTCTTCTAAATGCTCCCACCAGGTCCCCGGCAAAACTGAATCCCAGCTGTCCACAGTAGGAACATACCCATAAATACACTCTCCCTCATTTGTGCTTCCTGGGATCACTTCCCAAATAAACTACTTGCATCCAAGTTCTTGTCTCAGGGTCTGTGTCTAAGGCACAAACATCTGCATCTCACCTAGGGTCCTTGTGCCAATTAGTTTTTTTTTTTAATTTTATTTTATTATGTTATGTTAGTCACCATACAGTACATCATTAGTTTTTGATGTAGTGATCCATGATTCATTGTTTGCGTAAAACACCCAGTGCTCCATGCAATACGTGCCCTCCTTAATACCCATTGCCGTGCTAACCCATTCCCCACCCCCCTCCCCTCTAAAACCCTCAGTTTGTTTCTCAGAGTCCATAGTCTCTCATGGTTCGTCTCACCCTCCGATATCCCCCCCTTCATTTTTCCCTTCCTTCTCCTAATGTCCTCCATGCTATTCTTTATGTTCCACAAATTAGTGAAACCATATGATAATTGACTTTCTCTGCTTGACTTATTTCACTTAGCATAATCTCCTCCAGTCCCATCCATGCTGATGCGAAAGTTGGGTATTCATCCTTTCTGATGGCTGAGTAATATTCCATTGTATATACAGACCACATCTTCTTTATCCATTCATCTGTTGAAGGGCGTCTCAGCTCATTCCACAGTTTGGCTATTGCAGACATTGCCACTATGAACATTGGGGTGCATATGGCCCTTCTTTTCACTACATCTGCATCTTTGGGGTAAATACCCAGTAGTGCAATTGCTGGGTCATAGGGTAGCTCTATTTTTAATTTTCTGAGGAACCTCCACACTGTTTTCCAAAGTGGCTGTACCAACTTGCATTCCCACCAACAGTGTAAGAGGGTTCCCCTTTCCCCACAACCTCTCCAACATTTGTTGTTTCTTGCCTTGTCAATTTTTGCCATTCTAACTGGGGTAAGGTGGTATCCCAAGCAGTTTAATAGAGGGGAATTTATAGGTGCTGGATGAGGTGAAAAAGCAAGCACACGATGAGGAGACCACCCAAGATATTAGACACAGAAGAAAACTGCAATACCATCGGAGCCAGACAGAGAAAAGGAAGAGGTCATGTTACCAGAGCCAGGAAAGCTGGATGCCCTGTGGGTAGAGGAACACCACATGGGGGTAGGGGAGGCTGCCCGAGGGTAGCTGGGTCCAGAGGGGGCTATCAGGAAGCACTGCCGGGGCACCTGGGTGGCTCAGTGGCTAAGGGTCTGCCTTCGGCTTGGGTCATGATCCCGGGGTCCTAGGATTGAGCGCCACATCGGGCTCCCTGCTCCACGGGAGGCCTGCTTCTCCCTCTCCCACTCCCCCTGCTTGTGTTCCCTCTCTCGCTATGTCTCTCTGTCAAATAAATAAATAATATCTTTAAAAAAAAAAAAAAAGGAAGTACTGCCTTTCTGCTGACAGGACATAGGAAAAATAGCGTGCTGGCAGTGCCCCCCGCTGTCTGAACCTAACCAGAAGCCAGTTGGTAATGGAACCTGAAAAATGAAATTTGAAGGGAAACATGGAAAGAGGAACTAAGAACCCATGGGCACAAACTAAAGCCCGGCTTAGAGAGGAAAACTAACATCAGAAAACAACGTTGGTTAGGGCCCCACACCCACCCTGGATCTAAACAAATGAACATGTGTATCATGATCCCAGTGACATCAAGTCACTTTACTTTTTCAACTTCACTTTGATATCCATAAAATGGAGGATGACAATGGAATCTACCACATGGAGCTGCTAGGTGGATTTAATGATATATTCCATGCAAAACAGTTAGCACTGTGCCTGGCACATGAGTGCCTAATGCCTAATAAATGCTCATGCTCATTGGAACATTTTGAGATTCAACTTCTCTTTGAGTACCTGGCAGCCCATTAAAATTCCTGCTCAAACTTGTTTCTTCCCCTCTTTACCACTCAAAAGCTCAACTTCAATGTCTAGAATCTGCCTCTAGTCTCTACTTCATTGCCTTAAAAAAAAAATCTTTCCACTTTCACTGAAGTTCTGCCAGAACTGAAGGAGGAACAGCTCTCTCCTCCCCTCTTGGCTCCCAACCCTCTCCCTGCAACCCCCACCCCCTCCCTATCTTTGCTGGCCAGTTTTTCACAAGGAGCTTAGCAGTTTTGAGGATACAAAAACAGGAAATTATGCACCAGTCCTGACTAAGGCTAAAAACTTATGTGCAAACCCTTCATCACACAGATTTCTTCAGCTCTCAAAAACTAGGGCTTGAAAAATCAGGTCCCTGGCCAAGATCTTTGAATTTGCTTAATCATTTCCTTTGCAAATGCATAACCTCTTTAGCCATGAAGAAGAAGTGGTGAGAAAGAGGGAGGTGGGAGTTAATATATTTTAAGTCAACCACAAGACAGGACAGGAAATTCTGGATTGGGGGGGGGGGTAATGTTTCTTTAATCCCTAGGTGCCGCAGCACACTAAGACAGCAAGTTGGGGGAAGTTGACCTTTCTAGGAGATTCTTTTACTGTGGACTCTGCCCCAGAGTGAGATGTCATAGCCCTCCTCATTCAGGGCTGAATAGAGAACATGAGAGCAGAGAAAACTCTGAGATGCATCCCCCGTGACCCTTTATTTGACTCAGGCAGCCAACATTTACTGAGTGCCTCTTCTGCCCCTGTGCTGTATAGAGAGGACTAAGATGGGCTCCCAAACAGGCAAAATAATGTCCCCACTTGCTCAATGCCAGTTGAAAGTTAATGTACCTATTGGAGAGAATCTGAAGTGAGTGACACCCAAAGCTGTTCTGTTGTTAAAATCTCTGGAACAACAATATAAGTGGCTTCTTTGTGCTTCCTTCTTGCTTCTGGAACTTTTCCCAGCAAATCAGAGCTGTGTACTTTATTAATCCTTAAGGTAAGTCATTGTCTTTAGCAGTGATTTTTATCCAAAATGGGAGACCAACCCCTTGCTGGATGTTAATCCAGCAAATAGAATGAGATGGGATGAAATGGAATGGCATAGAGTAGAATGGAATGGGATAGGATAGGATGGGATAGAATAGAATAGAATAGAATAGAATAGAATAGAATAGAATAGAATATTTCATGATGTATTATAGGTAATATGGATAATATTGATTAGTGAAAGGTTAGTTTTGATTATGAATATGTGGATATGGATTCATGATGTATTTTTTTCTTTTTTTTAAGCTTTTTAAAATTTTATTTATTTATTTGTCAGAGAGAGAGAGCACAAGCAGGGGAAGAGGCAGGCAGAGGGAGAAGCAGGCTCCCTGCTGAGCAAGGAGCCTGATGTGGGACTTGATCCCAAGACCCTGGAATCGTAAACTGAGCTGAAGGCAGACACTTAACCGACTGAGCCACCCAGGTGTCCCTCATGATGTATTTCTTACTATGGTTTATAATCAGAAAAGTTTAGAAGTCTCTGGTCTTTATTGTAGTTCAGTGGTTAAAAGCGTGGGCTCTGGAGTCTGCTGGCATGGGTTCAAATCTTAGTAGTGTACTAGCTGTCTGAGATTAGACGTGTCAGTTAAACTCTCTGAATCTCAGTTACTTCAGGGAAGTACAGCATACTAAAGCAAAATATAAAATGTAATACTGGATATCATAGTCTCTCAGGTTCTGGGGCCATTTATTTTCAGAAAGGGCCATTCTGTCCCCTATATCTTTCCTTTGTTCCCAGACTGCTGCTAATCTTCTGGGGTCCACTCCTTTTAAGTAAAGTTACTCCTTCTATCTTAACCTCTCTCTCCCTCTGATCACCTCTCATTCCCTCAACCTCCAGCTGCTATCTCCAACATCATCTGGCGAAAACCAAAGCCATTTAATACGTAAAACTTCTTTCTGGAAAAATGTCCAGATAGCTAGTAGTGGACCATCTCACCTACTAGAACAACTACAAAAGCTAGACAAAAAAATTGGTATGAAGGCATCCTAAAACAGAGACACAGTGCTCCACTTCAGTGGAAAACAATAAGGAGACTGTAGTTGACTTTTCAGCAGAATTGATGGAAGCCAAAACATAAAACCCTTTTAAAAAAAATAAGAGCTGAAAGAAAATAACTACCAACCTATAATCCTACACCCAGTAAAAATATCCATCAAAATTTAAGATGAAATAAATATATTTTCAGGCAAACAAAAACGGAGTGAACACATTACCAGCAGACTTTACCTAAAAGAAAGACAAAGTCCTTTAGGAAAAAAAGAAATAATCTCAGAAGGAAGACTAAAATTTTAGGAAAGAATGAAGAGCAGCACCAAAAGAAGAAATGTGTTGGTAAATCTAAATGAATATTGACTGCATTAAAAGATAATAATCAGGGCGCCTGGGTGGCTCAGTTGCTTAAGCGACTGCCTTCGGCTCAGGTCATGATCCTGGAGTCCTGGGATCGAGTCCCACATCGGGCTCCCTGCTCAGCAGGGAGTCTGCTTCTCCCTCTGACTCTCCCCCCTCTCATGCTCTCTCTCTATCACTCTCTCTCTCAATAAATAAATAAAAATCTTTAAAAAAATAAAAAAGATAATAATCATGTCTTGCAGAGTTTTAAATATATGTAGAATTAAAATTTACAGCAGCAATAATGCAAAGGTAAGGAAAAGGGATTTAAACAGGTCCTAACTTCCTTGCATTGGCAGAGAAGTGTTAAAAGCACTAATTTTATTAGACTACAATAAGACAAGGATCATACTTGTAATCTGTAAGATAACAACAAAAGAAAATGTGGAAATAACAAGCTAATAGAGAGGAGAATGACCTAAAGAAAGATGTCATTAATGTAAAAGTTCATAATAAAGAAAACTGAACTCACAACAGATGGAACTCATTGAAACAGCTACTAATGTATTAGTATTATGTTAATAATGTATTAATAATTACATTAACTGTAAATGGACTAAATGCTCAAATGAAAGGAGATCATCATACTAAATGAAAAAAAAACCCAAAAACCCAACTATTTTCTGCTTGCAAGAGATAAGCCTTAAATATGAGCATACAGACAGGATGAAAATAAAGGATGGGAAAAGATACTGTATGCATACACTAACCAAAAGGAAGCTGATTAGTTACTATCAGATGAAGTCAATTTTAAGATAAAGAGCAATATAATAGATGAAGAGAGTGAATTTTTTAACAAAAACCATCAGTCCCACTGAAAGATAGAACAATCCTAAGTCTAGAAACAGTCACTAATATAGCTTTGATACGTATAAGGCAGAAACCACCAGATCTAAAAGGAGAAATGGAGAAGTCCACAATCATAGTGGTGGGCTTTAACATTCCTCTATCAGTAACTAATGAACAAACCAACAAAACTAAATCAGCAGGAATAGAAAAATTTTGACCAATGCTATTTAACACACTTAACCTAACTGACATTTACAGAACAAAGCAACTGATAACTGCAGAATATATATTCTTTTTCAAGTGTACATGGAACATTTACCCAAATTGACATGTGCTGGCCTGTAGGGTAGGTCTCAGATTTAGAAGGTGGGTGGCAGGGGCAGGGTTTGCTGCTGGATTGGATGTGAGGATGACAAAGAGAGGAGTCAAGGTTGATGAAGGATCCAGTGCTCTAAAGTCCAGAGTGACTGATTCATGCCGCACAGTTAGCATTTTGGAAAGATAGGGGTGTGTGTGTGTATGTGTGTGTGTGTGTGTGTGTGTGTTTAACAGTCATAAGATAGTCAGGAGTATTTACATGAGTGAGTCAACCTGGGAGTGAACCTGTGTCCAACTGAACATGAAGCGATTATTCAAACTTGGTTTCTGGAATATTCCCAGGGTGAAGTTATTTCCTGTTTTTATCACTGCTCAGTTGAAGTGCTTCTTCTAGGAACTGGGTGGCATCATCTGTTTCAGTTTGGAATGGTAGGCGCATAGAAAAAACTCCATAAAAATCCCACAGGGTTGACAGACACTTCTGAGAAATGAAGTGAGACAACCCAATTCCTGGCCTCTCTTATCAGAGAGGGGTTGGTTTCTTCATCTGCTGATTGAGTATCAGCTGTGAGTCTGGGTCTGGGAAAGAGATAGACAAGAAAAGCAGAGAACACTCCCGGATAGGTGAGGAGGCATTCACTCCAAAAGCCAAGTATCAAGGATATACTTTGGGAAATCCCACACAAAATTGCATTATGTACCCTTGTGTGATATGTTTGAAGTAGTAAAGAACATTCTGGAGCTCAGTTCTCCTTTGAACTAGCTCCAAGACATTGGGCTGGAAAGGAAACATTGTGTCTCAGTTTCTTTACTGTAAAGTGGGAGTGATGTTATTGATAAAACCATCATTACAGAGGTAAAACAGATAATATTCAGAGCCTGCTCAGAGCAGTGCTTGGGATTAAGTTCCCCAAAATTAGCATTTGCAACTTTTATCATTCTGCTGTTTCAAATATTTCTTTTCTTTTTTTAAAATTATGAAACCACAACATTTTAAAAAAATGTTAGGAGAGAATAATAGTGAAAGAGTCTGTCATCTTCCCATCTCCTTGACTCAATCATGGTAGCTTCAAATATTTTTTTATATTGATTATGTCATTGTTTTGAAAGTGCCTGGCTTATAGCAGGTGATCAATATATGCATACTGATTGCCTGACTGTCCAGTTGAATGCCAACTACTTTGTTCTATGCTTTGCGTACCTAATTTAGTATATAGGATGATGAATATAATTATATCATATACATTCTTTTATGTTTTTTCATAAGCTGCACGATCATAATCTTTATGGCTCCTGGAAATCTCATCGTGTCAATGTGCAAGCTCTGGATAAGCCATTTCTCTTTTGCTGTCCTGTTTGTACGGAGAATTACTGCAGACCACACTCTTCAGACACCACCACAGTGAACAGTTCTCTATATAGCATTTTGCCTTTTTTGGTAAAATTTCTTAAGAGAATCATAGAATACTGAGTTGAACGTTCCAAACTCCACCTTTAAGTTAGCTGAGAAAGGAGCCCCCAACGATGAAACCAAAAAATGGGATTCCTTCCATAAGTTTAGGTGGTAATAAAATGAATGCCATGAGATGATGAAATCTTGTGGTGATCCTATTACCATTTTGAAGCATTGCTTTTCACTCTTTCAAAAAAAAAAAAAGATTTTAAAACCCACAACTCCGCCAGCAGATCAATAGAAGATATGAGTATTTTGATGTATTCGTCAGACAACAGTAACAAACTCACCCTTCGTGGATATACATCAAGAAAAATCTCAGACCTCTGGTTAATTCAAAGGTTGGCTTTAAAAAGCTGCAGAGAAAGATTTTCAGCTAGGCACATGTTTCCTGAAGCAGCAACCCCAACATCTGATGGCATGTTGGGTGATAAATGTCTCCCTCCTTATGCTGGGGAAGCAGGGGAAGGAAGGTGAATCACAGCCCTCGATTTGAGTGAGAGGCACTTACCTCATAAGGCAGAGACAGCCACTGGTTCTCCCCTCTCAGAGCAATGATGGGTGACTGCAAGCCTGGTGGTCCTCCATGGGGTCTCTGGAGCCAGGCAACCATGGGCATGAAAAGCAACTTTGCTACCTTGTCTGGTATGTAAGTTAGTAACTGACCAAGACAGGGCTCAGGCCCAGGTCTCCCAGGCTCCAAAACCCCCGACTCCGAGCATAACACTACTCTCTCTCCAGATTGGTTCTTCTCTTATTTTGGTTGATCCCAAAGTTCACTGGAAATGGAAAGAATGAATGTGGAGGAGCCATGTTAGAAGGTCATTGCCATGGCTTCTTGATAGAAGACGTCAGCTTCAATCAGCATGGTTGCTGGAGAAGAGGTGAGAAGTGGCTGTTTTCAGGACTTATTTGAGGAAAACATGACAGGATAATATCTATGTGACACCCAGCCACGCACCTGAAAGGGGACATAGGCACATTTCCCCGAAGGTAATGGTGCTCCACCAATTTGCTCATTGGCTCCATTGCTCATTGGATACCAGCCTAGAATTTGGAGGCTTTATTTTCACAGAAACACCTGAGGTTTAAATAGAGCATCTTTCTCCCCAAACTGGCCTTTTTTCACTCCATCCCCTGAATTATAGCCGTAAGGTAGCATGAGAAGAAAATAAAATCAGATAACCCTGAGAATAAAACCACTGACTCAGTGATCACTACACGGTCGCTCCATGTTCCAGTGCATCTTCAAAGGAACCCAGTGAGGTGGGGAATCTTCATCCCCTTCCTACACAGGGGAAAACTGAAGTACAAAGAAGTTACAGAATTTGCCGGAAGCCACAGAGCTGTTCAGTAAGAGCAGGGATTCCATAGGGGTGTGTCTGATTTGCAGCGTTTGCAGGCTTCATCATGAGGCCCTGCTGCTTCCCGCCATGTTGGGGGAAAAGGGTGGGGGCTCAGCATGAGGCAGAGGAGCAGACTTCTTTCTGCAAGTCACAGAACTGGTTCAGGGTCAGCACTCTGTTGCCAGCTCACATCCCAGCCCACTGAGTTCTATGTTTTCTCTTTGAGGGTTAAGAACACACAACACGCCTTTGGTTGGGAGTGGGGAGGAGTTGACATTTGTCGCCCGGTGTTGGGGAAGTTGATCGTTTTAGGTCCTCTCACACTATGTGGAAGCCTGACATTTGACATTTGGGTAAAAGGGGAAAAAAGTCTCCAAAAGGCTGCTTAGGGCCTGCTTGCCTGATTCCTTGCCAAACAGGAATCCGTCCTTGGCTGTCTTCCCTCATAAATGATTTTCAAACTACAGTTTTAAAAACAGTTCCTTTGGGGAATTAGGAAAGCAATCGTGTTTCGGGGAGAAAACTATCCCATCCACAGAAATGCACAAAAAGTAAAACCACCAACTTCTCCATCACCTAGAGAAGAGCGTTGTTGACAACTGAATGCTTTCCTTCTTTTTTCCTTATGCCTATATCCTTAGTTTTGTAAGCGCAACTGAACTCAAAGTTTTGTAGCATGCATTTTTTTAAATCAAACATTGCATTACCAGCATTGCCTATGTTTTAAAATTTAAAAACACGGAAAACACGATTTTTTAAAAAGAGATTATTTATTTATTTGAGAGAGAGTGAGAGCAAGAGAGATCACAGAGGGAGAGGGAGAAGCAGACATGCTGTTGAGCAGAGAGCCCGACACGGGGCTCGATCCCAGGACCCTGGGATCATGACCTGAGCCAAAGGCAGACCCTTAACTGACTGAGCCACCCAGGAGCCCAGAAAACACGATTTTTAATGACTACCTAATAGTCTGCCCCACTGATTACTGTAACATTTAATCAAATGGGCATTCTTTTGTATCCTATTTCAAGCAACATTATCCCCATATGAGTATTTCACCTTTATACAGGTCTTGTGGTCCTATGCTACCAATGAAACAATTTTAATTTCCCATCAAAATCCTTCTAGACTTTTCTACATCAGAAGAGTCGAGATGCAAATTACAGGTGCGATCTTGGCTCAGAAGTAAACACCATGCTCTATTGTAATAGTCATGCCCTATAAGGAGAAGCCCAAATGTCCTTTTATCGAGCTTTTTGGTCACCCCAGTTAAACGCGAACCAACAAAGAACTTTCCCTTGCTTCTTTCCCCGATCTGAGCCTTTCTGTAGCCCTCTGTTCCTCTTTCCCTTAGCTTCAGTTTCTGCCCCTTTACCCCCCACGCCTGTTTACTCCTCAAGATGTTGTCTTTTCCACTTCTACTGCTCTGCTGAGACAGTCCTCACAAAATGCCACAGGCATCATCCTATGCGCTCAATTAATTTTTAATTGTGTGAGTGATACAGAAATGCATTTTTTCGTTAAAATAGCTAACAACTTAAAGATAAAGGGAGATTCCCTTTAAGTACTTATCCCCGATCTTGGAAGCTTTCTCCTTCAACAAGGATATCTGGTAATGTCAGTGTGGCCGGAGGCTTCAGATCCTACTTATATACACAGACACGGAGAGAGAGTACACACTATGGATTGTTTGGTTCGTTTGGAAGTTTTTCAATGCATCTTATCTTTTTAACTATTCCTCAGGTCACCACGGACCATGGTTTATTTCCCTGGAAGTGTACTGATGGACATTGAGGTTGTTCCTGGTTCTTCACAATAACAAACAACGATGCAACCAAGAGCGTTCTACCCTCTCTGTGCACCTGTGTGGGAGTTTTGTGTCTCTGGGGCAGTTATAGAGAATTAGACCCCAGGCCATTGGGTGTGCCCCTTTCCCTTTCAACGTTACTACGCATTGACAAATCACCCCTCCAAAGTGGTAGCACATGTTTCAGCAACAGCCTGTCTCAAGCCTTCTACTATAGGCTCTTTTTTTTTTTTAAGATTTTATTTATTTATTTGAGAGAGAGAGAGCAAGCACAAGCAGGGGGAGCGGCAGGCAGAGATGGGGCTCGATCCCAGGACCCCGGGGTCATGACCTGAGCTGAAGGCAGATGCTCAACCAACTGAGTCACCCAGGTGCCCTTTTACTATAGGCTCTTAGGTGGCGTTGTGCCGCCGCATGCCTCTTCTGTTTCTTATCTCACCTCTCCTTCCCTGTGCATCCTCGTCCTCCCAGTCTATGTTTTCTAAATCCCCTTCTCGGTGTTCCCTATGCTGTCCTGAAATGTGCTTGTGGCCTGGAATGCATCACTGCTTGCCCTCCCTGAGTGACCTCGTATGTCCCTGCAGCTTGCACGACTAGCTCCCTCAGGGGTCACAGACTCAAACACTTAGAGGAGCCAGGCGGGTAAAATAAATATGGGGGAGCCCATGCAGCGCCCACCCCCGGCAGCCCCAACCCCTGCCCAGCACCAGCTGCTGTTGCGTTATTGGAATCTACGCTGAATACTCTCAGATGTTTGTCTTTTTTTTCCAAGAGGAGTCGGAAATCTAGATTTGTATGTAAATGCTCTTATTTTTTAAGAGCTGCAAATTCATATAAAAAAAAATTTTAAGCCCGTGTGGCCCACAAAACATACCTGTGGGGCAGATTCTGCTGCCAAAAGGTCAGATGGCCACTTCCGCCTCAAACAAAATCACTCTGTTCCTCAAATCCCCCCTTTCCTGTCTGGGGCCTGTCCCTGACCCACTCAGTCACTAAATGGTCTGATGCGGCCTAAAATTGCTCCAGAATGTAGCCTACCCCTCTGTCCTCACTGCCATTGCCTTAATTCCAACGCTCACCAAGTCGCATCCTGGCTGTGACTAGGACATTCTACCTAGCTCTCCGGCCTTCTGTTGATACTTCCCAGCCCCTGCCTTTGCACTAACCCTCCTCTGCATTCTAGAACATTCTCACCATGGCTAATGGAGAGAGAGGAGGAGGGAAGGGAGAGGGGAGTATCCGTGTGTCTTCTCTGCTCAGACAACCGTACTGGGGCCATCTTGCCCCTAAAACAAAGTTGCTTACTGCAGCCACATTTGGTCCACACTTGCCCCAGCATTATGAAATGTGACCCAGCATTATCAAATCTGATTTCATAGAAATATTCAAATATTGGGCTTTTCCTGAAAGATCGGACTGGCTGGCAGAGCTGGGTCTGCCATCTCCCATGGATGCAGTTGGCTGGAGCCCAGTAGTGATTGTCACCGTGGGGACAGCTTGGCTCCCTTCCCCGTTTCCCCCAGCCAGCCTCACGCAGCCATGGTACTGCCTTGTCCTGAAGGAGCTTGCAACCCCCGAGCCATAGGCTAAAATTCAACTGTTAATGGGCACATCAGACCCGGCATGTCTGGCCCCTCTGCCCGCCCCCAGCCTCACCTCTCAGCCCTACCCTTCACCCGCTTCCTTTTTCCGACCACTAATAATCACTGACTCACAAAGAAATTGTTTCAGACCTGAACCTAACCACCACTCAATGGCGTGACTGCTTTAGTTACTTAAATCAAGATAGACACACTCTGTTCAGAGAGGGCTTCCCTTTAGCTCAATAAATCTCTCTTCAAATCACTAATGAAGTTGAACTTGCCCTAGACAGTGTGTTTCAGGTTTAAGAAACTCTTACTGAAGCTCTTTATAGTTCTCAGGAGTATCCTCACTCAGCCTCGGATTCTAATAGAGGGAGACTGAGCTGCTGATGGACAAAGTCACACCTAATTCATTTACCTCCCAGGAGAACAGTGTTGAAGATCATGCAGTGCGAGAGCTGCTTGCCCTCACGAAGAACATGCGCGTGCGCACGCACACACACACGCACACACACCCCTGAACTAACTCGCTTCCTTTCTTGATATACATATTTAATAATATGCATGGTCATTATTTTGCTACCTGGTAATTAGTTATAAATGAAAATCTTTCATAAAGACCGTTGAGTTAGGATTATTTTTGCAAAACTAGATAAAAAAATTTTTTTTAATTTGTTCATTTTGTTTTAAGATTCTTTGAAGTCGTCAAGCCTACCCCACATGTGTTCTCCCTTCTTTTTACGAACAGAATATTGACTTTAATGGGGGTGATAGAAGGAGGGCTTTAAAAACATCAGCTTTGGGGCGCCTGGGTGGCTCAGATGGTTAAGCGTCTGCCTTCGGCTCAGGTCATGATCCCGGGGTCCTGGGATCGAGCCCCACATCGGGCTCCTGGCTCAGCGGGGAGCCTGCTTCTCCCTCTCCCTCTGCCTCTCTCCCCGCTCATGCACTCTCTCTCCCTCTCTGTATCTCTGTGTCTCAAGTGAATAAATAAAATCTTTAAAAAATAAAAAGTAAATAAAATAAAAAATAAATGAAAGCATCAGCTTTAAAAACCACATTTCCCAGCCTCTTTTGAGCCTGGACTTGGCCGTTTAACATGGCTCTGGCCCATGAGATGCCATAAACCATAAGGTGGGCTTTCCCAAAAAGCTCCTTAAAGGTCGGGGGGAGGTGAAGGGGGGGAGGTGAAGTCTCAGTTGATCTCTTTTCTGCTACCTGAAAAGCCATGTGACCATGAGAAAAAGACCAAAAAGTTTGGCCTTAAAATCCATACCACACCAACACCAGCAGCCACCTACCTCTGGATGTTGTACTGAATGGGAAAAATAAATCCTATTTAAGCTGCTGGTATTAGGTTTACTCTTATAGACAGGTAAACTATATTCTATTCAAAGCTATTTTGAATCAGGTTGGGGGGGGAGCAATTTCTCCCGCTGGTTAGTGCACCAAAAATCACAGGAAGGGTCCAACTCAGACATAACTGTATATAATATTACTTTATTCATAGTACCTTGAAACTTTTTATGTGCTTTTACCTTTTTCTGTCTTTTGGCCCAGATGCAATACAACATGAAATTTATCAACTGTGCATATAATAAACAGTGACTGTGGAAAACTGAACCATCTGAAAAATTTAAACCCAAATGTAGATTTCCATTTTGGCTGAAAGCAAGATGTTCCTTTTGGTGGTAGGAGGCCCTCAGTTTCCCACTTCACTCTGTGTGACTCAACTTGAATGCACTCCCATTGACATTCTGGATTTTTCTGTAATCTCCTTTCCTTAATAAATTCAAGATAGCTCCGCAAGTCGCAAACAGCTTATAATAGCGTTACTGTTTCCAGACCAAAGCAGGGATGCAGCCCTGGCCAGTAGCTATGTTGTGGATATCTGAATAATTGCTTCAATTCCCCACTTGTTTCTGAGTGAGTGTAGGCCTGACCTCCGGGCATGGCTGAACATTACTCAGTCAAACCGAGAGTTTCAACGCTAAATGTGACAGCGTGTGCTATATCTGTTTTCTCTCTGGCAGATTATTCAAATACCATCGAGCTGAAGTCAAGTTGTCCCAGGGCCCGTTGAATCTTTGCCCCAATGGTCTGTGTAGGAGCCCTTTCTTGAAGAGCTTCCTTTGCTATTCTATAATCTGCTTCTCAGTGAATATGTGATGATTGGATGTTTTCAGCCTAATTCTTTTCTCCTACCTCATGTCCCCTGGAGATCCCGCCGCCTCCTTATAAAAGCCATGTGTATCTTATCTTTTCCAGTGCAGTTGCTAAAACCAGAAAGCAGGGTGGAAAACATTTCCCCAAACTGTACTGTTTTTCATCATTTCTTTCTGACACCTCCAGATAACTTGTTAGCATATTGTCTCTCTATTCAGCATAGCCCCACTGGGTGTTTGGGGACTGAATAACATCACCCAGGCATTTATAATTAGAAACAAAAATGCCTCTTTCCAAATCTATAGCACCAGGAGACAACTGGAGAAATTTCAAAAGTTGCCGGTGAAACCCCAGATGAAAGAGGTCTTTTCTGACCAGGCGGACACTCACTGGCTTTCAGGACACCACTGGGAAAACACTGGAAGCAAGTGGCAAATAATCTTTCCAACTGTTGATCCCAATGCCACATGCCAAGGGGACACTCAAGACCTGGGGTTAGCTTTGGAAATTTGACAGGAAAATTGTCACTGGGCTCTTGGTTCTCCCCAGAGAAGCTGTGTTTCTTGAAGTTCCTGGAAGACTCCAAGAAGCGGTTTGAATGTTTACCACCGTGGAGACGGAGCTCAGTGACTTGATTATTGACTTTTTATTTGTCCAACAAATTCTTATTGACTCAACTTGAGTGCACTCCCATTGACATTCTGGATTTTTCTGTAATTTTTCCTTCACAAATTCAACATAACTCTACAAATCACAAATGACTTGATTACTGAGTTTTAATTTATTCAAGAAATTTTTTTTGAGGGCCTCTCTCAGCAAGTCCTGTGCCTTGAGGACCTTTTCTGCTGTCATCCAGGATCTTTGCCTAGGAATAATATGACCGGAGCTCTACTATCCAATACACTAGCCACTAGCACTATTTAAACTTAAATTTAGATTAGCAGAAATTAAAGGAAGCTCAAATTCATCTCTTCGGTTGCACTGGCCACATCTCTCATGCTCAATAGCCACATGTGGTGAGTGACTACCATATCAAACAGCAGAGACCTAGGACATTTTTATCATTGTGGAAAGTTCTTTTTGGACAGTGCTGGACTGATCATCGGACTTGCCTTGAACACTCCCGGTTACACGTATTGACCTGGCATAAGCATTAATAGCACCTCTTTCACGCCCGGTGTCCTGGTTGGGAAGGGCAATTGAACAATGACAACGAACTTGACCACTGTGCTTGCCAGGACTTCTCTGAGACCCAGAACCCTGTGTCTTGATGAAAAAGTTGGCAGTGTCAGCAATCCCCCTGCGTTTTCATCATGATTCTCTCCCACCTGCCAAAGCCACCAGTATTAGTAATGGGGGGAAAAGCGCAGGAGAAGAAATGGTCAGTTCTCTTCAAGCGAGTGACTTACTTGTAGGCAGTTTCAGTTTTGTTTCTAATTTGCCCTGCCTGAAGGACCTCGGATTGGCCCCTGTGCCCTGAAGGATGCCCGTGGGTCCCCGAGAAGGAGGGAAGGCTAAGCCCGCTCAGCTACCGTCCTGTGCGCCCCTGCCTGCCTCGCCCAGCAGAGGGCGCCGGAGCTTAATGTTCTGGGTGAAAAATATTTACACAATCATTAGGGATTTTTTTTTTCTTCCAGTGATACTTTGTTTTGTGAGCGGCAATCCGAGGTGCCAGCTAATATAGGTCACCTTAAGGATAAGTCGTCAAAACTGGGAGATAAGAGCCGATCGGGCGGGCAGCCAGCTCGCTAGGGACCGCACGCTCCCGGACACTAGGCTGGGGACGCTCCCGGGTCGCAGGCAGACACCATTTTGCAGAACTCTCCAGAAGGGGGGTCTAAACTGTGTCCGATACGATCTGTGCCGCCCGGCGGGTCAGGCCTACACTGCTAGAGGGCCCCCCCCGAAGAAGCACCCCGATCGCAGCCTTGCTCTCTGTGGGGCTCTGGACGCTGCCTTGCCTCCCAGACACCTGCCAGGCAACAAAATGGTGGTGAATGCGAAGGGGTGTCTGCAGGGAGCAGAGGTGGACTTTCCCACAGCTGGCTCAGCCGCCCCCGTCCTGCCACCCGTCAACCCCCGATGCCTGTCTGTCTCGCCCTTTCTCTCTCTTTCTCAGCCTGTTTCCCTCTCTCTCTCTTTCTCTCTCCCTCTCCTCCCCCTACCCCTCCTCCCCCTCTCCCACTCATCCTCTTCCTCCTCCTCCTCCTCCTCCCCTTCGTCTCCCTCCTCCTCGCTCCTCCTCCTCCTCCTGCCACAGTCCCTGCCCCTACAGAAGGGGGCTGAAGTCCCAGCTGACTCGATTCCTGCTCTTGGCTCCTCGGGGCTGCTAATTCTTTACTGCGCATAATTTGTGATGTGTTTGCATGTATCCAAGGGGTGAGGTGCTGAGGCAAGTTACCAGTTTGGGTTATTTCCTTTGCCTGTTTTGGTGCAAGGAAGGTTATTTATGAGATCCAGAAGCACCTTTCTAAATGGGTGTTCATGGCTCTTCTTAAGATTTTCAAGAAACTTTCTGAAGGCAAGCACCTATATTACTCCACTATACGTTTTGGGAAAAAAGACAAGCACGTGCAGGTCTCCCAGCTCTGGTAGCTGGGTCACAGAGGGGGATTTGTCTGGGGCACCTTCATTTTCCTTTTCTGTAATAACCACACTCTCCTTAAGGAATAAGTAAGACAAGGCATGTAGAAGGCTTAGCAAAGGCACATGGCATGGGTTCAGTGAACACCAGCTATTACTATTTTATTATTTCTTTGCCACAAGCTCCCTCAGGAGGCCTGGAGCTCATCTTCTGCACACCGATGCTTGCTGGAGGGAGCTTTGTATTACCTGAACCAAGGAATCCTGTGGGAGAGGTTTGGCCCCGCCTCACCTGTGACTTCCTCTCTGTGACTTTTGTAAGTCATTGTTTCGTAACTCAGTTTCTCTCTGAATGAAACACACGAGCTTTCCTTACCACCCCTTCTGAGACTGTTGATAAAACACACTCAACATGCCTTTGTGGAACCCTTGCAATGAGCCAAGGACTGGGGAGAAACACCTGGCGACGACTCCCCAGCCCACCACACATCCCAGGGGACCTAGGCATCACCTGCGTATGCCTAAGGACCAACCGGGCCTCCTTTCTCTCCCCAAAGTGTCCTGATGGATGATAAATAAGGTCGCCCTACAGAAAACATAACAGACCTGAGTAAGTTCAAAGTCAGGGGTAAGAAACAAAGATACATAGATGATATAGATGATAGATGGATGGATGGACAGATGGATGGATACAGTTAGAAAGACAGAAGATTAAGACAGTCCGCCCTTCTTCATCTGGAGAACAGGGGTCATGGAGTAGCCCCTGCCTCTGGGGCTGTGAGCTGACTAAGTAGCAGGTATGTTAGCCGTGCTGGGTGGACAGGCCAGCGTGGGGGTTCTCCACAGTGACTAGTCACACCATTGAGACACTAGCAAAGAAGGGCTTCACCTCCCCAAGAAAGAAAGAGAGCATCTCAAAAGAAAATAACTTCACCGTAGCATATGATGTTGTGTGCCATTTCAAAAACCGTAATTCCGTTTTCTGGTTTCATACTTTTTTCTTTTGAACATCACTGAGGCTGGGGAGAGGACCCCATCGGGACATTAGGGCCTCTCAGGTGGCTTTGCAAATTGTTAGGGCTCGAGCTGCCATCAGCTATTAGATTATGTGTCACCCTAATGTGTCAGCTCCTCAGCAGGCCAGGTGGGGGAGGGTTAGGATGGAGGGTATGCACCATGCGACCGGGACAACGATGATGGAGCATGGGCTTCTGCCTAAATTGGGGGGTGGGAGAGGGGTAGGGGAGAGAGAGCACAGAAAGTGGCCTTGCCAGTAAGGGCCCAAACCTCCTGCCCACGTCCTGCTCACGCATGACCCAAACAGAGCAGATGGCGCAGCGGCAAAAGGAGGCGGTTTTCATTTGAGAAACCCTTATCTCCTGCTCCAGCAACTTCCCAAATGTCTTCTTGAATTTTACACAGGCTTCTAAAAATGGCATCACCCATTGCACAGGACCATGGCAGGCTATGGAGTTGAATCCTGAGGCAACACTGTGGAGCCAGCCCCATTATCCCACCCCTGGCCCACTGAAGAGGAAGCTGGAGCCCGGGGAGACAGTGATTGTGATATCCCAGTGTCCCAGGCCAGAGAACCAGGGTTTGATCTCTCCTTCTAGAAGTCTTTCTTGCCTCTGATAACTTTCAATCTCAGGTATAAGTTACCAGATCTTTATAGCTGAGATTGGTCTTACCTGCTTCTTAAGCCTCACACTGACTTAAGCAAAATAGGAATTTATTGACTCATAGAACTTAAAGAGTTAGGATTGATAGCTTCAGGCATGGCTTGATCCAGACTGGGGCGGGGGGGGGGGGGGGCGCGGTTCGAGCCATATATCCACCCGGGTAGTCTCTTTTCCTGCTTTCTTCTATGTTGGCTTCATTCTTGGGTAGGTTCTCTTTCTGTAGCAGTCCCTGGTGACTTCACATTTACAATCTCTCACTTTTACACCCCAGCAGAACTAAAACATTCTTTGTCGATAATTCCAGCAAAAGTCTCGGCTCAAGCCTCATCAGACCAACTTAGACCTTTTGTGAATCGATCTGATTTGCCAAGCCTAGAAATCAGTGGCCATTCCTGAAGTCAGGATTCAGGGTCAGCCCCCAAAACCACATGGCTATAAGTGGGGATGATAGTGAGCCAAAGGAAAGCCAGGGAGCTTTTCACCTATGGAAGAGAAAATGGATGCTGTGAGCACCAAATCTGTGAATGCCCATGACGTAGGTAAGTGCTCAATATACTTTAGCTATTTAAGGGAGCACTTAACCAAAAGTTAAAGACTGGGGATCACCGAAGCTCTGGAATCAGACCTTTAAGCTGGTAATTCTTCACCTTGATAGGACACTAAAAATTCCTACAGAGCTTTAAAAATTCTTCCATCCCTGTGCCCCACCCTCAGAGATTCTGACTCATTCCATCTGGGGCGGGGCCCGAGCAGCGGTGGATGGTAGATGCACCCAGGAGAATTTAATGAACTGGCAGAGCTGAAAACCACTGCTTTAAGCTAAGGCATATACTTGACTGGTACTCACAAACGTCCTAACCATAGCACCAAATCCTTGAAGGCCCAAAGAATTAAGAAGCAATAATTATATGTGAAGCTTTAATTCGGAATTTAAAAACCTCTCCAAATTATTTCTCCCAATGCTCCATGTGCTGAAACAACTTTGTTGGTCAGCTAAAAAAAAAAAAAAATTTTGCAAAGTGGGAACTTAGCTTAGGTGTGTGCGTGCCATGCGCGCGTGTGTGTGTGTTTGCGCGTGTTTGCGTGTGTGCACATGCGTGTGCTCACCGTTTGTGATTATACGAAACCTTGCTTTGGGTGGTTAAATCAGCAACACAGATGACTCAGGAACCTAACTAATGCTGAGTCATAAGCCTCCTTGTTTTTTTAACTTTCTTCTTCCCTCCTACTCCGTGTCACTCACAAACACTGGATAAAAGGCTGGGGGTATTTAACATCCCCAGTGACAGGCAGAGAGACATCGTTTGCCTCTGGAGGTGATTAACTAAGAAGCAGACGACATCCTGTATGCTCCACATT
Organism: Halichoerus grypus; assembly: GCF_964656455.1. Lineage (NCBI taxonomy): Eukaryota > Metazoa > Chordata > Mammalia > Carnivora > Phocidae > Halichoerus > Halichoerus grypus. Next base: position 130,816,219 of record NC_135721.1, on the reverse strand, counting down.
GCAGCCAAGAATGCGTAGCCCATACCTAATCACGAGGAACCATTAGACAAACACAAAATGAGGAACACTCTATTATAATGGGGCAAGGGACAGAGGAGGAGCTCTATTCTTCAGAAATGCTAATATCACAAAAAGACACAGAAAAGCTGTGGAAATGTTCCAGGTTAGAGAAGCCTAAAAAAAAAATTAAATTAAATAAAAATTAAATGCAAATCCTGCATCTGGACTGTACCTATGCTAGAGGGGAGAATGTCCTTAAAAATCGCATAAGGTTAGCAGATAAATTAGAATATGGATGATAAATTAGATCAAAGATCAGTTGTACATCAGAATAAATGTATGAAGTTGACTGTCCTGGAGTGGGTAAGAGACTATCTCCATTCTTAGCAAATAGGAACTCAGGGTATTTGGGAGTCGAGGACCATGATGAATATAACAACCACAGTGGTTCAGAAAAAAAATATAATTATTCGTGTGTGTGTGTGTGTGTAGACAGAGGAGGAGAGAGCACCCAGACAATCAAGCAAATGGGGTAAAATATTAATAGACAAATCTGATAAAGGGTAGGCAAGTATTCTTCATATTATTCTATACTGTCATTTTTGGGGTAAATTCGAAATTATTTTCAAATAACAAATGTTTCAAAAGCTGGGGACAGAGAGAGACTATCAACAGTAAACAGGAACTGAATGTGGAAATATACTTCATGACTCATCAAGATTAAGAATTCTAAACACACACAAACACACACGCCGCATATCAAAATTCATTCCCCATTCTAACAAAATGAAGAGTTCCCGTCTGCACCCAAGACAATCCAACAGTCAAACTGTGAAGTACATCCATCCTTGAACACTTCCATAAATTCTCCCAGATTAGGGGCTTTCCCTAGAGGAAAAGAAGCTGCCAGATGGCACAACCACACCCCAACGGGTTCGCAGGACTGAAGAAATGTATGAGATACAGGCCACCAAGTTACACTAACACACACACAACCTTTTCCAAATGAAAATCAGTCTTGTGACTGCCCTCCTCAAAGCTTCCCACTGGTGTCCAAAGCCCCTTAGAACAGAATCAAAACTTTTACCCTGCGGGCATTCGGTGTCTGTTTATCTGTTGGGCTTCATCTGAAAGACACTCATATTACCCTGCTTTCTGGTTCTTGGACTCACCGAGCCCTTTCTTACGTCAAGGCCTTTGAACCTGCTCTTCTCTCCTCCGAAAGGTCTTGCCCTGTGCCTCCCGTAACTGCCTGTACTTCCTCGTTTAAATCTCGACTGAACTGTCATCCAGCTCATTCCTTTTATTTTGTTCATAGAAATGACCACGAAGTGGAATTTTTTTTTTTACTTTGCTTTATTTTTGTTTATGGTACTTGTTACTGTCTGATCACACACACATACACACTATGTATTTGACTAATATATATATATGTATGAATATATGAATTTGACAAATGAAATATATATATTTCTGATCATCATCCTGACTCCCCCACCCTCAACCCCCAATAGATTGTAAACTCCATGAGAGCGAGGAATGTATATATTTTTTATCACCACTGTGCCCCAGCACCTAAAGTCAAGCCTGGCTCATAATAAATGCTCTAGAAATATTTCTTGAATGAATCAGTGAACAAATGAGCAGGACTAGATACATAGTTGGCACTCCATAGATGAATGTTGACCAAAAAAAAAAACAAAAAACAAAAACAGAAGTAGAAGACTTCAGCTACCAGAGTTCGAGATGTCTACAGAGCTACCATAACCAGGACTGTCTGTTATTGCTGTGAGGATGGATATACAGATCAATGGAACATACAGAAATATACCCACACAAATATGACCAGGTGATTTTATAAACAGGTGCCAGATTAATTTAATGGGGAAATGGTAGTCTTTTCCACAAGTGATCTGGAACAATTGGATATCCATATGCAAAAATAATGAACTTTGACCATTTCCTCACAGTACACCTAAAATCTTAATTTGAAATGGGCCATAGAGCTAACTAGACCTAGATGAGAGAGATAAACCTATAAAACTCCTAGAGGAACACAGGCGAAAAATCGTCATGACTTTGGGTTAGGCAAATAGTTCTTAAGATACAAGATCATCCATATAAAAGAAAAAATGGATAAATCAGTTTTCATAAAATTAAAAACTTTTGATTTTCAAAAGACACTATTAAGAAAATGAACAAGCAAATCAAAAATGGGGAAAATATTTGCAAAGCATATATTTGATGAAAGACTTCCATCCAGAATATATAAAGAACTCCTTACAACTCAATAAGAAGAAGACAATTTTTTAAAATGGGCAAAATATTTGAACAGACCACTTCACAAAGGAAGATATAAGAATATCTAATAAGGGCATATAGGTGCTCAGGATTGTCAGCCATTAGGGAAATGCCCATTAAAACCACCATGAGATATTGCCACACACCCACTAGAATGGCTAAAATTTTAAAAATTGATAATACCAGCTGTTGGCGAGGATGCGGAGCAGTTGGAACTTTCGTACAATGCTGGTGGGAGTGCAAACTGGTGCAACCACTTTGTCAAACAATTTAGTGTCTCTTACCAAGTTAAACATGTAGCATACGACCCAGCAATTGCACTCGGAGGCGTTACCCAGGAGAATTAAAACATATGTCTACGTGAAAACTTGTGTTCAATCATTCATGGCAGCTGTATTCATAAAAGCCAAAAACTAGAAGTAACCCAAATGTTTATCAACTGGTAAATGAATAAACAAATTGTGGTCCATCCCTATGACAGAATATTACTCAGCAATATAAGGGAAGGAATTACTAATACGCTCAAGAACGTGGGTGAATCTCAAAAACACGTTCAGCAAAAGAAGCGTACGATTCCGTTTATGTGAAACTCTCGAAAGGGCAGAATTATAGAAACAGAAAGCAAATCAATAATTGTCATGGTTTTAGTAATGGTTGCGGGGCTGTATATATTTGTCAGAATTCAAAACAAGACGACATTGGTTGATTGTGTTGTATGTAAATTATACCTCCATAAAATACGTCGCATGTTGGATGAAACAGATGTACTTGTGTCAAAGATGGTATTTCTTCTCTTTCTACTGCCAAAAAAGTGTCAGCCTCAGCACTGTCGCCTGTCAATGCTGACATTCCTGTTAAGCCGCTGGGTCACCATAGCCTCTTCTGGTGTTGCCAGGGGACAAGTAATGATGACTAACCTTCATGCCTTGGCTTGATGCCTTATCTCAGCCTCCTCCTCCATCAAATGGGATCATAATAGTGCCTGCCTCCTAGGCTTGTCTGGAGGAGGTGAGAGGCATTAACACATAGGAAGCAGGACTTGGTTGGTGCTCAGTTAATATGAGCAAGCACTGTGCCTAATGACAGGTAAAACATTTAGCAATGTGGCCGGTTCTGTGCTGAGCCTTTTGGAGGCTTTATTCCATTTCACTCCACAGGGCAGAGCTTCTTACTCCCCACCTTCTGGATGAGGAGCCTAAGGACCACACTGGTGGGAGGACGTAAGGTCACACAGCTGATAAGTGGTTCGAGCTGGGATTCCAATCCAGCCCTGCCTGATGGCACTTCTGATCATCAGTGTTCTCTCCTTCCTCTTCTCTCCCTTCTCCTATTCTTAACTCACCAGGGAGTCAGTTCCTGTTTCCATGGGCCCTTCTGCCCCTGAGCCCCCCACCCACCTCTATACACATCCTTTATGAGTGTCTGGAGACTTCCCTGACCACTCTCTCTTTCCTTTCATTGCTCTGTTGTTCTTCAGGGCTTTCACCGTGGCATTGTATAGTTGGCATTTTTGCTGATTGTCAACACACACACACACAAACACACACACACACACTTCCCACCTCCTTATCCCCATCCTCCACCCAACCCCATATAGTATGTAAGCTCCCTTTAAGCAGGGACTTAGATCTGGTCGGAGTAGTTTTTGCTTTTTTTTCTGCCCCCACCCCCAACTGTATTGCGAGAAACTAGACTGTTCACGTGGAACTGGTATAATCATGAAGTTTTAGAAGGAACTTGCAAAGTCATCATCCAACACTTGCATTTTTATAGATGGGGAAATCCAGAGAGGTGAAGTGACTTCCCCAAGGTCACACAGCTGGTCCAGGCAAAGCCACAGAACAAGCATCGAATTCCTTTGGGTCCCCGTCAAGTAATGTTTCTGGTACTTGTACGGTGCGCTTCACCCCCAGGTCTAAGAAGGTAGGAGACACAAGACACAACTTAATCATTTTTTAAAATTAATTGTAATGTCATGCAGCGGGGCTGGCAGTGAGGGGTCTGGGGCATTTGGCCTAAGCCTTGCATTGACTTCTGATGCCATTTCCAAGAAGACAGCAGACCTTCAGGGGAAGCAGTCCCACCCATAGATCATGCTGCCTGTAGTTCATTTTAAGGTAATATGCCTTATAACTCATAACCCTGTATAAAGCACAGTATCTTTACAGTGACCGGTAATTTGTGTGTGTGTTCATTCAATGTAAATGTTGGAAGAAAAAATTCCATAATTTTTGGTAACCTTCATTTTGGCAATTCTTCATTTTTAATTCTTGAGATGCCAGAAGTCTCATCGAAGAGGCATGACCTGGGCCTCTCCCAGCTTCTGTGCAGTCCTGGGCCCTGTCCCTATTTAGTGTCCACATTCTTCGAGATAGATCCCCATCCTACTCACTGCCTGGGGGCACACAGCTCTCTGGAAGACTGAGAGAGGGAGACAGTCTTGTCAGGTACAAGTTCTAACAAGAGGAAAAGGTTATGCAACGAGCTTACAAAATTTTCCTTTTGCATCTCTAGGCAGCTCAGCCCTGTCCCTGGTTGCACGCTGTTCTGGGGATGATTTGGCATGGAGCATTATCTAGGAGAAAAACAAGTCAGAGGCTTATGCCCCTGATGGCGAAATCCCCACTCACTCAGTGGGCAGCCATGGGAAATGGGTACCTGGTTATATCCAAGCCACGGGACTCAGGGGCAACGGCCCACATGCCAGAGCATTACACAGAGGGTCATTAAGGACAAATATCTGGGAGTAGGCGCTTGTCATAAACTTAACGTGTAAGCCAGGAGCCATCTCAAAGGGGGAGGGGAAGAGCTATTAGACAACCAGTGACTCAGAGGGTGAGTTTACACTTCTGTATAAAATCTAATTATTAAAGAAATACTTTGAACCCATCATAGATACCAACATTTGATAGCATTGACTGATCCCAAGTTATGCCATAATGCCTCTTCAATAGCAATCAGAATAGGCTTTTCGTTTCCCCTTGGAAAAATTGTCTGCCGCTGAAGCAGACCAATTCCTTAAAATCAAAGTCCAGGGACACCTGGGTGGCTCAGTCGGTTATGTATCTGCCTTTGGCTCAGGTCATGATCCCAGGGTCCTGGGATCGAGTCCCGCATTGGGCTCCCTGCTCAGTGGGGAGTCTGCTTCTCCCTCTGCCTCCCGCTCTCCCTGATTGTGTTCTCCTCTCTCTGACAAATAAATAAAATCTTTAAAAAAAAAAAATCGAAGTCTAACCTTGACATAGATGAGAGTAAGCACTTGACCCTTGGATTCGTGGATTTTCTCTCTTGCAAAGTTTGGTCATTAGCCAAGATGAGTATTTACCTATTTAGAGTTCACGTCAGAAGAAGGACGACATTATAGCCAAGACTATTTAGTGGCAAGTGACAGCAACATAACTCAATCTGGTTTAAGAATTACAAAGGAAATTATCATCTTACGTAACTGAAGCATCCAAATTTCCTGCTGACTTCAGATATAGCTGGATCCAGGATGTAAATGCAGTTAGCAGGAGCATGTCATTCTCCATTTCTTGGCTTTCTTTTCCTTTATGTTACCATTATTTTCAGGTATACTCTCTCCATGTGACTGCAGCAAAGTAATCATCTGTAGCTTCAGGCTGAGATGATCTTCATGGATTATGAGTCCAAAGGAAACACACATATATACACACACAGAGTTTTTCCCAATAGTCCTAACAAAAGTCCCAGGTAAGAATGTCATTGACTATACTTGGGGTACATACCCAACCCAGAATACATTCTATGTGTGTACTCAGTTTTTTCATTTTATGTGTATTCAGTGGTTTCAATAGTATTCGATTATGACAAACCAGGCTGCCATAACAATTCTTCTCCACGTTTCCCTAGGCATTCATGTTAGGTTACTCTGGAATACAGAGATGACTATTACTTTGAATACCAGGTATAATCGCTGGCTTACATTTAGGTACCATGGTCTGAGAAAAAAATAATAAATTTGCAAACCATGTTTCCACACTAAAGAGCAAGAGGGCTCTCCCTCCCTAAGGAAGGAGCAGGTGTGTCCTCCCAGCTCAAGCTCCTTGGAGAATTGGCAGACACCATTGTCAGCATCACGAACATTACTGTTTTTCTCTCTCTCCTGTTACTACCCCTGGCCAAGCTTGGGACTGCAGCGTTGGGAGTCATGTAAATTCAATGTGTATAATGATGCACTGGTGAGAAAAAAGTGAGAGAAGAGGCAAAAGAGAAGTCTTGAAAAGTCTTGAGTGAGCTCCAAAGTCCCGTCCCCGCACCCCTCCCCCTCGCCCCATCACTGGGCCTCATTTGGTGGAAGGAGTATATCCACATTCTGAGCACTCTCTGCCCCCCCAGCCTGTGGGAGGGGGACCCTCCCTGAGTTGCGTAGAGAGTGTCGACCTATAGAGACCTCAGCCAGGAACAGTGAGTCAAGATGACCTTTACACTCTGCCCACTTTCTTCCTTTAGAAGGCAATCTTCCCTGACATGGGTGCTCCATCTTCATAAATCATAGGCCAAGAGTTCAGGCCTCGATATAATCTTAACACTGGCTAATACAACCAGCAATAACAAAATTTCTTGGAACCTAAAAAAAAAAAAGTTTATTTATGGCTTCCCATTTTGATTCCTGCCCCCTTTCCCTCTTAGCCTCAAATGAATTTTTGTAAGTGATAACAAATACAACTTTTAAAAAACAGAGAGTGAAGCACTTCTCAAGATCATGCCCAGTCTATTTTTTTTTTTTAAGTCTCTAAGAGTCAGAATAGCATCTCAGAGTTAGGATATTCATCCAAACCAAATCCCACATCTCTTCATCCTGAGTCAGACGCAGGCTGGACACCTGCCCTCATTCTAGTTATGGGGTTTCTGACACAACTAGAGCCATGGGATTAAAAATTGCTATGGAATTTGAACTCACAGACATTTGTCCTGACTCACCCACTCTGAACTCTGCTCTGCCATAAAGACCTGGGCATTTCCTTCTCTCATTTCCCCAGAATCTGCCCAGGGGTGTCCAGGGGAAGGTTGTCCCGAACAGACTTGCAATAAAAGTAATTGAAGAAATGGAGAGTGTGTCTATTTCTGGAATTAGATTTTTGCGATAGTAAAGAAATCAAATGGGATAAAGGGCAGGGAGAAGTCGACTGAATCCAATATTACCGTGTCCACCTACTTAAATTTCACTCCTCTGGGACTCATCGTTACTAACAATGGCCCTTTTAGCTACGGAACACAGAATGACTAACCTTTTTCTAGCCTGTCAGTGAGAACTACCACCATAGATTGGTAAGTATTTCCGTACAAAATCCACTTGGAAAGGATATTGTTTCAAGCTGGACAAAGCTTATATTGTCGTGTTCCAGTTCCAGTTATTTTAGGCAAGGAAGGGGGATTTCCACTGTTCCCTGTAATCAGTCGTGAGCACTCTGCTCTGAGTAACCACTTCCTTGTAATCTGTCAGAGCCCAAGATATTTAAAAGGGGGAAAAAAAAATCCCCTGATATTATGCATAAAATTCCTAGCCAAGCAAGCCACCATAAGAACCTATCAATGAGCTCATGCAGGAGCAAAGATGTGACCTCATTCAGTGGAGAGAATGCCAAAGAGTTGATTCTAAAAGGAAGGAATGAAATGGGTCAGTGCAAGTTCTCAGGTAGGATACAGAACTAGGAGCCATTCAATGTCACTGTTAATGGTGATAATAGGTCTCATTTACAGCAAACCAGCCACATGCCAGGTACTAGTTCACCCGAACCATTATTGCACTGGTCTTATTTGCAAGTGCAACTTGCAAACTTACTTATAGTGTTTAAAGAGACAGTTAATGTATGTTAAATATATAATAGTACAGGTGGTAACAGATACGGCAAAAATCGGAAGTAATACGATGGAGAGGCAGCGCACCAGACCATACTGCTTCTCAAAAGACAAACAAAAAACCAGAAACAAAAACAAAACCAACAAAACACACCACCACAACAAAGTGAAAAAGAAAAAATAGTTACCATGTAGTAAACATGAATTAGGTGCCAGGCACTGTGCTAAGTATTTTATAAACATTAACTGTAATCCTCACAAACCCCCTATGAATTAGGAAGTATTGTCATTCCCATTTTATAGATGAGGAAACTAAAACTTAGTGATGCTAAGGAACTTGCTCAGGGTCACATGGCTCAAGTGGCAGAGCTAGAATTGGACTCCACTCCCACTAGAGGCCAAAAGCCCAGGCAGGTGTTAACCGTGATGTCAGGGGCCTTGTGCCAAGCACAGTGTTGGATCATCTGCATGATGCCACTCACACCTCCAGGCAAAGGAAATGCCACAGGTCACTGGGAAAGAAGCCATTTCCTGTGCCTGCAGAATGAGAACATCGCCATCAAGGTCCTCACCATTCCTGGGCTCAGCCTCTAAGCTAAACAATTTATCTCTGGAGTGACAGATGATGACTTAGTCACCCTGGCTCTGCCCTTCTCCCTCTTTCTATAAGCCAGCGATGCTTCATGAGTGGCTTAGAGCATGACCTCAGAACACACAGACTTTTACATAACCCGAGTTCCTCACCCTTCACGAGGACAGCCCACAGCCAGTAACCAACTGTCCGGAGTGTGAAAGGCCAGCCTCTTTGCCTCCAGGTGAGGCTAATCTTGTGGTGCCATATATATTCCTGGGCTCCGTGTGGGGACAGGCTGAAGCTGGACTCCACTTGAGAAAAATCTCTGCTTAGCATCTTCCCTGCCCTGTCCTGCTTCCCCCGCTCCCCATCTCCTGGCTACTTTCCCTGGCTAAACCAAGGGCACCCAATCCTCATCCCCACTCCTGCTCTTAGGGACCCTACAAGACAGTCATCCACAAGGTGCCAAGGCACAGGCAGCAGAATCCTACAAGACAAATCACCCACCACATGCATAGGCGACTGGGACACGGATTAAATAAGATGAACTCCGAGAAATGCTGGCTTTTGGAGGAAACATTTACACAAACTTCAATACCATGGGATAAAGACCTTAACAAAATTCTTTTTTCTTCCCCTGCTCTTATTACAATACTTCTGTGTGCTTAGGCCTACGCTAAACATTATTCAGGCATTGTTCTATTGTATTCTGAGAACAAATTCATAAGGTAGATACGCCAATTAACCCCTTTTTAGGGTCAGGAAAAGTGATGTTCAAAAAAGTCAATTAACTTGCCTGGGGTTACACAGCCTGTAGGAGGTAGAAGCAGCATTTGAACCCACATCTCCTTATTTCTTTACACTGCTTCTTTCCCATTCCTTTAGATCAGGGGTCAGCAAGCCACACTCTCCGAGCACTGTTTTTGTAAATAAAGTTTTATTGAAACACAGCCGTACACTTTATTTACACATTGTGCATGACTGCTTTCGGCCAACAAAGGCAGAGTTCAGCAGAGCCTGGAGGGCCACACAGCCAAAAACATTTATGATCCATCTCTTTACAGAAAAAAAATGATGAGCTTTTTGTTGGTGCTGGGCTGGTGTTCAGCCTCAGATAAAATGTGAATTGTCTTCCCTTCAAATCAAGGTTCTCCACTCAACTGCGATTTATGGCAGACACTGTGTGCATTCATTCACCTCCTGAAGAAGAAAGAATCTTACTGGTTCTACTAAGTTCTCGTGCAACACCCTCTGGAGAACAAAATCCCATTATCTGATTGGCCTGCATTCCCTTGCTGGTTTACCTACTAACCCTTGTAAAGGAAATCTATCATTTCCTTGACAGATTATTCTTATTGAGAATCACAGGGAAGTTTCCTCTTGAGATTTCACCCTGGAATTCTCATTGTTCAAGTAGATCCCATTACCTTGTGAACTCCTGCCCCTCACAGAAGTTCTTCCCCTTGTCTTTTATGTACTGAATGTCCATTTTTGGAAATGGTGATCCCCTCCTTCCAGGGCTTTCTACAGCATGGCTTTCAGACTCTGAGCTCTTTTCACCTTTTCCCATAAGTCAGTCACTTCTTAATTATGTTTTGCTGCCCAGTCTTTGAACTATATCCAATCTGTTTGCATTCTGGGATGATTAAAATACAATGAGTACCATGGGACTGATTGAGAGGAAATATACCCAATCCATTCAGGCTCAAATGGCAAGTAGAACTTGAACCCAACAAACTATATTCTCCTCTTTCTGAAGGCTTCTTCCAGTTACCAGAATTTTCTGGATGTGTTATTGCTAGCTTAAACTAGCTCTGTTTGTTATTTAGTACCTTAAGACTCCTGATTTTTAAATGTAAACTCTTAAATGTAAACTCTTAGACCAAGTAAAATTGGGACAACCTTTCTGCAAAGCAATTTCATCACGTACATCGAGGATGATTTTTAAGTGTATACCACTTTGATTCAATCTCCTCGCCTCTAGAATGAACCTCAAGCCTTAGAATCTAATGGAATAATCAGAGATGCAGATGTAAGGATATCCATCATGGTATTTTTTAAATAACAGAAAAAAATGGGGGAAATCCATTTTAATATAAGGAATGGCTAAAAAATTTTTACATCTTTCTGAAGGAATGTATTATGGGCATAAAAATCGTGTGTTTGAAGAATTTTTGGTAATATTGTAAAATGTTTATGAAGCAATGTTAAGTAAAAAATTATATACTGAATAATACCAGGACCCCGAGATTGTGACTCGATCCCAGGACCCCGAGATTGTGACCTGAGCCGAAGGCAGACGCTTAACAACTGAGCCACCCAGGTGCCCCAAAGAGGTATTTTTAAGTAAACCCTCACCCACAAAATTCTCTCCAAAAAGTAAATTATGGAAAAAAAAAAAGGAAAGTTATGGGTAATTGTAATAATCTTATTTTACAGATGAGGAAACAGATTCTCAGAAGTTTTTATACCAAAGGTCCCATGCCTGGAGCACGCTGGTGCTGGACGTCGGTCCCAGGTCTGTGTGACTGCAGTTCTCCCATCTGAGCATCACGCACGACTGCTTTCTAGTTTCTGGACTCACGGCATGGCTCCTGGCATCGAGGGGGCATCGACAATGCAGCTAAGAATCGGTTAGAGGGCTGAACGAATGAGCACCTTGTGGGCATGAGGTTAATTTCATAGAAGGCCACGGTCATCTGAATTCCATCTTAAACAGGAAATAAAGCAAGGTGTGGCTTGGCAGGGGCTAGATAAGACCTGGGGCCAACTGATAAATGTTCAGTTGCAGCGCGGAAACCGTCACAGGTGATGACATAAATCATCGTGCCAGCTGTAGGATGCCTTTATCGGTTGTATGGACACGGGCTCTGCAGCCAGACCCGTTGGGTTCCGATCCAGGTTCACCATTTACGAGTTGCAAGTTGATTAAAGGTTCTATGCCCTCAACATTCTCATTTGTAAAATGGGAAATGTAATAAGACTTCCTTCGCAAGTCAGCTATGAAGACGAGATGAATTAATACAGAAAGAGGATTTAGAAGGGGGTCTGGTCCATGCCAAGTGCCCATTAAATATCCTCCCTTCCTTTCCCCCAGTACATCTTCTTTTTTATTTTTTAACAAAAGACGAGATTTTATTTGTGAAAATATAAATTACAAAGAATATTTTTATATATATATATATATATATATATATATATATATATATATATATGAATATATGAAATAACCAGTTGATAAGTGAAACGTTTACACATAGATAATAAACTCTTGGGGTTTTTTTTGTAACAAAACTACTTGATTTTAATTTTATCTACTGGTAAAGTGTCTGACATAGTAAATAGTCAAAAAACGTTTTGCATCTCGTCACATCTGATCATTACAATAGCCTTGTCAGGTGAATAGAGTCATTAGCTCCATTTTATGGTAGAGAAAATTAAGACCCTTTGGAGACTTAAGTGATTTGTTCAAGGCTATGTAACAATTAAGTGACAGAAGAGGCACCTAAAAAGTTTTCTAAAACTTCAACTTATCTGCTCTTTTAGTTAAACTAAGATAAAGCCTCAATTGAGATCCAGATTCAATGGAAAGTCTGTGCGTTCAAATACACTAATGTGGCTGTGATGAGCTTTGAACGTGACTCCATTTAACACAAAGTAACCAGGTGTATAGTTTTAGGAAGATATTTTCTTTTAGTCGCACCTATGAGACCTTCACAAATAGGCCTCACTTGTATTAACCGGTACATGACATATAAAGACAATTCAAGATGGAAGAAAATGTAGATATACAATATATAAATGAGATACCAGCATAACACATTGGAAAATATGCTCAAGATCTGGGATCCTGGTCTATCTGTAATAGCAACTATAGCTAAACGTGTGATAAGGAGGCAAGGTATTTAATTTTTCTGTTCTGGGGCTCAAAATTTTCTCATGTGGGGCGCCTGGGTGGCTCAGTTGGTTAAACGACTGCCTTCAGCTCAGGTCATGATTCCGGAGTCCCGGGATTGAGTCCCGCATCGGGCTCCTTGCTCGGCAGGGAGTCTGCTTCTTCCTCTGACCCTACCCCATCTTGTGCTCTCTCTCTCTCTCTCTCTCTCAAATGACTGCCTTCAGCTCAGGTCATGACCCCAGGGTTCTGGGATCAAGCCCCACATCGGGCTCTCTGCTCGGTGGGGAGCCTGCTTCTCCTTCTCCCTCTGCCTACTTGTGATCTGTCTATCAAATAAATAAAAAATCTTTAAAAAAAAATTAAAAAAATTTTCTCATGTGATAGAGTTGCACTAATAATCTATCTTGTCCTTTCTGACTTAAAATTACATGCTCAAGAATGACTTTTCTTTTTCTTTTTAAGACTGATTTCTCTCATTAAAATGACTAATTGCTGGGTTTTTGAAAATAAGAACTTCTGGTGCATTTTAATATTGATTTAACTCCCCCAGTACATCTTCTTGAGCATTTGCTACTTTGATTGCTCTCGGCCCCTGTGGATGGAGGTTAACCCAGAGAGGCAGAATTCAGTGGCTTAGAGCATGACCTCAGAACACACAGACTTTTACGTAAGGGTTGTACTCAGATGGGCTCAGGCTCACATTCCTGCTCTCCCAGGCGTGTGACTGGGCAAAGTCATTTCCCCTCTCTATGACTTGGTTTCCTCATAGATACAACCTCAATAACAACACGTCATTATAGGAACTTTGTGGGAACTGAATGAGCTGCTGGGACCTGCTTGGCTCAGGCATTTCTCAATAATGGTAACTATTTGTATTAACAACCCATCTCAACGATAAGAAACTGAGAAGCAGAAAGCTTAGGCACCAAAGAGCCAAAGGTGCAGAATCCTCTGTTCCTTCCATGAGAATGGAGTCTCCCGAAGTATGTTATGCCAGCCACAGGAAGGATACAGAATAACAGGAAGGGGTGTATGGACAAATTATGTATTACTCTTGATAGTCAGTGTATTCATTTTCAGTTTCTTTCTATCCCTGGCAAGCAAATCAGTCTTCCATTGATACAGTGACATAAAGTTTCTGTTTTATATAAATGTAGTTAAGTCTAAGTAGTGGATCGCTTTAAAGCAAAATATGAAGTGAATACTAGACAAGCCGGGGCCAGATATGGCGCAAATGACAAAGTTCATATGTGGACAGCTGTATGGGAGACGTGCTGTACTAGACCACATCTGGTGACTAAAATAACCCAGCAGGACGGTGGGGGGGCCTCTTCAAGGACCGCAGGCAGTGATGGGCTGTGTGATTCACCCTACGTTCTTTATTAGTGAGCCCTTCCTTTCTCTGAGTCCACGCTGACCTAGTCCTTCACAGATTTCCTAATGATGAATTAGAACCATGTTATCTACTGTCTCAGGCTCCAGTTTGGAGTCCTTCCTAATTTCCCATTTTATGTCATTAACTGGGGTTTGTGTGTGTGTGTGTGTGTGAGAGAGAGAGACAGAGCAAGATCCTTGTGAACAAAGGTCATACTTTCCCCACTCACACTACCTACTTCAGTAATAGACACACAGGAGTGGCTCAGTCATGAGAGTTTACCATGTGTTGTGTGCATACATGATTGTTCAATGTTCCCAAGAGCTTGGTAGGGTAAATATAATTCCATGCCAATTTTTACCAATGGGAAAGAATTTGAGGCATATAGAGGTGACATGGGCCCACACAGAAGCAGTTGAAACTACAAGTTGAACCCAGGTAGCCTGAATGTCAAGCCTAGAGCTTAACTATTACACCACATTGCATCCACTTTAAAAGATGCCTTGGATGGATGGATGGATGGATGGATGGACGGAAGGAAGGAAGGAAAGAACAGGAGAAGCATAAAGAGGCAACAAGACCATCTTTGAGCTACCTATAAAAGTTCCATGGTTGGGGTGCTCTTATGGGCTCAGCATTGGACAGACGTTATCTTTAATCCTCATATAAAATCTCTGCTCAGAAAAAAAATGACTCAGAGACGTAGTAGAGGTTTGCTCTTAAGACATTTGCTATTTAGACCAAAGACTCTAAAGTCAGACAAACTAGGGTTCCAACCTAGGATCTGCCATTAAAAGCTGAGCTGCCTAGGTCTCGGTTTCCCCATCTATAATGGGGATACTGATATCTACTCCATAGGGGTCCTAGAAGGATCGAATGAGACCATGTGTCCCCTGTGCCTGCTTTATGGCATTTTCTCCATGGGTGGTCAGCATCATTATTGCTTTGCCATTGTTGCTATCATTATTCATATACCCTGTAAATCTTAGAACCAGATTATCAGTCCAGGTCCATTTTAAGAGGATGAGGAGGTTGTGAGTTAAGATTGGGCTAGAACATCAGGGAGAGTTGATGGCAGAATAATGGCTCCCTTGAGGAGGTCGCTCTCCTAACCCGAGAGCCTGGGCATCGGTGACCTTGAATGGCAAGAGGAATTGAGGTTGA
Source organism: Halichoerus grypus (assembly GCF_964656455.1). Lineage (NCBI taxonomy): Eukaryota > Metazoa > Chordata > Mammalia > Carnivora > Phocidae > Halichoerus > Halichoerus grypus. Next base: position 130,801,087 of record NC_135721.1, on the reverse strand, counting down.
GGATAGAAGTGAGCTTGCTTGTCAGCTGATTTTAAAGCAGGGAGATGATCTTGGATTATCCAGGTGGGCTCAAGATCATCTTGAGGTCCTCCAAGGGTCCTTAGAAGAGGGAGAGGGGGCAGGAGAGCAGGTGGGAGAACCCTAATTGTAGAAGAAAGGCACAAGGAGCTCCAAGGCTGCAGGCTTGGAAGATGGGGAAGGGGCCACAAGCCAAAGAACTGGAAAAGCCCAGGCAATGGATTCTCCCCTAGAACCTCCAGAAGGGAGGCAGCCCTGCCATGACCTTGATTTTAGCCCGATGGGGCCTGTGTTGGTCGCCTGGCCTCCAGAACTGGAAGGTACGTTGTTATTGTTTAAGGCACTCATTTGGAGATACTGTGTTAACAGCAGCCCTGGGACACTCCGACAGCAAGGAAAGATTCTGACTCTGGCCCCGGATTTATAAGGAAATCAGGGCTCTTAACAACTTGCCTCCTGGAGGTATCTTTGCTTCACTTGCCCTCTAGAGAATAAAACTAGACACACCTGGGCCTCTGCTTCTCCACCTCTCCCTCCTGGGGGGACCCCTGTGCTCACTCAGGGGGTCTATGCAGCCTGCTGGAGGGAGCGGGCTTCCGGCTGGTCAGACAGACGAGTGGCAGGTCCGAGCCCCCAGAAGCTTCCACGGAGAGCAGATGGAAGCCCTTCCCCACGGAGTGGAGGGTGCTGTCGTATGCAGCCAGGAAACAGCTTTCTAGACTCCAAGTTTCATGGCTCAGAGGAGGAGTGATTGCTGTTATTTCCTTCAGGGGAGAGCTCTGCTTAAAACAGGAAATGAGCCGGCGGGCCATTTGCAGCCCACAGACATCAGGGCACCAGGGTTTCTCCTTTTCCTTTGCAAATCGGACTGGGCTCCTGGAGGGCAGGAGACGCTGATGCTCAGACCCCACCCGTCTATGAAGGGGTCTTCCCCCACCTTTCTTCTGTTCCTCTCTCATTATTTAAATGGCAGCATCATCTACATACAATGATCTCGTGTTTAGTTCTGAGTTTAGTTCTGAGTTTGGCACCCCTGTAATTATCATCCACCCAAAACAAATTAGGGAATAGTTTTATTATCCCCTGTTCTAGGAAATACCAAGCACAGCCCTCCCCCCGCCCCCCCCCCAACGAGGCAACTACTGATCTGTTTCCGGTCATTAGATTCATTTTTTTTTCTAGGATTTCATCTAAATGGCAGCATATAGCATTGCTTCTTTGGGTCTGCTTTCTTCCACTTTGCATAATTCTGAGATTCTTCCAAGTTGGGTCTATCCGTAGCTCATTTCGTTTTATTACTGAATAGTATTCCATCGTAGGGATTTACCTAATTTTAAAAAATCTTTTTTGTTGTTAATGCCATTTGGGTTGTTTCCAGTTTGTGGCTGTTATGAATAAAGGTGCTGTACACATTCATGTATAAGTCTTTGTATGGACATTTGTTTTCATTTCTCCCAGGTAATACCTGGAGTAGAATTCTCCCCTTGGGGAATTACAGAACTGAACCCTGGTAAAGGCTTGGGTTGCGCCCCCCTGTACCCACAGTGACTGTCTTTCTTCTTTTTCGTTCTCTTTTTGTCTATTCTAATGTGTGTGAAATTGTTTTGTTGTGGTTTTAAATTAAATTTCCCTGTTGATTAATGATGTCAAACACCTTTTCATGTACTCATTGGCCATTCCTGACATCTTTTGTGAACTGAGTCTTTTGCCCATTTAAAAAAAAAAAAGTGTGTTTATGTTGTTTTTTTTTTTTAAGATTTTATTTATTTATTTGTCAGAGAGAGAGCGAGCACAAGCAGGGGGAGCAGCAGAGGGAGAAGCAGGCTCCCCGCTGAGCAAGGAGCCCGATACGGGACTCGATCCCAGGACCCTGGGTTCATGACCTGAGCCGAAAGCGGATGCTTAGCCGACCGAGCCACCCAGGCGTCCCTGTGTGTATGTTTTTATTATTATTTGAGGGGTTCTTTGTAGATTCTGCATACAACTTCTTTATCGCATATATGGATTGCAAAATTTTTTCCCAATCTGTAGCTTGTCCATTTTCTTTTTTTTTAATTTTTTTATTATGTTAATCCCCATACATTACATCATTAGTTTTAGATATAGTGTTCCATGATTCATTGTTTGTGCATAACACCCTGTGCTCCATGCAGAACGTGCCCTCCTCAATACCCATCACCAGGCTAACCCATGCTTGTCCATTTTCTTAATAGTATCTTTGGATGAGCAGAACTTTAAAATGTTAATGTTGTCCAGTTTACTTATTTTATGCTTAGTACTTTTTGTGTCCTAAGAAATCTTTGTCTAACCTGAGTTTACAAAGATATCCTTCTATGTTTTCTAGAAGATTTCTAGTTCCAGCTTTTACATTCGGTTCTCTGATCCAGCTCAGATTTATTTTTGGGTCTGGAGTTAGTGTGGAAGAATGGACCGCTCCATTCCATGGCCAGTGTTGCAGAGACAGTAGGGTGAGTGTCTAAGCTCAGGATCTGGTGCAGGAGCTGGCAAATCTTTTCTTTACACAGAGACAGGCCAGGGAGTGAATATTTTCAGCTTTACAGGCCATGTAGCTCCTGATGCAACTTCTCAACTTTGCCTTTATGGTTGCAAAGCAGCCATAGACTACATGTAAACACAAGGGCATGGCTGGGTCCCCGCAAAAGTATTCACGCACAGTGAAACTTGAATTTCATATAATTTTTACGTTTCACAAAACAGTACTCTTCTTTTGATTTCTTAAACCAGTTAAAAATGTAAAAAATCATTTTTAGTTCGTGGGCTATACAAAAACAGACAGCAGCCGGATCTGACCTACAGCCTCAAGCCATAGTTTGCCAAATCCTGGGCCACTCAGCAAGGCAAACATTCAACAAACAGAAGGACACGCTGTGATAGCAGCATGAAAGTAAAGATCTGTGTTCTGTGGGAGAGTGAATGAGAGGCAGCAGATAATCTACTTTGGATGAGATCAAAAGGAATTATAGCTAACCCACAATGAAACACCACTTCACACCCATTAGGATGGCTGTTATTAAAAAGAAAGAAAAGAAAAGAAAAGGAAATAACAAGTGTTGGTGAAGATGTTGAGAAATTGAAATGTCTGTGCAGTGCTGGTGGGGATGTAAAATGGTGCCGCCACCGTGGAGAAAGGTAGAAAGTTAAACATAGAATTAACATATGATTCAGCAATTCCTCTTCTAGGTATTGACCCAAGGACTCAGACAGATGCTTGTACATGAATACTTGAAACAGCACTATTCGTAAGAACCCAAAGGTGGAAGCAAACCAAATGTCCATCAACAGATGAATAGCCACACAATGGAATATTATTCAGGCATAAAAAGGAAAAAGGATGAAATTTGATTCACACTACCATGTGGACGAACCTTGAAAACATTATGCTAAGTGAAATAGGCCAGATACGAAAAGACAAATATTGTATGATTCCATTTATATAAAGTACCGGGAATGAGCAAACTCATAGAGACGGTGTAATAGAGGTTACCAGAGGCTCGGAGGAGGAAGGAATGGGGAGTTATCTAACGGGGACAAGCATTTGGGATGATAAAGTTTTGGAAACAACTGGTAGTTCCAATGCACAACATTGAAAATACACTGAATGCCACTGGATTGCACACTTAATAATGGTTCAAATGGTAAAATTTTATGTTATATATATTTTACCAAAATAAAAATATCTTTTTAAAAACTTAAAAAGGAATTTTAACTAAAGGTCTTACTATGAGTCTGTCGGGCATCACATACTAATTCATTTCATCTTTATAACACCATGAGGGAGGTCCTGGTATTATCGTGATACCCATTTTATAGATGAGAAAACTGAGACACTAAGAGTTTTGACACTTGCCCAAAATTGCCTTGCTAGCGAATTGCAGAACCAGGATTCAGACCCCAGCAGTCTGGCTGTAGGGTCTGTACTTCGAATTACCACCCTACACATGCCTCAAAGAGCAATGATTCTCAACCTTGGCTGAGCTCTGGAGTTTCCTGAGGAGCACGTTTGAATCCCCAGGTCCAGGCAGCAACGGAACCTCTGAGGGTTGGACAAGGCATCAGTAGCCGTAAGAGTTACCCAGCTGTTTCCACGGTGTGGCCAAGGTTGAGAATAACTGCTGTAAAGGGCAAGCTTCTCTTAGGAGACAACATTGCAGCCGGAATGAGCAGCAGTCAGCTGGGGTGGGGGCGGGGGGCAGAAGGAACATTTCAGGCCATATATTTTACTGGTTATGTATTTTTATTGAACCACGTTGGTCTTTTTCCTCTGTAAGGACAATGACAATACATCCTAATAGGAATAGCAGCTCATATTTGTGGAGCAATGATGCCCCCAAGCATGAGACTAAATGCTTCTCATACATCATCTCCATTCATGTTCGTGATAATCATAGGAAGTAAGCTCCATCATCCCCATTTTGCAGACCACCTGTGGCCAGTCCCCTCTGTCATCCCCGCCCCTTCGTAGATGCAGACCCGTGGTGCTCCTTCTAACACCCCAATCACCTGGAGAGAGCTCCGAGAAAGAGTCTCGGGAATGCCTCTGCAGAATCTCACTCCGGGGCGAAGAGGAAGCCTGAAGCCAGGAGCATCGTGTTGGAGAAATGCAATGTACTGTCAGCTAGAACCCAACAAGTGGATTTACAAGAGCCCTAGTCTAGGGAGAAGATGTGTGTGTGTGTGTCTAGGTCTGGATCGTGTGGATTATGTCTACCACCAAGAGCAGATCCGAATGGGAAGAGGGAGCACCCCAGGGGAACACAACACGGAGGAGTCCCATGACGTTTCCCCCAATACTGATAGCCCGAGACCATGTTTTGCTTATTCGTCACTCTGACTCTAGAACGGTGTCCGGCAGACAAGGCTGTTGCCCATTAAAATTTGTGGACCAAATGGATACATGCAGAGGGGTTGGGTAACTCCGCAGGAACAGCTCTTGAACCAAGATCCCTGGCTGAACTTGATGAAGGGAGGAAGGAAGGCATGTTCCAAAAGGAAGGAAAAGAAAACTTCATGTTCCAAGTTCAAATTAAGCTTTTCTATTATTCTTTGTCACCCGTAACTGATAAGGAAACTGAGATTCAGAGAAGTTTCATGATTTTGTCAATGATCATGCAGCTAGAAAGTACCAGAACCTGGATTTGAACTTGGGCCTCCAGACTTCTCTCCAAGAGCTCTTTCTACTGCACATGAGCAAACAGACAACACAGAGGAAGAGAGAGATCTGTACTTCACTGCAGCACAAGGACCCTAACCATCACCACCAAGGACAAAAGTCATAATAAGAACAGCATTAGGTAACATTTATTAAGAGTCTGCTATGAGTCTGTATATTTGAAATGCATTATCTCAAGAGATCTTCACCGACAAACATATGGAATGGATTCTATGATCATCCTTATTTTATAGTTGCAGAAACAAGGTCCAGAAGCATGAAATAGCCTCAGTTTACACAGCTACTAAAAGAGGCAGAGCAGAAGTTTGACCTCAGGAGTATTGGACTCCACCGTGGGGCCACTGTCCCCCTGGCCTGGCAGTCCAGTTTGGTCCCGGCATCAGGCAACTGGCCTTTGGCTGTCACCGAGTCGATAATAATAGTAACTATGACCTCTTGGAGGCTTGTAACATATCTGTTTTAAGAGAATTTTCAGTCTTTTGACAAAATGTTCTGGTTTTGTGTTTTGATGTGATGTCTCCACGTGCGGAGAGCTCAGCTCCTGAAACTCCTGGCCTTTCTCTCCCTTTAGGCTCTCCACTCCAGGGGGAGAGGAGTGATTTATCTGGCAGGAGAATTTGGGAAGAATAGAGCCATCCTCTGCTCCTGTGTCCTTATGGAGGAGGGAGTTGTCCTTGAAGCTTACGTTCTCCAGCGCTGGAACTGGAGGGGTCCATTCATCCTGGGGTCAGCATTGGGAAGCCTCTGGCCTAGAGATAGCTGGGCCTATTAACAATAAAGACAACATTTTGGCTCCCATCTGTGCTATCGACGATATCCCTCCAAAATTCATATGTTGAAACCTAGTCCCCATTTTGTTGTATTAGGAGGTGGGGCCTTTGGGAAGTAATGAGGTCGCAAAGATAGAATCCCCATGAATGGAATTAAAGTCCTTATGAAAAAGACCCAGAGAGCTCCCTTGCCCCTCCCACCAGGTGAGGACACTCTGAGAAGTCAGCAACCTGGGAGGGGCCCTCTCCTGACGGTCCTGGCACCTGATCTCCCACTGCCAGTCTCCAGAACCAAGAGAAGGAAATTTCTATGGTTTATAGGCCACCCCATCTATGATATTTTTGTCATAGCAGTCCCAATGGACTAAGACAACTTGATTATCTTTTTGTCTTATTTCTCAATTGGTTAAGAACTCTGACAGGGAAGGCACCATCTTTTGGACCTCCTCAAAGAGCCAACACAAGGAGGCTTCTTTGAGTGAGGTATAATGTCTGGTTTATAAGTGGGAGCAATAATTCAGCACTGGGGCGTGTTTCCTCTTTTCCATTCACTTATGTATCCCACGTTTACTTGCTAAGCACCTACTATGTGCCTGGCACTTCACTAGGTGCCCTTTAAGTAAGGATGAGCCACTGAACGTGGGAGCAAAGGGCCAAGTCAAGACTGAATGGAGTTCTCACTTCCAACCCCTCTCCAGGAGATTGAACAAGAAGAAGGTAGAGCAAATGTCAGTGGTTTTTGAAGAGTCTGACATCCATTTCCCATTCCTTGGATTGTATCACCCTGGTTTTCCTTTGAGGGATTAGCTGCTTTATTGTGAGCCACCCCAATGGGACTGTCAATCAAGGCATCTTGCCCTCCTCTGGCCAAGAGATGAGTCCATGGTCAAGGTTAATCATCAAACTCTAGATGCAAAAATGGTGAATCTTCACCAGGGGGCAGAAAACACATTGCAGCCCCCCACCCCGCCATTCCAGAAGAGAGTCCTTGAGAAGTCTTTCTCCCTAGACACAGAGGACTGCTTTAGTTCTCCCTCCCTCCCTCCCTGCCTCTCTGCTTCTCTCTTTCGTGCTTAGTTCTCAATTCTCCCCTCTGTGAGTTTCTAAACATCAGCCCATTAAATTTTTTTCAGCATAAGTCAGCCAGAGTTGGTTGCCTTTGCAAGAGAAAATACCATCACGACTGTCGACACATGGACTGTAAGAATTAGAACTTTGTGTTCAATGCCTTAGGGAAATTGAGGTTAAGAGGAGACTTTCAAATTTAGAGTCAAGGAGGCTTTGTAGCTCGCTGTTTAAGAGCACGGATCCCGTCCTGGATATAAAACCCGGCTCTGCGTTTGTTAGTTATCGACTGATGTGGGACACATTACCTAACATCCCAAGCCTCGGGTCCTCCTCTGTGAATATAAGATAATAATAGCACCTAGCTCCCATGTCTGGCAAGGCAGTGAAGTACATAATAACCTTTGGCTGTTATTTTAGTGATTATTCTTCAAGATTTCTTCTTAGAAGTCATACGAAACAGGAATGCAAATTTCAAAAAAGATGCTGAGCAGGAAGGCACTAAAGAAAGCCTTTCTCCAAAGAGGATGTTTATTTCAGAGAGACACACAGGGGGACGTTCAACCAGCTGTCTTCCAGGAAACCATCCACAACCCAGGGTGAGTTCTAAATTTTAAGTGACCAGCCAGTGTCACAAGATTGGAAAGAGAAGACAACAAACAAGCCTGATGTAAAAATCCAACCACAAACTGCATAAACTCTAGGGTCTCCAAGATTTCATGAGGATCCTGAATTTGGAGGTGTTTCCCATCTCCATTAGGAAAAGAATCAAAATCATCATCCATATTCTATCGGCAACTAACTAGGAACTTAGTAGTAAATATCAGAAACAAATACTCAGGCTCTCTAGGATCTTGGAAACAGGAAGATGTAAATGATTAATTCACCCTCAGGGGCTCAAGGTCTTTGCACTGGAAGTTTTTTCTGTTGCAAATGTTCTCCCCAACACCCCTGTCCACCCCCCTTGCCCTGTACACCGCAACCTTCCTATGTCAGCTCAAATGTCACCTCCTCCAAGAAGCCTTCCCAGTTCTCTCTAATGGAGCTACACTCTCAGAGTGTTGTCTGCGTTTCCTTCCCACTAGTACCAAGTTTGTGATGAGATGTTTCTGTGATTGTCGGATCGGCAGCTTTCCCCAAGTAGACCACAATTCCAGGGGGGCAGATGTCTTATCTGTTCGCGTCTGTAGAGCCGGGGAGATTGGTTCCAGACCCACAACAGGAAGTCTATCTTTTTTCATTTAATGACTTTGGTAAATTTCTATTAATTAGTATTCACTCAACAAGGACTTAAATCCTTAGCACGTGCTATCCAATAATGACCACCATCATTAGTTCATTCAATTAGTTATTAATTAATTAATAATCTATAGGTGTTTGCAATCTGCCAGACACTGACATGGGCAGTGAGGACGTAGCCATGACAAAAGGGGGGGTAACCCCACCCTCACAGAACTTGCACTGTAGTGGGAGGGGGTCATCAGTGAATACATACATAGACACATGTCCAAGGAGACCTAAGTGCTTTCGAGAAGAATAAGTAAGGAAGAGAAATAGGGAGACCTGGGGCCAGAGGATAGGGGCGGCGGGGGCAGGGGGAATGCGCAGAATTTTAAGGAGAGATGCTGGGAAGGCCTCACTGAGTGGAGAGGGAACACAGCGTGGGGCATCTGGGAGAGGGGGCATCATTCCGGAAATAGAACAGCAGGGGCAGGAAACCTGCAGGGGCAGGTCGGTGGCTAGTGTGGCCAGAGGGGAGCACGCAGGGTAAAGAATGGTGGGTGGGTGAGGTGGTCCAAGGGAGCGGTAGGACTTGAGATTGGCTCTGAGATGGGGAGTCACTGAGGAGCTCTGGAAAGAGGTGTGGCATTTACAATTATTTCCAAATAATCCCGCTCTGGAGACTAAATGGAGGAGGGCACAGGGACATGTAGGGGGACGCTGGCTGGACCACGGCAGAGAGAGGACGTGGTGATGAGTTACTTCAGTCCCCTTAAGGGCACAGCCGCCTGAAGATGCTGATTGATGGCTTTAATGGGGAATGTAAGGGAGAAAGGGGGAACCAGGTGTGACTGAGAAGTTTTGGCCTGAGCTACCCAAGGAATGGAGTCGCCCTGACCAGAAGGGGGAAGCCTATGACAAAGCAGGTTGGGGGGCAGTGGGGTGCTGAGCAGTGGAAAGTTTGGGAACCAGGCTTTGGACATGGGACATATGAGTGTTTCTATGCGACTAAGTAGAGATGTTGACAAGACAGACACAGGCCTCGCCCCCTTCGTCCTGGCAAGGGAGAAACCAAGGCGCAACAAAGCCGAGGGATAACACGATGTATCAAAAAATGACAGGGGCCATGAGGGTATCGTGATGATGGTGAGCGGCACCTAGTCACAGGTGATCTGGGGTGGCCTTTAGAGGAGATGACATGAGAGCTAAGACCCACGACAGGAGACAGCAAAGCCAAGCCCCCAGGAAGGAATGGGCTTAGAGAGTTTGAGGAACAGAAAGAAGGCCAGGGTGGCTGGGACAGAGTGAGCACCAGGGAGAATGGAAGGAATGAAGGGGGGGTGTTACTCGTGGGGCTCCAGAAGCCTTCCTCACAGCCTGGGTCTTACTTCACCTGCAATGGGAAGCCAGTGGGAGGCTTTAAGGAAGAAGAATAGTGTCACCTGATTTCCATTTTTAAAAGAGTCACTTTGGAGTGTGGATCCGCCTGAGAGAGAGAGAGAGAGAGAGAGAGACAAGTGTAGCAGCAGGGAAGCTGCTGTGGGTCTCTGATGGTCAGCCAGCCAAACTCTAGCATTGGCTTGAAAAGGTCGGTGGAAAGGGAGGAGATCAGAGAGATCTGGGACGTGTTATGGACCTAAGTCAACAAGATGCACAGATGGGGCAAGGTGCTCAGAGAAAGAAGAATCCAGGATGACGCTGACGTTGGTGTGAGTAGCTGGATCGAGGCTGCCATGGCTCAGCAGAGGAGATTCCAAGTCCTCTTTGGTCTCTGGGAGTATGAAACTAATAAGGAAGTAGGAACAGGGAGATGCATACTGGCTTTATTTTTAAATGTGAGTAAAATATCGGGCACAAGGGAAGTATCCAGCATGATGGATTTCCCAAAGTGATGTGTCCGGTCCTCGGTACCCTGAAGGTCCTCGTGCCGCTCCTTGTCACCATTCCCTCCCACGGTGGCCACCAGCCTCACCCCGCATGATAGATGCGGTTTTTTTGGCATTTTTAAACCTACGATTACGAGATAATAATCAGAGGTAAGCATGGGGCATTTGCTCATGTCCTTCTCAGAAAAACTCCTCGTCTGTGTTTTCTTTTAGACTGAATAAGACTTTTTTGTCTTGTTTTGCTTTCTTTAGTTATTTGTGATTCTGAGGTTCGCTTGTTTGTCTTCTTCTCCTTCTTCCCAGGGCGAGGTGCTAACGTGGAATGTGGGTGAAGTTGCAGCGGCTGGCCGTCGCCTCCCGTGGGGACCTCTCTTCCTTACCTCTGGGGGTCGGGCCAGCAAACCACAAGACGGGGGCCAGCTGCAAACCCCACTCCCACCCACCCTGGCCCCATCCCCTGTAGGGTTCATTTTCCCCGTCCAACCCCAGCAGATGGTTCGTCTTAAAGCATCGATGTCAGCCTTTACTTGTTGCAGTGTTCATTTTCATGTTTCCATGAACATACAGCCAATTTCCTTCGGTCCTGAAAATTAATTTCTTCTCTCTCCCTGTTTCTCTCTCTCTCCCCCTCCCTCCCTCTCCCAGTGATTATTTCTTTGGGAAATAATTCCCCTCCCGCTCTGCCTCCGTAGACCTCCGAATCCCAGCAGAAGGACCAAGGCTGCTCTTAGGACTGCACAGACAGACAGATGGACAGGGGGGAGGCCGGGCATGCTCGGCAGAACCACGGCTAGCAAGACCCACTCATACCTGCAGAACAAAAGGCCCATCTTTTTCATCTATTTTTACTTCTCAGGAGACCCTGGCCCTGTTTTCACCCCCTTGGCTCTGCACACAGGTTTTCTACATGATATTATATAGTAACCTTTGGGTCTCCCACATCCTGGTATGCTCTGGACTCTGTAGCCACATTTTCTCACACACACACACACACACACACACACACACACACACCCCAATCCGTACTAGCTGATGGCTGGCAGAAGAAAACAACTTAGAATGTGGCTTGTTCTCCTTGTTTCAAACCGCTTAATTGAGATATAATTTACACGCCATAAAACTCGCCCATTTTAAGTGTTCTATTTGATGATTTTCAGTTTATTTACTGAGTTGTGCCTTAGCTGTTTTTCCTTGAAAAACAGGACGATGGGGTGGCCATTTTGACCCCACATGCTCCCTCCCTACTTTGAAAGGTGACATCTAAATAGCAAAGAGCAGATTCTGTCCGCACACACACACACACACACACACACCCCAAAGTTGTTTTATTCATTATGCCATTTACAACCTGCTTCCTGGGTTTTGAGTCTGAGCAGCTCAGGCCTGCTTCTTAGGCGCTATATTGGTGAGTTTCTGCCCTATCAAGAAGTTTCTTTCCTGTTGGAGGGGTTTTCTGTTTGGTTTTTTGATTTAGTCTTTGGCTCTTTCCTTTATCTGCTGGGCTGGAGAAACCTGAATGAAAGGGATCTGTGCGGCCTGGCAAATGACACAGAAGTATGTGGTATTCAGAGCCAGACGTAAAACGTTCATAGCATTCGGACTCTGGGGATTGGTAGAAAGGAAGATGGTTAGGAAGATGAAGAGGGCACAGAGGCCTAGAACTTGTTCCTGATATTAAAATGTTAATCTATAGTTTGGCTCTGACTTCTCAGAATCTCTGTTTCCTCATTTGAAGAATAGAAATTAAAATAACCACTTCAGAGAGGAAAAAATAAAACAAGATGAAACCAGAGAGGGAGACAAACCATAAGAGACTCTTAATCATAGGAAACAAACTGAGGGTTGCCGGAGGGAAGGGGTCGGAGGGATGGGGTAACTGGGGGATGCACATTAAAGAGGGCTTGTGATGTAATGAGCACTGGGTATTATATAAGACTGATGAATCGTTGAACTCTAATATGTTAATCAATATATTAATTAGCATATAATTAATATATTAATTAGCATATAATTAATTGAATTTAAATAAAGAGGTAGCATAAAATATAAAATAACCACTTCAGGAGATTTGCCCAAGGATCACATGAGATCATTTATGTGAAAACTCCTTAGAACACAATCAGTTCTTCTAAAAAATCTATAAATATTCATTGAATACACATCTTAAAGAACTTCACTAATGCTATAAGAATTCTGTTTCTGTCCAAGTACATTAATAAAAATGCAGTGGCTGCTGTCGGAAAAGTGTGTTCCAGTTCAACCATTCACTCAGCCAGTAAGTACGAAGGTCTGCTGGGTGCTGAGCGTTGGGGACTCTTAATAGCAGACAGCCAGGTGGAGTCAGGTGGAGAGACAGAAGCGCAACATATAGTCAAGCAAATAAATATCTAAGTACAAACTGTGCAAGGGCTGTGGGAGAAATTCTTCCGCTGCGTGTGTACATATATGTGTTCAAAAAGATTTTAAGAGAATGAAGATTTTGCTAGTAAATTTATGCCTACAGGCATAGAAAAATTTTCTGGAACAATCCATGAGAAATTGGTTATAAGTATTCCTTTTTGTGGTAGGAACCAGAAAAGTAGATAGGGGTATGCCTTCTACTTTTTATGCTCTAAGTGTCTATAAAATTTGAAGTCTCAAACTATACACATGTATTTTTCTTATTTATTTGCTTGCTTAAATATCAGTAGGCCTTCTCTTATCAATCGAGTGAGAGTCCATTTCGATTTTCTTCATTAGTCTTTTCTCTATTCAAAAATGAGACCTGTTCTTTAAAATGAATAAATGATTAACTGCTTAGAATATTTAATTTGCCAGGCCAAACCAATTAAATATTAAATATAATATTATTATACTTGAAAAGACAAAGGTCACTTACAAGAGTGCAAGAATTCATCAACCCACACCAAGGTGTTACCAGCCTACTCGTGCCCACAAAGTTTGCCCAGACAATAACACTTTTATTCAACAGATATTTATTGAGCGCCTACTGCGTACCAGGTATTGTTCTGGGCACTTGTAGATAAAACAAGGCACTCAGGGAGTCGTAGCCTACATTCCAGTTGGAGGAAACAGACAAGAAATAAGCAAATCAAATATATAATATATATTATATGTAAGTATATAATAATAGAGGTGTTATAAAGAAAAAGTTAAGCAGGGCTGGGTGGCGAGGGGCCAGGGGAGATGGATCGTGCTTTCTGGTTATTATATAGAACACATTTTGTGGTTGCGTTTAGCACAGAGAAGGGCCAGGAGGCCTGTTGGAGGAGATGCCATGTCAGCAGTGACCTGGGTGAGGTGAAGGAGGAATGAGCCACGGCAGGCAAAGGAGGGAAGAATGTTCTCTGCCCAAGGGGCCAGTGAAGGCCCTAAAATGGGAGTCCCAGAGACCAGTGAAGTTTAGGGGTGAGCCCACAACAGGTATGCTATCCTGTCCACTTGTCAGTAGTGTTCCAAACATTTCATAATTTAAAACTTATTTTTTAAAAAGTAAAAATTAAACACTGATAGCTTTATTATCTTTGTGTATATAGAACTCAATATGTCATTCCAGGCATTGCATTTCTTTTTGAGATATTTAATAAAAAGAATCAATGTGAACTATAAATACCAGAGAAATAGAGATACATCTTTTTTTTTTTTAACATATCTTTATATTTCAAGGGGTGCAGGGCGGGCTAGTCAGAAGAGCATGCAGGCTCTTGATCTCGGGGTCGTGAGTTCAAGCCCTGAACTGGGTGTAGAGATTATTTAAAAACAAAATCTTAAAAAATAATAAACATAAACATATCTTTATATTTCCATACTTTTTTTTAAGATTTTATTTACTGATTTAAGAGAGAGAGAGAGCACTAGCAGGGGGAGGGGCAGAGGGAGAGGGAGAAGCAGGCTCCCTGCTGAGCAGGGAGCCCGATGTGGGACTCGATCCCAGGACCCTGGGATCATGACCTGAGCCGAAGGCAGACGCTTAACCGACTGAGCCACCCAGGCGCCCCATATTGCAATACGTTTCTAAACTTCCTAGAGCCATATTCATTCACAGTTATTATAATACATTTTTTATCTATTGTCTTAACAGTATCTCATGAAATACACGTGTGTTTTATTATTGTGGTACACATCCATTTTTATCCACTGAAGTTAAATTAGTAACTATCACTTCCAGACCATAAAGACAAGGATTCTGAGGCATGTTGTTTTCAGCCTGCTCTCAGATGTTTGCCAGTAGGAGGGGAACTGGGACAGGCAAGTGAAACCAGGTACTACTTAAAGTAAAATAACAAAACATAGTAATGATAATGCTGGCGATGACAAGCCTCATCTGATGGCGCACCTTGGAATGTTCTTCCCGCTTGGTTCTCACCTGCCAGAGGGGCTGGCTATCAAGTTCTCTCTGAGTCGTTTGATTTATTCTCTTTCCCCTTTCTTGCTCAGATTCTCAGTTCTAACTCCGTGAATTCTGATGAAAATAATGGCTCTGTTACCAGTCATTGTTACTCTAACTGGTTGAGCAGGAAGTTAATCTTCTCCTCTCTCTTCAAACAGGGTTTCTGTGGGTAGGTTGTTCTAGAACACTGGTTCTCAACCACAGGGGATCCAGGCCCACCCACCCCATCCAGGGGACACTTGGCTTGGGAGACACTTTTGCTTGTCACAACGGGGACACTTGGCAGGGGACACTTGGGCGTTGGGAGACACTTTTGCTTGTCACAACGGTGCTGCTGGCATCCAGCAGGTGGAGGCCAGGGATGGTAAACAGGACAGCCCCCTCGTGACCAAGAAAGATGCCGCCCAAAATGTCAATGGTGCTGACGATAAGAGCCTCGGATCTCCAGAAATTGGAAAGGACAAAGAAGTGAGACAATGAATGGATGGAGGGCACTGTTGTCTTCCGAAGCCCCCGCGGTATTTCCCACCTCAGAAACAACACAGCCACTTTTGTCTTAGTTGATGCTGCTTCTCTTCCACGGATTACTCTCGATTATCCCTGAAGACCTGGGTGTGGGATGTAAGCCCACATTAGACCCAAGCACAAGATGACAAAGTGAAAAATGGAGGCAAATTCAAACATGGGCCATAACTACTAGAGGACTCTTTCTGCTCTAAGCCTGTCGGAAAAAGTCTTCAGATCCTTGGTTTCATTCAATCAACAATAGGTTCATCTGCATATGGCATTCAGCAGCAAAGTAAACTTTTTTTTCTGAGTCTTTTGTTTCCAAATCAAAGGGAAACAAAGAATATCCCAGCTCCATTCAGGCACTTTCAATGACTCTCAAATAAACGTGGGAGCAATAGTTGAGCCATTTAAAATGTACAGTGATGAGAAAGCATACTTATTAACCTTGTAAACATTCTATAAAGGTACAAGGGAACCTTCATAAAGAATACCCAAGTGTCCTTTGAATATAACAGCCCCTTTGTACTTTGAAATGTTCGTCTGTCTCCCAAATGGAATTGAGCAGAACAGACTGGAAGAAGGCAATCTTCAAGTCTTCTAGAAATAGTGCCATTAACACATTATTTTTCAGTTTCTTAACGCTCGGAAGATTAAGTTTTCTCACCCCAAGATCAGCTCCACTTACAAAAAAGCCCTTTGGACCCATGTTTAACCAACCATCAGAAGGGATTCAAAGGCAGGCTAATTGAACAACGGGTTTTTGAAACTCTATAATGATAACCCAGGATTTTTCTTGAAAACACCCAACAGCGGCCGCTTGGCAGGAAGCAGGAATTAGACGAGAGAATTGATGGAAACCTGTCCTCCACACTGGAAAAAACAACAACAGAACCCCAAAAAACTGCCAGTAAGAAACAGTGAGGTTTGAAATCCCCGCTTGTTCCATCATCCCTCATTCCCATCACCTCCAGCCTCCAGCCTCACAGCATGGCATCTTCTAGGGCTTCTGAGCCACCACCTCCTTCACGGACGCCTGCGCGGTTCACCGTTCGGGGGACAGGAGACCCGCTCTATCTGGTCATCCTGTCCCTCCCTTCTGTGTCCCCGCCACCCTGGGTTCTGTCTGCGTGTTTTGCAATCCCCTCCTCTGCTCCAGAGGCCAACGAAGTCCGTCTCCAGGAAGGGGACTCAGCCAAAAGCGTTCACCGCTTAACCGTATTTATCCCTTTCTTAGCCTTTTACCCGCTGGCTTCAGAATTTCTCCGGAACAGGCCAGCCGTGGCCGACCTCCCTCGAATATCAAGTTCCGAAGGGGCAAGCTGGAGAGCCACACAGGGGAAGAGTTCATGGGGAGCCCAGTGGGATGTTTTCTGTCTAAATCCTTGGGCCTCCCTCCAGCCTCCCAAGGCAAGTGGCAGGAAATTAACAGCCATAATCAAATGAGCTCAGCCAGCCTTGAGCCTTTTTTGGTAAGGGGGATCAAGGGGGGGCGGGATACAGGCATTCTGCCCAGGAGAACCTAGAGAGAGAGAAAGCCTCTCTGCTCAAATCTCTGAAGTTTGTTGCCAGTGAGTCACTACCTACCTGACCAAAAAAAAAAAAAGTTGTCTAACTGGTTTGGCTGTTTCAGACTGAGAGAAGTAAACAGAACCTTAGCATTTCAGTTAGTCTGACTTGGACATTATTTTCAAGTCAATATTTGTCATTTCAGGGCTGTTCCGCGGTGGGCCTCGAATCGGATAGATGGACACACACAGTCCTAGATGAGCCGACTGCCTAGCAACCGGCCAGCAGAGGCTACACCTCCACCGGGCTGTCCTCCGGGTGTTCGCCGGGAGGGAGGATTTGGTAACACTGAGTCAGGACTTTTGCAGTTCTCTTGTCAGACTGCAGCTGAATTGAGAAATGTTCTTCCTTTGCCCTCTGGGCTCCTCCAGTCGGCCGGGATTTCTGCCGATCCCTGCACATTTCAGTGAATTCGACACGCGGGCGTTCTCTCTCTCTTCATTCAGGAAGTGGCCAGCCGAGCCCCGAGATTCTTTCTGCTCCGATGATATAAACAAATTGCAGAGGAAGTCAAGTCAAACTTTCCCTTGCTTCTTTTGTTCTCTGACTAGCAATTCGGAAAGCAAAGCCAACTTTTTCTTTTTGGATGCCTTTGAAAGATTGCTCTTAACTGGCAAGGCAGAAACCCTCATGGGTTGTTTTGTTTTGTTTTGTTTTTTGTTCTAAACAAAGATCCTCCTAAACTTATTTTGTTAAAAAAAAAATCAGAAATTTCCTAGAAGTTTCTTTGAAGGCGGTTTTTTTTCTCTTTTTTTGAGCCTTTCCAACCCAATTGCTCCCTTCAGAGCGCACAGCTCCCTAATTGTTGCTCTTCCCTTCAAATTTCAACCAGGAGAGCAATCATGAGCTTTGCATGGACAATGGCTAGACCTGAATGAGGCTTCTGGTGCCCTCATTCAGGGCCAAGGAAAGCTAACAGTCATGATTCAATAAAGGTGCCAGTCCAAGGCATGCCCCAGACAGAAAGGAGACAACTTATCTGTTGAATCTACAGATACTGCTTGAAAAATCACACATAATTAATCCCTTCTCTTAGTGGAGGCTATTTGAAGCTTTATCACCAGTCTGTAAGATTTCATCTCCACGTTTCACAGACGGCTCTGAGAGGGAACGTTTTCAAACCAGAGGCACCTGATAATCCAGACATGCTTACCACGCCTGTGCTACTTATCTAATAAAAAGAAGCTTTGCACTAAATAACTGAAGGAAAACAGAACAGAGATATATCAACAAATCTTTGCAGAGTGGCCCTGCGGTGGCTTCCCGGATGGGATGTTCTGTTACGTTAATTCTGGCGCAAGAAATAAAGAAGATGCAACAGTCCCATGGATATCAACATGCCTACCTTCATTGTCCTCAGATGCCCTCTCTGCACAGAGGTGGGTAGTCAACTTTCAACACAACCCTATTTTCTAGTGAAGCATGGTAGAGCTCAAATACAGGCTCAAGATATTTACTGAGCCTCTGTGGTCCCTTCTGTAAAAATGGCGATTCATGTTACCATGGCAGTACTCTTATATAGGTTAGAAAAAATACATACCGAGAGAGATAGAGAGAGAGATCTCACTTAACTCAGTGTGTGGGGCATGTTAGGTTCTCCATGAAAGGTAGTTATGATAATTAAAATTCATAACACTATGTGAATTCTCCTGGGTCAGGAAAAACTAGCATTGGCAGAATCTGAACTTTGTAGGTATTTGCAAAGTTACTCCGATGTCAGAACATGTTTGCTCAATCATGATCGTCTCCTCCCTCTTTATCTACAAATACATATACACTGTAGATATTTATAGAGTAGTAAGTATATAAAATGATTTGTGCAAGTTGTAATTGACTATGTAATTACTGAATAAACAGTGGGTGAGAGGAAAATGGGAGGTTTTGAAAGCTGGCTTTAATTCACATTTTATCTTATATTCATTAAACTGTTTATTTACTGGTCTACATTCTCCTCTCTGTTGATTATTTTTGAGGCATACGTTTTCCCTTGAGCAGCATCAGATGAGAACATCATTTTGTTTGCATTGCGAGGGAGATAGACAGACAGACAGACAGACAGACAGAAAACCAGAGGCAGCAACTGGCTTGGAGACCTCCAAGGTATGCGGGTCATTGTTGGAAGTTGTGTGTGCCTTCACACCCCGGAACTCTTTTTGAAGCTTTGATGTAGAAACATATAATACTTACATTGTACCTGATAATATATAAAGCAAATAGGGCCATCAGGTATTGATGCAATTGCTATACATTTATAGAATTCAACAATTGCTTTCAACAAGTGTTATCGGATATCTACTGTGTGCTGAGCGCTGGGATACAAAGAGGAATTGTCATCAACACTGGATTGCCCAGCGTGCAGACTAGACACACACTTACTTATAAGTCCAGAAAAGCAAGGATTCCACCACAATCCTTCCTTGTCCTCCAGAGGAGACAACCAGATAATTCAGAAAAGTTATTTTAAATTTCAACGTACACATGCTTTTATCTCGTTGAAAAGCACAACTTTGTTTTTTATTCTGGTTTGACTTTTTTTATTTTAATTTTCGTTTGGGCGCAGGTCCTGAGATAATGTGGATTATTGTTCAGAAAATACTCCTCCCCCACTCCTGCTTTGGGGGGAATATACTTCCCTGCACCACTGACATTGGACTTGGCCATGTGATTTTGTTGGCCAATAGGCTGTTAGCAAACATGATTCCAGCCAAGCCCTGAAGTGCATTTGCATGATGGGTCATGCTCTTTTGCACTTCCAACATTGCCACGAGGAGCCTATGTTCGCTCGTCCAAGGACGATGAAAAATGCCTGGAGCAGATCTGGAGGTGACCCACAATTGAAAGCCCAGCCCAGTGCAGTCTAGTTCATCTGAACACCAACCAACTTGCAGATGTTTTTGTGGGATTAAATAATTACTGTTTTAAGCCACTGAGTTCGGGAATGATTTGTTACATGGCATTATTGTGGCAAGAGTTGACTGATGTAGGCCCCATAATACTTGTAGGTCTTAATCTGGCCATGGGCATACCAATACAGTTACTAAATTGCAGGGGGTGGGGGGGCGGGGAGCAAATTTAGTTTTAAAACATCCTTCAAACACTTGCCTTCCTGATTTGACTTTGTTATGTAAATCAAGGTCAATTATAGCCTTTCATGCACTAAATGAAATTTGAGGCCCTTAATGTTTAAATGAAGCAGCATATGGTTGAAGAATAAAAGAGGTATAAGGCAGTCATTTATTGATTCAGCACTAGATAAAGCCTTCATTCCACAAATGCTTCATCCAAAAAAATTGGTTCACTCGTTAAAGAGATAGAAGCTCATTGAGTTCTTTTGTACTAGACCTTGTAGATGCAGTATTGAGTCAAGTGCTTACCATAGGCCAAGCATTGTTCTTAGTGCTTTACCTACATCAGTTTATTTAACCCTCAAAACTTAATGTCATAGTTATTGTGGTTATTTCCAATTGACAGATAAGAAAAATGAGGACCCAAGAGGATAAATGACTTCTCCAAGCTTCCAGGACTTGTAAGTGACACATCTGGGATTCAAACCCAGGCTCTCTGATTTCAGAGCCCACATTCTTACCCCCCATGGTAAGACATATCTAGTTTTTGTTGACAGGGAATTTACCGAGTAAAAAGGGGAGTGACTATTTAACAAGAAGGCAAATCAATCGTACAAACCACGGGCAGAACCCGGATGGAAAAGAATAGGAAACTATGGTTAAGAACAATAGGGAAGACCTGTTTTGGACAGGAGGCCAGAGAGGGCTTCTCTAGTTAAGTGAAGTTGTCTGAAGGATGAAAATGATCAGACAAAAAATGGCTGGGAGAGAGAAGACTGTTCTGGGCAGAAAGAACAGCAGGGAGGTTGTCTTGAGGCAGTACACGACGTGGTATGTATTAGGGACTGACAAATGGCCAATGCTTCAATGAAGTTGAAAGGACAAGTGTGTCTCTTACTCATTGCCATAGGACAGGGGTTAGTCAACAGAGTTTTGTGAAGCGCCGAATAGTAATTATTTTAGGCTTTATAGGCCACAATTACTCAACTATGACATTATAGTGCAAAAAAACCATACACAGTAAGTAAACAGATGAGAGTGGCTGTATTCCAATTAAAAAAAAACTGTTTATATGGACATTGACATTTAAATTTCATTGTGACAATTCTACAAATAGTATGTATGTGAAGACACACAGGATATTCATATTTAGTGCATTTCCAGCATATCAGGTTGGAATTATTATGGAATATTATGGAAATATTATGGTATTTGGTGCATCTTGACCTTGGAACTCTGGTGAGTTCTCTGCCAAAATAGAATATAGGTCGTACCGGTAAGAACAAGAGATAGTTTTCAATAAAAGTAATGACAAGCTATTGGGTTATTTAATCATTGTATGAGGATTCTCCAGCGAAACAGAAACAATAGAATATATATGTATAGGAAGAGACTTATTATAAGGAATTGGCTCACACAATTAGGGAGGCTGAGAAGTCTCATGATTTACTATCTGCAAGCTGGAGATCCAAGAGAGCTGGCGTGATTTAACCTGAGCTCAAAGGCCTGCGCCCCAGGAGCACTGGGAGCAGGAAAAGATTGATGTCCCAGCTCAAACAATCAGGCAGGAAGGACCAAATTCTGCTTTCCTCTGCCTTTCTGTTCTATTCAGGATTAGATGATGCCCAACCACACTGAGGAGGGCAAAGTGCTTTATGGAATCTACCGATTCAAATGCTATTTTCATCTGGAAACACCCTCCCAGACACACCCAGAAATAAAGTTTAACCAAAATATCTGAGTACTCCATGATCCAGTCAAGCTGACACGTAAAATTAACATAGAGGAGTAAATGATATATGATCACCAAGAAAAAAAAAAATCATGTGCTTGCTAAAATACTGCACTGACAAAAGTAACATAAAAATGCATGTTCCATCTTTATAGAGGATAGCAACAACAACCTGGTTAATGGGTGTCATCATTCAAGGAGTATTTGAGATTCATCACTGCCCAAGAAAACTTGTATTGTCCTGAAAGCTTAGAGGGCATATATGAAAGAAAATTGACATGTTTTCCCCAATCTGACCTAATAACTCTAAAAATTCACATCACCTAACTAGTGATGAATAGAGAAGCCCAGAAGAAACTTTCCAAATTGACAATAATAAAAATATTATTTTTCAGCTTAAAAAAAATTTGTCATTTGTAGTATTGTCTCCTTTTATGCAAATTAAATATTAACGTTTATAGCTAACTTTTTATTAAGGAAATCCCCCAACTGTAAAATCTTCAAGGCCTACAAACCTGGAACCAGCTCTGATTAAGCACCTACTGTATGTGCCAAGCACATCGTGATGCTAGAAATAAAGCATTGAACGGAACAAACAGTGGTGGTTTTAAAATATGTCCCCGAATTCCATGAATTCATTGCCACTCCCCTGCTTCAAAAGGCAGAGACTGTTTCTTTTCCCCTTGAGTGTAGGCTGGACCTGGTGACTTGTTTCTGGGGAGTGGAATATTCTGCAAGTGACATTGGGTAGCATTTAAAGCTAGTCATAAAATACATCGCTGCTTCCCTCTCGTTCCTTCTGGAAGCCAGCTGCTGTGTTGTGAGAACGCTCCAGCAGCATTATGGAAAGGCCCACACAGTGAGGAATGAAGGCCTCCAGCCCATAGCCATGCATGTGCACCATCTTAGAAGGAGATTCTCCAACTGTATTTAGTCAAGCCTTGAAATGTTGGCAGCTTCGGCCAACATCTTGACTGCTTGTAAGAGGCCCTGTGCCAGAACCAACCATTCAGACTGTTACCAGTGATTCCTGACCTCGGACACCGGATGAGATAAGAAAGGTTTGTGAAGTTGCTACATTTTGGGGCAATTTTGTTACACAGCAGGCAATCAATAATATGCCGACAAAAGTCTTGGCTTTAGGACTCTTACGTTCCGATGTTTATTTAATAGGCATTGAATAAATGTTTTTTGAGAGAGTGATGAATGACGGTAAGCTAAAGAAATGTATCCAATTATCATTAACTGTTCGTTCACTTATCAAATATTTACGGAGCAGCCTCCTATGTTTATCCATGTTCTAGGGATCAAGCTAGAATAATAAACAAGAAAGACATAACAACCCTCCCCTCGTGGAGCTTCCAGTCTGGTAGATAAAGCAAGTTTTTGTCCTGTGTCTGACACTTACTCACTGCAGGACCCTGAAATCGAGTTTCCCTCTCCCAGATCTATGCATTACCTCATTAAATCCTCACGCCAGTCCCTCTCTCTCCCCCATATCCATGCTACAGCCTTCCCCAGGCTCCCTGGCAACTTGGCAATATGACACAATTCAAGCCAGCTCAGCAAAGGCAGGAGATCGGGGGGCAGGTTTGGTGTCTTAGGAAGGAAAGGATGTCCCTAGTTCCACTGTCTCCATTTCCTCTGACTGGAGAGTGCCGGGGGTTACACACCCCGCGAGCATCAGGTAGGGCTGAGACAGGGGCGTCTGGGTGGCTCAGTCAGTTAAGTGTCTGCCTTTGGCCATGATCTCTGGGTGCTGGGATCCAGCCCTGCACCAGGCTTCCTGCTCAGTGGGAAGTCTGCTTCTCCCTCTCCCCCTGTCCCTCCTCCCGTTTCATGCTTTCTCTCTGGAGCCCTCTTTCTGTCTCAAATAAATAAAATCTGAAGAAGAAAGAAGAAGAAGAAGAAGAAGAAGAAGAAGAAGAAGAAGAAGAAGAAGAAGAAGAAGAAGAAGAAAGAAGAAGAAGAAGAAGAAGAAGAAGAAGAAGAAAAAGAAAAAGAAGAAGAAGGAGGAGGAAGAGAAGAGGGAAGAAGAAGAAGAAGGAGGAGGAGGAGGAGGTGGAGGAGGAGGAGAAGGAGGAGAAGGAGAAGAAGGAGAAGAAGAAGAAGAAAAAAAAGAAGAAGGAGGAGGAGGAGAAGAGAAGGGCTGAGAGAGCTGCAAAGCTCTGACATTTTTAGCCATTGAAACATTATAGTAACTGCCTGCCTGTCTCTGGATTTCCTTTTAAGTGAGAGAAAAAAAATAACCTGTTTGTTGAAGTCTCTATTGGGTTATTGTTGGCAGTTGCTACTTACAGCTGAGAGCATTCCCAAATGACTTAATGAAATTTAAGTAGAGAACCAAGGTCACAAAGCCAATGAATGGAGCAATCAGAAATCAAGACCAGATCTTATGAATATCCGGATCTATATCTTAATCATGATGCTATATTATCATCATGGTTTCCGCAAGTAAGAAGAAGAAGAAGGAAAACTATAGCAAATGTATTTATCTAGTTTCCCTGATTTTATCCAGATTAACAAGGCTATTTGATATTGTCTCAAACCATAAGACATTAAATCTACATTCCAATTTTAACAAATACTTAATTGCAAATTTAGTGGAGGTCATGGAAAGTACTAAGGAATTCCTTGATATTGATGATATTGTTGGAAATGTGCTAAGCATGGATACATCTTTGAGAGGAGTTAATAAAGATAGACCCCGTTCCTTGAGAGTTCCTTCCGCAAAATATTTATGGGGCACTTACAATGTGCCTCGTGATTTAGTTCCATGATCTCACTTGGTGTCTCTGTCACCCAGCAAGTTGAGCCCAGGCACCGCATTTTACAGTTCAGAGAGGTTCAGTAGTTTGTGCAGGGTGATCCAGCTTATGGTCAGCTCAAGACTGAGCTCAGCTCTGCCACAGTCTGGAGCCTGGACCATTGACTGTTAGGGAGAGAGAGTAGTAAAATGTGTCTGCATGTGAGAATAGAATAAGTGATCCTGGATATGGCAGCAATTATGACAGTTTATACATGAAGGAATAAAGTTTGGGAAATGCTCTGGCAGAGGATATTGGAGTGAAATAAACATGGGTTAGTCTTTGCTCCAGCCCCATCTGCCTATGACGTTAGGCAAGTCTCACAATCTCTGGGAGCCTCAGTTTCTTCCTCTGTAAAATTAATATAATACTAACACCAACGTCACAGTTGTTCTGAGGGCTCAATAGGGCAAAGGCACTGGACTCCAGGTGGGCTGTGCAGCCGGCCCTCAAAAAATATTCCAGATTATCATTTTGGTTATTGTTCCACACTTCCTATATGCAAAGGAGACAGTTTCTTTGTTTTGATCTGGGTATTTCTCAACAATTATGCACTCTCTTCGTACTAGAAGAACTATGTAGTCGTCCAGAAAGCAAATCATCTCTGCAAAAGCAATGTCCTGAATTTTGCTAAAAGCAATCTAGGGCAATCTTCCCCACCCGTGGCAGAGTACAAATGTGAAGAGAGCACTTGAGGACAGCAGGGAGAACAGAGGGTCTTGCTGCCCTGGCTCTCAGCTTCCTCTTGCCCCCCTCACCCTACCCCTGCCACTTCTTTCCTTCTTGTTCCCATCAATCTGGTTCTCCCTTCTCAATCTTTTTCTCCAGTTACACCAGCACTTATTTTTGTTTTGAGATAGATCCCTGACCTCTCCCCTCAAAAGTAGTTTCCTGGTTTAGAGGAGAAAGGCAAGTACAATTGAGAATTTCCCATTTTCCAAGAAAGACATTGGAAAAAGTGGCAGGCTGTGGCTCCCAGTGGTCCTCACCTCCTGGAATCCATATCTCTGGGTAATGCTCTCCCCTCAAGTGTGGGCTGACCTACTGACTTTTTAACATATGGAATACTCAAAGATGATCAGATGTCACTTCCATGGTTAGGTTACAAAGGACCGTGACCTCCATCTTGCTAGCAGGCTCTCTCTATTGCCTTCCCAGCTCTCACACTCTGATGAAGTCTGTTGCCATGTTGGAAAGCCCAGTGGCAAGGAAATGCCCATGGTCTTTGACCAACAGCAAGAAAAGACCTGAAATCCTCAATCCAACAACTCCTGAGGAACCAGACCTTACCGATAGCCACATGAGCTTGGAAGCTCCAGGTGAGCCTTCAAATGAGACCCCAGCCTGAGCTCACACCTTAAACGCAGAGTTGCAAGAGACCCAGCTAAGCAGGGTCCATTTTCTGACCCACAGAAACGAAGTGTCGTGTTATGAGTTGCTATATTTCTTGTGTGTGGATAATTTGTTACACAGTAATAGATAACTAATAAAGACCCACAGCATCAATCAATAATGAATAAAGAGGAAGAAGGGACAGAGCTGGATGAGGATCTGGCATCTCCAGATTCTGGCCACCTTCTGCCACCTAATACATAGGTGCTCTGAGGAAAGGCACTTCTCTTTCCTGTATTGATTTCTTCTTCTGCCAAATGAGAGGATTGAATTAGGGATTGTAACTTTTCTGTCGTTTTTTTCTCTTTAAAAATCTAATGATGTTCAACCCTGGGCTCGCATTCCAACTTGGCCACAATCAGAACTAGACAGAAGCTGTCCTCATGAAATGGCGCATGGGGTTTCAGTTCACCTCAGTCCTCACCTGAACCACTTTACTCATTTACATTACCTGCCAGGCATGGTGGGTGGGGTGGTGGATTCCTGAAGCAAGTGATCCCCTGTATTGGATTGCTTCTTTTGATGAGCAGACTAGCAGACGCCAAGTTGGGAAAAGACATACAAGACACTTACTGGGGGAAACTCATAGGAGGGGTTGATGGGGAGGAAGCCAGAGGAGGCTGGGAGAAGACGTAGACTGCAAGCTGCTCTCATCCCTGCAGAGGAGAAAAGGAAGAAAGAATAGGTAGGTAGGAAAGGTCTGAGACTGTAAGCCCTTCTCCGAAAGTTTTTTTGCCAAAGCCCCATGTCTCCCAGAAATGAGCCTGCTTTCATATCCCTGCGGCATGTGGTCATAAGTAAGGAGCACCCTGAAGGAACGTGGAGTTTGCACAAATGCTGATCCCAAAGTGCAGCATCTGGGATCCTCGGTCAATTACAGTCCCTGCTGTGGGAGACCCAAGAGGTATGTTTTCTTTCTTTTTTTTTTTTTTAATTTTATTCATTTATTTGTTAGAGAGAGAGTGTGCACAAGCAGGGGGAGCGGCAGGCAGAGGGAGAAGCAGGCTTCCCACTGAGCAAGGAGCCCGATGCAGGACTCGACCCCAGGACCCCGGGATCGCATCCTGAGGTGAAGGCAGACGCCCAACCAACTGAGCCACCCAGGCATCCCAAGAGGTATGTTTTCGTGACTTTCACAGCCCCTGAGCTTCCTTCTAGTCTAAAAAATCCCACCCAGATGCAGGTCAGAGGGATGGATGTGGCCCACAGATGCATTTTGATTGGCTCATGGTATTTAAAAACATTAACTACAACACTAAAACCTCCATCTATAGAAGAAAAATTTAATAAATTGGACGTCATCAAATTTAAAACTTGTGCTCTGCAAAATACACCGTTAACGGGGGAAAAACGCAAGTCACGGAGCAAAAGAAAGTATTTGCAAGTCATAAATCTGACAGATCACATATCTGTATCCAGAATGTGAGTTTTAAAACCTCCAAAATTCAGTAATAAGAAAACAAATCACCCAATATTTTTAAAGTAAACTGTGCATGCATAATGGGGCTCGAACTCATAACCCCACGATTTGCATACTCTCCCAACTGAGCCAGCCAGGCACCCCCAAACCACCCAATATTTTTAAATGGGTAAAAGATTTGAACAGACATGAATAAAAGAAGAGATACTCGTGACAAATAAGCAAATGAGAAGATGTCCAGTATCGTCAGTCTCTACAAGATCCCCCCACACACCTGTAAAAATGGTTAAAACTTTTAAAAAACTGATGAATATCAAGTACAAGCCTTCCCAGAGCTGTTGTCAGGATTTAATCAGATAATATGCGGGCAAGGCTGGGCACAGAATGTATCCTCAGTACATGTATTATCAGAAATTTCAAAAGAAAATTAAGAGCCAGCGTTTTGGAAGAGAAGCCTAGAAAGAAGAGAGAAGGACTAAAATTTGAATGAAATGTTAGTGTATAGAAGTTCCTCTCAAAGGAATTAATTTCTCTTGCTGAAAGTTTCAGCCACTAGCTCATCTGCCCCCCTACTCAACCAGGAGGACGACCAAACACCTGCTACTCCTCAAGTACTTGACACTGACTCTCACATTGCTAGCCTCTGGTGATAGATGAGGCTCAGAGAGGTCAGCAGTTTTCCCAAGACCACACAGCAAATGAATAGCAGAGCTGGAATTCCCAAGAAATTTGTTCTTGTCTCCCTATGCAATATAGCCTTCCACACTGGGAAGAAGAAGAAGCAAACAGGATGATGTTCCTTCTTCAGGGGACATTTCTACTTCATTTATCAGGCCTTCCGCACACACAAAGTCTACTCCCACCACCTTCCCACCTTCTGTGGTCCTTCCATATTTAGTCTTATATCCGGTAACTACCCAGCTCACATGTTCCTCTCACCTGGTTATGTCAGTGTCAGCCAGGGTTACTCAGCATGTTTTTCCCTTGCACCCACCTAAGGAAGCTTTGTAGACTTTGTAGTTTTCTTTTTTTTTAAGATTTTATTTATTTATTTGACAGAGAGAGACACAGCGAGAGAGGGAGCACAAGCAGGGGGAGTGGGAGAGGGAGAAGCAGGCTTCCCGCTGAGCAGGGAGCCCGATGCGGGGCTCGATCCCAGGACCCTGGGACCGCGACCTGAGCCGAAGGCAGACACCCAACGACTGAGCCACCCAGGCGCCCCTAGACTTTGTAGTTTTCTAACTACCTCCCCCCAGGAGCTGTTAATACCACCGATCTACAGTATATCTTGTGTGTGTACTGTAACATACATGTGAGCTTTATAACAGGAGTGAGATTTTGTGCCCCCTTCCCCCAAGAGCCAGTTTGGCCCCCTTGAGGGCAGTTCTGCACCCCTTCGGAATGTGGGTGTGGGGGTGATGACGGAAGCAGCGATGGCAGCAGGGTGTGAGGTAGGGCTCGGTTCGTGCCGGCTACTGTTGTAAGAGCTTCATATGCATTGACGCAGCAGGTCACCCCTTGCAGGCTGGTCTCAGTTTACCCACAATCAGGGAAGCAGCATAGCTCCACTGATTCCTTCTTGAAAATGGAACACATTTGCCCTTCTATTTGGCTCTTCCTCAATCTCTTTCCATCTTTGTCCACTTAAAGCCTAGATGCAGAAGTGATTCTAGGAAAGCAAAAACCACAGGAGGGTGTTGCCTTCTCTTCCAGGTGGCAAGATTACTCTTGATCATCCCAAATTTCCTATTTTCCCAGCTTTTTAAACCTGTTCTGAATTGTCTCTTCAATTTCAACAGTCTTTCTTAGTCACTGTGTCCAGAGAAGCATTTGGGCTTTGAAAACGTACTAAACCAGCTCTTTTCTAGAAATTAGAACTTCGTTCAGGTGCCGAGCTCGAATCTTTTTGGAGATTATCAGTATCCCATTTTTGCAACACCTGCCATTTTACACGTGAAATGATGAAGGCTCAGGGATGTGAGTTTATTCACCCCAGGTCACATGGGTATGAGGGGTGGCCAGCCCAGACTGCACATCCAGGGCAGACCGGCTCCAAGTACATGTTGCTAACCACGATGAGAAGCCACGGCTTAATTTTAGCGTTCAGGTGCCGAGCTCGAATCTTTTTGGAGATTATCAGTATCCCATTTTTGGATACTCAACTTCGTTCAGGTGCCGAGCTCGAATCTTTTTGGAGATTATCAGTATCCCATTTTTGCAACACCTGCCATTTTACACGTGAAATGATGAAGGCTCAGGGATGTGAGTTTATTCACCCCAGGTCACATGGGTATGAGGGGTGGCCAGCCCAGACTGCACATCCAGGGCAGACCGGCTCCAAGTACATGTTGCTAACCACGATGAGAAGCCACGGCTTAATTTTAGCGTATCACTTCCCTCAACGTGGGGAGGAAACAGAAGATGAAAATTTTCAAAGGGGGAGAGGGCATCTTTGGCCTTTATATAAGGTTATTCTCCCAGCCACCAAAGGATGGTGCTGAGCAGTACATAGACTTTTTTTTAGTGGTGCATCTGATCATGGACTAAGATTTGCTATCCCCTAAAAAAGAGGGGGCGCCTGGCTGGGTCAGTCAGTAGAGCATGTGACTCTTGATCTCAGGGTTGTGAGTTCAAGCCCCATGTTGGACATAGAGCTTACCTTAAAAAAAAAAAAAAAAAGAGGGTTTGCTACCCAGCCATTTACTGCTTTTAGTAAGATGTTTCTCTCTTACTTCTCAATTACTATATTATAAAATGATTCTCTCAAGGGAGAAACCTCCCAGTGAAGACAAGCCTCCAAGAAGAAGAGCTCACCCTCTTACACTTTGCCAGAGGTGTCCAGAATCTTTGGACAAATCTGAATCAAGGATCACGTATTCTATGTTGCCCCAATGTGCTTTCCACATAATGTTCTTCAGCCCGGTTTACATCGTGTTAACCTTGAATAGCTTCCTGTGTTCTTCTAGAATTCAGTAAACATTCTTTCAGTTTCTCTTCATAGTCGAGGAAGGAAAAAATTTACTTCTATAATGATGTCTAATGTCGCTTCTCTATTATGTACACAATATGTCTTCTGCTACACACTTTATAGGAATGACCACTCTCCCCCACCATAGCTTCTGGTAAGTGCCTCATACCCAGTTTCTGGGTAAGAAAGGGTGTCTCACAAAAATGAAGTGACTGGTCTGGACCCACAACCGGGTATTGTGAAAGCAGAATTCAGTTCGCCTTTTGCTGGCCCACGGGCTTTTCAGTAACACCATTTTCCCACATGTGGCCAGCACACCAGTCAAAACTTTCTCTTTTAGGCACCTTTGAAACTTCCAGCAGAAGCCCAAAATTTCCATTTCTAACCCAACAAATGCCCCCCGAAAATTCTTTTTCTACTTGACATTTTCAGTCAATCACTTTTTTTGTTCTTCAAGCTGGCAGGCAGACTTCTGGTTTCTGGTGGACCACCTAAGAGGCTCAGAAGTCACCCCTTGGTCCTACTAACAAGTGAAAAGCTGAAAAAGCTGAGAAGTTAACAGCTCCTCTTAGATCTGCAAGAGAATTGAGACCACTATAAACTGCTGCCTCCAAACCTGGAGAGACAGATGCAACTAGAGAAAATCACCACCCTCTAGAGCCTCACCCTGTGGGGAAAAGGTGTCCCGGGGTGGGGAAGTCTCCACTGGAACTGGTGAGTGGCCGGAGGTGGGGTGTGGACAGATCAGAGAATCAAAACCTCCAGGGGTTCCAGTCAGAAGGGACACTTCTGCAAGTTTGACCTCCAAGAGTTTGCCCACGTTCTCCCAGTGAATATCAGAGAAAATTCCCCTTGTGCTTGCAGCAGGGGAAGGGGAAAGGAACCAGTCTGAAATACCCCAGAGTGTTGTGTTCTTCTGCAGGAGGCCTGCCCTCAGGGGAAGCTAGTTAACCAGGGCCGAACCTGCTGGAGTTTTATCAGAGGTGTTGTAAGGGAAGGAAGACACCCAGCTCCAGCCCCCTCTTGCTGTCCTGTCCCAACTCCGGAGGGGGGCAGTTGTAAAGTTCACAGTGACACACAGACTCACGACCAGGCTGAGACCTGATCCCAGGAGTAGAGGACACTTCCCCTGCCCTCTCTCCACGTCACTAAAGGCCTAATTATAGCAGTTCCTTCTACTTGTCACATTATGTCAGGCTATCAGTAAAAAAAAATAATAAAAATAAATAAAAGTACAAGGCGTACATAAAAACAAAGAAAGACAGTTAAAAGAGACAGATCAAGCCTCAGAACCACACTCAGACATGGCAGGGGTGTTGAGACGATCAGAGCAGGAATTTAAAACAACTATAATTAAGATGCTAAGAGCTCTAATGAATAAAGTCAACAGCGTGTAAGAACAGATGGGCTATGTGAGCAGAGAGTTGGGAATTCTAAAGAACCAAAAAGAAGGGCAAGAGATAAAACACTGTCGCAGAAAGGAAGAATGCCTTTGACGGGCTGGCTTACTGGTAGACTGGATACAGCTGAGGACAGAATCTCTGAGCTTGATGGTATTTTCCACAGAAACTATGAAAACTGAAAAGCAAAGAGAACAAAGCCTGAAGAAAAAAAAAAAGCAAAACAGAATATCTAAAGGGCGCCTGGGTGGCTCAGTTGGTTAAGCAACTGCCTTTGGCTCAGGTCATGATCCTGGAGTCCCGGGATCGAGTCCCGCATCGGGCTCCCTGCTCAGCGAGGAGCCTGCTTCCCTGCTTCTCCCTCTGACCCTCCCCCCTCTCATGTACTCTCTCTCATTCTCGCTCTCTCAAATAAATAAATAAATCTAAAAAAAAAAAAAAAAAAAACAAAACAGAATATCTAAGGACTGTGGGACAATTACAAAAGGTATAATGTACATGGACTGGGAATATCAGAGGAGAAGAAAGAAAGGCACAGAGGGGACATTTGAAGCAATAATGACTCTGAATTCCCCCCCAGCTAATGCCAGACACCAAACCACAGATCCAGGAAGCTCAGGTATATGAAGCAGAAATAAATGCCCCCCAAAAGTTACCTCTAGGCATATCCTATTTAAATTGCAGAAAATCAGATATGAAGAGAAAATCCTGAGAGAGGTCAGAAGGAAAACCCCTTACTATAGGGGAGCAAAGATAGTAATGACATCAGACTCCTCGGAAGTCAAGCAAGCACAGAAGAGAGTGGAGTGAACTAGACTTCCTTCCAAAGGAAAGGAGAAATAAAGACTTTCTCAGACAAACAAAAATTGAGAGGATTTGTTGCCAGTAGATCTGCCTTGCAAGAAATATTAAAAGATGTTCTTCAGCTTTGGATGAAGGTGGGCAAAAAGCACAAACTTGTGATTATACGATACATAAGTACTAGGGATGTAATGTACAGCATGATGTCTCTAGTTAACTACCGTCTGGCATATCTGAACGTTGTTCAGAGAGTAGATACAAAGAGTTCTCATCAGAAGAAAAAAAATGTCTTCTTCCCTTTTTTGTGTGTTATATGAAAGGATGGAGGTTAACGGAACTTACTGTGATCGTTTCACAATATATGAAAGTCCAATCATTATTCTGTACACCTTAAGCTTGCACAGTGCCGTATGCCCATTATATCTCAATAAAAGTGGAAACAAGTTCTTTAGAGAGAAGGAACGTAATATAGGTGAGAAGCTTGGATCTGCATAAAGAAAAGCAGAGCATCAGAAAAGGAAAAAGTGAAGGTAAAATAAAAGTTTATGCATTTTTTTAAGATTTTATTTATTTATTTGACAGAGAGGGACAGCAAGAGAGGGAACACAAGCAGGAGGAGTGGGAGAAGGAGAAGCAGGCTCCCTGCCGAGCAGGGAGCCCGATGTGGGACTCGATCCCAGGACCCTGAGATCATGACCTGAGCTGAAGGCAGACGTTTAACAGACTGAGCCACCCAGGTGTCCCTATATTTTTCTTATTCTTAAGTGATCTCACAGATAACAGTGTATTCAAAATAACAATCGCAACAATGTATTCAATTATGTTTGTATTGTGTGTATATATGTAAGCTTATGTGTAAGGGAAAAGACAGCAATGATACAAGGAATGAGGGTTTTGTCAGCACAGTTGACCCTTGAACAACATGAAGGTCAGGACTGCTGCCTTCCCTTCATGCAGTGAGACACCCGCATATAATTTCTGGTTCCCCCAAAACTTAACTACTAATAGCCCACTGTTAACCACAGGCCTTGCCGATAACATACTGTCAGTTAACACATATTTCGTATCTTGTGTGCATTCAGAAAAGCCATGTTATTAAGAAAATCATCAGGAAAATACGTTGGCAGTGCTGTACTACATTGATCAAAAAAAAAAAAACAAAACAGGGCACCTGGGTGGCTCAGATGGTTAAGCGTCTGCCTTCAGCTCAGGTCATGATCCCAGAGTCCTGGGATCGAGTCCTACATCGGGCTCCCTGCTCCTTGGGAGCCTGCTTCTCCCTCTGCCTCTCTCTCTGTCATGAATAAATAAATAAAATCTTTAAACAAAACAAAACAAGGGGCGCCTGGGTGGCTCAGTCGTTAAGCGTCTGCCTTCGGCTCAGGTCATGGTCCCAGGGTCCTGGGATCGAGCCCCGCATCGGGCTCCCCGCTCTGCGGGAAGCCTGCTTCTCCCTCTCCCACTCCCCCTGCTTGTGTTCCCTCTCTGTCAAATAAATAAAACCTTTTAAAAATAAAAATAAAAATAAAAAAAACAAAACAAAACAAAACAAAACGCATATAAGTAGACCCACACAGTTCAAACCTGTGTTGTTCAAGGGTCACCTGTCCCTATCTGTGACAAGGACTAGTGTCATTTGAAAGTAAACTCGTATCCGTTGTAAAGGTGTATGCATATGTATAGAAATGTATATTGCAAATTCCAGGCCACTTGCTAAAGAAAGGGCCACAGCCACACAGCCAAGGGGATGCCCAGCCTGGGAAAGTGCTACCGGCCTCAGGATGAGAAAGAAGCGGGGCTCCAGACGCAGGCTGGATGTGTGGGGCCAGGGGCAGCTGCACTCGCTCAGGCCTCTCAGCCGGAAAGAAATGAGACTTTTACTTCCTCAGGCGGCCGCACCTGGCGCCCGCGGCCTTCCCTTCCGCTGCAGAGCGGGGCCGGCCCGCGAGTCAGCACCCTGGCCGCTTGCTCACCTCTGGGACCTTTTGCCCAATGATTGCAGCTTGCTGTTTACTTACCTGTTGACTTCGATGCCCACAGCTTCTTCAAGCTGGATTTCGAAGATGAAGGCCACAGGTGTGTGTCTTTTCACCCCTGTGACCCCGTGTCTGACAGCGCCTGGCTCAGTTTTACAAGAGTGAAAAACAAGTGCATGAAAGATTAGGGGAAGGAAGGAAGGAGGGAGAGAAGGGAAGGAAGGAAGGAAGGGAAGGAGGGAGAGGGAAGGAAGGAAGGAAGGGAGGAAGGAAGGGAGGGAGGGAGGAGAGTTTGCCATATAGTATAAGATAGAGTAAGGATCAAAATTCTGCCTTTTAACTGCTTCAGGGCTAATGAAATGGGGTTGGGGGGCCAGTACAACATAGAAGTCCAAGGTGGAGCCTCTTAAGTCAAACAGACCTCAATTCCAATCTTAGATCCCCCACTTACTAGCTCTGTGTTATAGGCAAATTCCTTTGGCAAACCTCAGTTTTCCCATCCATAAAATGGGGGTAATAATAGCACCCATGTTATAAAGACTTCATGAGATCACACATGTAAAACTCTTACTGGAAATCTCTCCCACATAGTAAGCTCTCAGGTAATGTTGCTATTATATCCCGGTTACTTAATTATGATTATCAGTTGATGTAAGTTTCCAGATTTGGTGAGGCAGCAGGAGCAGGTCAGAGAGTAGTTGAGGGGTGGGTTTGAAAGATAAAACTTAAGAGAAAGAAAAAAAAACATTTCTTGCTCCCCATCTTTGGATTCTAGCAGGAAGTTGTTGACTCGCTGATCGTTTTGTTGAGAAAAAGGCAAGCATTATGCCGCCCTCAGACAAAGCCCAGAGTGGTGTGTACCTGGAATGTTCTCTCCAGTCACCATGCCCCATCGTGGAGCTGGGGAACAGGCAGGAGAGTACCATGGATCAGAGGAACGGAAGGACGGAGGGGCTGAAGGGCAGGGGGTGAGAGGCCACTGCTAAGAACTAAACTGGAAACACTTCCATCTGCAGAGATGAGGTCTGGCCAGGGAGGGAATAAAATCAAATTTTGCTCACTCATGAAAGCTGCCTCTTGGCCTAAACACTGAACTCTGTACCTGCCAGCTGAAGTGAGAAGTCTGGTGGATGCAGAGAAAGGGGAACCCTCATGCACTGTTGGTGGGAATGCAAACTGGTGCAGCCGCTCTGGAAAACAGTATGGAGGTTCCTCAAAGAGTTAAAAATAGAGCTACCCTACAACCTAGCAATTGCACTACTGGGTATTTACCCAAAGGATACAAAATATACATTCAAAGGGATACATGCACCCCAATATTTTTAGCAGTGTTATCAACAATAGCCAAACTATGGAGAGAGCCCAAATGTCTAGCAGTTGAGCCCAAACATCCATCAACTGATGAATGGATAAAGAAGATGTGATATATATATATATGAATATTATATATATATATATATGAATATTACTCAGCCATCAAAAAGAATGCAATCTTGCCATTTGCAATGATGTGGATGGAGCTAGAGTGTATGACGCTAAGTGAAATAAGTCAGAGAAAGACAAATACCATATGGTTTCACTCGTATGTGGAATTTAAGAAACAAAACAGATGAATATAGGGGAAGGGGGGAGAAAAGAAAAAAGAGAGAGAGAGAGAGAGAAACCAACCATAAGAAACTCTAACGATAGAGAACAAACTGAGGGTTGCGGGGGGAGGGTGGCTGGGGGCGGGGCTAGATGAGGTATGGGCATTAAGGAGGGGACTTGTCGTGATGAGCACTGGGTGTTGTTTCTAAGTGATGAATCACTGAATTCTACTCCTGAAACCAATATTGCACTGTATGTTAACTAAAATTTAAATAAAAATTTTTTTAAAAAAAAAGTGAAAAGCCTGAAAGAAAAACCTGTAGGACAATTAGGACGAGGGAGCAAGGAGTGCCCTTCGTCGATGGGACAGGTAAGATCATTCATTCACTCAATAAATGTTTGCTGATGGCCTGAGTAAGCCACTGCTGTGGACACTGGGCTTCAAGCGGTGAATACACATGGTTTCCTCTTAAGAAGTTCGAATCCCGGGGCGCCTGGGTGGCTCAGTTGGTTAAGTGACTGCCTTCGGCTCAGGTCATGATCCTGGAGTCCCAGGATCAAGTCCCACGTCAGGCTCCCTGCTCATCAGGGAGTCTGCTTCTCCCTCTGACCCTCCCCCCCTCATGCTCTTTCTATCTCATTCTCTCTCTCAAATAAATAAATAAAATCTTAAAAAAAAAAAAAAAAAAAGTTCGAATCCCGGTTGCACTTGTCGTGATGAGCACCGGGGGATGTATGGAATTGTTGAATCACTATATTGTACACCTGAAACTAATAAACACTGTATGTTAACTCTACTGGAACTAAATTAAAATAAAATAGGAAGTTCACATATTTATAGGGGAGATAGTCCACAAGTAAGCAAAGGAATAAATGGGGTAATGTCGGGTCATAATAAGGACTAAGGGAAAAATGAAGCTGAATTATAAATCAGGGAGTAACAGAGGGGAGAGTAACTTGGGATGGTGTGCATGCGGAAGACCTCTAAGCAGAAAACCAATTAACAAGGCAGCCCCAAATCCGCTATCCTCAGGAAGGCCTGTATGTACATGGGCCCCTGATGGCTGTCTGCGAACTTGGATTTCAGGAGGATCCCCACCATTTTCTGATGAAAATCCCTCGCTGTGCCTAAATATGCTTTGTGCTGAATGCCTGTTTTTCTCTTGAGGTGTCTGGAATTTGGGTACCTGTTTGGCAGAGGGTGTCTACATAAGCAGCCCCCAATAGAAACTCTGGACGTTGGGTCCCTAACGAGCTTCCTTGGTAGATGACACCTCCCATGTGTTGTCACAACTTGCTGTGAGCAGAATTACGCAAATTCTGTGTAGCACCATTGGGAGAGGACAGTGGAAAGCTTGCGCCAGGTCTCCCCCAGACAGGCTTTTCCCTTTGCTGACTTGTCCTGTTCCCTTTCACCATAATAAATCACAGCCACGAGCACAACTAGATGCCGGGCCCTGGGAGCCCTCACAAGTCCTCCAATCAGGGTGGTTCTGGAGACCTCCAACACAGCCTCTCTAAGATGATATTTGAGCTGACACCTGAATGAAGAGCCAGCCTTGTGATAATCTAAGAGACACGTATTTCAAGCAGGCAGAATAGCTAGTGCAAAGGCCCTGAGGCAGAAAGAAGTTGGTGGTGGGGCGCCTGGCTGGCTCAGTCAGTAAAGCATGTGACTCTTAATCTCAGGGATGTGAGTTCAAGCCCCACCTTGGGTGTAGAGATTACTTTAAATAAATAAATAAATAAATAAATAAATAAATAAATAAATAAATAGCTTGAAGGGTTTAAATGTAGTTGCAGTGGGGGAGGGGCAGGGTGGGAGAGAGGCAGGCTGGGGGAGGTAGGGTGGTGCCCAGGGCAGATCAAGTGCAATCTTATTAACCGCCATGATGAGTTTGAATGTGATTAGAGGGCTTTAGAAAAGGAGCAACTTTGTGGGGTTCTTTGTTTTTTTAAAAAATATTTTATTTTTAAGTAATTTCTGCACCCACCGTGGGGCTCAAACTCACCACTGGGAGATCAAGAATCACATGCTCTACCCCTGAGCCAGCCAGACGCCCCAGAAAGGAGCAACTTTGAATGATGGTGGCAGCAGGTGGCATAAGAGGAAGTGAGAAAAACATTCAATAAGGAGCTCCTGAGAAAAAAATTCTTGGACTCCGAAGTCCAGCCTCATTCCCGCCCACGCCCGGTGTGTAGACTCCAGGATGAAGATGAGCAGCTTGTAAAGCAGGAGCCCCCAGTCAGGTGGCGGTGCTCCTTACGATGCCTCCCTCCTCCAAAATGGAGCTAGTTTTAAAATCAAAAGACAACCTGTAAAAGTTTTTTTTTTTGGACTCTTCTTTAAGAAAGGAATCACTGAGGGGCGCCTGGGTGGTTCAGTCAGGTAAGCGTGCAACTCTTGGTTTGGGCTCAGGTCATGATCCCGGGGTCCTGGGATGGAGCCCGACATCAGGCTCCCTGCTTGTCGGGGAGTCTGCTTGCCTCCCTCTCCCTCTGCCCCTCTCCCTGCTCGCTCTCTTTCTCTCTCAGATAAATAAATAAATCTTTAACAAAAAAGAAAAAGGCATCATTGAATCTGTAGAGCCCAGAGGGGGTCAACTGCAGCCAGACAACATCGAGGCCCACCCCACATTGTCCTCCATAAGCACTGCCAGCCCAGTGGCAGCAGGGGTCCCAGTGGGAGCCAGTCTTCCTGCCAGGGCCATTTATTAAGGAGCTTGCTGTTGTTTTGGTTTACGTTTTTGCTTTTACATACAGCACATGTTAGTCATAATATCAAACTAACCCATAGACGGTTGCCATGCTTCTCGTTTGAAAATAGTTAAATACCAACAATTTCGTGTGGTTCACTCGAATATGTTCTACCAGGTCCCAGAAGCCTCTGTGCTTGTGCTTTCGCCAGCCTCAACTTCAGTTCCTCAAACTGCCGTTAGAGTGCTGGCTTCCAGGTCTTTGTGCAAGTTCTTCCCCCACCTAAACTCTCCATCTAGCCAACTGGCACTTATCATCGGGTTTCACTGGAGATGGTGCTTCCTCTGGGAAATGTCACTTGAGCCTTCAATGTCCTTGCTGGCATGCCCTCTGAATTCTCCAAAAGGGCCATCTTCTCCCAATAATCATAATCATAATCATCGCTAATACTATGAATTTACTATATGTCAATGCCAGGCGGTCTTCTCCTCTAATATATTAGAAATAGATGTCTCTTAACCATGGCTGGCAATGATCCAAGGGCACCCCTTTGCATGGGGTGTGATGGTGCAATGGGCCTATCCATCTAACCCCTTACAACAGCACTGTGCCATACATACTATTATTTCCTCCATTTTACAGATGAGAAAACTGAGGCATAGAGATGTACTGTGACCAGCTCAAGCCCATACGGTCAACCAGTGGCAGTGCTGGGATTTGAACCCCCTCTGTCTATCTCCAGAGACTTTGACTTTGCCACCACACACTTCTGTGTCATCACGGTAATTATCCTTCACTCCTCTTTTTTCCCTATTGGACCGAAAGTTCTTCAAAGGCAGGGCCAGTGTCTATGCTGACCCGA
This sequence comes from Halichoerus grypus, assembly GCF_964656455.1. Taxonomy (NCBI): domain Eukaryota; kingdom Metazoa; phylum Chordata; class Mammalia; order Carnivora; family Phocidae; genus Halichoerus; species Halichoerus grypus. Next base: position 130,761,763 of record NC_135721.1, on the reverse strand, counting down.
GGTATATCTTGCAGTACCTATTCAATGATACCTGGCACAAAGAAGATACCAAAGAAGAAATGGTATCCAGTGCCAGATGCATTTTTTGCTTACTGGACTTGATGGAAGGAAGAGAAAGTAAGAACGCATTGCCAAAAAATCAAGGGATGTGTGATCTTTTTTATTTATTAATTAATTTATTTTATTGTTATTTTATTTTGGTGGGGGGAGGGACCGAGGGAAAGGGAGAGAGAGAATCTTAAGCAGGCTCCATGCCCAGCACAGAGCCGACATGAGGCTTGATCTCACAATACTGAGATCATGACCTGAGCCCAAATCAGGAGTCAGACGCTTAACCGACTCAGGTGCCCCAAGGGGTGTGTGATCTTTTTAAAAATGTTATGGGGGCACCTGGGTGGCTCAGTCGTTAAGCGTCTGCCTTCGGCTCAGGTCATGATCCCAGGGTCCTGGGATCGAGCCCCGCATCGGGCTCCCTGCTCGGCGGGAAGCCTGCTTCTCCCTCTCCCACTCCCCCTGCCTGTGTTCCCTCTCTCGCTGTGTGTCTCTCTGTCAAATAAATAAATAAAATCTTTAAAAAAAAAAAAAATGTTATGAACCATTGCTCATTAGGCAGCTCAAGAACTGATTAAAAGGAGAGAACATAGAACTAAGAGGGGCAACACCAAGTAGAGATGGGATTTTAATGAGTCCATTCTGAGGGGTGTGTGGGCAGAGTCACCATAGGATATGGTATTGACTTTTCCCAGCAAAATTAGTTCAGTAGTGGGATAAATGTTCAATGTGACCTTTTTTGCATTTTGATATTCTTGGAGTAGTAGGCAAGAGAGAAATGTTAGGAAAAAGAGAAAACCAAAGGCATTGCAGCGTGCTGGAAAACATCTAATATACAGACCTTGGATTAAGTAGTGGTGGTCCTTATAATTTTAATATTCATGTCCTATTTCATTGACTATTCACTGTGTACTTGGCATGTGCTTAGCAAATAAAACAAAGTCACTAATCACCTGGAGATTATATCCTAGATCTACGCCTTCCAATATGGCGGCCACAAGCCACGTGTGACCATTGGGCACTTTAAATGGGGTTCATCAGATTGAGGTGTGCTGTGAATATAAAAGAGACACCAGATTTTGAAGACTTGGTCCAAAAAATGAATATAAAAATACCTCATTAACAATCATTTCATAGTGATTTGACATTGACATGATAATGACACATTGGGTTTAATAAAACATACTATGATAATTAACTTCCTTTGTTTCTTTTTACCTTTTTGATGGGGTTCCTAAAAAACTTTTCATCTCATATGTGGCTTGCGTTGTATTTCTATTGGATAGTGCTGTTCTAGAGGTTTCTAAGCTAGTGGATAAATACCTCTGTATCAATATAATACCCTTTATTGATGAATGCTTTGAAGAAAAATGAAGCAGGGCAAGAAAACGGGGAGAGAAAAAGTGGGGCCTGGCAATGTTTCATAGAGGTTGTTCATGGGAGGTCTTTCTGAGGAAGTAAAATTTGATTATCCTAAGAAGTAGGTAAATCTTGATTTTTTAAAAAAAAACTGCTTAGAGCTTGTCCCTTCATTGCACTGTGGGCCAGCATATTGCCTGAATACTCATAAGGAAACTGTGGGAATAAAAATGGTTGAAATGCATTGTACTTCCTTGTGTGATCATCTTCTGGACTTAAGAGCCAGGAATAATGGTTTTCTCCTATAAACAGTCAGCAAATGATCAGAGAAAAATCTTATTTAGGCACAAGTAATAAAGATCTTGCAAAGAGATTTTCTCTTCCCTGTAGCTATTTGCAACCATATCATCCATTTTTATTTAATTCTGATAAAACCCATGTCCGATGATTTGGCGGGGAGGGGGGGGGGGTGGCGCTAAACAGAGCTTCATGTCCCTCGGGGTCTAGTCCAATTCCAAACAATATTTGCGTTTCCTGGATCTACAGAATAAATGCACCGTAATGGCAATTCTGTTTAAAATGAGCAGAGACACTTTAAAAATCTCCCATAGAAAGAACATTGCTGTTGCTGGAACAGCGTAACTTGAGCACCTCTCAAAAGTATAGTATAAAAACTTAAGCCCAGATTAGAGAGTTCTGCCCCGGGGAAATGAAAGTAAACAAAAATTGAAGCAGTGGAGCTGTTGAAACGATAAAATGTAGTTGAACTTTGATCATCAGGAAGCCCTTAAAATGTTAGGTGTGCACAGTCAGAGAGCTGTTTATTAGGTGGTGGATTCCATCATAGACAGTTGCCAAGGGGTTACCGCATTTTAATTAAATTTGACAATGGACACAATGTTTGATATTAGAACAATGAGATTTTGTACATGATTCAAGGGCTGTACTTAGTGGATTCAAATCCAATAAAATAAATCATTTCAGTGCTTTTGCTTTCATATTTAGGGAACCCTAGGTACACCACAGATCACACTGTGTTGTTGACACAAAGCCCACACACTTAAAACCTTGATGTAGACCAGATCCCTAAGCTGTGGGAAATGGGGCCATGTCTACCACTTAGGAAAAAATTCTACTGTATTTGTTTTATTCCTAGATCTTGGCCATACTTGAATCAAAGACTCTGTCTCTTCTCATCCCCCGAAAGAGAAGAAAAGAAAAGAAAGGACAATGAGCATTTCCTTTATTTTCTAAAATTATTTCCAGTTATTCCCAGTGATTCTTAAAAAAATACAAGTGTGGCCAGTGGCTTAATGGTCAGCTCCTGAGACTGACTCATGCCTATGAGACATTATTTAGGGACGCATTACCTAAGGGAGCCCTGGGAAAGAATTTTGTTCTAGTTACTAATATGTTATGCTTTTAAAAATAAGGTTGTGGCCAGAGTTCTCAGATGTCCTTGAATAAGAGGGATGATTTGGGTTATTATTTCTGTTTGTTGTCATCTCAAAACCGAAAAGCCGTTGGAATAACCAACTCTACACTCCGTGTGTGGACAGCCATGTGTGTTCGTGGACCTATTTGGGAAAGCAGGACTGACTCCTTCCTTCCCCCTCATTCCACACGCTGACTCCCAATTCATGCGTCTGCAGAAGTCCCCAGACAAAGGATTAACTCTCGGGTCCTTAGCTCTCCGGTCAAAATGACAATACCAGTAAAGGAAACCCCCAAAGGACTCAGAAACGAACATTCAAACAAGAAGGTCATGCCCAAATTTATTAGGTAGGAAATAGGTCCTTAGGACAAAGCAAAACAGAAACTGTTGGAAGAGGTAGAGACGCCCCTATGAATGTGCTTAGCTCGAAGAAAGCGATTCATCAGCTTCCTTGCTTCCTTAATTTCCAGCTGTAGAAATATGCCGAGGGAAAACCTAATAAGTGTAGGAAGAGTGTTATTTTGACTCTAAGGCTGTAGATGGGGGTGGGGGCTGGGACCGGAATGTGGGCCCTCCCTAACAACAGCAGAAAGACTTTTGCTGTATCCGTTCCCAGACTATAAACATTCAGAGACTCCTCGCCAAGCACATAATAAAATTTTCCTCTCTCTCTCTCCCTCTCCCTTTCTCTCTCTCTCAATCTCTCTCTGATTTCCTGTAGTTTGTACTATTCACATGTAAATCATGATGAGTATTAGTGTGGTCTCCAACTTAAAAAATGCTGAATTTTTCCAGAAGTATCCAAAGCTTCCTGTTGAGAAGAAAGCACCTTTTAGGAGATATTTTACTGGACGAGAAATGTATGTGTTCATTTCAGCAATTGTTAGATTTGAAACAAGAATATGAAAAACGATCCACTGATAGTGATCACAAGAGATGTCACCCAGGAAAAGCCTGTTTCTACAACAGAAAAGGAACAAACACAGCATTCTTAACTGAAAACTCTAAGGAGGGTCTTGCATAATAAATCATGAATCTAATCCAAAAGTCAAACAATGTTTGCTCCAAAAGGTGACACTCCGAAATTTTTCTACAACTGGTTTAGATCAAGAAGCAAATTTTCTCTCTTTCACTTGGGAAGTAAACACTGACTATAAGTGTCTTTTAAGAGATGAATCATTTAGCCCCTACATCTGACATGGGATTAGGTCATTTGTTTGTTTCTGGGATATATTCTACCCTTGACTGCAACTGTGCTCCACGATTTGCTCAAACGTTTTCTGGCAATTTCTGATGTGTTCAGACAAAGACCAGAAGCTTGAATCCCACGGAATTAACCGGTTGGGTTATTACCAAGGTGGAACAGAGCCAGAAAGCTGAAAACATACACACGATGCAGTGTTGGGACATAATGTCTGCCTTCATAAAGATAGTATCATTTCTAGGACTCTTACCCACAGTTAGCTCAATGAACTGGAAATGTTTTTCTTTTCTTTTCTTTTCTTTCTTTCTTTCTTTCTTTCTTTCTTTCTTTCTTTCTTTCTTTCTTTCTTTCTTTTTCTTTCTTTCTTTCTTTCTTTTTCTTTCTTTCAACAGCAGGAACAGAAGAGATTGGTAATTAACCAGGTGAGCAATTCTTTTGCCTCCTGGAATATACTAGAAAATAAAAATAACTATCCTCTTTCTTACAACATTGACATCTCTACATTAACCAACAAACCAAAAAGAGATAGAGAGAGAGCAAGAGGGAGAAAGAGGGGGAGAGAAGGAAGAAAGGAAGGAAAGAAGGAAATGAAATAACATTATAATGCTTAACAGTTACAGAATAAATAACCTAGAAATCACATCTGGATGGACTATCCTCAACAATCAGAAATTGCCCAAGGAGCTTCCATATTGAATTAATTGAAGGGTACATTGAGGTCCTACCTCCCGTTTGCATGACATTGACAGTTTACCCAGGGCTCTCACCTACATTATCAGTGTTTCTGATATCATTAATCATCTTTTATATTGGAGGAAGCCAAAGATGAAAAAGATTAAGTAATTTAAGGAAGATCCCACACCTAGCACAAGAATGAGCCAAAATATACCTTGCTCTTTCGGTCGTAGCTTAGGGTTCTCATCATGACCCCAGAGGGTTTCTATCTCTTCTGGTTCTGCTCTAGCATCATATGCACATCTCATATTGTCACAGGGGTCCCCCAGTTTTTATGAACCCCTTCCCAAAATTACTCTGTGAAAGTTACGGCGCCTCACTACATTGTAACCACTGCAGTGGTTGGTGATATGGTCACAGATCCCCACTGTAGGTCCACCTCCTACTGCTCTCAGGAGCCACGTTGGGATGGGTGGTCGGCCTATATGCCCAGCCAACATCTCTTCCTATAGAAAACCACTCTCCCGCCATAGAAGCGTTTTCCACAGGGTTGATTTTGCCCTCCAGGGGACATTTGGCAACATCTGGAGACATTTTGGGTCGTCACAAGGGGTGGAGGGGGAGGATAGTACCGGTATCTAGTGAGTAGAGGCAAGGGATACTGCTAATCTTCCACTGTGCCCCCGCAACAAAAACATACAAGGCGCAGAATATCAGTGCTGCCAAGGATGAGAAACTTTGCTCCATGGGAGTCTTGGTCAAGTCCCGTGCCCTGCAGGCCTGACCTCTTGACCCAATACCAAGAGTGGGCATGAGACCCAAGCCCGGCCGGGGGGGTACCCCTCCACACAGGACTTTTGCCAGAGATATTGGAAAAAGTGTTCTCTATTCCTTTATGAAATCAAAACCTTAAGGCCAACAAAAACTTGGTCTTGCCAGGCTGATAATAAAGATAGGGAGAGGGGCGCCTGGGTGGCTCAGTCGTTAAGCGTCTGCCTTCGGCTCGGGTCATGATCCCGGGGTCCTGGGATCGAGCCCCGCATCGGGCTCCCTGCTCGGCGGGAGGCCTGCTTCTCCCTCTCCCACTCCCCCTGCTTGTGTTCCCTCTCTTGCTGTGTCTCTCTCTGTCAAATAAATAAATAAAATCTTTAAAAAAAAAAAAAAAGATAGGGAGAGACAGCAGAACTAAGGTAGGAGGAGGAAACTGAAGACTTTGTTTGAATTAAGCCCTACCTCCCACCTCTGAAGCTTTTGAGCTAAGCCTATCAATTCCATTTTTGTAGGGGGATTTGTTTAAAGAGTTTTGCTTAAGCTAGTTTGAGTTGGACATCCACAATTTCCAAGCAAGGGTCTTGGCTAATACAGATGCTGGTAAGTGAGGGTGATATCATTACAAGAGTACCTTAAATACGTTCTAATATTTCTAAAGCATATTATTTGCCAATTCCACTACTTTGGCTCCTATTAGTAACAAAGAGCACTGCGGCCCCTTAGCCAAAAGTAAAATCTCTTCCATGTATTTTTAAAATAGAGGATTACCAGGATCACCCATCTACTCTTTTCCTTTAGCTGAACAAGGAAGAGACAAAGCTCATAGACCAAATCCAAGACCTAATACTTGAAATAAGGAGTTACAGACGCCAGTTTGTCAGATTCCCAATGTCAGATTCCCAAGTGTCAAGGTAATCACGCGGTAGGCAACATTCCATTCCATAGGAGACCTCTCTGAGTCTTTGACTCATCTGGAACATTAGAAGCCTGGGTATTATAAGATACCTCTTCCAGACAGCATTGCAAGGAACCTCCACTGGGATGGCTAAGAGACATCTCACACACACAACATGTGTGGAGAGGGAAACCCAGCAGGAGCAGGATGGACTCTCTTGAGTTGAAGAGGTGCTGCTAAGAGGCCTGGAGTCACTAGAGCCCAGCCACCAGGGTATGGGAGAGAAGAATGCCCAGAGAAAACTCCAGAGATCCGCAAAGGGCCCACCTGAGGTCTTCAGCTGAGTTCTCATCGCACACCGGGAGAAACTTCCTGAGGCTTCAGAAAGAACCACCACTGGATTTCAGCCAACAACATTGGCGCTCAGACAGCCTTGCGCAGGGCGCTCAGGTCTTGCCTCAGTGGTGGGGGATAATGATCCCCAGGGGCGAAGTGCAGCTCTGGTCCCGTCTAACCAATCTTAAAAGCAAGACCTAAGAGGATCAAACTGTTTCTGGGTAACTGCACTCACGGCCCCATGGGGCCATGTGACTTGAGCCGGGTGCCTGTGGAGAGGGCTTCTCATCCTTAGCAGCACGGAACAAAGCTTGAGAATATTAAGAACAAAGCTCGAGAATATTCACAGAAACATAAAAACATCCTGCAGCAAAGTAAAATGCGCGTCTGGCAAACAATAAAAAAAAAAAATTTAGTAGGCATGCAAAAATGGAGGAAAATATGACCCAGCCGATGCTTGCGGAGCGGGAGACCAGCCCAGGAGGCCCAGAGAACCATGAGAAATAAGAATCCATTGTTTTAAGCCACAAGTCTGGGGATGATTTGTTAAACGACAAATAACTAAAAAAAGGCATCTTCTCTCACCTGATGGTTATACTAGCCTCCACACTGGTTTTCCTGATTCTGGTCTTCCTTTCCCATAAATATCTCAATAGCACTCAGAGTGATTTTGTGATCTAAAGCAGGTCATGTAAATCTTGTGCTCCCAGCCCTCCAATGGCTCACCATTTCCCTCATGGTAGATACGAAATCCCTACAAGAACCTAGGAGGTCCTCCATGGTCGGCCTCTCCACCTGCCCCCCCCCCCAACACACACACACACATGCCACCTGTTTAATCCCATCCCTAGGCTCCCCCTCTGGCTCCAACCACTTGAGTCTCATTCCCTTTCTTCGAATATGCCCTGCAGGCTGGGACCTCTTCATGGGTTGCTCTTCACAGGTGGGTACATGGATCCTTCTCTGACAGCCCATAGAAAACAGGGGCCTTTCCCCCATACTTGCTAGCAGCCCCGTCCCCTCCAAATACTCCAACGCTTTAGGTGACACCATACCCACCCAACATGCAATATGTTTTTCTTATTCATTTGTTTGTCCCCGAGGACAAGGGCTTTATTGATTTTGATTCTTGCATGTATATCTCCCCAGCACCCACAATAGTCTATGAACTGTAGTAGGAAATCAATCAAAATATTTGCTGGACGGAATGAATGAAGAAGGAAGACGAAATGAATGTTCGATTGATTGCTAAAGGCAGGACAAGATAATGCCAGGCGGGAATTTTCCCAGGGAGGTCCATACTAAGAGGTTAGAAGGATGACATTCTTGGTCATGTTCTTAGCCTCCGACTGCATCGCCATCAGCTGCTCCAAATGGCTTCATTCTTGTTAGATTTTTGTCTTCCTCCATTTGCGTCAATAGCCCTCCTTATCTGCCCACAGCCAAGTTCACCGGCAACTAACAAGTAGGAGAGCTTGCTCTCCCCACGCTAGAGGCAAGATGCCATTTGCAAAGGCTGAACCTGAAAAAGAAAGAAAGGAAAAGAAAATGCACCTCCGATGACCACCAAACAAAACCAAATAAAGCAAAACCAAGCAGAAATTTACACATGGACTATAGGGGAGTGCACACAAGTGTCTGGGGTGCTCAACTATCTTAGGTCTATATCTGATAGCTGGCTAGTCAGGCTTGTTCAGTGTGTGAAAATCCATGGAGCTATACCCTCATGATAGATACACATTTCCAAATGTATTTATGCATAATAAAAATTTTAAATAAGGTACACATGGTTCTCTTAATAATCTACTTTTTTAAGGACTTTGTTTTTTTATTTATTTATTTTAAGTAATCTACACCCAACGTGGGGCTCGAACTCACAACCCCGAGACCAAGAGTCGCTCCACCAACTGAGCCAGCCAGGCACCCCTGTAAGTAGGTGTTTTTAAAAAGCCACACTGGTGACAAATGGAAAAACAACCTAAATATTTCATGTTGGAGGAATAGTGCATTATAGTCCCACCATAAAATAGAATACGACATAGCCCTAAGAGTGGGGGTAGTAGAAGTGTATTTTGTGGCACGAAAAGGTGCCCATAGTGTATTTGACCAGAACATGGGGGAAGTCGTGTGTACAACGTGATGCCATACACACACCCCGAGAACAATTCTAAAGACAATGCTCTGCCATGTTGTCAGGAGTTATTTCTGGGTGGTGAGCAGAGTATGAATTTTCTTTTCTAGATCTGAGTTCTCACGTCTGCTTATTCTTGACCCCACTTCAGTCCCTCTAGAGTAGGTTTAACTCCCCGGTGCATTGGCTCATTCACACAATGATGGAAACACTGCGGACACCCACGGAAGATGCTGAGGATCCTCCCAAGCCAGGAAAGTCCTTGGATCTCTGTCCCCTCGTTTGTGGATGAGCACACATCCGCTCAGATGCCTTTGCTCATTCTCGCCCACACACTTTCACACATACTGCAGGAGCCCTCTTCCACTTCCCCAAGGCCTTCTCGATGTTGTCTGCCTACGAGACCACAGGCACCAGTTTAAGTATCCCACAGCATATCAAATACTTGAAAAATAGAGCAAGCTACCTGTTTGCACACCTTACAAAATGAAGCGGTGATGAGAACATCAGAAAAAATCTGGGTGCAGCACAACGTGATTGAAACTTTGGTTTCTGTGCACCAGCTACTGGGTGAGGGACTTCTAGGATCTGGGCACCATATGGTGAAGCCAGGCGCAGTATTAATCAGGAACGTTATTCCTGTTGCCCTAGATCTTTTTTGGCAAGAAATCCAGTGGTGGAGCCAGCACTCACAATGCTGAATGAGTAATAATACTGGTGGACATTTGCACAACGCTTGGGAGAGTCTATAAAGCATGTGGTCTAAGATACTCCAGGAAAGGAACACGTTCCCAGTTCAATCCCTCACTCACCCGCCCCAAACCTTCTCGTGGAGCATGGAGGCACACGCATGCTGCCTTTGGGTGCTGCATTAAGTGAAAGTCACACAGGTTTGCCCATGACGTCAGCAAGTGCAAATTGAGCTTACCCGTGCCAAGCACCTACGTTAGCTATTAAAGATACAGTTTGGTTCACAAAGTGTGGCTGGCTGCCTTCATGTGGTTCACAGACAGAGGTGGGGAGAGATGACCAGGCAGAACACGCGGACCTTGTCTTTCAGTTAAGGAGCATAGATAGGGAGGGCAGCAAGAACCACCAAGAGGCTTTAATCCAAGGCACAGAAGTGTCCCCATTGGGTCCCAGGAAGGCCACATGGGCTGCAGTGTGGAGAACAGACTGGGGGGAGGCAGTACTAGGTCAGCGATGTGTACATTGTGATAGAATATTTGGGTTCTTTTTAAAGTATATAAATATAAATGTGTGTCAACATAAATGCCAAATGTTAACAGTAGACTGCAATCCGTTAATGTTTATTTTTGTCTTTTTAAAACTTAATTATATTTTCTGATTTTTTTTAGAGTAAACGAGTATTTTTTATAGAATTGGGAAAAACATGCTTGGACTACTTTTAGTGTGATTGGGAGCTGGTATAGGGCGTTGTTGGGAGGAGTGGTGGGCTCCTCCAGGACTGTCTGCCTCCTGGGTTATGGTTTCATGACATCATGTTCTCGGAAGTTTAAAGGGGCCCCTGGAATTGCACGCAGACCTAAGAATCCCCACAAGTCATCCTGCGACGCCACAGGCATTTTCTATGTGCTACCTTAACTCAGTTTCAATAGCTCTGCTGTTGGATTATTGTTCCCATATACTGTTGAAGAACCTGAGGCTCAGGAATGTCAAGTCCGTGTCCCCAGCTGTTGGAAGTGCCCTTCATTATTCCACAAATTCCCATTGAAAGTGACTGACATTTGCCTCGCTCTTTTGTCTTTTTGTCATCCTGGGCTTCATCCCACCTTCTTGCCTGCATCTACCTCAGAGTGCGTGTGCGTGCGCGTGCATGTGGGAATGGTCAACTCGCTTTCATCTTTTCACGTCCCATTGGGATTTAGAAAGTCAATAGACTCGAGGCTGCTGGGCGCCGTGGGAACAGGTTTGAATCCCAGCCCCGCCTCAGAGTCTCAGTTTCCCCTGAAAGTACCTGCCCTATAGCATTTGGGGGAGGATTGTACGCTGTGAAATGTAGGCAGCACTTAGCTGGCACTTAACTCTCATAAATGTCATCTATTATTATTATTATTATTATTATTATTATTCCCCACCAAAGAAAAGGTTCCAAGGAAAAGTTTGATAATAGGCCAGTTGAAATGAAAAGAGTTCATACCATTTGACCCAGGACATCCAGGATTAGAAATCTGTGGATATACTCAAATAGGGCCAGTATTCAACAGGGATGACCAGGAGGACCATAATGATGGTTAAAATGTAGGAAGATTTCCACACCAGTTGGCCAACAGCAGCTTCCCCAATGCTGGTCAATCCTTGTCTGCCACCCAGGCAGCCTTGGCCTCTGCCCGGAACGTCGCAGGATCCGGCGACTAACAGGTTAACTCGGGCTTCACAGGGGACCCCCAGGACCCCGCTCCCACCCCCACCGACTGCCAGCTGCTATCTGATTAGTGAGAGCCAGAACCAGCCCCTGCCTTGAAACTGCCTTCTCCCAAATTCAAGGGTGTTCCCATGTTTCTTTTGCTTCTTTGCCTGTTGTTTGCTTTATAGCACAAATCCGGAAGTAACATAAATGCATCGTTAAATAAATTACGACATGTCCCTTCTAATCGAATATGATGCAGCCTTATAAAAAGGAATGAGTCGGCTCTCATGTGTAGAAAATAAAGGCAGCCAGGATGTGTGTTCAGCAACCAAGACAGGTCGCCTACATGTGTGTATTGTGTAACTGCATTTGTGCAAAATAAATTGAACGGGCATTTATGGATGACTATATCTACATAAAACATGCTGTGTGCCTGGGAATAACTGCATTCAACTGACATCATTTATTATTATTCAGAAAAACTGAAGTATCAACAGAAGGGAGACTGTATCTTCCAAGTTGGTGCTGCACATCACAAATTTAAATATATCCCGACTATGCATGTATGCTTGCAGACTTTATATCAATTGTTTGTAGAATATTTCTGTGCTTATGAGAAGCTATGAGCAATTGTGACTTTTAGGGAGTGAAGCTGGGATGCAGGTGATAAGTGTTCAGACAACGGTTAGGTCTTACTTTTACACTTTGTCCTGTTTAATGTTTTTTGGCCCTGAGTATATATCGCCATTATTATTACATTATTGTTATTGTTGTTGTTGTTGTTTTGTGAAGGACAGACTCAGAAGAGACCAGTTTGTTTGGGCCACTGCCAGGGAACAACGTGGCAGAGAGGCCGCATGGGCGCCTGGGAGCCTGGGATGTGCTGGGAAGCACAGGGTTAATGCCCCTTCCCGGGCAGCCTGCTGCCCCAGCTCGGGAATCCTGCAATTAGGCTAATGAAGCAGTAGTTTCACAAGTCGGATGGAAATGTAATTGGCAGCAGACACCTGAGCTCTCAAAAGGTAGATGCTAGAAGACCTCTGGATGGGTGGAGACTCTGGCTAGGGAGAGGCGCTCATTGAAGGGGCTTATCTGTAAGTATTCTCTTTCCAGACTTCAGAGAATGCAAACTGGCCCCCTTGTGCATTCAAAGGATTGCAGTCATGGATGAATCAGTCCAGAAAAGGAGTGAAAAAGAAAGTGGGAGCCCTCCATTCGTTTAATTTTCTAAAGGGGGGTTTTCCCTACTCATTGAGTAAAAAGAGGGGGGTCTCTATTCAAGGAATAAATATGATTGGGATCTGGGGCGCCTGGGTGGCGCAGTCGTTAAGCATCTGCCTTTGGCTCAGGTCATGATCCCGGGGTCCTGGGATCGAGCCCCGCATTGGGCTCCCTGCTCCGCAGGAAGCCTGCTTCTCCCTCTCCCACTCCCCCTGCTTGTGTTCCCTCCCTCACTGTGTCTCTCTCTGTCAAATAAATAAATAAAATCTTTAAAATATATATATATGATTGGGTTCTTTCAGGATGAGAAGACCTGCACCAAGCCTAAGGGATGGAAGGGTGAGCCCCCCGGAGCTACGGGCTGGTGGAAATGAGTCTGTTCAACTGGTACAAGCTATCCTACCACAACATTTAACATTTATTGAGCGCCTACTAGGTGCCAGGCCCTGATCTAAGGATTTTCCTCCATTAATTCATTCAACCACACCTCCCAATGAGACCTACCCCACCTTATTTCACTGAGTCTCAGGTATATATTTTTGGCTTTGTAACTAGAGTTAGCAAACAAAATACAGGACTCCAATTAAATTGGAAATGATGCATAATTGTTTAGTATAGATATGCTCAAAGTGTGCCCCAAGTGGAATAAACTTATCCTGAAACATGATTCATTTTTTATCTGCAATTCAAATGTAATTGGATGTCCTATACTTTATCTGGCCCCTCATAACATTTCTAAAATCCATATAACTCTCAGAATTGATGGGCTTTTTATCATTAGTCACAATTTTTTTCTTTCTTAGTAGTTCATAAAATAATGTTGCATTTCAGTGGCTTCTTCGATTGGGTGAAATGTGGTATTATTATTCCCATTTGACAGAGGAGCAGACTGAGGCTCACAGGAGTTAATTAACGCCCCCAACGGCACAAACTCCCCAGAGCCGATGGCACAGTCAGGATTTGAACACAGGCTCTAGGAGCCATAACTAGCTACTGTGTTTCTAATTAAGGAGCCATTAGGAGCCGAATGGCACAAAGCAGTTAACACTGGATCATTAGGAGCCACTTTGTTTACGTTTCTGATTTCTCGCATTTGCTCAAAATTCTATAGAGAGATTTTGGATCTGTATCTTTAGCTTCTTGGCAATGGAGAGTTGGGATTCAAGTTCAAGTCAGGGGTTACAGTCTTGACTTTAGGAGCTTCTCTGTCATTAGAACATGAACCCCGCGAGGAGTCCTCACAGCGCTAGGACCTGCAAGTCAGTCCAGAGCATGTACACGGCATGGGCCACGCTGCCCCTACTTCAGTCAGCAAGGGATGGTGGTTAAGGAAACACGTTTTTAAATCATCAGTCAACACCTAACAAGTGGTCAAAACCCAGCGTTCACTCATCCAAGAACTATTTCCTGAGGCCTCCTCTAAGCCAGGCACGGTTCTAGAACTAGAGACATGGCAGAGAGGGAAACAGGAGAGAAAAGTCCTTGCTCCCATAGAGTTTAACCTTATAGTGATAAAGACAGAAAATGAAAAATCAAATTTTACAGAATGTTAGAAGATGATAAAACGATGGAGAAAAATAAGGCAAGCAGGAGAGAGAGAAATAGGAAGTGATGGGAAGTTGCAATTTTAAATAAGCAGGGGGTCCAGGGGAGATCTCAGTGTGAAGCCATACGAAGATCTTAGAGGAGAGCAACCCCTGCAGAGTTGGTGCAAAGGCCCTGAGGCCAGCGCATGTTTGTGCTATCTGATGATGCCAGTGAAGAAGCTGTAGGGTAAATGAGAGGAGCTGTAGTCAGAGGGGCAATGGGAAGGGAGGGGTCTCCTGCAGGGCCTTCACAGACTTGGGCTTCTGCCCTGAGGGAGACGGACACTCGCCAACCATATATATGGCTTTAGGCAGGTGACTTGATCTCTCGAAGCTTCACAGATGTTTCTTCCTTTTAAAAATGGAGCTGCTCAATGGAATATTATGCAGCCATCAAAAGGAATGAGATCTTGCCATTTGCAACGACGTGGATGGAACTGGATGGTATTATGCTGAGTGAAATAAGTCAAAAAGAGAAAGACATGTATCATATGACCTCACTAATATGAGGAATTCTTAATCTCAGGAAACAAACTGAGGGTTGCTGGAGGGGGGGTGGGATGGGAGGGATGGAGTGATTGGGTGATAGACACTGGAGAGGGTATGTGCTCTGGTAAGTGCTGTGAATTGTGCAAGACTGTTGAATCTCAGATCTGTACCTCTGAAACAAATAATGCAATATATGTTAAGAAAAAAAAAAAAGAAGAAGATAGCAGGAGGGGAAGAATGAAGGGGGGGAAATCAGAGGGGGAGACGAACCATGAGAGATGATGGACTCTGAAAAACAAACTGAGGGTTCTAGAGGGGAGGGGCGTGGGAGGATGGGTTAGCCTGGTGATGGGTATTGAGGAGGGCATATTCTGCATGGAGCACTGGGTGTTATGCACAAACAATGAATCATGGAACACTACATCTAAAACTAATGATGTAATGCATGATGATTAACATAACAATAAAAAATTTATAAAAAAAAAATGGAGCTGCTAATAGGACCCACCTCTTGGAGTAGTTATATGAAGTAAGGAAGCATTACAGTGACCCGTACGAGGGGAGGCCCCGTGCCACATTGCTGGGCTCACTGTTGGACAAATACCCAGCTTCTTAGTCCCTGGGCAAGTCCCTAGTTTTTTCATGCACCCAAGGGAAAGCAGAGAGATTGAGATGGTGCTTATAGGTTGGAAAGAATGTTAATATCCTGACTGATCCATTTGTTCGTGGAGTCATTCAGCAAACATTCCCTAGGTGCCTCCTTGGGCAGGTTCTGTGCTGAGTGCTGGGGACTTGAGGATGGAAAGATAGCTCTTCAGAACTCAGGAGAGTTTCATCTCCAGCTTGGACTGTGACTGGTATAGTCTGTGGGCTTGACTCACCTGGTCCATATGGGGTCTTTTTATAATCTGGAACGGTTGCAGCACTGAAGGATAGAAATCTGTCCCCCATCTGAAAAACAAGCTGAGGGTTCTAGAGGGGAGAGGGGTGGGAGGATGGGTTAGCCTGGTGATGGGTATTAAAGAGGGCACGTTCTGCATGGAGCACTGGGTGTCATATGCAAACAATGAATCATGGAACACTACATCAAAAACTAATGTAATGTATGGTGATTAACATAACATAATAAAAAAAAAAAAAGAAAGAAATCTGTCCCCCAAATCCAGATTTCCAGTTCTCTTAAAAAAGCAGGAGCTTTAGGGGCGCCTGGGTGGCTCAGATGGTTAAGCGTCTGCCTTCGGCTCAGGTCATGATCCCAGGGTCCTGGGATCGAGCCCCGCATCAGGCTCCCTGCTCAGCAGGAAGCCTGCTTCTCCCTCTGCCTCTCTCTCTCTCTCTCTGACTCTCATGAATAAATAAATAAAACATTAAAAAAAATGTATAAAAAAAAAAAAGCAGGAGCTTTAGATACGCTGGGCCCTGGTCCCACATGGCAACCCACAGCCGGGCCTGAGCAGCACCCTGGGATCCAGGTGTTCCCTCCTGGACTCTTTTTTTTTTTTTAATTTTTTGTTTCACCCTCTGTGGGCACTGCCCATCTGGGACATCGACGTTTTGACCTCCAGGAGACATGCCACAGTGGAGGTAATGATGACCCTGGCTGGCTTCATGGCGGCTGGGATGCTGGAGCTGGGACTTGTCAGGTACTGGACAAGGCTTCGGGGCAGAGAGGGTTCATCCACTGCCCCACAAGGATGCCACAGGCAGGTGATTTCCAAAACTTCCTTCCATGAGTGCTGGGCTAAGTGGCCGTCAATTTGCAAATAAAAGCATAAAAAGGAAGATGGTAGGCATTCAAATCACGTGGTAAAATGTGCTCAGACTCCCTTACATGAGTTCCCATAGAGCAGGGGAAGGTGCAGAGAGAGAAGGCTCGGATGAGGGCGTCTTGGGGTCAGGGTTATTTCACCAGCGGTTGTAAGCTCAGGAAGGAGCCTGAGTCTCCTCACCAGGTCCTGGTCCCTTCCTACCTCTCCCCTCACTGAGTATGATGCTGGTGTCAAAGGAACGGAACATTTGTGTAAGGCGTCCCTGAGATATAACCCGCCTTCTTCATCCAGTGCCGGCCACAAGAAATAATGAAGTTGTACGAAATCGAGGATGAAAGGGCCACGGTCAGACATTGGGATCTTATCTCTGTGGTTGTATATTGTAAACGTATTTGAGAATAAGTGGGATGCAGTGGGGAGGAGTGTGTGTGGGTTGCCTTGAATTTGCACCCAGGACCCAGTCTTTGAAGGACCCTAATCAGGAACTCACCTGCCAGGGGTGGGTGCTTAAGCACTTCAGGTGTTGTTACAGGATTCTTTGCCAGAGGGTTTGCTAGAAAGGGATGCTATTTTTTGCTGGGGAAATGCATAGTGTTCAAGCAACAGTGGGTTAGAAATACCATTCGAGTATCACTATCTTTGCATGGTGTAAGAATACAGCAACCCTCCCCCCCCCCCCGGCCCAGTTTCCAGCTTCCAGAGCAGTGCTGCAGGTATTTATTTCCTTTGTTTTTTACGTAATTTAATTGTAAGTTTGTATAACTCAATTTTTAATAATGGCTGTGTCTAACAACCACCTTACAAAATTCCTGGAAAATTTGACAATCGGTCCTCACGAACTTGTGTGGGCAACTCCAGCAGACCGCAGCCTGAGCCTGGATTTTCCACCTCTTCGTTGCCTACTTAGCACCTACCCAGCCTTCCTTCAGATCTCAGCCAAGCAGTATTTGGTCAGGGAATTCTCCATGCTTCCCGCCACAGGCCCCATCACACTTGTGTGATTGTTGTTCTATTGTTCATGACCTTTTACAATGTCACCTCCGTGAAAGCAGAGTTCTGGTCTACCCTGTCTCCCGTGCCACTGGTAGGGCCTGGTACGCAGTAGGTGCCCAAATATTGTTTGTTTAAGGAATGAATGACTAAATGAGATACTTCCATGAAGCCTTTTTCAACCTTTTATATGTGCAAGTTTTGTTGATACTGTAGAGAAATTATATAAAATTTTGTGCCCGAAGAGTGAATCATTTATTAAATAAATGGCCTGCTTCTCAGCTCTTTACAAGAGCTCGATCTTTTTATGCACCACAAACCCTGTTGGGAGTCTAGGAATGCCTGTGACCCCCTTCTCAGAATTGTTTTGAAATGTATAAAGAACGTATAGGCTTGCAAAGAAAACCAATTATATTAAAATGTAGTCATCAAAAAAAAATTTAACAAATGTGTAATATGGTAATATACGTACTTTTTTATTAACACACTAAATGACAAGATCTAGTAGGAAGTCTACTGACTGTAATTTAGAAATAGCAATAACTATAAATGATATTATCTGTAACACTGATGTGATATGAAGTTATCTGGCTTCCATTGGTGACGAAGTTTCAAGCACTGCTAATACTACGCGCTTTGCCTACATTCCAAGTGAGAAAAATGACACAGTTCAGGTTAGTGTGTGTGTGTGCGTGTATCTGTTTATCCTGAATTCTATCCAAGAATGGCTGGGAGGGCCCACAGACCCCAGCTTAAGGACTCCTGTGGAGAGACCAGTGAACTCAAGGGCTCAAGGAGACACAGATCAAAGATCTGCCTACCAGAAAGAGACTACAGATGAAGGGCCAGGATTTGGTGTCAGACATTCACAGACTCTGTTTCTGCCTCTTACAAGCTGTGTGACTGTAGACAAGTTCCTTAACTACTCTGAGCCCGAGCGTCCTCATCTGTGAAGTGAGTCTAATGGCAGCCGCCTCTGAGGAATTTTCTTTAAATTTAAATATAGTTGACACAATAATATTACGTTAGTTTCAGGCGTACGACAGAGTGATTCAACTACTCTCTCTGTGACTCTATGCTCACAAGGGTAGCTACCCTTTGTCACCACGTAAGACTGCTACAATACGGTTGGCTATATTCCCCATGTTGTGCCCTTTGTTCCTGGGACTTATTCATTTCCAAGGAATGTTTCGATGCTTCAGTGACGTAGGACCACGCGTGGTATGTGACTGACGCTCTGAAAACAGTAGCTGCTATTTCTATATGACTCTGCCCGTTCCTTTGGACCCAGGAAGCCCCAGTGCTTTTAACAGAATCAAAGTGGCTCATTGGTGACTTGAGGAGATCCTATTCCAGTGACTACTGAGGCTTGAAAACCATAATATGGACACAGAACAGAGGATCCATTTATCTCAACTGGATTCTTCTAAGAGGCCTTTGAGCTTCTTAGCAGAAAAGTGCTTTGATTGGAGGTCGTGTTGCTCAACAGCCCAAGAGAAACGCACGCTGGTGCCGAAGCCTCATGCCCCAGGGGGATGTGTACCGCCTCAGTATTATTATAAGGACTGAGTGAGATAATATTTTATTATGAGGATTAAGGGAAGGAACAAATAATCACCCCTCCAGTGACTTCTATCCCACTTAAAACAAAACCCAAAGTCCTTATCATAGCTTCTGATGTCTTACACAATCTGGGTACGCTCCAACTTAATCTCCTGCCTCCTGCCATTCCCTCTGCTGCGGCCAGTGGCCTTGCTGTTCCTTGCACACCCGGCTTCTTCCTCCTCTGGGCTTTGCACTTGCTGTTTCCTCTGCCTGGGAGGCTCTTCCCCAGACATCCCCATCATGCCCAGCCTCTGCGCCGATGGAATCTCCTCAGAAAGGCCTTCCGTTATCACACTACCTAGAAGAGCTTCTCCCTCCTACCAATGTCTATTCCTTTACTCCGCTGCACTTTTTTTCCACACAGCATTTTCACTACCTGGTATTATATTATATTATTATATTATATATTAATGCATTTAGTTGTTCATTGCCTGATTTCTCCATTCATTTATAAAGGAAAGAGCTACTTGATTTTAATCGGCAACCCATGCCACCCTATACCCTGAAGAGTGCCTGGCACAGCCCATGGGCTAGTCAGTACCTTCTGGAAGAAATGAGAATGCCATACACAGCTACAGGGCCTTCTGAGCTCAGGAAATTGCCATACCATCCTTGTGGCTACTCCTCTGCCCTGTTTGGTCTGCCAGTTCGTGAGGGGTGATTGTTAAATTTTCGGGAATTTCTCGAGTTGGTTGTTAAACACAACCTTTAAAAAATTAAATTCTACAAACTTACAGTTAAATACATGATATTAAACACAAAGGATATGCTAAGTGAAATCAGCCAGACGCCAAAGAACAAATATTGTGTGATGCCATTTTTATGAGGTACCTAGAATAGGCAAATTCATAGAGACAGAAAGAATCGGGGGGGGGCGGGGGGAGGGAACGGGAGTTCCTGTCTGATGGGTACAGTGTTTCTTTTTGGGATGATGAAGAAAATTCTAGAAATAGTGGCGATGGCTGTGTAACACTGTAAATGTACTTAATGCCACTGAGTTGTATATTTTTTAATGGCTAAAATGATGATTTTATGTATATTTACCACAACTGCATATATAGCAAATATATATATGTGTATATATATAACTTAAAACAAAGGAAATAAATACAACTCATCACTTTCTAATGATTTTCCTATATTGTGCTATTGCTCCCGAGATTATTCACATGTATGGTGGAAATACTACATAATGGTGTTAGTGCCCATCTCCTCCCAGTGTCATGTTCAATGGCTGAAGCCCGACTGGCATGATGAGGAACACAACTGCCCAGTTGCACCCAGTCAACCCTCAGAATCATGATGGGAATAAGTTATTCTTTTAAGCCACTAAATTTTTTTTAAAGAGTTTTCTCCTATTTTTATTTTTTTAAGATTTTATTTATTTATTTATTTATTTGTCAGAGAGAGAGAGAGAGAGAGAGAGAGCACGAGCAGGGGGAGGGGCAGACAGAGGGAGAAACAGGCTTCCCGCTGAGCAGGGAGCCAGACGCGGGACTCGATCCCAGGATCCTGGGACCATGACCTGAGCCAAAGGCAGATGCTTAACTGACTGAGCCACCCAGGCATCCCTAAGCCATTAAATTTGATGTCATTTTTACTCATTGATAACAAGAACTACTGCTTACCTTTAAGCTTCTCTATGAAAGAAAAATAATTTTCTACCACATTTAAAGCATTAAAATTGCTGTTTTTCTTGCATCCAAACTGAAACCTTACCCATTCAGGTTGGATGAGGCTGGGTGAGAGCAAGAGCAAGCATAACCAAGTGACTTAGAAACCTAGATTTTAATCCCTAATAGGCTATGTGACTTTGGCAGTCCTCTTTCTCTCTGGATATCAGGGTCCTCATCTGTAAAAAGTAAGATTCATTCATTAAAATAAAATTTACTAACTGCCACTGTGTTGGGCATTGCTCAGAGCTTGCCTTTTCTAATGAGGCTTACAGTGTAGCAGGGGCAAAGGGTCAAGATAAAGACCAAGAAATAAGCCACTGAGGGGCGCCTGGCTCGCTCAGTGGGTGGAGCATGCAACTCTTGATCTTGGGTGGTGAGTTCAAGCCCCGCATTGGGCGTAGAGCTTACAAAAAAAAAAAAAAAGCCACTGAAAGAACACTGGAAAATGCATGATGAAAACACAACCAGAGGAAATAAGAAAGTGGTGGGGCAGAAGGAGGGCTGAGGATGGCCTCTTCAGGGAGGGAGGTGCTATTTAAGCAGCAATCTGAATGGAAGGATGAGGTGGCTATGTAAAGACCCGAGAAACAAGCTTTCCAGGCAGAGGAAACAGCATACAGCAAAGAACTAATTTTGCATGGTTAAAGAAACAGCCAGAAGGCTAGCATGGATGGAGCAAAATGGGTAAGAGAGTGGTAGTAGATGAATTTAGAGGCATAAGAGCCAGAATTAAGCAAGCTCAAGGAAAGGCTGGTCCACGCAGTGCCTTGTAATACAGGCCACTGTTGACCTTGATCAATGGTTTCCAACCTTTGGGCCATAGTCCCCAGGGATGGTGGAAGTTGATGAATTTGCAAAGCTGGGAGATTATTATAAAGATCCCATGATTTGGTATACATGCAAAGTAGTATCTGTCAACTAAATTAATGCACCTCATATTCTATATACCACCAGCTTTTAAATACATTGGCAATGCTATTGTATTTTCCAAAAATACAAATCCATTGCAAAAGTACTTGAGAATTTATAATTCTGCATTTTCCATTATGTTTTTCTCCATCAATGAAAATGAAGAGCTTAATTCTATCGTGTGACTATGAACTGCCTGGTGGAAAAAAAGTGCGTTCATATTCCCACCTAGAAGGACAAATCTTGAGAATGTCCAGACACTTCTATTACTAAAGTCATAGACAATTCTGCTACAAGAAAATGTGTTGAGGCAAAAAGAGCACATGGTGGGTTTTTTTTTTAACCATTATTATTACTATCACAAGAAATTTTGAGTACTTACTATCAGCTAGGCACTGTTGTGTTTTCCTTTCAGTTACTCATCTAATCTCCAAAACAACTGTGTGAAATAAGCATTCCAATTCCCATTTCACGGATGAGGCATCTCAAGGTTCAGTCATGTTAACTAAATTGACCGAGTTCACACGGGTAATAAATGGGAGAGGAAGAGGTCAAGGTCTGTCCTAATAGAAATGGGTCAGTTAGGTATGGCTGTGTGATGGATCACCCTGACACTCAATGCCTGAAAACAATAAATATTTATTATTGTTTATGGATCTATGGGTTGAGCCAAGGGGTTCTTCTCCTCAAAGTTGAACTCACTCATGCTTGTGTAGTCAGCCACAGGTTGAGTAGGTGGCTCTACCAGGGGAGAGTGGGTTCTCTCACCTGCTAGGATGTCTGCTGGCTGCAGAGTAGGTGGTCCACGAAAGCTTCAGCTGGGACAGCTGAGCCCTGCTCCATGCGGCCCGTCATCCTCCAGCAGGCTGGACCAGGCTTGTGCATAAGGCGGTAGCAGGCTTCCAAAATACGCACAGGATAGATGAAGCCTCCTGAGGCACAGACTGTTTATTTCCACTGGATTTTGTTGGTCCAACCAAGACATGAATCCGACTAATATTCAAGGAGTGAGAAATCGACTCCACCTCTTGAAGGAAGGCATTACCAAAATGATATTGCAAAGGGTATAGATATAGGGAGGAGTAAAGAGATGAAGCTTTTTTTTTTTTTTTTTGCAATTGATCTGCCCAAATAAAAAAAATAAAAGCAAGCTATGTGTTATAATGAGACGCACAATTTGATCAGGAGTCTCAAAACCAAGTAAGTTCCCCACTTTGGAAAACAAGTGGCAGTTCCTTATACATACGCTAAACTCACACCTACCCTATAACCCAGAAATTCATTCCTAGGTATTTCTCCAAGGAAAATAAATATACATGCCCCCCAGAAAGAATCACACAGATACATCCATTGCACCTTTATTCACAGTAGCCAAAAACTGGAAAAGAAAGTATAAATGTCTTTCAACAATGAATGGATAAACAAAGCGCTATACCTTCATGACCCAGGAATAGTTTAAAAATGAACTAAGAATGAATGAATGAATCTCAGAAACATTATAATATTGAAAGAAGCCAGACACAAGAGTATACACATTTTGTCTGGTCCCATTTCTATGAAGTTCTAGAATTGGTGCACCTGAGCTCTGGGAATAGAAATCAGAACCATAGGGGCGGGCAAGTTATTGCTAGGAGGAGGCATGAAGGAGCATACAGGAGGGATGGAAGGTTCTATACCAGTTAGCGTGTTGGTTACAAGGCTGTAGACATTTGTTGAAACTCATAAAACTGTACTTGAAGTCCTTGCAATTCATTGTACGCAAATTGGACCCCAATTAATAATAATAATAATAATAATAGTTAATAATAAAGCCAAGCTCCCAAAGTTTTCGAAGAAATGTTTGGAAGAACTGGCAGGGTTTCACTGTGAGCATGATGCTCCCTGAGTCACAGCATTAAAGAAACATTCTGGGGTGGGGGGGGAACCCATAAGCTTCCTTCAATGTGTCCTCACCTGATCAGACTGTAATAGAAAGGAGGATAATCCATTTACATTTTCAAGAGACACACAGGAAACATCAACAAAATGTACTTGTAAATTCATTGCAGCTAACTGGGGTTATGGGGATTTGCCTTGAGTGAGGCCTGCTTTCTTTTCCCAGAAGGTTGCTGGTAGGAGGAGGCTTAGATACCATCCTGGAGTCCTGGAGTCAGATGGCAGGAAAAGGAGGAAAGATCCGCGGGGAGCCTTCTGTAGGAGTCAGACCTCACTCAGAAAATTGTGAATCAGGTTCCTGATGTTTATGCTGCATAGGAGCCAATAATTCCCTTCCTTAGAGAATCACACAGAATGCATCCAAGTCTTTGATCAGGGAGACCAAGAAGATTTCTGGGCTCAGATTAAATGGGACCAGCGAAAATGGAGCATCCTGGCGGAGCACCATCAAGCCACCCCTTGGCTAAGGGGGGCAAAGTGGGGATCATGGATCATGGATCTTTGCTTTGGGGGCTTTTTTTTTTTTTCATTTGTAACTCATCATCCTGTTTTAGAATGCAACATTTTTTCTGTAAAGATAACGCAGTCTAAGTTATTTTAAAATCCCTTGGAAACCAATTGAGGCCCTGAGAACATGTTTTAATAATAGTTTGCCTGTTTTGAGCAGCCTATGTGCATTATTCCTGCTCCATCCACTCCAATCCCATGACCGAGTTGCTGTTTGCTCCATTTTACCAACTAGAGAACCGTCGCTCCGACTTTTTCCCAGTGTGTCTGATCTTCCAGATGCTTTCAGAGTTTCGAAAAGTGAGGTTTTGGAGTTGCCTACAAGAAAATAGTTTACATGTTCTGCTCCCTTTTGCAAATCATCTAAAAATAATCTTTCCATATTCTAACTGAGCATCCTGCTCCCTCTTGCTCTCTTGGGTTTACAATGACTGGCCCCAAGTTATATGGCTTTATTTGTGGGTTGAATGGGAAGAAAAGAGAGGCAGGCTGAACATGTCCAAGAAAGATTTGTGTCCCAGGAAGGCTTTATTTCTCTCTGGTTCCAAGGGAAAAAAGTGGTGAGCGGGCTGAGCCAGTCTCCGCAGAGTCAGAGAGCACAGTGACTAGGCATCAGTCCTGCTTGTAGAAATTGCAAGATGTTACTTCCGTGCAGTTTTCCATCCACCGTATTAAATCATTGCTGCTAATTTGGGGTTTTTTTTAAGATTTTATTTATTTATTTGAGAGAGAGAGAGAGAGTGTGAGCGAGAGAGCACAAGCGGGGGAAGGGTAGAGGGAGAAGCAGATTCCCCCCTGAGCAGGGAGTCTGATGCAAGACTCGATCCCAGGACCCTGGGATCATGACCTGAGCCGAAGGCTGTTGGGGCACCTGGGTGGCTCAGTCAGTTAAACGTCTGCCTTCGGCTCGGGTCGTGATCTCAGGGTCCTGGGATCGAGCCCCGCATCGGGCTCCCTGCTCCTCTGGAGGCCTGCTTCTCCCTCTCCCACTCCCCCTGCTTGTATTCCCTCTCTGGCTGTATCTCTCTCTGTCAAATAAATAAACAAAATCTTAAAAAAAAAAAACTATAAACGTGAGTTCTCTTACGTTGCTGGGCATGTACATTGTAGAATTAAATATAGATGTTAACATTCTGAGTCTACAAGATTTTTTTTTCTTTGAAATGGGTCTGAATATTCCTCGTATTTGGGAAATCTTTCACCACTACTGCCCTACTGCTTTCTTTGAAGTGTGTACATTTCTCGTATGTTTCATAAAGAAATTTCAAACTCACTAGTTGTCAAAGAAATGTAAATAAAAACCAAATATGGGGCGCCTGGGTGGCTCAGTTGGTTAAGCGACTGCCTTCGGCTCAGGTCATGATCCTGGAGTCCCAGGATCGAGTCCCGCATCGGGCTCCCTGCTCAGCAGGGAGTCTGCTTCTCCCTCTGACCCTCCTCCCTCTCATGCTCTCTGTCTCTCATTCTCTCTCTCGCAAATAAATAAAATCTTAAAAAAAAAAACAAAAAACAAATATGATTTCCTCTGTTATATCTGCAAGATAGGTGTGTGTTAAGTTAAAAGCCCTGTTTCTTGGAAGAAACAAATATATCCCATCCATACAATGCAGGTAAAATATAAATCAATACAACATTTGGTGGGAATGCAGTTTGACAGCATGTATCATGAGCCTTAAAAATATGATAATTACTACTCCAGCATTCACCTGCTAGGAATTTATCTTGAGTAAATAACACAGAAGAGGAAGGAAGGGAGGGAGGGAGGGAGAGACAGAGAGGGAAGGAGAAAAAAACACAACCAGAAATTCTAACAATGGGAGATTGTTTAAAAGTTCCCCACTAGAAGGGCGCCTGGGTGGTGCAGTCAGTTAAACATCTGTCTCTTGGTTTCAGCCCCAGTCATGATCTCAGGGTTGTGAGATCGAGCCCCGCATCTCACTCCGAGCTCAGTGCAGAGTCTGCTTGAGATTCTCTCTCTCCCTCTCTCTGCCCCTCCCCCATCTCTCTCTCTCTTTCTGAAATAAATAAATCTTAAAAAAAAAGTTTCCCACTAGAATATGATATAGTCTTTTTAAATGCTAATGAACAATATTGAACAAAATAATGGAAAAGTTGTCCCAAGTGTCAAGAGAAAAACATGTCCCATCTTTTCTAGAGTACTTATGTTTTTAAACGCACACAGAACAAAGACTGGATGGATTCATAACAAAAAATGTCAGCACTGGTAATTGCTAAATGGTAACATTAGCCATGATTTTATTTTCTTCTTTATGTTTTTAGATTTTTTAATGCCCTACTGTGAATGAGTATTAATTTTGGAAATCAGTATGGTGAAGGAACCCAGTGTAATACAAATTGTGGTGAAGGTCTCAGCTGTGCCAGTTTTTCTGAGTGACCCTGGACAAGTTATGTAATCTTTCTGAATCTCTGTGTCCTCATCGAGAATTGGGGATGATGTCCATGCCTATTGTAAAAAGCTGTGAGTATTCAAATGAGATAACATGCATCAAGGGACTTAGCATTGAGATTGGCAAATATCCCGAGTTCAGTAAGTATCACTTGGAATGAGAAAAGGATGATAAAAATGTTTTCTTTTAATCAGGCGTATGTTTAAGTAAACATTTCTCAGGCTTCTAAGTGTGCTCATCAAACATTTAGCTTCCACTAGGAAGTTCTGCTAATGGGAAAAAAAGAGAGAGGGATAAATGTCCCAGCATGTTTTTACTGGCCTTGTAATCGGAAGATATTTCTTGGGAGCTCTGAAAGTCATCGGTAAGCTTTTATTAATCATAGACTAGTAGTTCTTTACCAGAGTGGGGGGGGGGGGATGGATTCTTCCTCCCGGGGGACATTGGACATGTCTGGTTGTCACAACAGGGCTGTCTAATGGGTAGAGACCAGGAATGCTGCTGAACCTCTTAGAAGGCACAGGACAGCCCCCACAGCAGAGAATGAGCCGCCCAAAGGTCAACAGTGCTGAAGTTGAGAAACTCCGCTCCCTGCGTTATCATGTACGATCTGACTGTTGAAGGAGTGTGTGGCAAAATGAGCCTATTGTCCTATCACTTTTTGATCCATTATATGTTGGTGGGTGGAACTGAAGTGAGCACATTTGAGAAGAACCTCCTCAGCTCACCCCCTCACCCCACCCCACACCAACCGTTATGTTTCCCATTCAATCCCACAGATCTCAAGGCCCATTGTGCACAAAATCTCGGGTTTGTAATCGGGGTTAAAAGATGAAGCACATCTCTGTCTCTGTCTCTGAAGACAAAGAAAGACAAGCTCATAAGCAACTCACTGAAACCCAGAGTGGTAAGTGGGAGGCAGTTTGAGTTCTGGAGTCTGACCAATATGAGTCAAAACTCAGTTTCCTCACCTACTCCCTCTGTAATCCTGGACCCGATTTTTTTTTCTTCTTCAAAAAGTTAGTTTCCTTATCTGAAAAAATGGAGCCAATAGTGCCTAGCTCGCAGGGTTACAAGGATTCGATGCGAAAGACACATAAGCCCTGAGCCCCGGGACAGGGGCAGGCCTGTGGGGGGGGGTGTGGTGAGCCCTCAGGAAATGATGGCAGTCTCTATAACTGAAATAAAAGGAAGAGAAGAAGAAGAAGAAGAAGAAGAAGAAGAAGAAGAAGAAGAAGAAGAAGAAGAAGAAGAAGAAGAAGGGGAAGAAGAAGAAGGGGAAGAAGAAGAAGAAAAAGAAGAGAAAAGGAGAGGAACAGGACACTTGGGTGGCTCAGTCGGTTAAGCATCTGCCTTCGGCTCAGGTCATGATCTCAGGGTCCTGGGAGCGAGCCCCACGTGGGGCTCCCTGCTCAGCGGGGATTCTGCTTCTCCCTCTCCCTCTGCCCCTCCCTCTGCTTGTGTTCTTTCTCTCTCTCTCTCTCCTCAAATAAATAAATAAAATCTTTAAAAAAAAAGAAAAAAGGAGAGGAACTCTCAGCAGTGATTTTATTAAGAGGTGATTTTTTGGTAAGTCCCCCCGAATGTCCATCAAATCCTCATGCGTTTGACCTGTGTGCCCCTGGCAGCACCCCTGCTTGAGATGCAGCACACACAATCAAACAAATCACCAGGAAGATGACAAATACAACTTGCTGGACAAACCTGTTTCTAAAACAACAAGTGCTGAAGCAGTGATCGTAGGTGCCAAGAAAGGAATTCACCGGGCAGCGTTTGCCAAGAAATCATTTATCAGATCCGAAGTAAATGTCACTGGCTCGCCAACATCAAAACTCAGCTGCAAATTGTGAAGCTGGAGAACATCTTCTTTGCAACTCTTCCGACACACACTTATTTAATAGCCTTAATATATAAAGAAAGCTCATAGATGATTTTTTTAAAGGCAACACCCATACAAAGAAATAGAGGAGGCTGATAAATGAATGCAGTGATTAATGAAGCTCATTATCAAGACGGCTTCATCCATCGCGCGCCTCCAGGTGGGGGAGGGGATGCTCACACCCTAGTCTATATGGACTGCACCCCCAGAATGCGGTTGTTCACGGCCAACCTGACCATACTCGGTGTCCCTGCTTAGTAACCAAGAGCAACAATAATAGTAATTGAAGTAAAAACTAGAATGTCATAAATTTTTTTTAAGAAAGATGTTTCATTTTATTTATTTTTTAAAGATTTTATTTATTTATTAGAGAGAGAGATAGCAAGAGCAGGAACACAAGCAGGGGGAGCGGGAGAGGGAGAAGCTGGCTTCCCGCTGAGCAGGGAGCCCGATGTGGGGCTTGATCCCAGGACCCTGGGATCATGACTGAGTCGAAGGCAGACGTTTAACGACTGAGCCACCCAGGCACCCCTAGAATGTCATAATATTTTTTTAAGTAAGCTCTGTGCCCAGTATGGGGCTTGAACTCACAACCCTGAGATCGAGAGTTGCATAATCTACCGACTGAGCGAGCCAGACAGCCCTGTTGTAATATTTGGTGGGATTTCTTAAAATAGCTTTATTGCTATGTACTTGACATACAATGAACTGTGCATATTTAAAAGGTATAACTTGCTATATTTTGTCCTATGTATATACCTGTGAAACCATCACCCCCAATTAATTTAATGAGTGTATCTTTCATTCCCAAAAGTTTCTTTATAATCCTTCCCTTCCCCTCCTACCCCCCCCCCATCATCAGGCAACCAAATCTGCTTTCTGTCACTACAGATTAATGCATACTTTCTAGAATTTTATATAGGTGGAATCAAACAATATACACTCTTTTTTGGTCTGGCACCTTTCAGCGTAACGATTTTGAGATTCATCCTTATTATCACACGTACCGATAGGTCATTCCTTTTTCTTGCCAGGTAGTATGCCGTTGTATGGTTATACCATAGTTTGCTTATCCATTCATCTGTTGATGGACATGTGGGTCATTTTCAGTTTGGGATTATTGCAATTAAAGTCAGTATAAACATTTATTCACAAGCCTCCGTATAGATGTATACTTTCTCTTCTCTAGGGCAAACATCTAAGCGTGGAATGCCTGTATCATAGATTGGGTGTATGTTTAACATTATAAGAAACTGACAAACTATTTTCCATTTTGTGTTCCTACTGATGGTGTATGAATGTTTCAGTTCAACATATTCGCCAACCCTTGGAAACGTCAGTATTTTAATTTTAGCAGAGGATATCATAAATAATAAAGTAATATAACAATGAGAATATTTTTAACTGTAAAACTGGCAGGAGAAAGTCCTCATTGTTAATGCCCAGTGCTGGCAAGGGTACAGAGGAAAACACTCTTGTTACTGAGGGTAGAAATGTAAATTAGCACCATTTTCTGGGAACCAGCTTGGCAGTATGTATAAAATGCCTTGAAACCTTTCATTTTATTTTACTGAGCAATTCCGCCTCTGAAGATTTCTTCTTAAAAAAATAAGGCTGCTTGCAAACATATCCCACAGCCGGGTTGTCTGCGGCGGGAGGCTTGGCGTCCGTTCGTTTCCTCGAGAAGCAGCAACAACATTGAACGTGAGAGGTGAGGACTGTCAGTGCCCAGGCAGGACCCATCCTTCAGATCTGACTTCTTCGACCCTCACAATGGTTTTATATTATTTGAATTTATTGCCAGCATTTCGAAAAGAGGAGCTGTCACATAAAAATCTATTTTCCAGGCATCTTTTTTTTTTTTTTTTTTTTGACAAATTAGGAGCTTGGACACACCCACGGCCCACAGGGAAACAAAAAGCTGGATGAAGTGCCTTTTTGTGCCAGCCTAATTCACAGAATTGATTGCCCCGTAGTACACACTGTGCCTTGGTTGTCTCTCATGCACTGAGAGTACCTCTGAGGGGTGACCCCGCAATGTATTCTCCCCCTCCTGACCCCGCCCCAGAGCCTGACACAAAGAACAAATATTTGTTGAAAAATGAATGGTTGGAAATTACAATCGGTTTAAAGTATGTAATTACTGAGGCGCCCAGCTGGCTCCGTTGGTAAAGCATGTGACTCTTGATCTCTGGGTTGTGAGTTCGAGCCCCATGTTGGGTGTAGAGATCACTTAAAAATAAAAGATTTTTTTGAAATGTATGTAATTACTTGAAGTTAGGTCAGCTGAAGGACAGAAGGACCGTGCTCTGTTGGTAAAGGTGTCAGCAAGCTGCCGTCTCTCATTGTAGGTGGGAATGTAAATTAGTGTCTTTGGAGGACCTCTAGTAACACCTAGCAGCATTTTAAAGCCACATGCTATTTGACCTCGTTATGTCACTTAGAGGAATTATCAGGCAAATACATTAGTATATGGGCATTTGTGAACAAGAATAATCACAGGGGTGCCTGGGTGGCTCAGTCAATTAAGCTCTGCCTTCGGCTCGGGTCGTGATCTCAGGGTCCTGGGATCGAGCCCCGCACCGGGCTCCCTGCTCAGTGGGGAGACTGCTTCTCTCTCTCCCTCTGCCCCTTCCCCTGCCCCTGCTCCCTCTCTCTCTCTCAAATAAATAAATAAAATCTTTTAAAAAAAGAAAAATCACCGCAATTTTTTTATTGAAGTATAATTAACATACAGTTTTAGATCAGTTCCAAGTGTATAAGAAAATGATTCAGTAATTCTATACATTACTATAGCAATATTGTTTTTTTGCAGAAGCTGGAAACAATCTAAATGTCTCTCAATAAGGGACTGAGGAAGTAAATGATCCATCTATCCAGCAGGATATTCTGTAGCTTGAAAAGATCTATATGTACAGGAACAGAACAATATCCTGGGTGAAGTGAAAAAGACAAGATGAAGTGTATGGTATATCTACAGTTTGTACGTAGAAAGGGGGTATGTATGCAGGTGTTTGTGTGTGCATGTCACTTGTATTTGCTAATATATGCATACAGCAAGATTTCTAAATCTCAGCACTATTGGCATTTGGGGCCAGACAATTCTTTGCTATGGCCGGGGGCGGGGGCGGGGGCGGGGGGGGGGGCTGTCCTGTGCCATTGTAAGATCTCCCAGTGGCACCCCTCCCTCAGTTGTGAGAACCAGAGACGTCTCCAGATGTCGCCAAATATCCCCCAGAGTAATCGTCCCCCGTTTGAGAACCATTGGCATAGAACATCTCTGGAAGAACAGACTAGGAACCTGTAACTGTGGTGTTCTCTGAAGATGGGAACAAGGAGACCGTGACCAAGAGAGGAAGGAAAACTTCATTTTCACCTGTTTTAACTCTTACACTTAAACTTTTAATTCCTAAAACACAAATATTATAAAAGTTTCGTTTACATTTTTTTCTGGCATCCAGATACCTTCACATCAGAAAGTGCTTTTGGGGCACCAGGGTGGCTCAGCCAGTTAAGCATCTGACTTCGGCTCATGATCTTAGGATCCTGAGATCGAGCCCTGTGTGGTGTCGGTCTCCCTGCTCAGGGGGACGTCTGCTTGTCCCTCTGCCCCTCCCGCTGCTCATGCTCTCTCTCTCTCAAATAAATAAATAAAATCTTAAAAAAAAAAACAGAAACCTTTTTAAAAATGGAACTATATTTGACATAGAACCTTGTATAACTTTATGGCGTGCAACATTTTGACTTGATAAATGTATATATTGCATGCATGATTCCATCGTAGCGTTTGCCAACACCTCGATCACCTCCCATAATTACCATTTCTTCTTTGTGGTGGGAATAATGAAGACCTAGTCTCCTAGGAAGTTTGATGTTTATAACAGTGTTGCTGTCTATAATCACTGTGCCATGCAGTTAGACCTCCAGAATTCATTTCTCTAGTAGCTGCAAGTTTGTATCCTCAGAGAACATCTCTCCTGTCCTGCAACCCCCTCCAGCCCCTGATAACCACCATTCTAGTCTCCAAAACAGAAAACACTGAAGAAAATACAAAAAGTCATAAGATACATTGGTGAGGAATTCCCTTGTGTCTTCTTAGCCCATTTTTTGAACCAACAGAATAGATCATCGATTACGTGCGCTCATCCAATGTGCCCCATTTGCCAGGTGGGAAATGGAGTCTCAAAAAGGAAGGAGTCCTAAGCCCATCTGACTAGGGACCAACCTACAACGGGCACCCAGACGCCCTGGGACCCAGCCTTCGCTGCCACTTTGGATTTGTCTCCAGTGTAGAAAGCAGGTCTTGACAATGAATTAGAAACTGAAGAAGGTAATGCCCGTGACTCTGAGGCAGAGCCTCTGCTGCCCCCAGCAAGCAAGTGTCCATCTTTGCCCCGGGGCAGGTGAAAGGGTGCAGTGTGGGTTCCCCTACAGCCCCGAGACCCGACGTGTGACTCGTCCCAGCTGAAAATTTGCATCTAATCTCAAGCTTTTATTTACAAGAGAGGCCACAGTCTCTGGGTTTACCTGCTGATTATGTTCTTTGGATGAATTATCTATGAATTGTAAGTAATATTTGTATGGTGCTGTGGAAAGTGCTTCTACCTACAATCATGTCATCACAGAAACCCTACCAGAAAACTATCAACAAACTTTACAGATGAAGAGGTTGCCTTGGAGAGGGGCACTCACTTGCCCACCATCACGCAGTTATTTTAATGCTGGAGCCAGGTTTGGAAACCAAGATCAACTGAGCCTTTACCCTTTAAGACCCTTCATAGGAGTCTTACACTGGCCAAGAAAAATCCTATAAAAAATAAAAATAGTTTCCCAACTAGGGAGTTAAATTCTTAACTAAGAGCATACTAGTGAATAAGATAAGACAGTAAAGCAGGTAGCATCATGCCAGGCATATAATAAATGCTAAATAACTGTTAGTCACTATGATGAGCCACGTATCTTCAAATATTAAAAAAAAAAAAAAGAGTAGAGTATTGAAGATAGTTTAAATTGGTAGTGTAAGGCGAGATGAACCCATCAGCCTATATTATGTGGCTGCATAAAGTTTTTTTTTTTTTTAAATATTTGAATTGGTTTCCGGTATTTCAAAATGGGGACATTTCACATGAATAATCCAAATGTATGGCATCTGTTGGGAAACTGGCGCCTATGGGTTGGGACTACGGAGCCTCTGCCCCTATAAGACGGCCTGAGTCCTCTCTGGTTTACCACAGACTCCTTACTTGCCTGAAGTAAGACCTGTGGGTTTGCCATTTCTCACTGGTGGTTAAGAGAGAGGGCTCTGGAGTGAAATGATGAGTCTTGGTTCTTTGCATTGCTGCTTCCCAGCTGGGTGGCCTAGGGCAAATCATTTTACCTTTCTGAGTCTCTTTCAGAGCTGTGGCCCTACTTAAATAAAATAATCTGCCTAAAAGCATGTAGCCCCAGGCCTAAGGCAAAGACAGCTGTCAATAAAGGTTAGCTCTTTGTGCCATTAGGTGTGGGAAGCAGAATAATGGCTCCCTAAAGATGTCCACATCCTAATCCCTGGAACCTGGGAATGTGGTACCTTGTACAGCAAAAGTGATTGAGTTAAGGATTTTTAAAGGGAGAGATTATCTTTGATGATCCAGGTGGGTCCAATGTAATCACAGGGTCCTTGTAAGAGAAAGAGGGAGGCAGGAGGTGAGTGTCACAGGAGGTGTGAGATGGAAGAGGGGTTGAAGTGGGGCGCTCTGCAGGCAGAGAAAGGGGTCACAAGTCAAGGAATACACGTGGCCTCTAGATGCAGGAAAAGCCAAGGAAGTGGGTTTTCCTTTAGAGCCTCCAGAGGGACACAGCCCCGCCAACAGCTTGGCCTTAACCCAGGAAGACCCATTTTGGGTTTCTGACCTCCAGAACCATAAAAGAATAAATTTGTTCTGTTTTAAGCCACTAATTTTGTGGCAGTTTCTTACAGCAGCAATAGGAAACTCACACATCCCCGCAGCAGTTTCCTAAGGTATGTCTATTCTCCCCATCCTACAGAAGGAGGCTCGGTAAAGGTGAAGAACATTGCCTCACGTCCCACAGCTAGAAAGTGGCAGAGCCCAGAGTCAATTCCAAGTCTTTCTGAACCCCAAGTCCAACCCAATCCAACCCAAGTGCCTCCCCGTTATCTGGTCGTTCAGCTTATATTTGAATGACCCCGGAAATAGAAATATTCTTCCCTTCCCAAGGCTACTCTTTCAGGGGCTGGACAGGATCTACCATCATGTCTCCCATATACTGAGCTACTGTTTGCGGCACTCTGAAAGAGGTAAGACACTTTTAGTTAGAAATGCAGAAACCCAGTTGACATAGCATAAGCAAAAAAGGGGAATTATAACAACAATGTAAAGATAACCCATGAAGCCCATGTCCAGGAAGGCAGTTAGATTTAGGAAGAACCAAAACCAAGAAATGGGAAGCTGAAAAAAGTCCTGCCGGCCAGACAAGACCTCTGCTTCTGGGCATCTCTGCCTCATCCTTTTCTCTCTGTAGGCTGATTTTCTCAGCTACTCCATTGTCATGGTGGCAAATGGCTGCTCACGTGCCCCAGATTTACACATTACAGATCCAGTTCTATGGAGACATTGACTGGCTGTGCCTCAAGGCAAATCTCATACTCCCCAGAGAGACAATCTGATTATTCCGGCCTCCAGCAGCCATCCATCCCTTGTCCAATCAGCTGTCAACAGGGAGGCCGGGTTGCGAAGAACAAATATGGCTTCCGGGGACTCTCCTCACTTGCAACTGCGGACTTGGGGTGTAAGGGGGAGGGGTGGGGAAGCTGTGAGGCGAGCTGATAGCCTCAAAAACGAGTACCTCACATTGATTTCCCTGAGGTTTGCCAAAAAAAAAAAAAAACAATAGAGATAGTAAGGCAGCTTCAGAGCTTTTGAAAAGCTCTCTCTTCCCTTGTGGTCATCTCCTTTCCTGGGAACCATCCCTAGAACCTTCAGTCATTCCTCATTATGACGGTTCCCAGATGACTCAACAACCTGACTACTCCCCACGGCCCCCCTCAGCCTACACAACTTTGGCAACATCTCCATTCAAATGTGTGATTTGTCTCCATAACTAACCTTCCTTCTCCAAATGTGGACTGTCTAACTCATTTAAACCGTTCTCTTGCTTTACCTTCCTTGAACCCACAAGGCATATACCGACTCTGTTCATGAAGGCTAAGATTGTTTCTTTGGCAGCTGTATACATCTGGCTCGAATTGAGCTTGTGGCCAGCTAGGAGCCCTAGATCTACTTCCCAGGAACTGCTGTCTGGCCAAGCCTCCCCATTCCCAGACTTAAATAATTAATGCCAGAATCTACATCAATCCCTGGTAAATATTCTCTTATTTCCTCTAATCCTTTATTTGACTCTATGGAGACCATTGTGAAGCTTGATCCTACCATCCCAATTTTTTGTCTCCTAGAAAGTTTACCTGTATACCTGAATTTTTTAGTCTCTAACCAAAATGACATCCCAAATAGACCAAAGATGCACCGGGGGACACTTCCTAAGCTGCCACAACTCCATTAATCCACACCAAATATACTGAAAAAAATGCTGCAAATATTTCAGGATCTTTTATTCCTGGAACAGGAAGGGTGGTTGCCCAAATTCCTCAAATATTTTTGATGTTTAATTTTTATAACAACAGAAAAGATCCAGCATGATTAAAAATAATCTAGGGCATCAAGAATATAGGAGATGGGGCGCCTGGGTGGCTCAGTTGTTAAGCGTCTGCCTTCGGCTCAGGTCATGATCCCAGGGTCCCGGGATCGAGCCCCACATCAGGCTCACTGCTCCGTGGGAAGCCTGCTTCTCCCTCTCCCACTCCCCCTGCTTGTGTCCCTTCTCTCACTGTGTCTCTCTCTGTCAAATAAATAAATAAAATCTTAAAAAAAAAAAAAAAGAATATGGGAGAAACTCTGGAAGTCCCTAATTAAGATGAATCATAATAATTATTGAATTTACATCTCACAGCAACCCAGAAATATTCATATTCCCATTTTATAGGTATGTAACCAAGGTTACCCAGAAACAAAGTATTAGAGCTGAGATTTGAATGCAAGCTGTTGATTCATAGCCTAAGCACTTAATCCCAAACCAGGGGTGGGCAGGACAATTTTTTTTTCTGTAAAGGGCCAGACAGTAAATATTTCAGGCTTTGGGGACCATATAGTCTCTTGTCTGTCCAGAGCAAAAGTAACTGTAGACAATCCATTAACAAACGGGCATGGCTGCATTCAAGTAAAACTTTATTTACAAAAACCAGCAATACGCCTGTTTGGCCCTCAGACTGTAGTTTGCCAACCATCCTAGAAGGCTCTTCCTTCACAATCCGCATGGCAAAATCCTGCTCCAATATGCAGCTCAAATATGACTTTTAAGTTACAACACTGGACATAAATGGGATTCAGCCCATGGATCATAGCTTACTAGCCCATTCTCAACCATCATGCCTTCTGACTTGGTAGGTTAGCTTATCTCACTGAAGAACCTGGAGTTACTGCCTAGTGTAGATCACGGACAGAGCCAGCAAGACTGACACCTTTCAAAATACATCAAGATTCACTAATTTGGGTAATGTTGCCCTGACCAGCAGTAATTCCTTGTGAGGCACACCTTTTCCCACAAAGGCCCAAATAAATTCCTAGCAACCCAACACACACACACACACACACACCCCTACCTCTCATGCTCTGAGCCTAGCATACGATCTCAGCTTCTTGGTGGCCATGCTCTTCCCCTCTGGCCAGAGCATTTTAGCATTCCATCCTGCACACCTAAGTGCTGTACTGAGCCCGAGTCCTGAGTCACTTGCATTAAAAAGAGAGAGAGAGAGAGAGTGTGTGTGTGTTCCGCTGGAAATTAGCATGCAAGTACATGCAAGGAAATGACCCAAGAAGCAGAGTGAAGAAGATGGATTCAAGCATGATGGATGTCCTGTGGCAGAATGAAGGAATATAACCACCAGGGCAACCAGGGAAAAAGTCACCTGCAATTTTGAAGAACAGGTGGAAGGAATCAGGACCAGAGCCCTAAGAGGAACTCAAGCAAGTTGAGAAGAACAAAGCAGGCATTGAATGCTGACCTGGAGAGGGCTATCGTGTCCAGAGATACATCCTCTTGCTAGCAGGACGTGCAAGCCCTTGCAAAATTCACTGGGCACTCAGCAGGAAACACTATCACACAAGCTGGTGGCCAACTTAACCTTCTGTTTCTTGGTGTAAACAGTTTTCAGGCAAACTCTTTGGTGGGACCCTTTAACCTTTAAAAACAGAAAATATAAACCATGAAAATTAGCTGGTTCTAATGACAGAAGAAGACATGTGCAACAATAACAGAAGCTTGGATATCTTGTACTGGGTTTATTTGTACTTTTTTTAATGCTAACATAAGATGCGTTTATTTGTTGCCCAACAACCTTTAACAGATATGCCACGGCAGAGTGCTTGAAAAAACAAGAGGTAACACCAGACAGCTCTCAGTGCCCATCTCAGCTCCACTGTTTGGTAGATATGCAACCGTGGGGTCCACCCACCTTTTCTGGACTTGACCTTTCTCATCTGTAAAATGGGAATAAAAATAGAACCTACTTTGTTAAGGTCATGCATACCACCAGGTGCTCTCAATTTCTCCAACCTTGCAGAGACTCTAGATATCCCCCTCTCAAGACAGTTGAATGAAGCCCAAATTCACCAAGTATCTAGAGGAAATGGAGGTGGTTCCTGAAGTCCCCCCACCCACCCATTTCTGCCACTGGAGTTTGCTCATTAGGTATCTGTGGTCCTCATGACCCTGCGTCCCACCACCACCTGTGCACCTCTCCCTCCCATCTTGGACCTATCTTGCTGTCCAGGTTCATGAGACTTCTGC
This sequence comes from Halichoerus grypus, assembly GCF_964656455.1. Classification (NCBI taxonomy): domain Eukaryota; kingdom Metazoa; phylum Chordata; class Mammalia; order Carnivora; family Phocidae; genus Halichoerus; species Halichoerus grypus. The sequence continues at coordinate 130,723,658 of NC_135721.1, read as the reverse complement.
CCACCTCGAAATTCCACCTGCTTTCCCCTTGATTGTTCTAACGCATCCTCATCGAATTTTCATCTCCCTCCACCCCACTGATGTCAGGCCTGGACAGTTGGACTCTTCTACTCAAAGAAGCCATCAGAATATCTGTCAAGAGCATTGTCCTTTTGACCCCAGCACTTTTTTATGAAATGAGGATTTCTCTCTCTCAGATAGGTTCAGGAAGACAATGGACACAGGCTTTTCATGTCAGCGCTGTTTATAACAGACAAGAAAGAAACAACCCAAATACCCAGCAACAGAGAACTGGTTAAATAAATTTGAGTGGGATCCTAAGTGGGATATTTCGCAGCTATAAAAAAGAAGGAAGAAGTTCTGTTTGCACTAATGCAGAAAGATACCCAGGATAAGTTAAGTGAAAGAAGCAAGATGCCCAAGAAGATAGGCGGTATGCCAGAGTTTGTCTTGAGAAAATGACAGAAAGAGTGAACGGGGACATGTTTGTGTACTTCACGTCCAGAAGACAACTCTGGAGGCGCCTGGCTGGCTTCGTTGGTGGAGCGGGCCACTCTTGATCTCGGGGTTGTGAGTTTGAGCCCCATGTTGGGTGGAGAGATTACTTTAAAAAATAAAATAAAATCAGGGCACCTGGGTGGCTCAGTCGGTTAAGCATCTGCCTTTGGCTCAGGTCATGATCTTGGGGTCCTGGGATAGAGCCCCGTGTCTGGCTCCTTGCTTGGGGTGGGGGGGGAGGTGCTTCTCCCTTTCCCCCTGCCCCTCCCCCCACTTGTGCACTTTCTCTCTCTCTCAAATAAATAAAATCTGTAAAAAATAATAAAATAAAATAAAATAAAATAAAATCTTAAAAAAAAAAAACAAGAGGGGCGCCTGGGTGGCTCAGTTGGTTAAGCGACTGCCTTCGGCTCAGGTCATGATCCTGGAGTCCCGGGATCGAGTCCCACATCGGGCTCCCTGCTCGGCAGGGAGTCTGCTTCTCCCTCTGACTCTCCTCCCTCTCATGCTCTCTGTCTCTCATTCTCTCTCTCGCAAATAAATAAAATCTTAAAAAAAAAAAAAAAAAAAAAAAAACAAGACAACGCTGAAGGACACCCAGGAAACTCATCGAAAGGGATCAGTGGACGTAGTGACGCCAGACGGAAAGAGGAATAGGACTTCTGACTATATTCCTTGTATACTGTTTTCTTTTCAAACCATGTGAATGTGTTAGCTATTCAAAAGCTTGCATTTTTTAAAGCACTAACAAGGGGTTTACAACAATAACGATTCTAAGAGGGTGTAGTTACTAGATGTAAAATTACTATTTTTATTTCTCCACACTTGGTAAATCTTAGATGAAATTAGCTAAATAATGTGCTTAGACTGGTGTGTCCTGCACAGAATGTGGTGCGGACTGAGGCCATTTACTGCAGCACATACACGTGTCCGATGAGGAAAGCCCTAGAAAGCGTTATAATTGCACTGGCTGCATATTCATGTGGCCCCAAGTGAAGAGATTGAACTTAGACCTCGGACGGCCTTGGGTGGCGTCCAGCTCCAGCACCTGCCGGCTGTGTTGCCCAGCAGGTCGCGTCAGTTCCAGGGCCTGAGGAGCACCGTCCACACAGGGTTGCTCCTTCATTCCTACAACTAGTAAACGGTTAACTCCTCGCGTATGCGCCAGGCATTGTTTTAGCCACGGCTAGACTTTAGGTTCTAGACCAGCGCTTCTCAATAGGGACCAGTTTTGCCCCCCAGGAGACATTTGGCCATGTCACAAGTCAGGGAGGACAGGTGGCATCTGGTGGGTGGAGGCCGGGGATCATGCACAGGACGGCCTCCACAGCACAAAGTTGCCCAGCCCCAAACGTCAGTAGTGCCGAGGCTGGGAGCTCCTGCTCTGCCTTGTTCTAGAAGGAGGAAGAGAGAACACGGTTAGAATAAACAAGTAAAAGACAATGCCAGATGTTGTTCAGTGCCCCGGGACAGAGTGACCCAGTCAGCTGTTTGCACTGGGTCAGGGGGCGCCGGGGAAGGCTCTCTGACGACAAAACAGTTTTACTGAATGCTGCCAGTTACAAAGGAGCCAGGCAATCTGGTGTCTGGACGAAGGGCTCTGGAGCCTCAAAGAAAAGCAAGGGCAAAGGCCCTGAGGCCAGGACAAGGTTGGCTTGTTCGAGAAGGAGAAAGAAGGGTAGCGCGGCTCAAAGAGTGAACACAGGTGGCTGGAGTCGATGTGTCGGGAGGAGCAAGGGCCAGACCTCCTGCAGAGAAATTTTTATATTTGTCTGAAATACAATGGGGATCCATGGAAAGGTTTTAAACACCATGCTGGCATGGTGTTTAAAAGCCGTCAGGGCTGCCCTGTGAGCAGTGGATGAAGGAGAGCCAGCAAGAAGCAGCTGGATGGGCATCAAGATGAGAGAGGACAGGGGGGCTGGGGAGCAGAGTGGGGACCCTAGTGGAAGGGTCTGGGATATGGTTTTGGAGGTAGAACCCGCTAGAACACTGTGGAGTGGAGGATAGGAGAATTAATTGGCTAGCACAGGTCAAGTGAGTCACATATGGGAGCAGCCTATAAACAGGAGCTCCAATAAACAAAAGGAGTTTTAATCCTTCGATTTGAAAATTAAAACGTAGTGAAAACTAAACTGACGGATGCAATTTAAGTTACCCAGCTCACCCCGGTTGCCCCAGGGTAGCGAAGGGTCGGGATGAGCTGGAAATTTTGACTTGGAAATTTTGGGGTGAAGGACACTGAGGGTGAACACCGGGAAAAATAAGAAATCTAAAAAAAAAGCAGCAATAATGCCCATTTCTGGAAAGTTACAGGGGACAGTTGATGTGCTGAAAATGAAGGAAGTATTTCATATAAGAATATTCTGGAAAACATGGGTCTCTACTTAGGCATCTGACGCTGGCATAAACAGTTGACTGTCAGCCCCACGGACAAAGGAAGATCCAAGTCAAACAAGGCATTAACTGTAGTCCACGTCAAGCCGCTTACAAGTGGCCGTTTAAAGATTTTTAAACATAGGGGATATTGTTTATGAAACGTAATCTGATCACCCAAGCAAAAATGACACAAATTCCATGGCAACTGTAGAGATTAAAGAAGTGTTCTAAGGCCAAAATCCCTTATCTACCACCCCTCTCGTAAATTTACTCACCAAATAAGAGCTCTCATGAGAAACGCTGGGGAGAAAGACAATTCACTTTATGGAGAAAGACTTTCAGAATCTCATTTTGTAAATTGATGCATAAACACCACCAAAACTGTGGGATTAAAAGGCATAGTTAGGCATTATTATGTTTCGTACAGCGCCTAACAGTAATAATCAGTAATAATTATAATAGCAGTTGCCATTTACCGAGCTAAATGTTTTATGTGCATTAACTCTAATTCTTGAGTAGATTTATGACTTTCCCTTATCGATGAAGGAAATGGAGCCCAGAGAGGCCATCTGACTTGCCCAAGGACACACAGCTTTTGAGCAGCATCCAGACTTCTGACCCTTGTAAGTCACTCTCCAAATCACCCTCCTCGCGTCACATCTTGAGCAAGCAATCCAGTACCTTTCAGCATGGGGGACAAAACAACATGCTTATCGCATTCAGAGACTAATAATAACAACTAGGCTTAATTGAAGACCTGTGGTGTGCCTGCAAAGCTAAGTGCTTTACTTCAATCATCTCATTTGGTTACAATGATAACACTGTATTTCTGTTATTTTCTTTCTACCGCTAAGGGACCTAAGGCTCAGATGGGTTCAGTTACTTTTCCAAGATCACACATCCATTGAGTGATGATACAGGATTTGAAACCCTGTGGTTGAACTGAAGGTCTAGAAATTTAGCCAACACACTGCAGGGAAGCGAATAGAAAAGGAATCACAGGTGGATAAGACATTTGATAGAAGTTTAGATGCAGCCGCGAACATAGTCTCATTGCATCCCCAATTAATTTCTTTTGATAGCAAGTATCAAAATGGTAGTTAAATTATTATTTGTTGAATTATTTGTTCAGTGTTAATGATCTGTAACAACTTTGTCTCGCTTACTGTCTTAGGCCCAGTACCTGTAACAGAGGGTACAACATATCAATGCTCCACCATGTCTCTTGTTTCACTTTTTGGATTTTTTTGTTTGTTTTTTTGGTTTGAGTCAATGAAGCAATCATTGGAAAGGTGAATGGGAAGTATGGGGAGGCACGAACTTAGGGAATTAGAAATCATGATCCCAAACTAGAAAGCAGGCAGTCACTTTTTACCTTCCCAAACCTCATCTCATTCTTTCTACCAGAGCCTTGATTCTAGCTCAACCGTGATCACTAGATCACAAACTATTCTACATGACCCCATCAAAGAGGGGAACTTAAGAAACAAGGGCCACCTCTCATACATGCAGCTCCAACCTTGGGCATCATTAGGTTTATCTAAGATAAGAACAAAATTGTGAACTTCTCAGTGAGTGACATCTGGGGAGTATCATTCTTTTTATCAGTCCCTGGGTTGTAATTCTTGTCGGCTGGGTCAGAGGGCATTCTGTTCCAAGTCACTGTCATATTTTGATTTTCATTGACCCACCTTTCCTCTCTGCTCCATGCATCTCTGTGGCATCATAGGTCACCTCCATTGAAAGTGACCATGTAGCATGACCAAAGTCAACACATTAGAAGAAACTGCCTCCAGGAGTCCTTCTTGGCCATGGGACATGGTGGTGCCTAGTGGTTAAGCCTAAGTCAGCAGGAGACAGACCTAGGATTCAAAGCTGAAGACCCCTCATCCTGACTGGTTGCCTACAGGGAAAGCTCATCCTTTGTCCATCCGCCATGCTGAAGAAATAAATGGGCGGGGAGGCACACCTGTCCACATGCACTTCTCCCGGTGGGATTGCAGTCTTAGATTTTCGAATCAAATGCACCCAGCTCCAAAATCTGGCTCTGCCATTTTACAGACTTGGGCAGCTTCCTGCACTTCTCCAAGCCTTGTCTGCGTGGGACTATTAATAGGACTTCCTCACAGTGTTGGAGACAATATTAAATGAGATAAAGAGTAGAGGGGCACCTGGGTGGCTCAGTCGTTAAGTGTCTGCCTTCGGCTCAGGTCATGATCCCAGGGTCCTGGGATCTAGCCCCACGGTGGGCTCCCTGCTCTGCGGGAGGCCTGCTTCTCCCTCTCCCACTCCCCCTGCTTGTGTTCCTGCTCTCGCTCTCTCTCTGTGTCAAATAAATAAAATCTTTAAAAAAAAAAAAAAAAGAGTAGAGAGCGTTTAGTACAATGGTTAAAAAAAAGTTATTTGATAAACGGTTGCTATTAGTGATGTTTATTATTATTAACGTCCATTCATTTATAGAAAGAGGTTTCTGAACCTCACGCAAAACAGAAATCTCCACTTTCATGTTTTTTTCTTCCCCAAAAGGAAATAGAAATTGCAGCCAAGACAAAAATGATAGAACTGCTCTAAGCTAGCCCAGTGGTTTACTTCTTAGGTTGCCATGTTTATACTGGGGCGATACTGGAGTATCTGGAAATGCCTAAAGCAAAGAGAAGCGCAGCACAGACATTCTAAATGACATCCCTGAGTTTCATTTTTTATTTAAAGTGCATTTTATATCTCTTTCTTCTGCCGGGTCTCCTAGCGATCGGCTGTATTTTTCAGGTATGGTTTTTCTGGATAAATCCCACCCACCCCACTTTTTGTAAGCATGAAGATTAAGTGGACAAAGACAAATTCAATTAAGCTGCAGGCTTTGGTGACCAGCAGCTATTTTTCTTGAGGAACTGAATGCAAACGTCTCAGGGGTGGGGACGTGTATGCAACGGGCTTCTGAAAGGAGAGGAGGCAGCATTTGAGTATAAATCACGCGACAAACTGAGCCCTCCTGTATTAATCTTTTATTCAGAAACAGACACTGTTTTAAGGGGAAATTAAAGGCAATCAATAAGCAGGCTTGCCTGGGCGGCTTCTGAGCTTGAGATGCAAATATTATTCCAAATTCTAGATTCCAAAGAGATCCCTCCATTGATATGTTAATAGCCTCCTCGTGTTTCTATGACCTCAAATCCTGGCAGGGCATGAAGCTATACTTACAGGAAACAAAAGAAAAGCACGTCGTAGAATAAACATTTGCTAAGTGGACTTTGACTGTAAACCCCAACTTGTCATGTGTTAAGGATGGAATTCTCTATGAGCCAGCTACTGATGCCCTGAATGTTTAATATGTTTCTATGTTTAAGGAGCTGCCATGACTGATTCTTTCTCTTGTGTCACCTGACATTTCAGCTTCACACTCATGGTGCACAAGACAACAAATGCTTTGGCGTTGTCATCCCAAAGAAAGGCAACCCTTGGCAACCGGAAATAAGCAAAATCCAGCTGCCTATCAATCAAAGGTGATTGCGACCAAATGTTGGTCACCTATTTGTAAATTTGCAGAGATGGAAACAAGTTCAGAGAATATTTATTTAGCACCTATTGTATGCAAGATATTGTGCTGGGATACGATGGAGAGAGAAACATGTTTGACAAGGAGCTTATGTTTTTCAGGGCAAATGGACAATAAACAATTTAAAGATGAAGATAAGTCAAGGTGTGGTGAGTGCTATGGAGAACAAAAGCAGATAATGAACAAGAAGGGGCTAGAAGAAGGCCTCTCTATGAATGTACAGAAATTCAAGGAGGCCTGGCCACTGATGGGTTGACGGCAGGACTAGCTTTCCAGGCAGAGGGACAGTAAGTGCAAAGGTCCTGAGGTAGGAAAAGGCCTGTGTTTGAGCATCAGAAAGTCTCCTACTATAGCTAGACAGTGGTGGATGAGATTATGTCACCCCACCACACAGGAGCCAGATCACATAGGGCCTTGTAGCTAATACTACTTTATAAAAAATTAAGTGTAATAATAAAAAATTTATGTCTTCCTATCAGCAGGGGCACACAGCTAATCTCTAACTCTGGACATACTAAAAGAATCTCAAAGGTTGACCAAACATGTATTTTGTTTTTAAAAGACTTTATTTATTTGAGAGAGACGTGAGTAGGGTCGGGAGTGGGGGCAGAGGAAGAGGGTGAAGCAGACTCCCACTGAGCAGAGAGCCTGCTCTGGGGCTCTATTCCAGGACTCTGGGATCATGACCTGAGCCAAAGGCAGATGCTTAACCGACTAAGCCACCCAGGTGCCCCCAAACATGTACTTTTAAAGGATTTGGGTATACTAATACTTATTAATTTACCATGTTCTTATATTACATATATTAAACTCTAGAACCACATATCTGATAACTGTTCACCAAACTCGAGGTTTCTAGTTAATTTGCTTTTTAAGATCTAAATTCAAAGAGAGGCTGACCTAATATGTCATGTTTCTTATCTTTTACATGAAAGGAGTTTATAATATTTCCTAGGAGCATCTTTCCAAGTGAATTAATCATCTACAATGTGAGGCTAAATCTTTCATAAAAAAGGACTTTCTAGTCAGTGTCCGTATTCTTTTAAAAATTTTCTACAATGAGGGGCACCTGAGTGGCTCAGTCGGTTAAGCATCCAATTTCAGCTTGGGTCATGATTTCGGGGTCCTGGGATCAAGCCCCAAGTTGGGCTCCCAGCTCACAGGGGATCTGCTTGGCCCTCTCCCTCTCCCTCTGCCCCTCCCACCCCCACCCGCTCCTGCTCTCTCTCTCTCAAATGGATAAATTTTAAAAATCTTAAAAAAAAAAAAAAGTTTTGGGGACACCTGGGTGGCTCAGTCAGTTAAGCGTCTACCTCCAGTTCAGGTCATGATCCCAGGGTCCTAGGATGGAGTCCCACACTGGGCTCCCCGCCGAGTTTCTCTCTCCCTCTCCCTCTCCCTGCTGCTCCCCCTGCTTGTGGCTCTCTCTGTCTCTCTCTCTGACAAATGAATAAATAAAATCTTTAAAAAAAATAATAAAGCTTTCTACAATGAAAACACTGATTTGAAAAGGCATATGCATCCCTACAATCATTGTATTATTACTGTAGTCAAGATATGGAAGCCATCCAAGTGTCCATCAATAAATGAATGGATAAAGAAGATGTCGTGTATACACACACACAGACACACACACACTGGAATATTACTCAGCCTTAAAAAAGAATGAGATCTTGCCATTTGTGCCAACATGGATGGACCTAGAGAGTATTATGCTAAGCGAAATAAGTCAGAAAAAGACAAGTGCCATATGATTTCACTTCTATGTGTAATCTAAAAAGGCAAAACAAATGAACAAACAAAACAAAACAGAAACAGACTCATAGATACAGAGAACAAACTGATGGTTGCCAGAGGGGAGGGGGGGTGGGGCGATGGACAAAGTAAGTGAAGGGGATGAAGAGGTACAATCTTCCAGGTATCAAATAAATAAGACATGGGGGGATATAATGTACAGCATAAGGAATATAGTCCATAAGATTGTAACAAGTTGTATGGTGACAGATGGTAACTGGACTTAACTGGAGTAATCGTTTCGTAATATATGTATTAAATCACTGTATTATACACCTGAAACTAACACACTATTGTGTATCAATTATCCTTCAATTAAAACAAAAGTTTTCTGTAACATTGTATGTTAACTAACTGGAATTAAAATAAAAGCTTTAAAAAAGTTTTCTACAATGTATATTAGTGTGGCAGCCAGCCTCTGAGAAGGACCCCAACTTCCTGGTCTTCACATCCCTGTCTTCCCGGGACTGCTCTCTGTGACCCACAGAATACACAGCAGCACCATGATGTCACTCCGGGACTAGGTTATTAAAGACACGGCAGCAAATCACAGAGCACAGGCATCTCCAAACTCTTGCCGCGTCTTTCAATTGGGGATATTCCTTTGGATTTCCTGAATGGCCTATTTTCAGCAGTTGGCAAGAGCAAACAACTGACTTTGGCAATGGAGGAAGTACCCGAAGATTCCTGGATTATTCCAAGTCAAGAGGATCCTGAAGACGGAGAGAAATGGGCTTTCATCTGCTCTGGCGGGAAGATTTTAGAATTCTGAGCAGGATAGCAGAAGAGCCAAGCCCCCTAGCCGCCCTGCTCTCTGCCTGCTTTTGCACCTCCTTGCTGGTGACCGCACCCCATCCAAGTTGCTCTCTATGCTTCAGGGTCCAGGTCTGTTACCTATAAAATGGGAACAAAACAATAGTTATTTCCTATTGTTATTTGATCAGTACCTGACTTAATTTGTGGAAAGCACTTAGCACTGTGTACGGCACATGGCATGTGCTAGACATATTTTTGCAAATATTAAGAGCCCACAATAAATGAATGTTTCGAGCACTGTGCTGAGTTAGGTACTAGGATAATTCCCATTTACAGATGAAGAAACTGAGGCTTGGGGGTGTGAAGCAGCTGGGCTTCTGTCACACAGCTCATTAGGGGTGGCACTGAGATTCAAGCCCATCATTTCTGCTCTTTGTATCTGTGCTAAGGTTGGGTCCAAAGATATTTTGATCTATAAATTCACGGAGAGGAAAACTAGTTTCTAAGGATATCTAATAAAATTTTGTAGTGATAGATAGGAGTGTTTTGTTCTAATTTGTTTTGGTTTTGCTCCATCCTTCTGTGTATAATTTCTTCCTTCCTTGCTTCCTGCCTTTCCTGCCTTCCTGCCTTTTTCCCTTTTCATCCCTCTCTCTCTCCCCAACAATAAGGGTATATAATTTAATGATTTTTTAAACAATAAAGCTAAAGTATACCATGTAGTTTGTCCCCCGGGGGACGTTTGACAAAGCCCAGTGACATTATTGGTTGTCATAATTGTAGGGGTAGGAGGTGCCACCAGCATCTAGTAGGTAGGGATGAGGGACGCTGCTAAACATCGACAGCGCACAGGACACCCCACAACAAAGGATCAGCGGTCCCAGACTGTCCCTAGAAACCCTGCCATAGGGCAAAGCCCCTTTTGTAAGGGGCCGATTCTCTGCAAGAGCTTCTCCTGCTGCTGCACCGTGTGGACCGTGATGTAACCGCTCTCCTCCCTCCCGAGGCCATGCAGACATGTGCGACAGAACAGCAGGCGAGAGCCACAGACTAAGGGCTGGAAGGGGTGCGATGGAACAAGAAACACACAGAAATGTTTATTGAGACCTTACACCAGGTTCTGAACTAACTTCTTTACATCAGTTTTTGTTTTTTTTTTAAGTAAGCTCTATGCCCAACGTGGGGTTCGAACTCACCACCCCAAGATCAAGAGTCACGTACTCTGCCACCTGAGCCAGCCAGGAAACCATCTCTTCACATCGGTTTAATCAGGTAGGAGTTGATGTATCAATTATCCTCAGGACAACCCTGCAAAATAGGTGCCATTTTTACGTCCATTTTGCAGGTGAGGAAATTGAGGCTCGGAGAGGTTAAGTAACTTTCCCAAGGTCACGTATAAAGGAATCAGAAATTTGGGGATTCTCACTCAGGCTGCCTGAACTGTTCATTTTCCTCTTAAGAATGTTCGGTGAAAATCCCCAAGTATTACCCTCTGAAGAGCAATCCCAATGGGCTGTCAGCACTGCCAGTATATTCCGACTGTTCTACTCAGACTATGAACCAGTTACATCAATTCCAAGTAATGCCAGTGCATAATTTTTTGTCGCAAAATATTTGATCATTGGCCAGGCTATTTATTTTTCCTTAATGCAAGCCTATCATCTACCTGCCAAAGCCATAAGCCCATAAACGGAGGCAATCACAGATGACAGTAAAATCTTGATTCACTGGAAACCGATGGCATGAAGCCCGCCTTCTTTTCTTCCTATTTTTGGCCCATGTGCCCCGTTTTTAGAAATCAGGTACATCATAGGAAAATAACCTAATATTCAGAATTTGTTTTTAAACCACAACCAAGGAAATACCGCTTCGGGGAAGTCTTGAGGTTAGTGTAAGTGTGGCTCAAATTGTTACAAGTTCATTGGAGCTAAACTCCCAGGTCAGACCACCAATCACTCCAGAGAGACTCAATGATGCTCAGATACTTACTCAGAAAGGAAAGATTCAAAGATGCTGAAAAGGTTTTCAGCCACAGGGGACGACGAGAAACAGGTTTTCTGCGTCTCCTTGAGCTCTGTGACAAATGCCAGCCACCAGAAGCCGTCACAAAACCTGAGCAAGATGATTCATCGAGCAATTTTCTTTCTTGAGTAGTATTTGAATCAAAGCCCCTTGCCTACCTGGGTGCCCTGACTTCCCCCCCAAGACGGTTTGCCCTGACCGCAGCCCCTGGTCACTTGGGCCTCGTCTCTGCTCCATGCCTTCCTTCCTGCCTCCAGCAGCATGTGCACCCGCCGCTCCTTCTCTGCCCCTACAGGGCTCTCGTCAGACCGCTGACCCCTTCTTATCCCTTAGGTCTGCACCCACCAGTCACACTCCTCACCATCACGCAGCTAACCTTCCTCATGGGGTGCACTCTAAAATCCATATGGCTGACCTTCAAATCCCACTGGCCATTTAACTGCCTCTAGGACTTTGAAAAGATACGTATTAACCTTTCGATTTTTTTTTAGTTTCCCCGTTTGTAAAATAGGGAAGCACGACGTGAGTTGATATAAGGAGTTTAGGATACCGTCCGCCATGTAATAAGTATTACATTGAGGTTGTCATGTATTAATAAATACAATTATCTTATTAATTGTCATTATAGTAACTATAACAGTATTCTATTCGGTTCTGTATTGATTTATAGATTTTTTTTTTTTTTTTTTTTTGCTTCCGAAGAGTTTTATTAGCTTTCCTACCAGAAAAGAAGTGTCACGAGAGCAGGGACTCTGGGGCACAGTACCTGGCACGCAGTAGGGCTCCCTATAACTATTTGCTGAATGAATGAATCAAGATGGCGTGTTTTCTTTGACCGAGTACGGCAGTGATACTCCCAGCAGGGGATGGGATAATCCAAACAGAAAGGGTTTACAGAATCTGAATAGAAAGTCCTAGAAGATTATGATTTAGAGGGTTATCTTGAGAGATGGGAGAAAGCCAAGCGCCTCTGTCAGGAGAGGGCTCCCACCCTCGAGAAGCTGACTGCAGCCAACGCGCTCCTGAACATTCCACGGGAAGCTGGCTTCCCTGCCTGCTCCCTGGAGAATCAGAAAGTAGTAACCTGCATCCTTTCTGAACCTCGGTTTATTTGGGTTGGAAGGGAACTTTGAAAACAAACTTAAAATGTGAAGTGTAAGACTTCAAGGGGAAGCTAAAAATAGCTAAGTGGGATAATCCTTTCCCCCTGTTGCTGTTAGCAGTATTTAAACCACTGGTCAACCTCGGGAGGGAGGAGAAATAACGGCTTCTTCAGAGGAATGCAGGGGGATTTGCGGTGGCAGATGGCCCGTGACCCCACGCTCGGGCACACACCATCTTTAATAACATCTGTTTATGCAGAATGTTCTCGTTTTCTTACCACTGACCTGGCCAGACAGCAGTTTTAAGACATTTGTTTAGTTTTACATTTTCCACAATCTCCCACATTTTGCCTGATGAAATATTTCAAGTCTCGATTCCGGTCACTTTGGGAAAAGCAAGGCCAGCGGCTCCTGGGTGCAGGGCAACTGCCTTTACCTAGAGCCCAGTCACACTCCCCCCACCCTTAGGTGCTGGCCCTGCACAACACCCTCGATGCTTCACGTTCATTAGCAGCCCGTCTCTAACAAGTGGATGAGATAGGAGGTTTTTTTTAAGATTTTATTTTTAAGTAATCACTACGCCCAACGTGGGGCTCGAACTCACAACCCGGAGATCAAGAGTTGCCTGCTTCTCTGACTGAGCCACCCAGGTGCCCGGAGATAGATTCTGGAAAAAATTATTGATTGACGCAGAAGTGGAGGTTCAGCAGAAGCCTGGACCAGGGCCACCCGGCCAGCAAGTGGCAGAACCAGAGTTCAAAGTCAGGTGCGCTTGAACCAGCTTCTGCACTTGCTCACAATACATGTATATTCATTATATACAGAGAGAGAGAGAGCATGTGTGCAAACACTGTGTACCAGACAATATATGAGGAACTGGATCTGGTGGCAATAAGAACAAAAACGCTCTTGTTCTCATGAGCCTTACACGCTACAGAATGAGATGGTCAAGAAGTAAAGAGGGGCGTCTGGCTGGCTTAGTCAGTGGAGCATGCAACTCTTGATCTCAGAGTTGTGGGTTCGAGCCCCACATTGGGTGTAGAGATTCTTAAAAAAAATAATAATAATAATTTAAAAATAAAGAAGTAAAGGAGTGTCTGGGTGGCTCAGTTGGTGAAGCATCTGCCTTCAGCTCAGGTCATGATCTCAGGATCCTGGGATCGAGCCCCACATTGGGATCCCTGCTCAGTGGGGGGTCTGCTTCTCCCTCTGCCTCTGCCCCTCCCCCCACTTGTGCTTGCTCGCTCTCTCTCTCTCTCTAATAAATAAAAATCTGAAAGAAAGAAAGAAAGGAAGGAAGAAAGAAAGAAAGGAAGGAAGAAAGAAAAGCAGAGGGAGGAAGTGGTGGGGTGGGGAGGAAGAGTCAGCTGTGCTTTAGATAGGGGAGTCAGAGAAGCCTTTTGATGAGATGATATTTGAGTAGAGACAGAATCAAGTGGTGGCTACCCCTATTTAAAGGGCTCTTGGGGAGGAAAGCCCTGGCGGCAGAGGCAGGACTACAAGGGTAGTGCCTGGGGCAACAGTGCTCCTGGGCTGGGAGCAAAACACCAGCGAATTAGGAGGGAGCAGGAGGAGATGAAGTCAGAGATGGTTATTTCTATTGTTTAAAGGTATAGTCACACAAAACAATATCGACCCGTTATACTGATCTCATCATACAAAAGTATCGGTTAGAATCCCGTTGGGTGCAAGTAGCAGAAAATCCAACGCAAAATAGCTAAATAATAAGGCATGTTATCATCTCACATTTAAAAAAAAAAAAAACGTCTGAAAGAAAAGTCGCTTCAGCTAATTCAGCAGTTCGGTGGCCTCTTGAATGACATGGGCTTTTACCATCTTTCAGTTTGCAAACCCCAGCATATTGGCCTTGTCCTACCATGCTAGCTCCCTTCGTGTTTGCAATATCATTGCATGGCTCCAGCCATCACATGTTCACACAACTACATCCAGTGGCAGAAAAAGAGCTCTTCAGTTTCTTGAGTCTCTCTTTAGGAAGAAAGAACCTTTTCCCCAAATTCCTTGGCACCCTTTCCCTCAAATCTCATTGCCCAACATGATGTCCCGTATCAAGACATAAATTAATCATTGGTAAGAGGAAATGGATTATTCTAAATAGTTTAAGCTAATTAGAGCCCACCTCCTGGAGCTGATATGAATAGTCTCTGAAACATATGGCCACTCTGAAGAGGATAGATACCTGTTAGAGAGAAGGAAATAGTCAGGTAGCAATTGGTAGAGACTGCTAGTTGTTCAACAAATATCCTTCCCCTTCTTTCTTATTAATAGAATCCTAGACTTATTTAAGATGCCATTAAGCCCAACTAAAAACAAAACAAAACTCAATATCCCCAACTCCTTGCAGATTTTTTTTTCCTTGATCAAAAAGCATAGATTCTGCTAGCATGCTCATCTTTTCAGGTGGACTATGTCCCCATTCTAATGGAGCAGCCATCATGGGATCATGAAGATGACAGCCGTGTGCAAAGGATGGTAGACCAGGAAGACAGAAGGAGTTTAAGTCCTTGGCGACTTCATGGAATCGAGGACTTTTTATTATGTGAAGGGAAAAACAATCCTAGTGGTTGACCCACCATTTGATAGGTCTCGCTACACGCCGCCAAGGCAGCTTGCTGTTAGATAACCAGGGGTATCTGCTACATAGAGGAGCCTGGGTGTTCTTATGGCGAAAGATCATAATCTAATCCAGTCTGCTCACAGCTCAGGGGGATATCTCCTTCTCAATGTACAAAAGTATATAGTGGAGCGGCAGCATTCATGCATTTAACTTACCAAACAAGCAGAGACAGAGAAAGCCCTTTGCTGGCTTTCAACAACCTTCCAAGTTCAAACTAGACCTTGGCTTTTGACGCATCCAGAGAAAAGGAAAGCCAGAGCCAAAATGCTAAGAGAAACAAAAAATGTTCATCCAGGACTTTTGAACCTCCAGGAACCCTGGTCCTGGCAATTAAGCAATTAAAGATGCCAACAGACCCTCTGCCCTTGATCTTCTTCCTAGTGACAGAAACTCACACGCAAGTCTGGAACTAACCTTTCTACTCAGTGAGTGGCTGAAGAAACATATTGCATCATCTAAGAAGGCAGGCAAGACTACACAGGTGAATCATTTAGCGTGGATTTATTGAGAGGGTTTCCTCTGAGGTTCAACTTAAGAGAATTTAAGAGAAATCAGAAAATGCCTATGCTGCCTTAGTTCTACATTCTATCACCATCAGTTAAGCCAGCTAACATTTTAATTTTTTTTTTTTTTTTAGCAATCTCTACACTCAACGTGGGGCTCGAACTCATGGCCCCCAAATCAAGAGTCACGTACTCTTCCAACTGAGCCAGCCTGTGCCCTGCCAGCTGACATTTTATGAGCACTTAGTATTTGCCATGGATGATACAACACATTTTATATGGAATTTTCTCATTTACAGTTCACAAGTCTATGAAAGGACTGTGATTATCCCCATTTCAAAGAAGAGGAAGCTCATGCAGAGCATGGCTAAGGAATGTGTCCAAAGTCATGCAGCTTTTAAGGGGCAGCTCTGGGATGCACATATGGGCCATCTGATCCCCCACACTCACATGTTCAACATCACACATAAAATCTGTGAGTCCATTCAAACTCACTGAAAGGCATTCTGAAGGCAATTCCTAAATTTAGTGTCATTGACTCTATTTCAATAGGGTGCATTCAAGACAGCAATCCAAGGAAGATAGTTTATTGAGAACACGGCTTAATTGTACAAGTGATTCAAGCACCAACATCTTTCAATGAAAAGAATTGAAGACATGATCTATTTCTTATAAAACACCGGTGTCTTTCCTGTGAAATGTCCTGCCCACGACATTTCAAAATGAGTCTCTAAATGGCTGCCTCCTGCCTCCAACGAGTTTATGATCCAATAGGAAGTGAAATCTAACTATCCCATGTTTGATTTTGCCTCCTTAGTGCTTCTGATATGCCAGGTAAATTCAGTGTGACTCCTTACCACAAGCCTCTGTCTGAGGTTAGTAGCATCATCTTGATTTTTATTATTTTTTTAAAGATTTTTTTTTTTTAATTTATTTGACAGAGAGAGAGAGAGAGCACAAGCAGGGGTAGAGGGAGAGGGAGAAGGAGGCTCCTCACTGAGCAGGGAGCCCGACTTGGGGCTCCATCCCAGGACCCTGAGATCATGACCTGAGCCGAAGGCAGATGCTGAACCAACTGAGCCACCCAGGAGCCCCAGCATCATCCTGATTTTTAAATGACGAAACAGAGACTTAAAGACACCAAGGATGCTGTTCGTAGTCTCAAAACTCGTGTGTGCAGGACATGGCACTACCACGAGCATAAAGGTTGGCCCTACACAAGGACACCTAGCACAGAGAGGTGAATTTCAGCTGAAACTTAGCCCTTCCTCCACATGCCATGTGGGGCCCCTAAAGATTGCCCATGCAGCCATCAACTCAAAGATGGAGCACCTGCCCTGAGGGAGGACTTTTTTCTAAATAGCACAAAGGTACCAAATGGACTAGTTTGGGTCCCACCAACTAAAATGGAGTTCATAGATGCTAAACATCTCCAAGCAAAGATGAGGACTGAGGTTTCTCTTCATTACCAGCCTCCTTGTACTTCATTTTTCTCAACTATAAAGTGGGGACAATAACAGCATCTTCCTTATCGGGTCGATGTGAGCATTGAATGGGTTACTCCTTGCAAAGCACCTAAAACAGTGCCTGACACACAGCTATCCGTGAGCCATGATTATTCTTCATTATAAATTGTATCATCGTTGTTAATTTTACATTACTTTTGTACATGCTTGAAACCTATCACTTGCCCTCCCTCCCTCCCTCCCTAAATTTCTGACTTGCACTTTTCACATCGGAACCAGGTCACTTTTACCTGTTTTCTCTTAAGCAAAAACCCGTGCAGGCCATCCATGGAGACATTTAGATCCTGCCTTTTGAGTTACTGTTGTAATGCAAAAGGACCCAAGTTTGGGATCAAAGTCTACCTTTCAGACAATGTAGTCTAAATGCGAAGCTGGGAAATCCCATTCTTTTGTTTCCTGCTCTGCTCCGAGAGACCGGCTGTGTCATGGTTGTTTTCCATTCTGTGATTCAGTCTTCCTTTCTGTAAATGAAGGGGCACACCCCTTGAGTAAAAGAGAGCCTGCGATTGTCTAGGATTATTAACTCCGTCTTGCAGAATCACGTCGCCACCCACTCACAGCAATCTCGTGTGGTCCTCAAAGATCAACAGCTGTACAGTCACCTGCGGTAATAAACAAAGTATAAATAGACAGGTTGCTGGCGGGGCTCGCAAACGCTCCTTGGTGTGTCCCTGATGACAGAGGTAAAATGAGTCCCTTCCCCAAAGTCTGAAGTAGGTATTTTAGGGTGAATCATGCTTAAGTAAACCTCTTCTTTGGATTTTATTGTGCTCTTGGGATTTTTCCACAACCTTTAGCATAAGAGGAACCCTGGAGATGCCTTGAACTCCACCTACATTAAAAGCTGATAAAAACCATGCCTGTCTTCACTGAAAGCGTTGGGCAAAAGAGATTGGGAATCCTAACTGCTCCCTGGCTAATTGTTTCCATGCGTGAGTTAACCTGTATGCTTCTCTTCCCTCCTCTGTAACATGAAGGTTGCTTCCTCTGTCCACCTCCAGCTTGCTCTGAGGATCAAATGAAAAATAATATGATAATAATGCTTGGAAAAGGACTGCAACAAAATCTAGCATTGGGATCATTTCAAAGGACCTATTCTTTATCTCATGAATAAAGACAAAATTTCTTGCAAGACTCTCCTTTAATAGACACAGATTCCAAAAGGAGGGGGGGGGTGGTGAAAAGAAACTTTTCTAGGACTGTTCTGTAAATCTGACTGCCTCAGGGAGACTGACAAATTTCTGCCGACCAGTGATGTCTCCGATAAAGTTAGAAATCCGAGCCTTGAGAAAATAATGTGGCGGCTCCACAAATCCTAATCAAGATCCACGCGTGCTGGTCGTTTACTCTTTGGGCGCCTACGATGAAAGGTCCAGTAATTAAGCACGCTGCTCTCCTGCTCTCAGACTCGTCGCCGGGAAAGCTGCTGAGCCCGTGGCTCGCCAACAGCCACGTTTTGTTGAATTCCTGGTGTTTGTGCAAATAGAGGTGGAGGTATTTCTCCAGTTCACCATCCTCTCCATCCCCAGGCTCTGGACACACCTCCCATTTCCTATTTAACAGACTGATAGGGAATAAATTCAACAAAAGTAACAAGCCCGTGAAACATCTACTAAAAGCTAATCTGAAAGTAAGAAAGCAACCAGGTTTTTTTACAGTAGATTAACAAAAGGCTGGGGGCACCTGGATGGCTCAGTCAGTTGAGCGTCTGCCTTTGGCTCAGGTCATGATCTCGGGGTCCTGGGATCGAGTCCTGCATCGGGCTCCCTGCTCAGCGGCGGGGAACCTGCTTCTCCCTCTCCTCCCTGCTTGTGCTCTCTGTCACTATCTCAGTCTCTCTCACTCAAATAAATAAATAAAATATTTTAAAAAAAACAAAAGACCAACTAATTTTGTGCCTAATCTAAAGGACCCTCCCGGATCCACCGCATCCCTGTCTTCGTCTCCGAAGAAAGAGATGTGATTTTCTCTTTAATATTCGAAGGTTTAATTTGCTACCTTAAGCTAGTAGGATGTGTATTTTGAAAGATAAATTTAAAGAACCACCCGTCATTTGGGATGCTTCCTATTTCTCAAAAAAAGAAGAAGCAGCTTAATAACTTTAAGCAGAGTACGAGAGAGAGGGAACCGTACGTTTCCCTTTTGTTCAACGGGGAAGTTTCAATAACTGTTTTAAGTAATCTACCGTTTGGGGACTAGGTAAAATTCTGTCAAGCTTCCAAACATGATTTAACTAAGGAATGCCCCAAACCAGGAAGTCCTTTGTGCCTGGGGCCTCCTCATTCTTAGAAGTTAAAGGGCTTTCTGTTTATTATAAAGCTGATTCCTTGAGGGGGCTTTTGTTTGTTTGCTTTTGCAAGTTAATTTTATTTGATTTTTTTTTTTTTTAGATTACACAAGCAAAGGCAGAATGCTGCCCTATCTATGATTGAAAATAGAAAGTTGCCCAGCTCTCTCTCTCTGACATGTACCTTCCCCCGCCCCCGCCTATTTCTCCTCTACTTCCTGTGTTAATGGTGAGTGTATCCTTCCTATTCTTTTTCTATATTTTTACAAGAATACAAATGTCTATATTTTACACACACACACACAGATACATGCCTTTTTTTTTAAGGAAACCATATAGTATTCACCTGTTTACAACTGTGTTTTAATCAACATCAGCCTTCGTGAACCTGCGTAGCCCATCTCACGCCTCCGAGCCTTTTTCTGAAGACACTCTTGCTCACGTAGAACCACATTAATTTTCCACGGCCTTCTACATGCAACTTCACATCTTCTCAAGGAAGATTTCAAGCCCGCGAGAGGAGGCTCACTTCCTCTCCTGCCCAGAGGAAATAATGCCTTCACGCTTTGGAAACAGCATTACCATACCTCGTCGCCCTATTCCAGTCTGAGTACCCAACAGACAAATTATACTTTTCCTGTTCGCCGCGGCTTCGAGTTCTCAGGACTAGAGCAGCCCCCTGAGCCAGAGAGAGAAAACAGTAATAATTTTTACAAGGTGCTGTGCCCTGATGGAGGCAGAGGTTTAACCACAATGACAAACTGCTCAGCTCAACCCCGCCTGCCTGGAAAAGCATCTGTTTTCTTTCCCCTGCCTGGTTACTAGTGGGTTTTGTCACCTGATTCATAAAGATGAGATTGCTGAAAACAACAGGCGGCCATAAGGCCCCAGGAAATATAATAGCATATAGCTCCTTTCTGAGTTGTGTGTGTGTGTGTGTGTGCGTGTGTGCACGTGGGTTTTGCATGCACATTTACAGCAGTAGCACTTGGCCTGGAAAGATGTTCTGCCCGGGAGAGGCAGGGATTTCCCCTGCAGCAGGTAAACCAGCCCAGGGGTTGGAACCGGGCCCGCTCAGCTTCATTTACTCCTTCATTCATCCAGTCAACAAGCACCAGCCCCCTCTTTTAAAATAGACTCATGGTTACAGAGGCACCCCAGGGATCAGATTCCTGGATTCAAAGCCAAGCTCTGCCATGCCCTAGCCCTGCGACTTAGGCTCCGTATTCCGCAGCTGTAAAATAAGGAAAAACTCAAGTCCAAATCTCTTACCCAGATCCTTAGAGCCGAATAGGGTTTGGAATTCAGAATTTTCAGGTTTTGAAAACGTGATCTGGTGCGTATGCTGTATTACACAGGATCTCCCGCGGGGCCCCGGGACAGCCCCCCCATAATCGGCTTCATCCATGTGTCTGCAGAGACACATACGACGGTTGAATTAGTGAGATAAAGATAGACAATCAATAGCCTCACATCATTCAAGTCATGTTTTGTAGCCACGTGAGTCAGGTCAGATCATTTTGCTGCCAAATTTATTTTTTAAAAGGATAGCTTTTGGAATGTCTAGGTGTGTGGACCCCGAACAGCATCGACCTTAGGGAGCGGTAAGGAGGATTAAATGGGACAATACCTATAAAACATACTTGAGAAATGCTCAGTAAGTATCTGCTGAGCGCCCACTATGGCCAGACTCTACACAGGGGCAGCTGAGTGATAACCACAAGGCCAGCACGTGTTTTCTGAAAAGGGTCAATATCTTCATCTTGTGGACTCTCCGATCTCTAGCACAACGGAACTCCGCTGCCATAGAGCAGAAGCAGCCATGGACAATATGTGAAAGAATGAACATGTCTGTGTTCCAATAAAACTTTATTTACAAAAAGGGACAAGAGGCCGAATTCGGCCCACCCGCTGTAGTTTATGAGCCCCTGATCAAGACAGACATGACTCCAGCTCTTCATGGTGCTTGCATTTGAGTGCAGAAGACAATCAACTCATCGAATAATCAAATGTCCAATCTGATCATGATAGATATTAAAAGGAAATAGAATGTGCATTTAGCAAGATCTGCAGGTGATCCGTGTGCACCTTAAAGTCTGAGAGGTGCTGGTCTGGTCCACTCCTTTCTTCCACAGGACAGGGCTTTCCACTGCTCCCAGTCAGTGAGGACTACATTAACCTTCATAACTCCCCTAAAAGGTGGGTCTCATGATCCCCATTTCACAGCTAGGGAAACTGAGGGTACAGGGGTTCAAGTCACTGATCTCATATCACCAATTTTGCACGTTCTGGAATAAAGTTTTAGACTCAACCTTCAGAATCCCAAGCCTGCACCTTTAACGGCAATTTTTTTTTTCTTGCTTTGTGAGAAATCCCTCCAGTGAAATCTCCAGGAAAGGAGGCATGACACTGCCCAAAGCCAACAGTTTTCAAAAGTTTTGGGCTCAGGACCCCTGAACACCCTTCAAAATTACTGATGAGAAGCGCCTGGCTGGCTCAGTTGGTGGAGCGTGCGACTCTTGATCTCGGGGTCGTGACTTCCAGCCCCACACTGGGCGTGGAGCCTACTTAAAAAAAAAAAGTTAAAAAAAATTTTTTTTAGAAATTACTGATGACCCCAAAGAGCTTTTATTTATCAAAGGTAAACCTATCTATATTTACCTACTCAAAATCAAGTCTGAGAAAATTTTGAAATGTTAATTTTTTAATCCGTTTAAAAATAACAGTAACAAACCTCTTACATATTAACATCATCCAGTATCTAACCAATCCAGTATCTTTCTCTGGGGCCGCCGGGAATGACATCCAGAGTCACATTGTGAGAAACAGCACTGATGCCACCTCAGGGCTCTAGACCAGGGACCAGCAAACTACCGCCACGGGCCGAACCCTGCTGTCACCTGCTGGTCTGAGGGCCCACGAACAATGAATGGTTTTATCTTTTTAAATGGTTGTGTAAGTATCTGCATAATTGGCTTGATATTGCCTCTTTGCCTGGCAAAGCCTAAAATATCTATCTGGCCCTTGACAGAAAAAGTTTGCCAGCCCCCGGTGTGACCCTGCTGTCTACACCGGACCCACCACCAACACCGGTTGTGGATGTTTGGTTCTGCTATTAGAACCACAGTCAAGGCCACCAATGATCACAGAATACTAGCATCCCAAGCCACTAGAGTGGACCCCACTTAGCCCATCCCTCTGTGCATCAGTAGGTTCCAAGCCAAAGTCTGGGACAGCTTCCTCTGACGGCTAGTCCGACCAGGGTCCACACCCTCGCTGCAAGGGGCACTGGAAATCAATTTTCTACATTTTCCACTTCGGTGGTGAAAGGTGGGCTCCGCTTTTTACCAAAAATCCAAAGTTTTTTCCAAAAATCCCCAGGTTTAGGAAGTAGGTTCAGGTGGTGGATGAATTATAAAAAGGATAAACACGCTACACCTGGTCAGGACACATCATCTCAGAACTTTCTCTGCTGGACACAGACGAGCAAGACATCTGGTAACCAGCTTTCGATTTAAGTCAGTCTACACTGGCCAAAGACCATGGTTAGATAGTTTTCCAACGTTCTCATCTAAATGTAAGATTTGAACCTCTGACGGGTGTTCTTAACTTCCTAGAGAAGCCTAAGATAAAAGATTCACCCAAACTCCCGGAATATTACATTAGTGTGGGTGGCATTACGGGGGGCTGCCTCTGTCTTTTAGGAAAAGTACTTCAGCCCTGGATCTTGCCTGAAAATCAGAATGAGGATCACAGCAGATAATACACTGAGAGCTCACGACGACAGACTAGGACTGAACCCAGGTTCGCTGAGAGCAGGGCCTAGGATACGTTTTCTACTCCATCTGTGCTCCATTTTCTGTATCTGTGCGTCTGCCTTGTACAGTCAGAAATTTCCCGAAGCACAGGAAGCCATAGGGCTGACAGCTCACAAAACAAAACGATTTTAAATATATCATCTTGCTTCCTGCAATAAACCCTGTAGCAGACACAGGTGGTTACCTCTCATTACAGAGTCTATACTTGAAAATACTTCAATATAATCAGTGTGAGAAGCCGTCCTTGAAGTTCAGTTAGTGGAAACTCAGCAGGAGTGCGGTTAGCTAATGGGATGGAGAATGCGTTGTTTGGGGATAGCTAGCAAACACCACGGCAGAAAGGACCACACTCCAGCAACAGCTATGACAAACGCTTCTTGCAATTCAGAGATAGGGTTTTTACTGGTGAAACCAGTGACTGATGATAATTAGCACAACGACATCAGAAATGGGTTCGCATTGGTAAAATTAAAGGTATTCAAGACATGTGAGTTGACTGGAATGCATTATAGGATACAACAATCCGTCCTATACCTACCCCCTTCCCCACTTCTTCCCTGACTGGTCCTGTGTGCAGCCACTCGTTGGGAGGATTTCTGACCGAATCATGCCAGCCAGACAGCGCAGAATCCTGCTTTTGGAAATATTAATGCCTGCCGTGAGTGAACCTTTCATTCAGGGTGTGACCAGTGCCCCTGAAAGAATATCAAGCTTCCAGAATAGGTTGTGTAAGCTGTTTTGTGCCTGCCTTGCTAATGAATGTTTGGCTATAAGAGTAGCAAAATTTAGACAAACTAGGTTTTATAATAACTTGTAGCTAGGCTGTGGGGGAATGCCCATGTCTGCCAGAAATAACCTAAGAATGGTTCCATGTCGAATTGGCTTAGATCACAATAGTTTACCTGGTACCTGATAACCACCCATGTCTGCCTTCCTATGAGAATCCCTCTTGGCTCAGCTTTTAGTCAGCGGTCTATCCAGAGAAGATGGGCCCAGGACCAGGAGATGAACCATGATTAGTCTAAACCAGGCATCAGCAAACTATGGCCCGTAGGTTAATTCTGGCTCACCACCTGGTTTTGTAAATAAAGTTTTATTAGAATATGGCCCCACCCATTTATCTATGTGTTTCCTGTGGCTTCTTTCAAGCCACTGAAATAGCAAATTGAGTAGTTGCCACAGACACTGCATGGCCCACAAAACCTAAAATATTTGTTATCTGGCCCTTTATAGGAAATACTTTTCAACCTCCGGTATAGAATAATGCTAGTCCAAGCATGTTCTATGGAATAGAAGCATCGGCATCACCTGAGAGCTCGTTAGAAATGCAGACTCTCACACACCACCCAGACGCAGCCTGGAATCAAATTATTTAGGAGGTTAAACTTCCCACAAAGGAGGAAAGTCGTGACCGGCTTAGACCAACTATCCTTCATCCGTTAGAGCTGGGTGCATTGCTGCCCAAACTAAATGCAGGTTCTGTTGGTAGGGGAGAAGAAGAAATAAACCATTTGTGCTGAGGGTTCATTCTCCTTTGGTCACAGAATTTTAACATGGATAAACCGAGCCCCAAATGCCAAAAGTTTGTATGTTACGATCAAGGGTAATGGAAGAGGGGATGTCATTGGAGGTAGGCAAACTTAGTTTGATACACAAACCTTAGGCAAATCCTTTTACCTCCCTGAACTTTGGGTTTCTTAAATGTAAAATAAGGACAGTAATTTCAGACGTAAGGTTTGTATCATGGGGGATCTGTGCAGCTGCAAGTAATGGAACAGTCTGCAAAAAGAGACAAACTATGGTCTAACAAACACGAAATCTGGAGGTAAGGAGTTAGAGCACTGCATGGGAGGACTAACAGTGTCACCAAAGATTTAGCCTCTTTCCCTGTTTCTTCTCTGCCATCTTCCATGTACTTACACTCCTTCCCTTTGTGCTTTCAGGATGGCCACCTCAGCTCCAATCATCTTATTCTGATTCAGAGACGGCAGGAAGGGAAGTGACTGCCTTCCTGCACACCTCTTTTGATCAGGGTTGGGGGGAAACGCCTTTCTCAGAGGTACCACCCTCCTCCAGCAGAATTCTGCTTATATCTCACTGGCCAAAACTGGTTTATATAGTCACCCCTA